>NW_027271026.1:762500-1502500 GCF_040938485.1 Diadema antillarum
TTGTCCTTACATTGCAGAGTATTTGTGAAATATCCATCACTTGATGTAGGGAGAGCGAAACGGCGAATTCACTGAAGCTTTAAGACCTCATGCCTCTGGAACGGAATTCTACAGATTTTTCTCAATCCTTTGCAGCGAATGTCGTTTATCTTTCTGCTTTTAATAAGTCATCATACAATATTTTGAGAAACCTCCCATTAAACATGTGGAGAATAGCATCTTGGTCGAGATCTACTGGAATGGCATGGCTTATACCGTGGACTTATATAAAATTATTTAGTGCTGTTTGCACGATTGACACCAATAACAACGACTGAGATGATGATAATATTTGTGCGCATGCTGCATAAAGTATACATGGATATTCTATTTTGATAGTCATAATGTACCAAAAACAATCGTCATCACCATTGTGATGGTGTATGACGAAGAAAAATCAAGCTGAGGCCTGTGGTTTTGAGCACTGTTAACCGTTTGTTACACGGCATTAAAAACGTAATAAAGGTTGTTTTCTTGATAGCAGGGACGGTTCCCTTGCTGAAGCAAGATCATAGGATACCTGTGAGTTGTACAGTCTGTATCACATGTCACATTTTGGGGACGCCTTTTTCTGGCATGGGGTATTCCCCGCACGTACGCGCGAACACCCTTTGGCATGCCTGCCACGCACGATCTCTCTCCACGTTCCATCTAATACACCACACTTAATGGACGTGGCTGTTCATTACGCAGACCACGAAAGGTCCGCCACACAACATTTCACATCTAAGACATGAAAACGAAAAACGAAAATCAAAGCAATAAGAAATCTGTGTGTGACACTTTTTTTCTGTTTCTCTCCTTCGTTTTTTTTTTTCTCTAGGAGCATCCAAACGATCGTTTATATCATGCTCCTCAGGCAATTTCATCCAGCTTTCAATCAAAATTATTTAAAAAAAAAATCTAACTGCGTTTGAAGAAAACTGGGAAGGAAAATATTCTTAGGAATAGGCTCATAAGGGTCTGCATACCACTCATTGTTTACAAGGTCTGAGGCTTGGAATCCGCGTTCATAAGAGCATCAAATGTGCACAAACATCCGATTAGCCATTAGCATTCTGTTTAATGCATTTCTTGGTTTTCTTTCGCTTGGTTTCCCTCTGGGTTCGTGTTTTTTTTTCCAGGTCTGATTGTGTCCTTGTTTGGAGGTTTCTGCGACGACAAATTGAAATTTCTTTAGTTTCCCTGTGAGAAAACAATGATCAGGCATGTTGAAAATCATTGAGACGGCAATCCGACATCGCGGCGGACAAACAATGGTCAAATTGGCAGCATCCGTTTGTCGGCTCGTTATGAAAGGCGCAGCTGTGAATTGGATCTTATTTTGTCTTCAGTGACCGATGGATGTGTTCTCCTCATCAAACCCACCGCTCCCAAAAGAAAAAAGAAATACAAGGAAAGGGGAAATGCATGCTTTGGCGGGATAAAAATGCAGGGCATGCGTGAAGAGCACGGAGTCAGAATTTGTCAGAGGTGCAAGCATGAAGTAGCTCTGTTGCTGTCGTCTTAAATTACTCGAAAAACTCAAAAGGTTTATTTCAAACAGCGCACTCGTCCTCTTCATCACCATTCACATTCATCACCCTCGATACAATTCATTGAAGAGTCCACAGGAGACATCCATTACAGCCTTCATTAATGAGAATAAGAAATGCCACTTCACAGCATAAGGTCTGATGCATAGTGAACACAATTGACCAAGGTGCTGTGAGAACCCCCGACTCTCATTGCTGATTGAAAATCTAATCCATTCACTATACGGGAGCCAGCTTGTTTCTGAACAAAGTGTGTGGAGATTAAAGAATCTCGTGGAGAGGGATTTAAGGCACAGCAATAACGCAGTTATACTTTTGGATGCTCATGCCCAAGTCTTTATGCTTCTTCCTCGTTTGATACCAATAGGATATTTATGTTTTCTATTTGTGTTTTATTTTCTTTGTAGTGAACAAACCAATGATGCAATTAACAAACGATATCCAACCGACATAGCTAACTCTTACAGCCTAAAATGACAACGAAATGCAATATCAATCAAACTTCCTTGTCAAAAACAACATTGGTTTCACGTGACTGTCGATGATGATAACAGTCAACAAAATGTAGGA
Source organism: Diadema antillarum (assembly GCF_040938485.1). Classification (NCBI taxonomy): domain Eukaryota; kingdom Metazoa; phylum Echinodermata; class Echinoidea; order Diadematoida; family Diadematidae; genus Diadema; species Diadema antillarum. The sequence continues at coordinate 764,645 of NW_027271026.1, forward strand.
CTTTATGCATGATTAAAGAAAGGAAAGAGACGGGAACACTGAAAAATTCAAATTAAGTTTCGTTATACACTCGAAAGCGATGCTGCATTCTCTTCTGTGACAGTGGCGAATCTTCTGAAAGTGTCACCTAAAAGACGCGAGTGACGGTTTTCACCCTTTCTTTAGCGTCTAAGGTTGCGTCAATTTATTCTATACGTCCCTGTGGTATTGCAAGCGACAAGCGATGTCAACCATTAATCATAAAAACAGCTATGTTCTGCAATTTCCGGACTTCAGCTATCTACAGTCATATCTCATGTAGACCAAAAATATAAAAAGAGCGGAAAAACATACTACATGTATATAAGAGGCTGTGAAATCGAGACATTTGAGGTGACCATTGTTTTCTCCTTAATATGAAGCCGTGTAATAGGGAGACCAGCGACCACGACAATTTAGTCCAACTATGACGTTAGACGAGATAGCGTACTGGCAAAGAAATATGAGTTACTTAACCTCTCGGTGAAAAAGAGAAGCTATTTTCAGATACTCGTGAGAGCGGTCATTCCACCCGAGCTCGCCGGGTATTGACTTGATTAGACACACAAACACACACACACACGAACACACAAACTGTGGTAGAAGGGAGGTAATGGGGAGTTTAATGGCATAAATGGATGGACGACTAATAGCCCGTGACCGTCTCACGGCCTGGATCTTCGAGTACAGAAAGCATCCATTGACGGTGGCGGGTTAACGTCCGCTATAAAAATGTCCGTCGACTTCTTTAATTTCTATAAAGGTCTTTTGTGTATCATGATTATCAAGTGCTGAAGACGTAACATAAAATTCTGATTGGCAAAGCCTTTTTCTAATCACCCTGTCTAAATACCAACAACTGATCAGGCCATCATAATAACGACTACAATAAAAAAAAGAGTCTATTGTCGGAGGTTCCTGTTAATATTTTCATTAAGGGTGTATACTGCGTTGCATGAGCTGCGCCATTTTATTTCTGTTCCACCTCATTTGTTTTATCGTAGAGGATTCGTGTTCCAATCATACCGTTCACATTGAGCTTTTTTTTTATGAATGAATATTACTATGCCTATGTGCCATGTAAACCGTGAGGTTGCATGGGTTTTAGAGCCTCCTTCAATTCTTTTTGCAGACTCCAGCATCAAATTCTAATTTAAAAAAAATGTAAGAGTGGGAATGAATTAAAAAAAAAAATCCTAACAATCCACAAAGCTTTGGCAACGTCCTAAGGCAAGTACATAAGAGAGAAGAAATGACATAAAAATGATTTAGAAATGAAATGAAATGAAATTTAGAAGAGACAACACTTTAAACAGGAAGCCGTTAACTTAATGACGTAATATCATATTCAACTGTAATTATTCAGTTTGCTTAAGTACATACTGTGTCAGACTTAACAAAATCTAATCACAGTCTGAGATTCTTTGAAGTTTCTGCTGATCATGGAAATCAGTTGTTGCCATTAACAAAAACCATGGTTCTATTTTGAAAGTGAAACGAAAGTGAAAGACAAATACAGAATTATTTTGCTACTTGTTTTGTTTGTCTTAATTTTTAACCATAATGTACAAGAGCTTGTAAAAACAAGTTATGACATAGCATATTCAGAACTATTCAGATTCTATCCCAAATGTTATTCATTCTTTCGATGATTGGATATAAAAGCAATTTCTTCCGTTTCATTTGCTTCTGTAATTCTCAGTAGAATCGTTGAATTCTTAAAGAGAGATTATTACACGCTAGACTGATCCCTATTGATGGAAAGAAGGTCGGTGGAAATGTCTGAGGTCTTCAAAACTAGCTACCCAACTGCAAGACCGCGTGTTTATGGAAATTTTCCTCGGAGTAATACTATTAAAAAGTAAATGGCAGACAAATCTTTTCGGCAAAGCCCCATAAAATCAACAAAGAGATTCCCTCGCAGAACACACTTGATTACACTGTCTTCGTCCCTGCTCTCGACGATTGAAAACCAGAAAAACATAATGGCACGTGCGTATTTAAGACAAGTAAATAAAGCGGTTTACATTACGTCATACGAATCATTAATGTAAATGACATAGTACGAGTAAAAAAAGTGTAGATTGTAGATCGACCTGTGAGAGAAGCGTCATGACATACGACACACGAAAATGAACAAAAACATGCATCCTGGGGAAAAAATGAACATAATTAAAGTGCATGTCCACCCTTTCCTTTGATTCTGTTGTAACAAGTAAAAAACTGATACTGCAATGAATGTTAGAGCATTGATAGCATATTGTAGATTTAGCAACATGAAGACTTTCTACGTGATGGTCGTTGTTAGCTTATTACAACTGAACAATAATGTCATACTTCAAAACATTAAATTTAGTGCAGACTAATCCGTTTAAACGTAAGGTTTGCGTATTATTAAAAGTTGCCACTTCATTTGATTTTCGTATTATGTAGATATGACCAAGATCTACGTTCAACAACAGCTTTAAACTTTGAAATTATATAACTTTCTTACGTAAGGTCTGATTTTGATTAAAATCATTGTTTGTTCGATGTTTTTCTTCCATTTATCAAAGCTAGAACTTGGAGTAGAAGTGGAATTGCATAGACGAAGAGCGATTCTTATCCGGCATTCATTCCATCTGTCGAGAAGCAAATGAGCATAACCCCCATGTCTGTTTGGCGTCACATCGCTTCTCAACCGACTCCAATCGACGAGTCATAAATCTAACCCCACAGAAGCTTGTAAAATCCTTTTCTCCAGAGGCATTGTAAGTGAATATTTCCCGAAGAAATATTTCCTTCGAAAAAGAAAGTGGGTCAAATGATCCGTACATAATAGCACTCAACATTGAAACAGAAGTCAGAGAGGCAACGGCATTTTCAATCAATTGTCTAATCCAATTTCCTTCTTCTTCTTCTTCTTTTTCTTCCAGACTCACCACCAAGCATAACAAAATAAACACAAAATTAAAAGACATCGATCATAATGTCACTAATGAAATAATGTGACAATATTCTGCCGTTGATATTTCACATTGCACACTGAGGGGTTCTGCTTGAAAAGAACGTGACTATTCGGACAGCGATATACACCCCACCCCCTCCCCATCGTGATTTGGAAAGCGGAAGTATGAATCTTGTCATGAATAATTCGATCGTTCAGCCGTGCATAACGTAATTAGCATTAGTTTTATGACATTCTGCTACTGATAATGATATTATACTTCAGAATGGGCATTTGAAGGTGCAATTGTCAAGATCACTCGATCCAATCAATCCAATTAACATGGTCACGTCAAATTCCAAGGGAAGAAGCTTCATTCATTTGTTCTCCTTCTCCCTCTACAACATCCCTCTCTCTATCTATCTATCTTTCTCTTTATGTATACTTTTATTATTATTATCATTATTATTATCATTATTATTATTATTATTATTACTATTATTATTATCATCATTATTATTATTATTATTATTATTATTATTGTTGTGTTATCATTATTATTATTATTATCATTATTATTATTATTGTTATTATCATTATTATTATTATTATTATTATTATTATTATTATTGTTATTATTATCATTATTATTTACTTATTTGTTTATTTTTTCTATTCATTCTCTACTGCAGGGTTGGCCTGTCCAGTTTTGTAAAACTGTTTTCCAGAGGCGCCTTGCAGTAATTACAAACATCATTCTACATGCAAATGCAAAACGCAATTGTATGTAACTTTGTATACTACAAACATCGAGACTGGCTTAATGATAAATGAGTATACCGAAATACATGTAAACATGTGTATAGCACTGTTACAAATCAATTGATTCGTTATGTAAGGCCTTGCATCAGTTTTTAAATCTATAAATGGGCGTACATGTTTGAACATTTTCATGGAGTGCATTAAATTGGCTTCGTTGTATTATGCAAAAGAATTTCTTTTATATTCTGTCCTTGGGCATCACAGGGAAATTGAAGAGGCCATTTTAAAGAATGACGTTCATATATATATATATATATATATATATATATATACATATATATATATATATATATATATATATATATATACATATATGTATACTAACTAGACATTGTTTACACTTCTTACGTTTCTTTGTAGCTTGTGATTTTAGTGATTTTAGATTACTTGGCACAACTACTTTCCATTAGAAAATTTGTGAGATATTCACAATACACACATAAAAAAAAGAAAACAAAATCTGACGAGAAGATGCCACATGGACAGTACTGTCTGTGAACCACAAAGAATCGAAATTCCATCACTGGAGTATACAAATTTGTCGGCTATATTTTTTATTCCCTAGGATCTTTTTTTTTCATACCGACATGCAAATATTGACTTTCCCTCGACTGTATTTACTGCTCTGTTTGCGTACAGGCAGCGTTTAATAGTTTCTCTGATGATAGGATGATTGACGACATGACTTGCGTAGTTTTGGCCGAAAATCGATAGAATCGCTCGGCGGCCGGGGACATCACCAGCTAGGCAACGTGATTTATCATAAATATTTAGTCCCGAGCAGATATTCACGGCGTCGGGATGGGCCGTCACGGCTGCGGCGAACACTCCGCCGACGACATTCCCCGAGATATGGATCAGAGTTGGGCAAACCATCTGTGTAAATGACTTTGATTTTCGCGTGCCCCTTGAGTGTGTTAAGCAGCTAATAAAATATATCTGTCAATCTGTCTGTCTGTCTCTCCCTTTACACTCACACACACATACACACACACTCACTCACATAAATATATGATAGTAGTATGTATACAGATAAAAAGAAAGATAAATAGAACAACAGATTGAGAGATAGATAGATATAGCCATGATAGCAGCTCAGTCTTATCAATGTTGCTGATGATTGATCTACAGGGTTGTTGCCAATGTCTCTTTGAAGACTCCATCAAGCTATAAACGTCGATTCTTTTTTTAGTTTCCTATTGTACATAGTGCGGTTATAAACGTAGGCCGACATTGTTCATAATTATTTAGGTCTACCCATTGATTTTCCATGAATGAGTTTTGCTTAGAAAAACGAGGAATTTCATGGAGTGATAAATCTCACACCTTTAGTACTCAATATTTCGCCTACTTCATTTCTTGCATCAAAGAAGAATCAACGGGCAAAATACAAATGGAACAGTTTTGTGATCAGTATGAATCAACCTTGTCTCTCCCTCCCCCTCTCTTTGTCTTTCTGTCTTTCCCTTTATTTTTTTAATCATTATTCTCATTATTTTGACATGTTTGAGTTAGTATATGAGGCACAGATCGTGAGGTCTGTCATGGGTGTTGAAAAAAAAAATCAAATACCTTGCAATCGATTCCCCCCTTCCCCCTTCTTGAAAAGATTCTTCAAACCACAGTCACTTCCCCTTCCCACCCTCACTCACGCCCCCCCCCATGCGTCACACAGACACCACTTCCCCTAACACAAGCATTCTTAATCTGCTTTAAAAACGAAGCCCAGACCATATTATCTTATTCTTATGATTCAGAGCAAGAAAACTCCTTCCCTCCAAATCTTAACTTTCTTCAGCTCTTAGTCGCCGAGTGAGGATCACAATATTTATTTTTGTTTGCTTAGCTGAAAATGTGACTTTATAGTCGTACAGGAGTTGTGCTTTGATTTAAGATTATAATACGCTAATGTGATGTTATTCATACAAATTATGAATTTTATTTTTTAGGAAAATTTTTAAATTGTGATAATTTGTGATGCTGTCTTGATGCCATTTTAAGAATCGTCTATTTGGTTTTAATTTTTCATCATCATCGCTCGCTTCTGCTACAGCAAGCTCCATGTACTTGACGTGATTATTTGTGTATACGACCGTGTGTATTCCTGTATACTGTGTAGGCCTACTGTGCTACACATCACAACCACCTTTCGTACAATTTAGAATCCTTTGAATTTGAAATTCTTCATATAAAATTGAACTTGAGGATCATTGCATTTCAATAGTAATATGGAAGTTCCAAAGGCTTACGACTTCAATCCCCAGTATTCTCATAATGTACTTCTCTCAGTCATGTCGTCTTCATTATCGTTACACATTACAGTATGCAGCAAACGCAACATATTCTTGCGGTGGCATCTTACACTCGTCATCCGGACTGGCCCCCACTTGCCGTCTTGCTCATATACGGGTATGTTACGACATGGTGCGTACTTGGCTCGACGTTTGCAAAATAACAGTGACGCTATTATTTGTCGGCTACTGCTGTCCGCAGTCATGAAATTATGTAAGTATGAACTTTCGATTTAAATCTGATTTGACTTTGCAGCTAGCAGTAAATGATTCTTTGAAGACATTTTGGCGAGGTCTATTTGATCTACAAAATAATAAAGATAGCAGAGATGAGCACGCAGCGGTCTGCTCGCGGGCGCACACACTCACACACACTGTACATTATGTATCCAGGAGAAAACAAAAACAATAAAAACGAGAATATTCCTAATATCAGAATTATTGATACTATACGAAACTTTTGACTCTCTACTCTTGGTATTCTTTGTTGTGTTCTTTCCCGAACTTCCACTGGAGGTTAAAGGTCAAATACAGAAAGTAGAACATTCTTTTTCCAGCTTATTCCTTGATTTGCTTCCAGGCATCAGCTCTGCCTGGAAAAGGATTTTAGCTTTGAGACAATCTTGAGTGAAGTTCTTGCTGTAAAGCACGGTGTATTTCCTAAATTTATTTTAGATTTTAAATATATTTGTATATCGTTACAAATGTTTTAAAAAAATCATCCACCCGTATAGCAGCTACAGGCTTCTCTTGGATGTCTGTGGCCTTGTCCGTGGGTCAGGAAAGGGGACAAAATATTCGCACCCTTTACCTTTACCGTTTTACTATATACAGCCGCACTCCTGGGTCAGAACCATCTTGAGATACAAAAGATGAGTATAAACGGCTCAGCTAGATAGCGCGCGTTGGGCTGCAGCCGGCGAGTTGCACATGTTTGACGTGTCGAGGCCTAGAGTCAGCAACATTCGCTCTCGGGAGAGGCTCAGTGAGAGGTATAATGAAAGTTTGCATCGGTGGTTCATGTGATCTAAGTTTCCGTTTTGCAAGATTTCAATGCCGATTTAATTTTTGAGATGTTAATCACATTTTCATGCAAATATGAGAGATGGTTATTGATCCTCATTTAAGCGAACGTTTGTCATTGGGCGTATGGTCGTTGGAAGCGTCAACCGTCTCTGCTCAATTCCCTTTCAGTGCGGGGTTCGCATACTCCCGACCAGTTGAATCCCCATAGATCACTGCAAGCGAAGGCAATAAATGAGTCGATTTGTGACAGTGTGCCCATTTACCGGAAAACAGGGGTCATCTGTACCAACAGCTCGGTCCTTTGCTGAACTCCACTGAGCTTTCAAGCCAGTTACGTTGCGGGATTCGCTGTAATCATTATTTGAGCAAGCATCAACGGTACACACCGTAATGTACAGGTGCTATGTCACGCATTTTCTTTCAAAGCACACATCACTCCCCCTCGCTTCGATCTACCGTCGCGAAACGTGCTGCTCAGAATACATTAAAATCCCTCAATGGTATATGATTATACTATGCTGATTCGCGGCAAACTAAAGAGATTATATTAAAGAAATATATAATCAAATTAAAGCATGATCTGATTATCTTGTCTTCCATAGAGATATGATGAGATACCTGCTTCCATTAAGTTCAGTGCTCTATTTAACAAACCAAAAACAAATTGAGATGTATATGGAATACGTCTGACACCTATTGTGCCTCTGCAATCCCGCTCGGTGGAGTATGGATAGCATATACTAATCTTATTGAATTTATACATAATTATATCTATAATTCATATCTCTTTTTCTGCGTCTGTGTCTGCGTGCGTGACACCTGGAGGTTTCAAATTACAGGCTGTTGACGAACTGAATACCAATGTGTCAAAATCTTCTCAATATTTCATCTTCTTTAAGTCGATCTAGATAACGACCGATAGCCATGCGTTGCCAATGGAACACATTTAACATTGTTATAATACATACCTTTCTTGACAATGCCATACTGGTAATCAAAAAGCAGAAAGAGAGTTATAATGTATACATGTATACATACAAACATATATATATATATATATATATATATATATATATATATATATATATAGTGTGTGTGTGTGTGTATGCGTTTGTGTGTTTGTATGTGTGTACCTTCATGTAAACAGGGCATTTTTCTATAAACACTATACACCTACATCCAGCGTCTTGGCATGAAATTTTGGTCTGTTTTTAGATTGGCAATAAAGATAAAAAAAGTTGTTTTTCGTGTAATGTAAAACTTGTGATATGTTTATATCTTAGGTAGATATGAACAGATGCAGATGCAACATTAGACATATAGAACAGATCACAAAGGAGTTCTATCCGCACAGAGATTAACAAATGCCGGTTGACAACTCTCGTCAATCGTCAATAAGAGTAGTTAGATAAAGCTCAAGTTGGCACTGATTACACAAACGCCAGACTTAAGACAATGTCCTCTGACGGCAGCAGAACAGAAGAATGACTTGGCTACCTAGGTTAGTTTTAACTTTGGTCGGTTTTTCTTACGTTATTTCAATGGTGGTTCTCGCATTTATACAACGCTCACTTTCATATTTCAGTACCGCTTTCAAATCTTGTATAGCAAAAGCCAAACAAAGATGAAAACAAAAACTAACAAGCAAATCAACACACAAACAAAAGCATGAAACTAAAAGTATCAGATAACGAACGACTTCGTAATCAAAAGGACAACTCTTAGTTTAATCAAGGATTAGGGATACCGCCACATCTCTTCGAAAACAACCGTTTTTTATCACCAGGTTTAAAGAACAAAGAAGTAAAAAAAAAACTACTCACGTTACAGTAAACATGGGAAATACAATGGTTAAGGATCATTATACAACGCACCCTAAGGAATAAACGTGTTTTATCTATATGGTTATAATTTCTGCGACTTCTTTAAGAACATACAGCGTGATCCGAAATTTGATTCTCTCTGTGCATTACCATTCAAAACTAGGAACTGTATGATATTTATGCTTTTTTTTGCGTTTCCCAAGTTTCACCTCATTTTGTTGTTTTCAAATTGTGTTCAATTTGATCGCAACGCGGAAGCCGCGTCGGTATATATTACGCGAGGTTGTCTTAAAACTTTTCCATGTTTTGATGATAACAATGCATGCAAAGCATTTTCGTTGACTTTTCGATTCGCAATCTACGTAGAATTCTAACTTTGCGCTGGCAAAGATAATCTATTTTGTATGAACCTTGATGCGGCCGAAAATGAAGTATGCAGCTATGGCATGATAAAATCTTGAATTCATAATTATAATCATACCTTCTCTTTCTCTCTCTCTCTCTCTCTCTCTCTATATATATATATATATATATATATATATATATATATATATACATATATACATATATACATAATGCATTCATCTATGTATACATAAACATAAAACACAAATGCGTTCCTTAATATATATATTAAGGGGCAGAAAATGGTGCTCAAAATAGTAGGATTGTTTATTCATATGCTTGTATACAGCAGGTGATAGAGAAGTTGTCTTAGTCGAATTGACAGTAAAGGTCCGAGCCCTGTCTATTCAATTTCAATTTCAATTCAATTTTAAACTTTATTGTCCGTTTAGAAATTCATTTTGTTTCAAAACTCATTTTATAAAATACTGAGCAATATTACAATCACAAATCACAAGACATTCATCAGTATAAATTTGACATACAGTGCACTCCCGTTATAACGAACACGGTTCTAGCTAGCCCTGCCTACTCAATTTCAATTTCAATTCAATTTCATTCTTTATTGTCCATTTGGAAATTAATTTTGTTTCAAGTCTTCCACGTGATCACATAGAACTTTAAACAAATTTATAATCACAAATCACGAGACATTCATGATCAACATAATGTTGACATACAGTTCACTCCCGTTATAGCAAACACGGTTTTAACGAAATTCTCGTTAAAAACAAAATCATAATTCAGGTCCCAAAATTATCATCTATATGATTATATTTATACACGATAATGTTTGGTTATAACTTAATTTCCTTATAACGAAAGAAAACCGCCGATCCCGAGGATTTCGTTAGAACGGGAATGGGCTACAATGTATAACATACAGCACACTTGTTAAAAATCGAGCCTACATGTAACCAAATAAGTGACACTTAAATTATGATTGGAGTATTTGAGTTCTCAAAACATAACTGAAATCACTACAACTTATTTTGATCAATCAAACAAAGAAAAATTATAGAACCTGCGTAATGAATTATCACTTTGTGCATAAATACACAAGGCTGTCACAACCCAAACTTTCTGTTCAATTTGATTTTAAATGATACCTTTCCATAACAAATTGGATTCGAAATAAAACGAAATAAATCGGTCAGAAATCACGGCCCTGGCCTATTATTGGTCACGCGCAAGCCACTGACGACTCAAAAAATATCCAAGGAACATCTAATACACTTACTAGGAATTCATCTGCTTTTATAATTGCATATTACAAATTCGATTAAAAAAAAAAACATAATACAACATAATAACTGCTTTTACCCTGTCAGAGGCTGAACATTAATAACGAAATCCACCAAAAAAAATTATACGGGTTTAGAGTAATCTATAATAAATCAGACTACAAAAATAATGTAAACATGCCATGTAATAATTGCATTTGAGCAAAATTCTTGATATCGACACCCTCTCTACTCACGTGCAGAACGATTTACAAGTAGAATTTAGTTTTGTTGATGTAAGTTTTGTGTGGTGACAGATGGTGACAGGATTGCTATATCACTTCCTGGAATTTGGAGGTGAGTACTCTCGAGTGCACGTTCGGTAATGACAAATGCAGTGAAGCAGTGTCGGTACCACATCCTATGTAGTGAAAACTTCAGTTCAGTTCAGATCAGTTCAGTTTAATTCCATTATTTCCAGCAAACAATGCTGTCATGTAATGACAATCACCCATCGTTAGAATCTACAGCACGTGATCTTAAAGGGATCGTATAGTTTTGGTTGAGAACTAATTTCAGGTTTCTAACATTTTTTTTTTGTGAGATGAGAAACCTCTTGTGAAATATGAAAGAGCGTGTAATTCCACGAGGAATTCAACGTTTATTTGATGAAAATTGGTTTTGAAATAGCTGAGATATCCAAAACAGAGCGATTGTAGTAAAGTGTGGGACCCACACTTTATTACGATCGCTTTGTTTTACTTTGTTTTTGGACGTTTCAGTCATTCCAAACCCGATTTTCATCGAATAAACTTTTAATTCCTCCTAAAATGGTATGCAGTGTACTATTTCGTAAGTGTTTTCTTGGTATCTTGCAAAAAAGTTAAAAGCCCAATTCTCATCTGAACCAATACTGTACAATCCCTTTAAGCAATTCAAGATTGGTATCCAACCAATCGTACGGTACGCGACGGTTCTACATATTATTGTACTGGATTACAGACTTTTTAAGATACACTACTGATTGAAACAATTTCAACATTGTTTTAAACGTATATGTGGGGATTGTGTTGTACTTTTCAGTGAGTCTGAACAAATGTCAGACTTTGCGGGGGTAAAGAAAAACAAGATTATACGGAACTCACATTGGAAATCAAAAAACTGTTGATCAGATTTTACCGAAGGTGATGGAGATCTCATTCGGGGTTGTAGGGCGCAAAAAAATCTCCGTGAATGTACTTACTCGAAACGCCTGCTTTTTTGTTCGCTCGTCGATCTTGTTGACAGGGTGGCGAGAGCGGAAGCGGCACACCTGCCCGGGAAGCAAATTAGAAGTCGGGGAGTTACAGGTGGCCAGCACGAGCTTAATGTTTATGATGAATAGTTTGATGAGGTGTTTTCAACTCCTGACACCTGCGCAGAAGTTCAAGATAAGAATGAAACAATTTAAAGGTAGCGACGCGTCAATCGGTCTCCGCGCTGTTGTACTTTTCTTACTTTGCGCTTGATTTTGCACGGGTGCGCGAGTGAAATAGCCCTTAGATAAGCCATTTCTGTCTGCTAACCTGACTATATGCATAGATTATCACGCCCCACGATTGGAGCCGTGAGGTGAGTGTACCGAGTGTTATTTCCTTGCTCACCTTTCGACCAGAACAGATGGGCTGCGGGACAAACAAGGGTAGCCGTGCAGTATTTTTCGCGCCTGCCTACCAACAAGGGTAGAAGTGCAGTATTTTTCACGCCTGCCAACCATCAAGGGTAGAAGTGCAATATTTTTCGCGCCTGCCAACTAATCTTGTGACAACTTCAGACTTACTGACAATACCGTCCAATGATGACGGGAAGTTGTTTGACAAAACTGCCTACGTAATTCTCTAGTAACGTCCATTATTTAAACAGAAATAGTGATTTCCTAAGTCACAGTAAGTTTTTGTCTGCTTGACTCTATAATTAGGTCATGAAGTTTATAGAGTCAACTTAGTGCAGGCCCGTGGCATCCGCAATGAATGGAAATCAACAAAACTGAGGGCTATAGTCTTGGTATCTTCATTTGACTTTGAAAATGACATGCTGCCGCAGCCATTAGCCGGTTCAAAAGCTTATTGAAATGCCAAAGACCATGCTTCTTCAAGGCGAGTAGGCTGCCCTACGTCTGCAAGGAAGCAGGTGAGAACAGCTAGCCCCTCTAGCTTACCCTCCCCTCCCCTCCCCTCCCCTCCCTCCCTTTTTGTCCGTCAATTGTAGCAAACAGGTAGGCGAGAAACCTGTGTCATTCAACGCATCCGCGCACTGATTGCTCGAATACCCACGTGTATCAATCCACCAAACGCGAGGTGCAAACGCCGGTGGCAACACGGCCTCTCTTAATAACCGCTTCTAGCCGATAACCCGCGCTGCCCAGCCCTAAATCAGGCGGGAAAAGAGAGGTGATACCGGGTGTAAGGTTTTCACCTCCGCTGACTATCAACTGCGAGCTGATGTTCAACCTATCTTCGTTTACGTCCATTTTGCGAGAGGATTGCTGGGCGCGAATACCTCGAGGGCATATCCGACGAATACGCTTTTTCTCTGAAAACTGGCGCCCAACTTAACATAGAGTGGCTTTAGAAAAAACAAGTATAAGATGCGTTGTAAAAAGGCTGGATAAAGTAGACCACCCCTCTAAATAAAATTGGGGCAGATTGTCATGTGCGCTGCGCTGTATGGTTACTCTACCCATTTACTGTCAGGCCCGTCTCTATCTCCTTTTCCTTTTGATTTTTTTTTTCTTTATACACAGTAGCTGGTATCATTCCGCCATTTAAACGCCGATAACTATATTGGTATTTCGATGCAATCTATGCTTCAAGACGTGTACCACAACATCCCAACGGATTGAATGCGATATCGTCCTAATAACAAGCATGCTTTCAAATAGATATCGAATAAGCACACATATGTGTATATGGTGTATATATATATATATACATATATATATATATATATATATATATATACATATATATATACATATATATATATATATATATATACATATACATATATATATATATATATATATATGTAGCAGACAAGGCACCAAAACACAGGTACGCCTACACACACACACACACACACACACACACACATATATATATATATATATATATATATATATACACACATATATATATATATATATATATATATATATATATATATATATATATATATACATATATATATAATCTGTATCGGTATGTGTCTGGGTGTTGCACGAAAAGTTAATATAGATAGTCGTCTAATTTCTGATTTTCATATCCTTACATTCGTCAGACTCTATGTGTAAAAGCTGGCCAGCTATGATTATCAAAAAGCCTGATATACAACCGTACATAATAATGTTTTGTATACAAAAAGGCCTGGGGATTAACACAGCCCTGAGATTTAAAAACTTTCAACTAAGTTTCTAAGCATTTAGGCATTCACAAAATCATACAAATTACTTTAAAACATGGAGCTTAACATGCCTACCAAATAAATAAGATTTTTACAGTTCAAAACATCTCTGTTCACATTTAATCCGTAAGCGAGGTAGCTTAGACAAAGTTTGAAACTTAACGAGTTTGTAATATTAATGAATATATACTTTTTGAGCCAAATCCTATTCTTATTTTTGGCTTCTCTGCTGCAACTATTGCGATTTTATAAGGGTTACATTATCAATGGCTGTACATAGCCCTACATATTGTATTCATAACCAGAGACACGAAACCCAATACACACATGCATTTACACTCACTTTAGGCCTACTTATACAGACACAAACAAAAAATTGATGTTGCTGCTATGGTTTGCTATATCATGTATGCGTCATTAGTATTCGGCGTAATACTATAGGAAATGAACAAAGTCTATTTCTCAACTCTGCATACGAGTAAATACTGTTTAATGATCATCTCTTTTTCTCTGCAGATCACTTGGTGAATAATTGCACCGATGTGCTGTGAATACACGATAGCTACTAGCCCTAAAAATCTCTGTCAATGAAGTCTAATGCCATATCCGATAAAGAAATCTATATTGTCGCACGCTCGAGGTAACGTTATCCAATTTCCATATCAGAACTGAAAAGAATGCATCTGTTCGTCAAAATCGATGCACAATCGATTAGCAATTCAAAATCTTTACCTCAGTTTGATTTGCGGTCAATTCTAAAGTCTGTTTGAAAATTGAACGAATAACCACACTCGCATCTCTTGAAATATGATCTTGTAGGTTAATGCCTTACTGACTAAATCAAACCAACACTAGACAAAATTTTCAGAATAATCATCGTCACATACTTTCTTTCTTTCTCTAACTCCTCATATGTGCTCACTTCAGGCACTTACATTTTTTTCCTGCGGTGTAGAAGCACAAACATATCGGCTCATCGCGGGAATGAGCGAGAGCGGGCTCTGATTTTTGTACTCACCCAGCTGGGTAAAAAGGGATTTTAGAAAAGATATATGAATATGGACGCAGACAACATCTCTCATCACTAGAATGCCTCATGGCACGGCGCCCCCGTCTTAACCTAAAAATTGGCTTTTTCCCGCAAAGTGTACTTGAGTCGGTTTACCGCATCTGCCTTAGAAAAAAAAATTGTCGGTCAAGTAAATGGGGATTCTTTATATGCCGAAAATTGCCGTATTCATGTTTGGCGCTCCGTGAACGTAAGAAGACCTCCTTGGCGTAATGCTAGACCTAAGTCTCGAGATAATGACGACGGGTTCTGAATTGCGCACTGAACGCACTGAACACTCGAGGGACGCAGAATAGTAGATGAACTGAAAACACGAATTATGGCGCGTATTCCGCTGTAGCGTGTATGAAGAAAAACAAAAACGAGAAGAAAAAAATGACAAAGATCGTCTCTGTACAAAAACATCTTGGCAGAGTTCCTTGAACTTTTATGCTTGGCTTCTATCATTCCGGTCGGCAAAATGCACCTATTTCAGACGGACCTATTTTGCCTAACAGCGATTAATGTATCTCAACTGGCTTTGAAATAACGCAGCAATGCCCAATGAGGAAATGCATTAATGTAGTTTGCTATCAGTTGATTGGATTTCAATTGTTATTTCTTTTCTGCTTAAGAAGACCGATTTATGGCATCGGATTTATGACATACATGCAGTCATCTCCCAAAGTGCGTGTGCGTGTTTTTTTTTTTTCTTCCAATGATTACTAACCTAAGTGATAGCAGGAAAATAGATCTTCTTCAAACGCTCTGACAAATTGAAAGTTTGGATAGTTTTATTCTTTGGACACTCGATACCGTTCATGATTCACTCGTATCAAGTCCATAAAAACATATAAGACACACTAATGTTAATTACACTTTACATGCATTGACTAGGCCCTATTGTTTAAAGCGCATTAGTATTCCTGTCGCATCCAGTGGCACATAAATCATTACGAATTGAACACATGAACAAAACGCTATTTTGGGGGTACATTATTGAGAATACATTCATGTCCATTTTCAATCATTAAATTTCATATTCAGTTAAAAAATGATTTTAAGATTTGCTTTAAATAGGATTGAAAGTCAAAATGAATGAATAAATAGATATACTTTTCTTGTTTCATAGTGTTTGTTTCGTATGCCTTTGATTTGCATGATTTCCTTTTATTCAAACTTTAAACTTTATTTAGACCATTTTGAAAGACGACAATGCAATATGCATCATAGTCATGCTTGAGAGCACTTATAATTATATTTGTAGGAAGTTACCCTGTTGTACAGCCTCTTCCTATTTGTTGTTTGCTTTGCTTTGCTTTGTGTGTGTGTGTGTGTGTGTGTGTGTGTGTGTGTGTGTGTGTGTGTGTGTGTGTGTGTGTGTGTGTGTGTGTGTGTGTGTGTGTGTGTAATACTCCGCACATCCACAGACGTATCCACACACGACATAATCTTCAATATGTTTCTCACTGGAGAGCTTCGTCGTAACTACCCAGCTAATGGTCCATGTTTATGTCCTCGTTTAGATATTCATCAGTGTGTCAAAAGATTCGAGTTACTTGATGTATGAGAGAATTGTTTAGAGTCAGTTGCAATAGATTGTTTAAGGAGGGGAAGGAGAGAACGAACATCGGTAGAGGCATGCCTGAATTGACACATTAAAATTTACGATAATCACCTAAATCTCATAACCATTGAAATGTGCAGGAGCAGCTTTCATATAGGCAATCTATTAGCATGATTGCTCTATTGAATATGAAATGGTATAGGTGCACAATCCATCTTCAGCAGGCTATCATTAAGAACTGAATTCCACGAAGGGCGGTGCGTGTACAGGCGTGATTACATCTTGCATGAGCGCTTCTGAAAGTTATGTCTCTTATTCGGCATTCACGTGTTGTGTTCGCCACTACTGACACAGTATAGATTCCCAGTTTGTAGAATGAAATTACAGATATCTATTTGAATACACCTCCATGTCATGGATGTAAATAGATGAATAAGTATCAGGTCAGTCCTAGGAGAAACGAAAACCAAATCAAAGGGAAAAGCAATTGACCGATGTACGAAGCTCATTTACAATTCCTTTTCTACTTCTCTGACCTCTGCGAGTACAAGTTTGTTTGATTTTTTTTTTCGCTCGAAGATTTTTCTTCACGTCACATTAAATCACAAGTCACATTGAATCAGCAGCTGTTGACTACGAAAGAGTTTAAGATATCTACAAATGAAAGTTGACTCATATTGATGCGTTTTGATTGCAGTAACCTTGCTTACGCTACATTCTGTAAATATTTAGGGGAATCAGGTTGACTGACCGCATTGAAATACAAAAAGGATTTTCTGCTCACGCGAGATCGAAGCTGTCTTGGTTAATAATTAGCTGTCAATTTTCCTCGTTTGACATTATCCATTCCTAATCACATTCGAGTTGGATATTTTTTTTCAGGTGAGAGCAAGATATTGGCTTCTCTCTTCGATGGTTGACATGATTTTGTTTGCTTAATATGTTTGCAGATATTCATTGATTTTTAGAACTTGTCAATGTACATAATTTTCACCTATACAACAATGGTTTTTATAATTTTCACTTGTAAAGTGCATAAAAATTTATAGTTATAATAGAGTACGGCTAATGATGTTATCGTTATGAATCACTGTAAGATTTTCAGTTGTACAGGTATTTTACAGTAAAATAGTCTGAGTGGCTTAAAGCGATATCAATAATCATGACGAGTTTCATCGAAAAATGATCTAAGGGACATTTTTTAACATTTTAAAGCGAGTACATCATCGGATGGAGCAAAATAAATCCACTGCCTCACTTGTAACATTACAAGGAATATACTTGAAGTTATGATTACAAATACATATTACATACTTTTTATTACATATTTTTCTTATTATTTTCTTTGTTTTTAGAACTTTTGCTTGCAAATATCTCAATTTATCGAGAATGGAGTTAAGTCGTTTTGTGATCAAACTCTTCACATGTATTTTCAGTAGTGATCATTGTATGTCACAGCAAACTGTTTGAAGTACATAAAGACAACGATTGGACCGATGAAGCTGAGAGATAATAATAGTAGTCTGTTACTCGTATAGTAAAGGATATCATGGCCTTAAAGTTGAGCTCGATCGTTAAACTCGAGAGCATTACTTTACATAATAGAAAATGAAATACTCTACTTTGGGTATATATTAAAGAGTTTAAGAGTTTGAAAACGAAGAAATATATTATTATTATTACTTTTATTATGATTATCGTCATTATTATTATTATTATTATTATTATCATTGTTATTATTATTACTATTATTATTGTACTTCCAAGATTTGTACATAACAGAATAGAAAATAAGATATGAATAAAAATTAACAAGTTTTGTCGATGTCTTGTGCATAGGGTTACAGACTAGAAAATCTAAAATAATAGCTTTATTGATATAATGCGTCTGCGTTTATCGTGCTTTTATGACTATTGTTCAACTTCATTAGTTTGTTGTTGGTGTCTTGGGCCACTATATTTCAGTGATAAACGGTCTTTATTTCAAAAGACCAATAATTCACTGGGACCTACAATAAAGCAAAAACTTTTATGGAAGCCTAATCATATCTTTCTCCCTTTATCATTAAATTCGTAGCTTAATCTATATGAACAATTGTTGTATCAATGACAACGTTGAATGTAATGCTACTTAAGAGTTTTCAGTTGTATGTTACTTTTTTCAGTTTTTATGTATCTTCACATGAGAGATATGAAAATGAATTAACTGAATTAAAAAGTGGAGTACCCGATTACACATTTAAACAGTAATCAATGTCGCTAGATATCATGTACCAAAGAATTTAGGGAAGGAGGTGCATCATTGTTTTCAGATGTCTATAGACGTTTTGATACGTTGTGAAGGTATCGTGGCTTATACAATAGTTTTAAGATGGCATCAATCAATTCGAATTGCAAAACGACCATATAGTACGGTCTGCTATGTCGAAATATTGGATCCCGTGAGATTTTCGTGCCAAAATTGATTTTTTTAGCTAACTTTGTCAATTTTGGGGTGCTGAATCCAAAAAACTTTGGTTCCATTTTTTTCGACCATGTCTTCAGCCGCCATTTTGAATTTCAAAATGGCCGCCATAGCAAACTGTATTTTGACCCAGTTCTCATAATGTGAGCATCAATGAAGGTTCAAATTTGACGCAAAAAGCATGTTTATGACATCAGACATTCTGATACACCATTTCCTGATATTGTAGAGTGTTTAATACAATTTGAGGGCTGCCATCTTGAAATTCAAAATGGCCGCCATAGCTAACTGTGTTTTTACCTGTATCTCAGGTTGTAAGCATTATGGAAAGTATAAATTTGAGGCAAAAAGCATGCTTATGATGTCAGACATGCTTACCCATACATTTTTGTTTTAAATGATGGATCATTTTGGTTAGCGGCCATTTTGAAATTCAAAATGGCCACCATAGCATATGTAATTGGGCCTATATCTCATATCGTATGCAGCGTGTAAGGTTCTAACTAGGGGCAAAGAGATTGCGTATGCTATCAGACTTTCTGAAACATCTTTTTCTGTCCATTTTGATATCATACTAGTAGGTGGCCATCTTGAAATTCAAAATGGCCGCCATACCAGAATGCATATTTTGACCCATATTTCATGTTGTAAACAATACAGAAAGTTCACATTCCGGGCATAAACCGGGCTCATGATGTTGAACATTCAGATGCACTTTGATCCCCTCCCTAAAATTGCAGATCATTTTTGAGGCTGCCATTTTATCTTTCAAAATGGCTGCTTTTCAGCTAATATCTGTGGTTACAAGCAACTTTTAGGCATATCAAGTTTATGGAGGTGTACATTGTACATTCTTTTACAAACATACACACACATAATTATACATTCTGTAATGATGGATTATTCGCATTGGCTGCCAATCTTGAAATTCAAGATGGATTTCTACCCATATTTGGTGCTGTAAGATCTTTATCCTGCAAACTCAAGCATGCTGGAGCACTTTCATGTATAGGACCTACAAATATGTGGAAGTCAATCACTTCAATGACTAGTATTAGCATTGCATAGGTGGGATTGTTTCCTGCAGGTACACTGCCACGTTGAAATGCAAAATGGCTGCCATGGGAAACAATCCTTCAAGAGCATTGCATTTGGGTAAAACTTGTGAATGGGAAATCATGTGATTCTGGTGTCAAAGCAAATGACTTTCAAAAGCGCCTCAATAAAATACTGTGTCTGAGTGACTAAATGCCCCCATTTAGACGATTTGGTTGTGGAGTTCAAATAAACAATATTAGCCGTGTATCGGAAATTTACTTAGCTAATGTCTTCTAGGCTCATTCCCTGCATGTGTTTTTGAAGTCACACTTGTATAGGGCTGTACACAGGGGAGAATTGGTTCTAAATTCTTCCAGAAACGATGACTTTTGCATTTCTTGCCATATGAACATGATAATGAATTCTGTGGCTATACCGTTGGTGTAGGGAGCTCAAAGAATTTAATTGCACAGTTTATGTATATCCGCTGGAAATGATGACAATGTACAATGTACCATATTATATTCCCCTGAAGTAGAGGCACAAATTAGGTTGTGAAGGTTTACGAGTTTTGTTCTCTGGATGTGTTGTATCAAGATTCTACGAGAGCAAATTGTCCAGGTTGAAGTCATCCACGCCCAACTTCTGGAAGGCATGGACTGTTTCATTGCACATTCTGCATGATTCAAGGCTTAGAGAATTCTTGATCCATCTGCTCTTTGAGACATCCTCAAATTTTCAACTTCAGCCTGTGCCATGAAAGGCATGACCGAGCAGACCTTTGTTTTTCGCAACTATTTGCAGAACATAATCTCTCAACAGTGTCAATTGTACTTTATCATCTCCTTTTCCAGTGATGGAGCAGACAACGTACGATGCAGTTTTAAAAGTAAAGCAAAGATCCATTGGGAGAATGAAAATGTCAGTGTCTAATACGTAATAATCATCAATATCTCTGAAATTCTCTGTTGCTCTTGAAGTAGCATCTAATATGTGCAATGGAATGAGGATATCAGCTTCCTCGTTGTGACGGGTGACAACTCCCATGGTATCTTTGATGATCCAACCCTTTCTTTCTTTTTTTTCCCGTTCTGTGTCAGATGGAAGAGAAGGCCATGAAATTATTAGATGAAGAGTCACTGTGGAATTACTTAGAACAGTAGAACTCATATAACTTCCGATAATTGTATCGTCCAGTAATGACTCGAAAATGACAAGTCTATCAGATTGTTGTACCGGTAGAAGCGTTATAAGAAGATTTTGGTCCTCTTAAGCTTAATGACTTTTTGATCCAATCGTACACAATGTATTTCAATTGCAAGAGCTGAATGTCTGGCCTTTCTCATATTGTCCCAGACAGATCTTTTCTCATATTATCCCAGACAGGTTTTTTTTTTTTTTTTCTTGTTTAAATTCTTTCAGATACAAATTCTTAGTACAGAACATGAAAACTTCCCTTTTCATCGCTTTCTAGAATATCCTCCTTGAATGTTTCCGATATCTGATTGCCAAGCACCATATTCATAAGTTTCAATGCAGTGAAAATTTTTGAGATTGCCCTCGTGAGATTGTGTTCTAAATTGTTGAGGAATTCTGATGCATCCAAAGTGCCACAGAACTGAGCTATTATTGCTCCTTTGTAGTTCTAGAATCATTGGCGGTACATTAGTAATCATCTTGGAAGTCTGGATAATTGAGGATGACCCACACAAGGGCAATCAGGTAAAATCTACTCATTGGCATTCCTTATTCATTCTGTGTTATTCCAGAAATACATCCAGCAACTATGAGCTCCCTGATGAGTTGTTTCATTTTGTGGTCAACAAACACTCTTGTGAGTGGGATGCCTGGTAGGGTGACTATGGCATTTTTTGTCATTGTGAGACTTTTCCTTGTTTGTCTTTATTCTCTCGAGGCGGTATCAAGTTTTTGAAGATCACCCTTAATCGTATCAATGCTTGCTTTTGTTCAACTATTTAATAACTGGGATTAAAAATGAATATCAATGAGGTTCCATGACAACAAATAATGTCTTGCTTGAGAGGCAAAACAAATCACGTGTACGCGACCCACATACCCGCTTGGCTATTATGGGACGTGGGATGTAACGCTTACACACTAGCCCACACTTATGGGAAGTGGTATGGGACCCTCCCCTCCCCCCCCCCCCTCCTTACGCAGTCTTTGCTCCTCAGGATGGCTTGATGACGTCATTGGAACCTCGTCCTTACAGTCTGAATTTATGGCGGCCATTTTGAATTAAGAAATGGCTGTCGTTCTGCGTGACCTGAAAATGAATTCGGTCTAACTAGGACAATTTTGGCAAATTCATCTGTGGCTCTTACCACAGTTACAGTATTACATGTATTATGTTTTTCTTTGGCCACCATCTTGAATTTCAAGATGGTGGCCTATCTAATGATCTACAATAGGAAACAGCTGTACTGGAACGTTAGACACCACAAGCATGTGCATTACTGAAAATTTGATGCTCCTACAGTAATTGCAACATGAGATATGCATAGAAACGCTACGGCGGCCATTTTGAATTTCAAGATGGCAGCCTAGTAATTGTATCAAAACAATCCACAATATCAGGAAATGATATATCGGAGTGTCTGACATCACTACCATGCATTTTGCACCAAATATGAAGCTTCTACAATGCTCGTGTATGAGATGAGGTTCAAAATACTGTTTGCTATGGCGGCCATTTTGAAATTCAACATGGCAGCCTACAAATTGTATCAAAACAATCCACAATATCAGAAAAAGATATACCAGAGTGTCTGACATCACAACCATGCATTTTGCACCAAATTTGAAGCTTCTTCAATGTTCACTTAATGAGATATGGATAAAAATACAGTTTGCTATGGCGGCCATTTTGAAATTCAAAATGGCGGCTGAAGACGTGGTCAGAAAAAATGGAACCAAAGTTTTTTGGATTCAGCACCCCCAAATTGACAAAGTTAGCCCAAAAAATCAATTTTGGCACAAAAATCTCACGGGATTACATAGTAGCCTCTACTAATAGGGGTTTTATCTGTCTGAAAAATGTCCCGTGGGACATCTGCACCGTTCATAAATGTTGGCTTGATATAAGATGATTATATATATTCTTTGTTGGTTCGTGTGCAGTGTCTTCATTCAATGTAATAAACTTGACCAATACAATATGCCCCCCACCCCCCCCCCCCCCCCAAAAAAAAAATACGATAAGATCTTCGCTTGATGACCTCCAAATTGAATAAACTGTCCAAATGCTATTTCAGGGTCTTAAAATATAACATCTTAACTATATTTTGCAGAAAACCCCATTCAATTAGGTTTAGTGGTCACAGAGAAATGTGAATCATTAAAGCGTGTCATGGGTCTTTTTCTTCCAAGTTTAGCACTTGGATGCTATTGGAACTGTATGTTAGTGTGTGAACACAATGGGCAGAACTGGGAAGGAAGGGATTTCTGACATGCTCTACAAAAATCCTTATTTCTCTTTGACCACTGAAGCAAACTGAATGGGGTTTTCTGCAAGATGTGGGTGATAAGTTATAGTTTCATACCCTGAAATTGTATTTGGATTGATTCACAATTTTAAAAGTTGTCGTTGAGGGGAATCCCGCTTTTGTTTTGTTGTTGTTGTTGTTGTTGTTTTGTTTTTGTTTGTTTGTTTGTTTGTTTTTTTGGGGGGGGTCATACAGTGGATTACTGTGATTTGACGGTCATTAGAACAATCACCAGAACCTTTACGCTTGCATGTATATTATAAACATTCTTCTGTTTAAACTGTACAAGGGTTCAAGGTTTGTAATTCTACTTCGCCGAGAATGAAAAGTACTAACTCGCCTCTTCAAAACTTACGCACTATAGACTCGTCCCTGTCTTTCTCTTTGTGCCCAGATTTTCAGTGTCGTTTTCAATTGTCATCCCCAGAGCACGGAATAAGCGCATATTTTGTATTTCTTGGCTGCTTGCATTTACGACTTCAGCACCTGGAGCAGTAACCATCCCTTGGTGACTCTTTGACACCAGCGCAAACACATCTATAATCGCAATACATTATATTGGTGATTCTTGCCATAACATCCGTAACCTGCAGCAATCTCTTTGGCACTTGGCGATAAATCCATGCTATCATGTTCGCATCCCTAGCTCTTGGCAAACTACAATCACTTAAGGAACCGAAGAAATATATTCACACACACACGCGCGCGCACACACACACACACACACACACACACATACACACGTGTGTGTATATGTATGTGTGTGCGTGTGTGGGTGTGGGTGTGTGTATGCGTGTGAGTGTGAGTGTGCGTGCATGTGTTTGAGATCTCGGAAGAAAGTTTATTTTGAGGGTCACTGAGATACTGCTGAGATTTGCCAACTTTCTCCCACATAAACACACACCCACACGCATTTACTATATATATTAATATCTTGATTATATACTGGTATATTAACGTATATATACGCTCATATTCATATATATGTATATATATATCCATATCATGCGGCAACGACCTGCTATGGGCACACAATAACGAATGTTTCCCCACACTTCCTTTAGCATGGAATTCAGCCTTTCTTTCTTTTTTGTTGCCCAAAAAATTATTATTTCTTTGACTGTCTGCATAACCTCCAACCCTTCCATCCCCACCCCCCCCCCCGAAAAAAAGAAGAAAAAAAAAACAAATCAATGTTTGAGCTTTTCTTTGTAAAGTTTAAGTCTTTCGAATTGATAGCTCTTTATAGGCTACTGTCATTGGGTCAGCAAGCAGAGCTAAATGGCGGGTTAGACTTAACCCAATGCATGCTGAAACCTTGAGGGTCGTTACTTTGCGCAAGGTGTCGATGCTCTATGGGTTAACTTCCACGGAGAATGGTGATCGAGTTGGAGAAACTTGCCAGGTCCATTGGATATTTTAAAAGATTCGAGCATGCCTACGTAGAGGTTTAATGCCCCAGTCACATAGACATCCCGGATCACCCCGGACCACCCCGGATCTGATCCGGGGAGAGATCCGTATTGACGCCGGGAGGCAAACACGGCACCTTTTGGAGGTCAAAAACATCCGGCGTCATCCGGGGATTGCCGTGTTGGCAGAGCAATCCGGGGTGGTCCGTGTGGCTGCTGTGTAGATGCCGTGTTGATCCGTGTAGCTGCCGTGTTGATCCGTGTAGATGCCGTGTTCGTCCGTGTAGATGCCGTGTTGATACCATGTGTACAAATCCCGGATCTCCCCAGATCTCCCCGGACGTCCCCGGATCACCGTGTAGATCCTTGAGCATCCGTGTTTCTATGTGACTGGGGCATTACCTTTGGTTTCTTGAGTGTTTGTAGAGGTCTGGTTGACGGGGGGTGGTAAAACATCCCTTGACTCTTGAATACGTTCGCTGGCCTTGGAAAACTTTCAAAGAAATCGTTTGCTGTCTTTGATGATTCACGCGTAATAAGACATCATTGCTTGCAAAGGTCGTACTCACGAATATGCAGGATTCGCAGAAATTACCTAAAATTCTATCGCGAAACGTTTTAATTGGTCCTTCTGACGAAGTTTTAATGCATGAAGACGTTATCGGTTCGCATACTTTTCCTCAATTCCTCAGATAATCTCCTCCCCCTCTGCACTCTCAACCATTCTCTCTCTCTCCCTCTCTCTCTCTCCCTCTCTCTCTCTCTCTCTCTCTCTCTCTTCTGTCTTTATTCAATGGTTATTCCGAAGTTGCAATTAAAGGAAATAGAGTTCTAAACAAAGCTGAACGTTTTGTCAAAATTTGGACAAAAAGATTTATTATTATTACTTTATGCTAATGACAGTGAGCTTACTGGAGTGGAGGTGTTTCAATCACACTATAGATTATATGCATTTAAGAGGTGAAGCATGATGTGTATGTGTTTGTGGGGGGGGGGGGGGGGGGAGGGGCGGCGGAATGGGTGTATTGGGCTAAACTTCCTGCCACATTATCTCTGAAGGAGAGCGTCCCCAACGGCCACCAAAGATTGTGATAACAACAGTGTCCTGCCCTGGCCCGCGTTGGAGACGCGTTGCTGCGTAACGTGATAGCATTTGCTTGAAGCTCAAAAGGTCCCAGGATGTACTCTTGAAGAAGGAAAAAACAAGCATGATCGGCCCTTAAAGGAGGCTTCCCTCTTCCGTGCATTATAATTTCCATATCCACTATTTTATCTGCACCTGGCACTTGCATCAGGAAACACGCGCCAACTGTCGATATATGTTTCCTACGTTGTTGTTTTTTTTCTATTTCAGTGCTGAGGGTCTGTTTCGGTAGATAGGGCATTAGCGATTGAACAAAAGATATCTATGTACGATATGGCGATTAATCAATCAAAGGGCAACCACACCGTGTGAGTATATTTTCGAAAAAAAGAAGAAGAAGAAGAAAGTAGCCTTTCCAACTGCTGTGAAGACTAATTACTCTATTATTGAAAAGTTATGAGAATGATGCACTGGTGCATAGTAACAATAGTGTCATTTACACCATTCCGCAGAACCTGCAGCTAGGACGCTGCAAAAGTATAAACTTACGTTTTATCCGTAATCTTACTCGGTTACAGTTCGTTATTCTGAAGGTTCGTTATTTCGAAGGTTCGTTATTCCGAAGGTTCGCTAATCCGAAAATGTGACAAGGTTTGTCATTCCGAAGGTTCATTAATCCGAAAATGAAATAAGGTTTGTTATTCCGAAGGTCCGTTAATCCGAAAATGAAACAAAGCTCGTTATTCCGAAGGTTCGTTACGGACCCTATTTCATTTTCGGATCAACGAACCTTCGGAATAACGAACCCTATTTCATTTTCGGATAAACGAGCCTTCGGATTAACGAGCCTTATTTCATTTTCGGATTAACGAACCTTCGGATTAACGAGCCTTCGGAATAACAAACAGCAATCATATTACTCCTCTATCAGAATATTTTGTATCATTCTGCACGGTAACATCCTATTTCACGTTAGATTACCACAGAAAACAAGATAAAGAGATGCGATGATTATTAAGAATCGCAATAGCATCTCGTACAGGCTCCTCGTTTCATCCTCTTTGTCTTCTCCTTTCACTCGACTGCAATACTCGCTATCTCTTGTCTCAGAGATTTGATTACAGCACTGAGTCTGATGAGTCCGTTTAGGCTATAAAACGTGTTTTCTTTTCTTTTCGTACCTTTTCACCAGGGGCACTCATTATCATTTCTTCGCGATCCTCGATTTACAGAAAAAAAAATGAGGCTTTTCACATGAGGTGACGTATAAAGATAAGCTTCTTGACATCTAGTGCCTGCGAGATTCAAGTCAAAAGCGGACAGTGCACGTTTGATAATGTTAACCAATTGAGGAGTATAACAGTTGATAAACGGGCGTATCTACCACGTTGTGTAGAAAATGAAGACGTTGAACAAATACGGCGTTTACGTCGTGATATCAACCATAACGTGTTCATCTAGAGTCTCGTTATGTGGCCTTGGATTATGTACAATCGTCCCAGTTCTATCTCCGATTAAAAGGGGAAAAATGATAGAGTAGAAACTTTTGTCGAACATGTCATACAATAGTCATCTTTGAGGGATAGACAATGGGCGCTTACAGGCTCTGCGGCAGAGTGTAATTCAATACCGTCTGTTGCCTCCACAGAATTCCGAAACGCGGGTAATCCGAAACGCCACTGGGGTACATTCACATCACACGATACCGGTGAAAGGATTCTAAAATGTATCAAGGATGCAGCTTGACCGGTTTGAAAGGAAGTATATTCATCTCTTCTTTTTTTTTTCTTTTTTTTTTTAGCGAAAAGGAGCATATAACTCATAGTCTATGTAATAAGCGAACAAGTAAATGAATCGTTAAATGAGAAACATATCCAGACTAGGATATATTCGTAAGCGCAAAATGTGCTCGGTGTTTGTTCACCTTCCATATATATGAATATATATGCGCTTACGAATATATTGTATATATATATATATTATATGTATATATATGTATATATATATGAAATAATGAATAGACAATGGAAGCAATTAACATGAATAAGTCAAGACAGCGAAGATTGGAACAGATGAACAACCAATTATCCATCCAATGTACCACTAAAACATGTTTTTTTATCTCGATGTTAATAGGAGATTGGCTGTGCTTAAATGTGTCAATCATCTCCATTTTACCATTACTATAATCTGCACAGTTCAATAGTTGTTGTTTTTTTCTTTTTAAGTTTAGCAATTCATCTAAAGTTCTGAACACACTTGATTTATATCTTTCAAATTTTGCATTTTTGCTGAGGAAAAGATAAGAGTAAATAACGCAATTTCAGCATTTAAGGTTCTGTAACTGCCTTTGTTTACCGGAACGGGGATATAACCAATATCTGCTTTTATCCAAATCACTATCTTGTACTCGTGCAGAATAGTTTTAGTTTAAACGATCCTATTCTTCCCGATCCACATTACTATTGTCTGTGGTGTATTAATTCTGAGGTTGGAAATATGTTTTTCTTTTTCTTTTTCAACTTTCTTAAATATTACATTGGCCTATTATGAAAAAAAAAGAAATCTGTAGAACAGCTTTATCCATTTCGTCATAGATGGTCTGAAGTCATTCACAACAGTTAACTAATGTAACTATTGAAAATGGATACCAAATACATTACGTTTCGTTCAAAATAAAGTTGCGCGTCACATAGGCGTTTCCTTTCACGCATGTAAGGCCTTGTTGAAAACCCTAAGTGATTTTCATGCGCATGTCAAAACAAGATACTTTTAAAGTCTGTCTGCTAAACACTAGATTTTAGCCATGAAATCACGCTTGATTTTAAGAAGGCATCTCGGCTTGCTTGTTTCCCTTTAGAATCGGATTTATTAATTTACTCTGTCTTCGTGAGACTCAAACTTGTTAACCGTCCCGCAAAACAATTCTCATGGTCGGACATCCGGGTATTTTGCGTGTCACGGGGTCATGGATAGCGGTGGAGTGAAAACAAACAGCGCGTGAGCCTGGAGTGGTAACGCTGTACGTGTTTTCTGCCGGGGCGCCCCGCGAGCATAGCGCTAGCGCAAGCTGTACTACTGTAGAAGTGCGGGCGGCAGGATTGGGCCCTAGGCCTACCCTAAATTAGGCCCTACCCTAAGCCTAGTACAGTACTAACGTTAGGCCTATAGACCTACCTGAAGTTTCTATGAGGTACTAAGTAAGCGTAGCTATCGGGGTACCGGGCCTACTCAAAGAGGTTCTACTGCACATCTGGCCATTTTCGGGTCGTTGATCCAGAGTCCTGCCGCGATTTCATACGGGCACAGGTCCAGTCCGGCTGCCTTCAACTTGGCAAAATACCGGGATCCGACCGATCGATCGACAGGATCCAGATTTTTAGAATATTGCTGGCAAGACATGATGTATGTATCTCATGAATAAATGACAAAATGAATACTAGTAATGAAAAACAGTCCCCATGTCTGCGTAGAGTTGCACATAAAACGCGTCGCACATGCAGGCACAGCATGCAGTATGCGCATTATGCATAGCATATGCAGGCTTAGCGCGTGCAAGCTGTTTGTTTTCACTCCAGTCAACCGGAAGTGACGTGTAGCCGACCGCAAGAATAGGTTCAATGCTTTCGCAGTAAGTATTTGATCTTCCCATCAGAAATAGAAACAATGAAATGCTTAAGTGAGAGATTATCATTTTGTTGGTATTCATGTTTTCATATTGAATTGACTGCATATTGACCAAGCGTACCTTATAACACTGGCAACAGTTGTGTGGACATTTATAATGCTGTCCCAACAAAGTTTCAATGTGGTTTCAGCTGATCTGGTTTCGTCCTTTTTCTTTTTCCTTTTTCATACTTTGTGTGTGTGTGTGTGTGTGTGTGTGTGTGTGTGTGTGCGTGAGTGTGTGTGTATGTGTGTGTTTGTGTGTTTGTGTGTGTGTGTGTGTGTGTGTGTGTGTGTGTGTTTACAATGTATTACCAACTTTGACTGGCCTCTTTTCCCTCGTGATGCGCGTCAACTGGAGCACGTCTGAATAATGCCATACACAGATATATGAAAACAGGACAACGAGACTCTCTCTTAGGAAGTATTCAATCTGTGATAGTGTGGTGGACCCCCCCCCCCCACAACAAAAAAAGAGAAAAGAAATATAGAAACTCCTTCGCGATGAAAGGCCATCATCCAAAGGTGAAGCCGGAAGGGTTTGGATAAGGACGAGAGGTATAAGTAAAAGAACGACAGGGGAAATATACATTACTGTACCCCCCTTCAGGAGTGCACTTCTTGTCTAATCAACCGATCTTAACGTGCATGCGAGGACACCCCTCTGGGGGACGGCACACATTGCCTCTCTCACACACCCACACACTACCAACGCACACACACACCCACACGCGCGCTCGCACACACACACACAATTAAACAACAAAACAGATTTTTTACAGAGCTTCAGCACGCATGCATAGATCTGCACGAATTCATTATAAGACCATGAGGATGGATGCGCCCATCGTCTTCTCTTTCTCATTCTCATTCGACAGTGTATCCGTCTGCCGAAGAGTATAATTTGCATTTTGCAAATATTTGTACCGAGATAAACTGTAAGGTACAGCAGCTTTGGCTGTCGAGCCTACCGTAAGTGTTTCAAGTGATGATTGATATTCAGCTGTATTGATGACTATCATCATTGTTGTTATATTTGCTTAGGAGTGTGTTACAAGATCAATACCAGGCACAAGCTAGTAAAAAATATCAACGCTTTACATTTGTTGAAAATAGAAGTGCAGAAGCCAGCATAGTCTGCTTTTGTCAAGAGCGTTTTGGAGTATCTATAAACTTATTTTAAAACGAAATGAAACTATATATGCATAAAAGAAGCTGCTCTATAAAATATGTATTCATGGGAGAAATTAGAACGAGAATAGAAATACAATACCATATGAAAAATGGAAGAACGTTGTTGAACCTGTAATGCCCAATTGTGTGTGCATCGTTCTCATTATGTGATATCGGTATACTAGTAATTGTATTATTTTGACTGTGTATTTTTGAATGGAATCCTAAATAAATCCTCAGACGAGGCCAAAAAAAAAAATCATTAGTATTGTTATTATTAGTACAAACATTCTTCATTATTGATTGGTCAAATGAATTCAACTGTTAATCTGCAAGTAATATTCTCTTGCTTTCATGAAAAATTCTGGAATATTCCCCCACTGGCTGTAGGACTTCGAGCTGTTGATGTCAAGTGTAGCAGAAGGGCGCATGAAGATTTTTTTTTTAATTATATGTTTTATTTCAAACTCACATAAAATCAGGCGCATGAGGATTTTGGCATACAATTCAAATTTTTAACCATGGTTTACCTGTGTTTTTGCAGTGGTCATGGTAACGTTTATGTATTGTTCGTGGAATGTTTTGGAGCTTTTTTCCCCGTGAAAGGCTATACTTAGAGTGCGATTAGCTGCGCCTCGGCGGACCGCTCACCGGAGATGTCCCGAAGGCGTGCTGCGTCGCCACTAACTTTGGCAACTTCGTTATTAAACAAAACGCATCCGTTTTGAGTGAAATGGAACTTCTCGCATCTTGAATGCGAAGATAGACCTCAAGAATAAAAGACTTAACGAGATCTCTACCATTTAGGTTCATTTGGAAGATTTCATCTTATGATTCGAGAATATCGATGTGAAGACAGTAAATCAGAGAAGGGATAAAACTAGGTCCAAAGTTGATATGAAAGAATTAAAGCTTAAGATGACGGTCTCCTACATTTTGTTTGTATTAATTCGATTGAATTATCAATGATTTTCCAATTGTTTTTAAATGATTATAACTCACCTATGCCATATTTCATTAATTGGTAAATTATATGTGATTATATTTAGATTCATTTTGTGTTGGATATAATATGATTAGTACTGGAAAATTTTCTGTTACGTCCTATACACTTTGTGAAAAATGCAGAAAATAGAAATAAAATCAAGTAGAAAAAAGATGAGTGCAAGTACTGTTGAAATGTGTTTTTATTTTTATTCAATTCAATTCAATTCAATCTAATTCTCCATTTCTCAAAATTTATTTTGTTTTGCAAGCATACACAAAACACATTGGTGCGTAGGCCTACCTAGGATGCGTACACACAGAACACAGATATAACAGATATTTAGACATACTAGACATATACAACAATATAATATCAAAATCAATGTTAGAGATACATAACATTGGCGGAAATATTGGACTGCATATTAGTCAAAATCGCGTTGGGTGTGATTTTCGAGTGTGCATATGTGTATAAGTATGTGTCAAATGAACGAGTTTTAAAAGATATGAGTGAGTGTATTTTTTGTTTAAATGAGCGATCGTATAAAAGTAGAAGGTTGTGTTGCGTGTGTGTATACATAATTATTATGTGTGTATGCGTGTGAACAGAAATATAAGTGGGTGTATATATTTTGACTAGAGTATATACATCCACATCGCAACCACTGAAACCGAATCGTATGATAAGATATTCATTTGTGTGTGTGTGTGTGTGTGTGTGTGTATGTGTGTGCGCGCGCGCGCACGCTGCCAAGAAAGTGTTTTGATGAGTTGCTCATTAACATATTACTTTCCATTAGCTAATAAAGACAATTCATTACAAATCCTATACAAGTATGATGACATAACTATGGATAAAAATTTAACGTTTTACTTTTCAGGTTGCATGCAGTCTTGTTTGATTTGCTTATCATTAACTATAAAGACTGCATGGAAAATCGCGCCATCTGCAACTATATACAGGAACAAAACACAAATATAATCTTTATTTTTCATTTCTGGAAAACATAGGTAGTGGCTTGAATAAAGAACATCACATCTCAAGAGGAAATGCATTCATTACTCGAAATAGAGCGACAATAATATGAAGAGTTTCATCTGGGGTACAATACCCTCTCAAGCACTGCCGTTATCGCGTTCTCTATAACGGTTTCATATCTCAGTTGCTATGTCCACCTTTTAGA
Source organism: Diadema antillarum (assembly GCF_040938485.1). NCBI lineage: Eukaryota > Metazoa > Echinodermata > Echinoidea > Diadematoida > Diadematidae > Diadema > Diadema antillarum. Next base: position 797,749 of record NW_027271026.1, read on the forward strand.
ATGAAAGAGAGAATACAAAACAAAAAAAAAAACAAATCAGACCGATGGCCCAACGAGATAGCTTCGGAACACTTGATGGAACAACACTGGAATGTTGGCTCCTCATATAATATACTCCTAGCACGACACGCACTTTTGTGAGGATTTCTCAGCAGCTATAGACTTTAATCGCTGACAATAGCACATGAGTTCAGAGACCGCAAAACTATCACCAAGAGTGTTTTTTTTCTGCTTCTTCTTCTTCTTCTTCTTTTCGAATCGAAATCACGGCGAGTGGTCGGTCGGTCGGTGCTATCCCTGTCATTTTCGAAATGACTTTCATCAGATGGTGAGCAAAACAACACAACACAAAACAAAACAAAACAAAACAAAACAAAACAGGAGGAAGAAGAAGAAATTCCTAGGAGGCTGGGCTATTGAAAACACTTCATCTTGCGCCACCTTCTCACAGCTTCGAAAGTAATGGGGTCTGAGTGAATGATGTCTAAGTGCTCCGTGCAATTCTTCTGGTCAGTGCATCAAAGAGTTTGACCAGGAAGAACCATGAAAGTTACATACTGCACAATCTCTCTCCGTTACTCAGATACCCAGACAATCTGATCGGCCGGTTTTCACCGATATCATCCAGAGGTTAAACGGTGAGCTTCGTCATAACTTCTATTACGACCCCCTCCCCCATTCTTTTTCTTTTCTTTGCTCCCATCCAGAGACTCTTAAAAAATCCGGGTCAGAACTGACCCGGAACTGGGTCCGTTGGGGTCACACACCGTTCCGGGTCAAAAATGACTTGGAATTTGGTCATGAAGACCAGGAATGGGGTCACCCTGACCCAATTCATGACTCTGGATGGGGTCATATCTGACCCCATTCCTTGTCATTTCTGACCAGGAACGGTGTGTGACCCCAACGGACCCAGTTCTGGGTCAGTTCTGACCCGGGTTTCTTTTAGAGTGGACAATACATCTCAAGTACACCAGCCAAATACACACGACAAGACCTACACTAACTCATAATAAGTGACACCGTTGTAATGACCTAATAGATGATCATATTTTAACCCACTTTAAGCCTGTACAAATGTAGAGTACCCTAATGAGCAGTTTGGATTGCTTCCTTTTTTTTTTTCTTTTTTTTTGTTCGATGCCATGCATGAAGTGAGTTCTTGGAAGCCTTTCTGCACCGAAATGCGCCAGAAAGATCGATTTTGGCTTGCGTCTTGGTGAAGAAGGGCTTTGTCATACAGGCCTGCCGGATTGACTGACATTACTGCCATTACTTCTGCATTCCTCCGAGGAATACAGGGGAAAAAATGGGTGAAAGAAATAACAGTACATCTCCTTCCCTCGTCTCACTGCCTTCGGGCTAAAATGAATGGAAAAAGCCAACAAATAGGAGAAAGATTAAAGGGAGTAAATGTTTAATGAGTGAAAAAGAATGAAATGGATCATCTTGCTCTCTTTCGACTGAGAGAAGGAGCCTGCTTTCAGACTTATATCCTTCAGCCATGTTGCCTTGGCAACCGCAACACGTGGGTGCATAGTCTCAAGTGCGAGAGAGCCATAAAAACAATGAAAAAAACACAAAGGATCAGCTGTGCTTCATTTAACACATTATAACTAAAGGCGAAGAAACAATTTATGACGAGAACGTCAAAACTATGGGAATACAAATAGATATAATGGGCAGAAGATGATAATAATGATTATCTGACATCAGTGAATATCGGGGCATTCCTTTTTGAAACATCATTTTTGACATTTGAGAGATCACAATTATGGTCTCCCAGAATGCATGAATTCTTGTTTCAAATTTCGACCCGAGCAACATAATTTTCCGTAATTGTTATCAAGGGACTTACAACAGCATAATAGTTTGTCGTTTGGGCTGTATGATATTATGAGTACTATATTTCTATTTTTGATAATTCCAGATTGATAAGCATTTCCTGTTATACAAAAGCAGATGAATTTCATCCAATTATTTCTTTCGAAATGATCATTATCCTCTTACATTCCCACCTTCCAGCTTAACATTTTGATTTCTCTAGTCAAAGTTTTGTCCCGACAATATTGTTTGGGTTCTAATTATGCTAAAAACCATCACTCATTTGCTTTTAGAGAAACGTGCTGCAAGATTTATCACGTGTTCTCACTATACTTAGCACACACTGAATTTCTTCAATTGGGCAGATAAAACAAATCTAAACTGAAATTTAAAGTGATCTAATCTCAGGGTTTGCGAGCCGGTGAGAAGTAAAAATTCCCGCACTTTCTCGGGACGTACAGTCACATTAAATAGTATTTAAAAACCACCGGATGGATTATTTATATGTTTATGTATGCAATATGTTCCCTCCCACGCTGTAGTCATCATGTATATTATTGAAATGTTGTTTTGGGGTCTTTTTTTTTTTTGCACCTCACACTATAGCTCCTATGTATATTTCTAGAGATGGCGTCTCTGGTAGGCTCAAAATTAATGAATATGAAAATGTGAAGATAAGTAGTATTAGATTAAAGAAAAATATTTTAAATCAATTCGATTCATTTTATATTCATTTTTTTTTCAACAAAACATACTAGTAACACAGAATAAACCAGGAATTATATGATAGGCATGCATTCGAATGTGCGAAAGATACTACTACTACTACTAGTATACAACAACTACTACTACTACTACTGCTACTACTACTACTACTACTACTACTTCTACTACTACTACTACTACTACTACTACTACTACTACTACTACTAATTCGAGGGCATGTATTAGCTTCAGCCTATGCCAACTCGGGTTCCATAAACAAAGTTGCACCTCCAAACCTGTCTATCTAACATGACTGTCCTTAGTTCATTAATACTACCAAGGCCTGCGTCCTTCTTCAGTACACTGATTAAAGTTGCCTTACTTCTTCCTCTTTTTGCAATTCCCTGTTTGGGCTCCCAGAGTACGAGGGAATTGGCAGATTTAAAGCTCAGGGTGTCGCGCACAGTGTCCCGCTAATCTCATCCTTCCCTCACGCACTTTGTCACACAACTTTGGCAATGTACCATACAAGTCATCATTTCCAAAAAATAACGGCTTGTTTGTGAACAAGTCATCATATTTTAGAAATGATGTTTTCATCATTTAAGTTGTGCAATGTTTTCATCATTTAAGTTTTGCAATGTTTTCATCATCATTGCTAAAATGTCAGTTATGGATAGAAACAATCATTTCTAAAGATAAATGATAGTTAACACACAAAAAAAGATATACACGTATATAACGGCAAAATACGAAGTTGTTTGGAGAATTAAAAAAAAAGAATTGAGAGGTCCATTACAAAGCACGCTTGCATACAAATTGTGAACCACTTAAAAAGATTCTATGAAAATACTCTATTAGTAATACTTAGCACAAAAATCATTTAAAACAGGAACTAAACAGGAGAAACACAACTACATGACATGACGTGACATGACTGTGGGATATATACAATTGAAAGGAATGGGGCAAAACAAAATAAAAGGAAAGAAAGGAAAGAAAAAAACAGAATGCCTACACGCGAGAGGAGGACATAGTGTGAATTTCAGGGGTATGTGGCCCACGAGCTTTCTTACGGCCATGTGGCTGAAAAGTTGTCTCTTTTTTTTATAGATCTGATTTACTGCAGACCAACTACTACAACCCCATCACCTTAACAAATTGGGGGTTTCATAAAATTATCTAGGATAAGAATTGTTTCCATTCATGCATGACTAAAATGAACATGAATCTCTCGAACAACTGGTAACCCTCACCCCCCCCCCAAAAAAAAAAAATCAAGAAGATCAACTAACAAACGTCCAAGAATTCACCAGGCAAAGAGATGTAAAAATCCTATGGGGATATCACTTATGATTTATAGAAAAAAAGAACCCTCAAGACAAGATGGCAGCTTGATTAAAGGCATAATTTACCATTTGTAGATGAAACAAAAACCCAGCTTTATAGTGCTTTAAAACAGTTCTAAAATGTGAGTTAGGGATAGAAACAACCACTGTAAAAAGTTGAACCCGTATAATCGATGTTAAACACACATAATGTGAACAATAGTTATGATAAAAGTGTTTCCAGACTAAACCGTCTACGGTAATGGTTTATTGAGAAAAATACTGATATTTCCTTATATATTTAGGCTTTATTGTTAGGATTTTATATTGTAGGATGTTTTGTGATACAACAGACCTACACATTTGTGATATGACAAATGTGATGTCTTTAACATTTTTTTAAATCACTGCTCCCAAAAGTAAACAGGACCTTTAAGACCACAAACGAATTATAAAAAAAAAAACAAGATCGAGGAAGGAAGAGAGATTAGATAGAGAGAGAGGGGAGTGATATTATGAGTATGTATTATGAAAGAATTAAAGTTGGTCCAGAGGTCGTAAAATGCTGTTGATTATACGAATGGCAGTTTCAGTCAAAATAGCGTGTAATTCTTCTCACATTTCTGCTGTCCTGAGTAAAGTAGCAGAGAGTCGTGATTTTTTTTTTCAGTACATGCAGGCCTATAAAGTGTCCTGCATCTGTGTTTATCGTTGCTTTCTGTTTCAATACTGTTCAGTCGGCGCTCTGTGTTTGGCTATCATATCCAAGTGTTACAATAGTAATCATTTTTTCTGGCTTTCTTCATGCCGCCCTGGGACAAACTACAGCGGTTGTCTTCTCCGATCCAAGTCATCCTGTACCCAAATCCGGTGGAGGATAGGGAGGGGGCGGGAGCGGAAAGCTGACGCCTGCCGGAGAGATGTTCATAAAGTGTGGAGTGTGATGAGTATTGAAAATGACACTTCTTTCGGTTTTTCTTTAATTTCCCGAAGCCGTCAGGAGTTTGACGGGGAATAGCGCTAAGAGGGGAACTTTATGAAACATGCCAATATTACGCTTGTTATTACGCTTGGAAAATGATTATGATCTTTGAAATGGTTTGTTTGGGAGCAGTGTAAACAAATTAAAGTGAGGAAGTGAAAATGAATATGGGAAGATAACCATAACACCTCAAATTGTCCGTAATGCGTGTTTGTCTCATCCTTTTGATCAATCTCGTTATTCTAGATTAAGATTCCGGTTTTCTGAGTGTGTGGGGGTGTTGGTGTGTATGTGTGTGTGGGGGGGGGTGTGTGCAGACGTCACGTATAATCAGTCATATTTCCGTTGTTTATGTCGATCAATTAAGACTGTCTGCATGTGTCATGTTGGAACGCAGAATGGTGGTGGGTAGTCTTTATGATTCATTGTACGTCCAACGTGAACGACTGTGGCATTATCATTTGACGACATTTTCAAAACTATGCTACCTGGCTCGCGCAACGAGAGGGTGGGGGAGAAGAAACAGCTTTGATTAGATAAATCATTACACGAGGGAAAACGCGTGAGTGTAAGTTTGAGAATTCTGTTGTAGATTGAGGACAGTACCAGAGGAAACAAGAATGAAAATGCAATTTAAAATACATCAACTCTTCATAAGCTATTTGATTAAAATTTTCCTCAGACGGAATATAGCAAAGAATCTAGCACAACAAGCAGATACAGACATAATTTCCGGATGTTATTTGATTTTTATACGAAATGCACTTATAATCCCAAATTATGAATACTATCAAACACGTTATGCAAGCAACGCTGGAATCTAGAAATGTACTCAGCCAGTGATACGGATTTAAATTCTATCCTGCTGAGATTATCACACTTCAGTTAAGTGTAATCACTGAAATCACAGAGACTTCACAGTTAACCAGGTATATGGCGTACTGTAATATAAACTAAATAACGAGAACAAGCTAGTACAGATGTTGACAATGGCCTCAAAGGGGAACCTTATTCTTACACGCAACGACGACCGATTTCCACCACCAGCAGCAACAACAACAACATTTTTTTTTTGTCAGAGGTAACGATGTCTATAAAAGAAAGAGGCATAAATGAAGACGGAACACAATAAAGAATGCAAATCAAAAGGACTTGGAATGTCTCGTAGGATGCTATTATACAATAATGGCGCTCAAAGGTTAATTCGTTTAAATTTAAAAAAATAGATGAAAAGGGAAAAAATAGAATTAAGACACACAAAAATATTTCTGCTTGGCATTCCGAAACCAAGGGAAAGTCCATGTGTTACCAGACAAGCCACAAACAAGGCACAATAGTGCTCAGTCGAGACCTATAATCGTTGAGCTGCAGTGACCAGATAAGGGTCTTTGACAGAAACACGAGGACTGATAGCCTAAAGCTGAGGGATGAACTCGTCTCGGGAGGGCTCAGTGATGGGCGGGGCAACAACCGCTCACTGATATGTAATAGGCGAGCAAAGGGGACCGTGCCCCATCACCTTCTCACCCATACACATACCAGTACCACACACTTTTGTTTTTTTTTCCTTGATATTTATTAATTACATTTCAACCATTCATGAATTAAACCATTCTGGTGTAACATGAAAAAAAAAACAATACAAATACAATTCAAAACACAAACAAATCCATTTTTCAATTCATATTGCAAATAATCTCTCTTCAACATGAATAACACACACACACACACGCACACGCACGCAAACACACCGCACACACACAAACCATTACAAACACATAGACACACACACAAGCACGCAAACTCACATTTCACAAACCTCCTTTATACTGTACTATCATTTTCCCCATCCCGTTGCCGCTCCTTCTTGTTTTCTTCCTTTCGTTCGTTCTTCTTTTTCTTCATCTTATTTCTATATCTATTCCTCTTTGTTGTTGCTGTTATCTTTGTTGTTGTTGTTATACTTCATGACTAATACTTCATGAATTAACCTCACCCGACATCAGGTTCCTCAAGGCATAAGCGTCAATCAAAGAGGTGTCTTACCGCTCGTTGTCTCGGGTGAATTCTGCTGGTCAAAGATCAGTGATACTTCGTATGAAAGGACCGTACTCCTTGTAGGTCAGTTATAAGGTATCAAAGGGCATTTCATGAAGCGCTTTGTCAGATTTTTTTTTTTGACAAACTCTGTTATAATCTATTGAAGTCCTTGCATCTGATTGGCTGAGAGCAAATTTGTCCGACTAATTTTTCGGACAGAACGCTTCGGGAAATGCCCTCCAGATTTGATAAAACAAACTACCGTATAACAACAAATCACAATACATTCTTCCCGTTTGCTGTTACTGTTTTGTTGTTTGTTTGTTTGTGTGTGTGTGTGTGTGTGTGTGTGTGTGTGTGTGTGCGTGTGTTTTCAATAACTTTGCTATCCTTCCATGGTGTTGATGAGAGACATATCACAAAACACATTGACATCAATTAACGAATCCTTTCTCACTGTTCTTTTTGTCAAGACAGACCATTTACTTGATTTTTCCTGGCGCCATGGAATACGACGAAAGTTAGGCGAAAATTACTGTCGAGCCAAAAAAATATAAACAAGGACTCGCCTGACTCCGAGTTGTCACATACTCTATCCGTGCTTATCATCGTGCAAAGTCTTTACCTGAGGGTGAGTCCGTTGTAGAAGTCGTTGTTATTTTAGAACTTCGGCGATAGTATGACGTATCAAATCTTGGAAAGCAAGATAAAGACAAAAGGAGTCCCATGAGTTGTATTTAACCTGGAGCAATAAGTGCGAACGCGAACACCGTGATTTTGACATGGCACACTTTAAGCAAAACAGTTATACAGCTTGGCCCTTATTTGCGTATTCCACCTATAGCCCCAGGTAATTTTCTCCTTTCACTGATATTGCCCAGCAACTACGTCTTCGTCGTAACTTAATGCCACTTAACACGCTGACGCACAAACGGTACCCATATACATGCATCTTTTTTCTATGTACAAATGAGCAATCAAATGAATTCAAATCAGATTAGAGCAGTCGGACAAATAATAATGAATACCATCCTTCACTGGCAGGGAAGCAGCGATGAAGAGTAAATTGAATCTGAACGGGCCGCAAGAACGTTACAAATTTTGGAAACGCTCTCCAATCTACATGACTATAATACATCTTAAACGTTAGGTTTTCAAACTCCTTTTTTTTTACAGTATGTACCTAAAAGAAATATTGTGTAGTGGTATTATGACCTTCTAGAATTTACGTTAACGTTTTCCATTTTTCGTGCCCCCGCAAATCATAGTGCCATTCAGTGATATAGGCCTACGCAATACCTGACCTGCTTGTGAATAGTTTGCCTAGAATGGTGGTACACACATCACGATAGTGTTACATATTCGTTTTTGTGCGTGTGTGTTTGTGTATAATATGTAATCACACGAATGAGGTAGAGAAAATAAGCTCTCATTACAAATTGCATAAGTTATTTAAGCAAACATATATATTTGATTTTCTGATCCACTCCCACACATCCTTGGAATATAATTTAAGCGAAAGTAGAAAAATAAATCCATGTGGATAGAGTGCATCCTTATGATCTGAAGTAATGAATGATTGCAATGCGTTCAATCAACAATGTCCAAACTGTACTGGTACTATACTGAGCATGATGTCTTATCAAAAATACAATCCCGTTACAAAACAAGTTCACATAATTTCCCGACTCCAAACTTTTTGAAAAGGTACAGATTGCAGGGATTGGCAGGATTATGGTAGACTGAACGTTTGAAATTCGTTGGAATTCCAGAGCCCGAGTATGTGTTTCAAGTTAATCATGTCACTGCCGGTAGCCAGGGATAGCCTGGTGGTAGTGTCGCTGTCCGGAAAGCATCAGTACATGACAGGTTCGAATCCTATTGTATCCGTTTTCCCACATGTTTGTTAGAAATTGTAAGTAGATCAACAGTTATTCCAGTCGAGGCGATTAAGTCATCATCTCCCAGCTTTTCTACTGATTTGTACGCAGAAATATACAATGAAAGCATTCTTCTGACAATGATTCAGTAACTATACCCCCTTATGACGTCATGATCGCTAAATCATTACCATCAGGGACTGATTTGAAGGGAAAAGATTTCTTCCTCTTGACTTCGTGCGAAGAGGAAACTCATTAAAGGTATGTTCGAAAGCCAGAGGGGCGTGGCGGCCCTGCTCCTTCTCATTTGCAAACAAAACTGTGATTCTATGTCTCGGGGAAACTTTGACATCTTTTCCTTCATATTATGACTAAATTTTCTGATTTATTCAATTGCTCTTTTTTGCTTGAATGTCAACTTTAAAACTTTGTTGAAACTCAGTGGTGTTCAGGTTATTTGTGCATATTACCTGATGTGATGCAGATTAAGATGCAATCGGATAATCAAACTGATGAAAAAAAAAAGATAACTTACATCCAATAACAGCGAAAAATCACAGACAGCAACAGTATGCTAGTACGATTGGTTCTTTGGTTTTGCTGTAGTAACGCATCCAGTTAGGTGTCTTACATTGGCATTCCAGACGATTTGCATCATTTCATATCATGTAGTACATAAATTTACAGTGCCATGTATAGATTTGTGGAATTCATTGTGGTCCTAAAGAAAAACCTAAAACTTTGTACACTGAACAAGGATGGTGCCATAGGAAGCTTACATATTCCTGTAATATTTAGCAATGTAATTCATTACAATACTAGTGTGTGGCTTAACAAGTTCAACCCACATAGAATTCATGCATGGTTTCTTCTTATGTTCTGCATCCTTAAGCACTCAATCATGCATTCTTTTGTGAATCTGTTATATAATCATCTTTGTTCATTGTGATTTGTTATGAATTTGAAAACATCCGTATTTATCATCCTGGTATAATCACTGTCAATTCTGAAACTCCGCACCCAGTAGAACCAATTTATAGCTGTTCAACAAAATGCAAAAGCCTGGATAATCATCTAGAGATCTGCCTTGAGTGGGAACGTCAAAATCATTTACGACTTATTTCCTGTTCGGTAATGAATGTCATTTATATCTAGCTGCCGAATCATATGATGTTCAACGAACATAATGAGGTATCATGTCATCGCTTGTATCCAATGTCTCGCACATGTCATCCGGGGTTTCTCCTGATACAATCAGACAAGCTGGCACTTGAACAATCCTCATTTCCACCACACTTTGTGCTTTAAATATTAGAAGAACACAACACTGAAGTTGTTTTTTTTTAAACAGACAATAAGTTCAAAAGTTAGGAATTCTTATACTTTCGGTGCTAACATCGCTGGATTAGAAGACTCCAACAATATTAATGATGTTACGGTACGACAACACTGTAAATGAATGATATATATATATATATATATATATATATATATATATATATATATATATATATATATAATATATATATATATATATATATGTCCCATATATGTTCAATTTTCCAGCATAATGAAAGAACACTTTTGTTACCTTTTTCACAAGGCAGGGGGGACTGATATTACCCCAAGCATGATTTCGACGTAATCATGTCAGTAGCAAATGGAAGGAACGTATACTATTAATTAAAAAAGGGGGCATTCTAAAGGCCTAGCGCCTCGGCACATCGAGCGCTGAAACGGTGCGGTTTTTGTTTTGTTTTTGTTTTTGTTTTTGTTTTTGTTTTTGTTTTTGTTTTTGTTTTGTTTTTTTGCTATGACACGCCAAAAGGAAAAATGCTTGGTTCTGTAAAAACAAGCAAACAAATAAACAAACAAACAAACAAAACAATAATTCGGTACAAAATCACCAACAATTTCATTCTTATGCCAAAATCAAGAGCTACAAAATCACCAGGTGATGATTTATTTTGTAACAAAATCGTTAGCGGAGAAGTGGTATTCTAACAGAACCAGACATAGCTCCTTTTAGCAATAAAACAAAAACAAAACAAAACAAAACAAAACACAAAAACGGACCGTTGCCGTTAACGTGCTCGGTGTGGAACGGCCTTAAGAAGTGTCGTCATGGAGGCAGAAACTGCAGGATTGTAACAGTATCGTAAGATTGCTATTGTAAGACAAACCTACTGATTGCTATCGTGAAACATCCTTGCTATTATTTGTCGAAGAAAGAAGAATGCACCCTCTTCACGATGCCTCTTTAAAAGTACGATTCTTTCCTGATAACAAAATGTCTTTTAAGAGCCCCGATTTTTTTTCCTAGCTGCTCTCCCTCTCTCAGCGTTCCGTCGCTCTCCTTTCTCTTCCTTTTGTCCTCCCACTTTCGCTTTGAGGAGGTCGAGAGAAACTTGATCCCGATTGTATAGGAATTCTATGTCCGGGCCGCAAACACACACACACACACACACACACACACACACACACACACACACACACACACACACACACACACACACACACACACGCACACATAAAACCCCGACCTGCTTACAAACACGGAGTGTATTGACCTATAAATCAGAAACGTTGCTCTTCGAAATTTCATTCAATGTGAGTCCGGAGAAGAGTGGGAGTGGAATGGGAGATTGTAGAGTTCTCAAGGAGAAATAGGGATGGGTCGCCATGGTAACACTCTCTTTCTACCATATTCCCCCGACCGAACCAAAGTCTGAACCATGACGGGGAAAAAGAATAAAAAAGAGGCGAGAACGGACTGAAAAGCTGCTGTATCAGTTTGATCATCTTGCGAGATAAAGTCCGATTTTTTTTCTTCTTGCCATGCATAAGATAATGGCAGAATATGATGCTTGGAAATGGGAAGAGAGAATAGAGCGGGACAGTAGACGTCAAGTTTGCGTCATGGAGGAGGATGAGGGGTTTCTATCACAAAGATTTCAAAGCCTCTCGGTAGAAGATTTGTTAGAAATGGGTGAAAGGTGACAGATGGTGGCTCAGGTGTGTTAGCACTGACTACACTGTGTATTACACCAGGTTTCAATGTACGATTCGTGAGCGGGGTTTTCATAACATTGTGACATATCTTTCAAGTATGTGAAGCACACACATACACACACACACACACACACACACACACACACACACATATATATATATATATATATATATATATATATATATATATACATACATATATATAAATATGCACACGTGCAGAGAGAGAGAGGGAGAGGGGGCGAATATTAGATCTGTATAGTTGTATCAAGAGTTATTCCCGTAAGTTTGACGAGAAAGTACATGACGACATTACACCATAATATATATGCACAGGTCTGTGTGAATGGTTGCATTGTAACATGTGTTATGGTGTGTCTGTCTGTGTGTACGTATTTTTTTTTAATATCTTACCACTGGCATCAAAGTGAGATGTCTGCAACTGGTTTACACTAGTATCGATGTCAGAGAGATGCTTAAAACCAAACCCAGTGGATCATTAAAATGTTTTCAATAACCGCCCCCAGTTCAAACATTTACGTGGTTATGGTATTTGCCGGTTCTTCTTGGGGATCCCACGCCATAGGTTCGCAATCACACGCCGTGATATAAAATAATCCAATCATATAGCCTGCAGCGTCAGAGGTCAAGCCACGGGGTACGTTGAGTTCGCCACCACGAGAGCGATAAGTGTGATAAGTATACTGCAGTAATTGCAATACTTTGTATTGGACCAGCCTGAACCCTATCACCTTTTCATACCAAAGATGCTGGGATAAATCTGGAAGGAAATGATAACAAACGCATAAGTCATACAAGCCTGTTAAAAAAATGATAATAATTAGGTGTGGTTGGTGAGGATGATTCCCTCTTAAAATATACTTCATTTGGAGGCCGGAAACACTTCCTTTATTATTTCAGGTACACTATATTATTTTGTTTTGGCTTGGATTCTGAAAACACTCGAAATTTTTCGAGCAAAACTTTAGCCTACCTTTAAGGTTCTTGAGCGGAAATTTAGAGGCAGTGAGAGAGAGAGAAAAAAAAAGAAGAAAAAATACTAAGTGAAACAAGTTGATCTTCTTATATCAGAAACACGAAAGGCGCTGAATCTGTCTTGCCTATATGGAATAGTTTTTGTTTATCTTTTTATACTTAATACGGCTAAGGAAAATTCTGTACGGGTGTGAGACATAAAATGCATGAGGCGTCATTCCCTGAGGTTCCATAGTATATGTGCGTTTGTACGTTTGTGTGTGCGTGGAGGAGGGGTGAAGAGTTGGGGGTGGGGGCACGGTGAGTGTTAAAAGCGAATATGTCGACTGCAGAGGCAAGAAGTAGGAAGGGTGTTGAATTTCTCTGGGACATGAATATGTATGAGCCTCTTGACCGCTGCTAAATCTTGTTTTACAACAAAAAAATAGGGGACCATTCTATGTTTTCGCGATAGCACGGACTTCAACTCTCATCATTACTTTTCATTTTCCCGCGCACAGTTTCGTGAATGCTATCGACAAAATAAAGCTGTAGAGCTGACATTTACTGATGATGACAATCTCAAGACTGCTTTGGCGAAATCGCATCATGACTTGTCATTTTCGTGTTCGAAATAATTGCGCTTGATGTTTAGCCCAAGAAATAAAGGCTAAATAGAGAAGTCATAAAATTTCGCTGCTACTCCAGATGCGGTAAATTTCACAACTTTTCTGACTTTAACCCCTCCCCCTTCCCTTTCCTTCTCTCTCCCTATCCCTTATCAATTTTCGAAAGTCGAGGTCGCATGTTGGCTATTATAGTCACACGTAACTCTTTGATTTCTGTTATCATCGACAATAAAACAGGACATGCATGATTTATATTAGCAAACCGTGTGAAGTATGAAGGCGGAGCAGGTTGAACATTATGATATGTGAAGGAACGGGTAATTTCCTCTGAAATGATATAAATGGAAGAGAAAGCCGGAATAAGACTCGTGCCTTTCGGCTGATGTAATACTGCGGAGAACTCAGCCTGAGAGTTCCGTTCTAAACAGACATGAAATACGTCAATTTGTATGGATCTTTCCCACCCCCCCCCCCCCCCCACACACACACACGAACACAAACTCATAGATAGAAACGGGCACATTCTATCCGCAAACTATGAAGTGGAGATAGTTTGGGCAGTAGTGATACTGATCCACGTAGGCTGATCGCAAGTAATCTACCTAGAAGGATCTAGATTTCGTGTTAAATTCCACTACTAGTATTAAGGATCGTCCGACATTTGCTCGAGGTTATACATACTTGTATGCGTATACCTATTGCGCCTTTAAAAAGAAAACAATGGATAGAGTTTTGTTGCAACATGATTATGTACTGTATCTTACAGATAGTTCAATGATGTTGCATTGACACCCGGTTGGTTATCAACGGTATTTTACAGATTTCCCATTGGTATTAACCGTCCACATCTAATTTTGAAATCCCCATAGACATTCACCGGCCACCGGGAATCCGTATATAGGGAACGGGGTTAAATTGCTATTTCAAATGATTATTTTATGGCTATTGCGTTGATACTGCGTTTATATTGCATTGAGTTAGCATTGATGTCGTCCAACGTACTTTGATGAAAAACCATCTTTTGTCAAGTCAAAGCACTATTTCACTAAACATTAGTTATTCTTAAAAATTCGCTGCTTATGACATCGAATCATCATGAATTAAAAGACAGTTTCGAGATACTTCCATTTAAAAAAAGATCTAAGCTTCAGGCTATACACTCTTCTCGTAAAGCTTTATATGAATATATATATGTATATATATATATATATATATGTAAATGCATATATATATGCGTATATATACATATATATACATAATATATATGCATAATATACATACATACATATATATGAGTAATATATACATATATATATATATATATATATATATATATGCATATACTGCTATGAACTACAGGGCGGATCCAGGAATTCCGTAAAGGGGAGGCGTCTTTACAAAATTAAAAGGGGGTGTATGTGCCCCTCCCCCCCCACCCGTTTTTTTTCTTTTATTCCTTTTTTACCAAAAAAAAAAAGAAAAAAAAAAGAAAGAGGGAGCGCTCGCCCCGTGCACCCCCTCTGGGTCCGCCACTGTTGCATTTCTGTGTCACATGTATTTTTTTCTTCTTCTTTTCGTTACTGTCATTTTGGTTTGGCATTGTCTTTATGTTATTGTGTTTTCAAATTTTCTTCTATGATAGAACCCGTGCGCATAGAAACACCATTGAAAGCGCCATCTAAATGTAACTATCATTATTGTTATTATTATCATTATTATCATTATTATCATTGTTATCATTGTTATTGTTATTATCATTATCATCATTATTATCATTGTTATTATTATCATTATCATTATCATCATTGTTATTATTATTATAATTTTTGGGTTTAGGGTGAGGGTTGCAATAAGGTTTTAAGTTTAGTTTCATGTAAGGATCAGGACTAGTGTAAGGTTTATGTTTGTATGCAGAATTCATGCTTGTATAGCGTGCAGATATTCATATGGAATCGATTGCCGCATGAAGACGTGTCATGGAACCTATTGAACAAAATATGTTCAGGCAGCTGGGGCAAGGTTCACTCTAGTCTTGTATCGAGTCGTTAAATGGCGTAGTTTTGATCTGCGATGCGAACGCTAAGGCGCCACAGCCTTCTGGGTATGACACTGGAAACTGGTGTCTTGCGCATGTGCAGATCACCATATTTTGTATAATAAGCGTCCCCTTAGCGTTCGCGTCTAAAATTTAAAGCTCGTGAATATTGCACCATCGCGATTGTCGTATGAATGACTTCCCTGGCAAACGCAAGCGCTTGGCTGGCTGCTCGCGTGGTGACGATCAGACGTACTGTACTCGTACGTAAACATATAGAATGGGAGTGCGGCAATCTTACGGTTTCAGGTTCAATTCAGTATTAGGCACTGCACTTGCTTGTCAGTCTTTTTGCATTATCCTGGAACCGTTCGCTGTTGTCAGTTGCATGATTTGCCACTCTTCTCTAACTTAACGAAATTTTATGGTTTTGATCGTTTAAAAGAACAAAAAATATGTTTTTACTTGTCTCTATGTATGACTCGATATCACTCGTTAATTAGAAATTCATTAATTTTCGAGTGTTTGTTAAAGCACAAAGAATTATGTGGATTAAGCGTTTGATTTTAGGGGATCATAGTATGAAGTGGAAGTTACGTTTTAAGTTTTTCACTAAATCGGTGGTAGATTATTTTGATTTTTTATGGTAAGGCGATTTTAGGGTTGTTGAGGTTAATTTACCAGAATTTTATAATGATATGTTGCAGGTTTGGATGGGAAGTAGAAGTTTGATTCTGAAAGAGGATTCAAAAAGGAATGAGGTAATTTTTAATAATAAATTTATTTTGATTGATGGATATACAATATTTGATAAAGAGTTATTTCTTAGGAATGTATATAAAGTTAATCATTTGGTAGATGTAAATGGGGAATTTAAAGGGAGAAGGGAGTTTTTAAGATTAGGATTTAGTGAAGAAATGATTGGAAAAATGTCTGAAATATTTTTAGCTTTACCGTCATCATGGAAGGGTACACTAAAACGAGAAATGAATATTGAGGATACTCAATTGAAAATTGAATTTTATTTACAGAACAAAATATATCATATACAGGATATAACGTCAAAACTTATTTATAAAGCATTGATGAGGGATGGAATTGAAACATCATCAGCATATGATAATTTAGTTGGTTTATATAATTTCGAGGAAATATATATCAGATCGATTTTCGATCGATCTAAGGCCTCGGAAGTCTAGCTACTCTTGACTGTAAGTCGCGTGAATTTCAATATAAAATGTTGTATGGTTTAATATATACCAAAGCTAAGTTATTTTCTTTTGGTTTTGCAGGAGATAACCAATGTACATTTTGTTATTCTGAGGTTGAGACTTATGAACATTTGGGGTTTTTTTTATTGTAGGAAAGTCAATCAGATTTGGAAATTGTGTAGTGAAGTTTTTGGTTTACCCCAGATGCAAAAGTTAGATTGGCAATCTGTTCATGTAGGTATCAAAAGGCAGAATATTGGAAAAGGACAACTCATAAACCATTTGATATTATTGATAAAATGGATGATATTTGTATTTTCGAAGCAAAAGAACAGGCCCCTATTGATAAGAGAAATTAAAGAAAGAATGTTAGAAAGTCGAGAAGAAGAAAGGAAATTAGCAATGAAACGAGGTACGCTGGCCTTGCACAGCAGGAAATGGAATCAATTAATGACACGGTGATTCTTGCTTTACATCTATTGCTACCTTGTGTGCTTTTTTTTTTGATTGTTTGGTGAACAGGTTCGGTGTTTGTGTGTGCGCGCGCGAGCGTGTGTGTGTGCAAATATGCGTGTGTATCTGTGCTGGAGTGAGGTATATCTGGGCCCTGTTGCATAAAACCCTTACCGCTGGACTTACCGCTCCTTTCTAGCGATAAGTCTTCAAATTAGCTGTAAATTTTAAAATCCTTGATGCTGATTGGCTGTGACGCCTAATTTTGACGGTAGTTACCATTGAAATTCAATGGTAAGTTTTATGCAACGGGCCCCTGGAGTATGCCTAGAGGGGGAAGTGTTGATGAGGTTATACGGGTGAGCGATGAAGGGGTAATGTTTCATAGGTATGGATTATGTACAGACATTGATCATGTAGATTTGTAAAGTTTTTGTATGTATGTGTGTACATAGGTATGTAGGCTTTTGTTGACCCTTAATACGGATTAGGTATTTAGGCTTTTTGTTGACCCCTTAACAATATTTGATTTCATTATCTAATAATTACTGCCTGTGCCGAGTATACGGACGCAGTTAATGGGTATATTTTGTATTGTGTATTGTACATACATATTGGTTTTGCTGACCCATTATCAAAAATTGATCTTATAATTATTGCGGAGATGAGTTACTGTGTATTGTATAGTAGAATAATCAGAAATTGACACAATGACAGTCCTCAGAATTATTTTGCAATATTTTGATATATGTTTGAAATGTTCCGCAGCAAGTAACACAACTAAATGTTGAATTGTAATCAACGATGGATGATGGAATCGAAATAAAATATTGTTTGAAACAAAAAAAAAAAGGACCATGGAGCTAATTGCAGGTCTATGGCTGTAACCGAGCACTGGGGCACATAGCGGCATTATATATCACAAGGGTTCTGGAAATAATGAGCTTCGCATTACAAAAAGAATTGTTTTCAGAATATGAAGACATTGTTCTAAAAAAAATAATTACATTAATTATATTAATGATGTAGAAATCAGATGTGAATGTCAGATACCATAAGAAGAGAAATTATAATTGTCAGAATCCTAGACAAAGACAACACTATGAAATCGTGTACTTTTCGATGTGTTTTAGGACGAAAACCAATAAGTACACTTCTCGTTTTGTTGCAAAAACCAAGAGTCCACCATGCACAGTATAAAATCGGTGTGTTTCAAATCTTGCGAAATACATTACTGGCCGATGATACCGACCCCCTGGTTCGCTAAAGGTGCTGACTAGCAATGGTCAAAATGGTATCAACCACGCACATTGTAACATTTGTTTCACTTGAATGAATTGATCGGGAAAATTTAAGGAATCAAAAAAGGTCCCCATTTTTCAAGCAAAGTGCTTACGAAGCTTTACACAAATATTAATGTCTTGAAGAAGATATGAGATACATATTTTCCGAATTTGTTGGCCACTGCGTTGCCATGGTAACAATATGAGTTATAAATATGCAATCTGCATATCATGAAAATAAATCACAGATATATTTTGGATCGAAAAATTTCCTCAAATTTTTTAAGCGAAATTCTTTACGAACCTTACTAAACATTTTTTTTTATTTGAATGTGTTGGAAACGGCGTTGCTAAGGTAACCACATTATCATGAAAATAATTCATGACAAAATATAAAAATTAAACTGCTTTCTCATTTTTTGAGCAATGCTCATGCGATTCGGTACACATAGTTATCAACGGAAATAAAAATTAAACAATAGAAATAATGAAATAATAAAATTAAATGAAGATAGAATCACACATAATGTTGCATCCACGTATCTTCAAAACCTATAGTCTTTCTGCGTTCCTGCCAGACCGCTCCGTTCATTCTTCACAGCCCACGTACCAAAACCCATTAAGGTGACAGAGTCTCCTCTTCCATTGGCCCCACCCTCTGGAATACCCCCTATTTATACTTAAAATGTCTCATCTTTTGATTTATTTAAAATTCTTCTCAAAACTCAATAAAAATTAAACAATAGAAATAATGAAATAATAAAATTAAATGAAGATAGAATCACACATAATGTTGCATCCACGTATCTTCAAAACCTATAGTCTTTCTGCGTTCCTGCCAGACCGCTCCGTTCATTCTTCACAGCCCACGTACCAAAACCCATTAAGGTGACAGAGTCTCCTCTTCCATTGGCCCCACCCTCTGGAATACCCCCTATTTATACTTAAAATGTCTCATCTTTTGATTTATTTAAAATTCTTCTCAAAACTCATCTTTTTAAATCAGTTCTGGAGTCGACGCACGCAGTCAGTTATTGATTATTGTTTGATACTATATACTTGGAAATGAACGCTTAATGCTTCAAAGTGGCTGATCAGATCTATCTCTCTTCCCATCTACCCGAATTTCGTGTTCGAATAAAATGGTTCAGTAGGAGATTAATAGCAATATCATAGTCTCACTAAGTTCTGGATGCTTATACATGTTTATTGAGCCATGTGGATAAACGCAGGAAAATTTTCCGAAGAATCTTTCTTGGCGTACTTGTGTAATAAGTAGGACAAGTATTTATACTTAAAATGTCTCATCTTTTGATTTATTTGAAATTCTTCTCAAAACTCATCTTTTTAAATCAGTTCTGGAGTCGACGCACGCAGTCAGTTATTGATTATTGTTTGATACTATATACTTGGAAATGAACGCTTAATGCTTCAAAGTGGCTGATCAGATCTATCTCTCTTCCCATCTACCCGAATTTCGTGTTCGAATAAAATGGTTCAGTAGGAGATTAATAGCAATATCATAGTCTCACTAAGTTCTGGATGCTTATACATGTTTATTGAGCCATGTGGATAAACGCAGGAAAATTTTCCGAAGAATCTTTCTTGGCGTACTTGTGTAATAAGTAGGACAAGTTGCCTGCAGAAAGTCATGTTACATTAATCTTATTTAGGGACAATATCATATGATTATGCAGGAAAGGAGGAGGAATGTTCCTACAGTGGCGGATCCATGTTTTTGTTAAAAGAAATAAAATAATCTGTTACGTTTCCAAGTGTTGAAGTAGTTCCAGATAATTATAACTGGCTGTAAAATATAAAATCACAAAAAACAAACAAACAAAACACCAACCATCTGATAATTGTTGATGAAGAAGTATTGTATTTTTATCATTATACAAGTCACTTTTACAGCTGCCGTGGCTTATGACGCAGATACGCAAACAAAAGGCATACTCAACTTTCAGGTTCAATTTTTTAGAATGCCCTTCGGGAGGGAGCACATTATCGTAATCAATGTGTGTCAATCAGAGACAGGTTGTTTCCACTTTCACCGTGAGCAATCTTGCTGTAAAACTCTGCTATTACGATATTTCACCTGTCTGCTATTTTTGCAAGTCTCTGTTTCTCTAATCATTTTGTTTACGTGTGATACTCGATTTTACCGCGATTATTTAATCTTAATCACCCAAGCACAGGAAACCCTTCCTTCGCTTCCAAAAATTACTCTCACATTTTTTTTTAAAGATAAGGAAAACAAACTCCGCGTATCATACCTTTATTAAAGTTGTTTTGTATCAGAGCATATACCCGTGTGCAGTT
This sequence comes from Diadema antillarum, assembly GCF_040938485.1. Lineage (NCBI taxonomy): Eukaryota > Metazoa > Echinodermata > Echinoidea > Diadematoida > Diadematidae > Diadema > Diadema antillarum. The sequence continues at coordinate 818,428 of NW_027271026.1, forward strand.
CTACATTACAACGATGGGAATAGTAGAGGTTTGACTATCCCGTTTCGACGGTTTTCACTTTCACATTTTTACAGCTGTATAGGGATGGGAGCGCCACTTCCGTACATGCTTTGCTTATATTTGCGTTGAACGGACTTCTCCAACAAGAACAACAATAGTGCGAGGGATCTGTCAACGCACCACTCACGAGTACCCGGATGTGTCGTGAGCTAAATCTCGTGGACAGTGTGAGTCCGCCCTAAGCATGTCTCCTTGCGACAGGTGGTTACCGTGTCACGTGACACACCCGAATGACATTGATGTAATGTTCTATTTTTTGCAACAGCTTCTATCACCATCAATGCATGTGCACTTTGTCGCCATTCTAAAATGTGTTGGGATATTGTGTAGCCTTAGCAAAGTTTTCAGGATTTTTGTTCTATGAACAGGATGATGAATGAGAAAATATTATTTCATACTGCTATGGATGTTATGAGGTTTCTTTTAGACAAGACATTATGTAGATTTAGACAACAAAAATGCATATCCAAACCTAAAGAATTATTAGGACTTTACAACGAGTACACAAAAAATCTCATATGAAATCAATAATGTTTTTGTTTTCCTTATGGGCCAGATGTTGCCATCATAGTATGATGAGAGGTGGCCCTAGATTACCAAATCATAAACCATAATTGAAATATCTTATAAACTGTTTACGTTTACAAAATAACAAAATTAAGTTTTTACAACAGGCTAATCAAATACGAATGAACACAATTCTTAAATCTATCTATGTTTGGAGTTAAAGAAGATTGTGTTGATTGGAAGTGAGTTCCACAGCCGAGTCGTCCTTGGTATGTAGGAAGACTAATGGAGATACGTGTTTGACTTTGGTACAGTGACTCTGTAAGGGTGAGCAGTTGCAGAAGAGCGTGTCAATCGAACATTGGAGACCAATGGGGGAAGAATTCCAGACAGCTTAAGGGACGGCTTAAAGAAGCAGTGGCGGTAGAAGTTACAAAGAGATGCCACATTATATATTTTCTCCGATGCTCCAGTGGATAAATTCCAACTTTGATAGGGTTTTGATGTGTTTTGAAGTGAATTGTTTGTTTGTTGGTTAATTTCTTTTACGTTGTCTTTCAGATCATGGAAACCAGAGATAAGTTTCTTTTAAGATCTCTCTGCAGACGCCTGAATAGTCCGGTTGAACCTTTTGATACGACATAAAAACAGCCTTCATCCGGCCCAGCCTGAAATGCGGTATTTATTGTTCCCCGGATGGTGTTTCCTAGTGCCATGTGTAGAAGGTTGTTGAGGGTCACTCTTCATTACAACTATGGAATACTGATGTGTGAGCCCGTAGTATGATCCTAGCTGACCAAATATTATGAGATATTGAAGTTGAAGGGAGAAATAAATGGTTTATTCATTGCGACCATCTGTCTTCCCAGAATTATGAGCATTTGTAATTGCACTGTCCGAGGAGGAACCATCTAGCGGATGACAAATATTGCTCACTCTCAGTAAACGGCTTTACATCTTTCTTTATTTGAATCTCTGTTTTGAAGAACGTGCCCCTTTTTGTATCACTGACCACTAATAATACAACAACAAGAAGCATAGGAAGTTAACTTGCAAAGCGTGCATTTATAAAGGCTTGATAGATCAAGAATTAGCTCTTATACATCTTTGAGTATATTCAGGTTGATGGCTCTGCAGGTCACGACGTAAGAAAAACTATAAAACTTCAATATCTAATTTGGATGAATAAAGTGGACTGAATTGAAGAAAGTCGTGCACTTGCACAATTCATTAGGTGTCATAGGTGCTTTCAATTCACTAAACCTCCTGACTTTGGATTCTTGTCCAATTCTTCTGCATTGAACACACACGCACACACACACACACACACACACACACACACATACATACTTGCATACACACGCGCAGCTTTGTGACAGCAAAAAACATTGATGACGTCATACCATCTTCAGCTGAACTTTAGAGTTATTTGCAGAGTATTTCCTAAGAAGCGGTTTGAATACTCTCCTGGAGTTCATATCATTATTATTCAAAGTATAATAGACTATATTGTTCCTCGGTAACTTCTGTCAATTCAATTCAATTCAATTCAATTCAATTCAATTCAATTCAATTCAATTCAATTCAATTCAATTCATTTTTTTCTTTCCATCCAGCAAGGAGTGACACAAAATATGATATAGTATAAAGCATACGTAAACAATAGCATCGGTTGATCAATTTCAGTCAAGATATAAAAAATTTCAAAAATGAAAAGTGAAAAACATATAGTATATGATAAGATGTGATATGAGGATTATAACTATAAGAACACATATGCATGCTTTGAAGGATAACCATGAAATAGGTATGGAAAAAGAGTGGTCCATTATATAAACAGCTAGGCTTGTAATATGTGGATCACTTAAAAATGAAAAATAAGTACACATCATCATTATTCAAATGGCCATTATTTTTAAGTACAGAAAATACAATTTCAGGCAAATCCAACAAAATTCAAGTTACAAATACTTTTCGATGTTTATCCAACAGAAGAATGGTGCAAAAAAAAATTTATTTCTCCACATAGCAAAATAAATTGAACTACAGGAGGTTGTATTTGACGAAGTACAAAGGATGAGTTTTATGGCCTCAAAATGGCACCCTGGGGGAAATGATGTGCATACCGGATATGGAAAGATTGTGAGCAAATCGCTTGTATCAAATAACTATATTTCCAAATGAAAACGGAAGACTTTTACGGATTAATTCTTCCCTGGTGTGAGCAGCACACATCACAATTCATTAAAAGAAAAACAGGCGGTTTACGACAATTTATGGCTTAAAATGATCAATAAATGTCAGTTGATCACTGATAAGTATTGGGAAATGCGAGTGCATACAATTCCCCCTCCAAAGTTCCACTATGATATCATATAGATTGTGTCGTTTATGAGGTCATAATTATTTTCCACATTCCAAAGTATCCTTGCGATTCCTCTTATGTAACCATGGTTACGAGAACTGAAGATGCGACTCGCGCGGGAAGACATTCTGCAAACAGTGTGCCATAGTTCACGATTGCTGATATATACGCACAATTCTAGACACTGGCTTTTCTATTTCTGTGCTTTATCACTGATAAACCATGATATCAAGTTCCTGTCTGTCTGTACAAAGTGCACCAAAGAGTTTGAAAGCGGAAGACCAAGAAATGAGAATGATAGTTTAATGTCCGGCGATGAGTTGTCTTATCCAGAAGTGGTAGTCTCAATCCCCCTCCCCGTTAAAAAAAAACAACAACAAACAAACAAATGATTTGTACTCCATGAGGGGGGGGGGGGAGAAGGATGGGTCAAAGGGCTCATCATCACATGGTGGGTTAACCTCCTGTCCAAGGATACACGTATAGGAGGAGGGGTGAGGGGAGGGGAGTGGGAGGGGGTTTTTAGGGGTATGATCCGCGCTAAGATTCTTATGTTGAAGAGTCCATCCAATTTTACACGTGTTCCAACTGGAATTTTTAATTTGGCACAATGCCCCTCTGTGTAAGTCTGACATCCGATAATTCCTTGGAGATTTTTCCTTTTTAATCCATTTCCATTCTTTTTCCCCAATGTATTATAAACGCACCCCCCCCCAAAAAAAAAGTAACTCCCCCTAATCAAAATGGCGGAAATTTTAGATGATTCTTTTTAAAGAAAATAACTTTGCATTTGTATTTCTACAGGTGGGTCTAGGGCAATTACCCCTTAGGCAATTACCCCGGACCCTTCCCCTGACCCTAACCCTAATTCAAATCCTGAACCTAATCCTAACCCTAATAACCCAAACTCTATACCTTAAACCTAACCCTAATCTTTACTGAAACCTTATCACTAACCAGTATTTAGCCGGGGGGAGGGGGGGGGGGGTAATTGCCCTTGGGGGTAATAGGCCTGATACGCTAGAGGCATTGCCTAACTTTTGTTGAGTTATGGATGAGTGAATACACAACATTACAGACAAAATGGTAATTTTTGTATATTTCAAAAATATTTGATACGCACTCTTTATTTCATTATTGATCTGGTTTTTCTTATCTTCAGGCTTCTGATGCAAGGCTAAAGGCAAACTGATTGCATGACCAAGAACGTTTCGGTTAAAATCCCTTTTAGCGTCTCAAAATCGCATTCCTAATGTACAGGGTAGTCGTGCCTTCTGGGTATGTTGCGGTTGTTGAGGAAGAACATCATTGACCTGTGGGTGACCAGTTTAAGCACCCCAGGGGTATTCCAGGTAGCCACTTAAGGTAATTCAACATTACTGGAGTACATTCTGCGCGGCTCATCAGTCAATAATCCATCAATTAGTTCCTACATACGACTGAGTTCTAACTGATCATTGCCAGAGAATCTTGATTATAATGATTGTTCTCGCAAACATTGCCCCCCCCCCCAACATACACACACCACCCTCCCACTCAAATTCTGTCTAGAGCACGAATGCGATCGATATCTATTCCCATCTTGAGATCGGAAGGAAGCGCCAAAAACTGCATGAATGCGTCACCATGTATGCACAGCATGGTCAACATGTGGAGTTTCTGTTTTCATTTTTCCCCTTTATTATCGATGCAAAGAAAACATGGTTGGCGCACTTCCTTCTGCGTAGATCTTCAAGAGAAGAAGATTGTAGCGAGAAGAGAAAAATCTCTGCTGCTTGCTCTTTATTGAAAAAAAAAAATCATTCGTGCATTCGACTTGCTTGATTGATATCTACGTCAGATGTGGTGATTATTGTTCTCCAAAGCAACCAAGTCAATTTCAGTAATATGTGACTTGTTTCGTTTTGTTAATATGCGGCATTTATTTGATTATGCATTTTATGAGGGGATGCACATTTACTGCGACGCTGACAATTCGCATGACATACTCAAAGAGACAAGTTGTAACCACAAATCCATTTGGCGGGGAGAAGCGCCGTTCATGCAGTTACAACCCCTTTCCCCGCCTAACATCTTCTGCGTTTGTCAAATTGTGTGTCGTGCATCGGTCGCTTAATTTCTCTTCCATTATGCTTAAGACGTAATCATCCTTCAGATCCGACAAACTGCTTGATCGGCACGCCATGAAAAATCAAGAACGACCCAATGGAGTTCTCCTTCCGGTAATGAATTCATGTCGACTTAATGATGATCGAGAACAATAAGAGCTGGCGCGCTGATTTCATCAAGTGAGAAGCATTCGGGACCACATCCTAATACTCTCTCTCTATCATGGGTCTATATAGGTTAACCTATACGTGGGTAAGTATGAATACATTAACCCTCTGAGCACGCACCACGTCAATACCAAATTGACTTCTAACGTCATATTCTTGATGGGGAGTAATTAATCGTCATTTCCTGTCCATTATAATATGTTTTATAATACCAGCTAACGTTTTCCGGATTATCGAAGATGATGAAGACTGTCCTCATCCAGATACTTGGAAGGTTACAAGACAGAGTCATCATTTCAAATTATTGTCGAACAAGGAGGTCATTATCTGCAAACCTTCAAAAAGAAATTTCAGATCCAACAACGCTGCACACACACACACACACACACACACACACACACACACATATATACATACATACATACATACATACATACATACATATGTAGATGGTGTGGGCTATAAACTATGACAATGAAAACTTGAATTGAGTTTGATAAATTGTTCACACTTATCAAATGGGATATATGTACATATTATATATATATAATATATATATATATATATATATATTATATATATATATATATATATATATATATATATATATATATATATATATATATATATATATATGTATATGACATTATTAAAGCATACAATGGAATAGCCTGCCAACTAATCAAAATTGCATTGCATGATACCTTCGACGTACTCCTGTAAATCCCGAATCTATCATGCTCATTTACAATAAACAAACAGAAAACAATAAAAAAAAAAGATTAGCCCTTCCATTTGTGAATAGAGACTTAAGGCGTAATGTTTATCGAAGAGAAAAAAACTGTCTAACGAACGGGGAACAAAAAGAATCGTAACATATCAATTTCCTTGAAGTCTACTATGTACCATGTCCTATGATGGTTGCTCATGACTATATACATTATACAAGCATTACATGGAATAGTCTGCCAACTAAACAAAGTCCCTTTGCATGATACCTACAACGTATGCAAGTAGATTTCGATTCTCTCATGCTCAATCGTCATAGATGAACAGAAAACAATCCAAAAAAGAGGCAAAGATAATTCAACAATTACCCCTTTCATTTGTGATTAGAGACTGAAGGTGTAATGTTTATCAAAGAGAAAATATGGTCTGGCCATGAACTGGAAAAAAAAAAAGAATCTCGATATTTTAATTTCCATGAAGTCTACTACGTACCATTTCAGATAATCGTTGCTCATGATTTACAGTGCATGGTTCTCCAAGATTTAAGAGGTGTTTCGAGGTTTTTTTTTTCTTTCTTTCAAGAGCATCACTACAAGGGGGAAATTAATGACTTCCAATTGAAGTCAAATTGAAGTCATTTTTGTGTTTTGGCCTTCTTGTGTAGTCATGACAACGCGCCTCTAATTCTTCTTTTTCCTCTTCATTACGCACCAACGGGTCATCAATTATTAACATTTCAATATTTCGTCAAGAGCTCATTGACAGCTCCATATTATTCGATTTTTGCATTCCCCTTGCAGAAGCATTAGCTGCAATCAAATCTCTCCATCGGAGCCAGATTGCGCCGTCTGTCTCTAATCTGGACAACTTGACCCCGATTCGAAGGAGGAGGTATGATTTATTGAAGTACGGATTAACGCAGAAGCGTAGAGGTGAAACCTAGAATACTGCCCTAGGCCTGGTTTTGCTAATCACCTTGTCTGCTTCGTGCCCAGCCAAGGCGGTGGTGTAGACGCCGCGTCTATCCTACCTTGGACGGAAGGCCCCTTCGGCTCCAAGGAGCGGCGCACGAAAGAGAATGTTCACGTGAGGGTTATACCTAATGTCATCGATGACAACCATTCTTATTTGGTTGTTGAATTTTTTTTCTGTCAGTCTGAAGAAGAGAGAGAGAGAGAGAGAGTGTGTGTGTGTGTGTATGTGTGTGTGTGTGTTTGTTTGTTGATTTTTTTTTTTTTAAGGGGGAGGGGGAGGAGAAAGCCTACAACACGAAGTCGAGTGGTCCCTATAGGCCGCGCACTATCATTTACGTCGTTAATGCACCCGGGTCGATATAGCGAGTGTCATCACACATAGTTCAAAATATCGGCCAAATACAGAGACCCACAGCCCCCTCCCCCCTCATCTTGAGCTACTTTCATTAGTAATGACACCAGCATATATGATAGAAAAGTAAAGCGCGCTACATGTTCAGATTTTCATCTGAAAACGACAACGCCGCTCACTGCTGTTGGTGATGCGAATCAGTGTTCACAGTCATTGCCAAAGATGTTTAAAAGGAACCTTAATGGCCACTTCTAATAGCGCCAAGATGTTTTTCAGGCTCAATAGGGAAATTCCACAGTCAGGTTACGAAACACTTCTTAATGCAAGTTAAAAACTGGATGGGATGGAGGCAGTATACTTGGTACTCAGCATATGCCTCCTTACGATGAACTAGGTACTCATGGATGATAATATGTTCTGACTTTATCTCTTCAATATACATGTATCTACTTATTTCGGTAATCTATATAGGGTAAATCACACAGATGCAAATGGGTCTGCAATACAAATGTACTGAAATGCCATTGTAAAGCACGTATACATTATAAATCATTTAAGTAAAAATTATAAATCAGTTGTCTTGATTATCAAAAAAAAGATGAATGCAAGGGGAAAAAACAGATAGAGCAACGTATGTATTTTAACAGGATATATATAAGTTCCATCAGAAATTTGTGCAAGTATGTCACATATACATATAGGCCAGGCCTACATGTTACATACGAATGAAATGCAATGTGCACTACCAAACAGAAGACTTAATCATGTTTGCATGAATAGATGTTTACAAGAATAAATGGCATTGGCATATAATAACATAAAAATTAGGCCACTTACATATACATGAATGATGCAATTTGGGATATGTCTGTATCATGTAGTCTGAAATTTGGGTACTTGCAAAAATACATAATACTCCTGTGCTTTGCTATGGCATCATGTCATGAATGTTACGTTTTATCCTGTAGAAATAGAAGGGAATTAGAGATATTCAAGCTGCTAAAACGATTCTTGCACTTGGTGTTAGGTTTTGTTATCTTTTACATACACCACGTGTCGGACTTTACGTATTATCTATTAGCTCTCTTATATCTAATATATCTTCCTCATAAAGAATTAATCTCTCCAAGGCATTTGATAATTTTAATTTGTAGAAAATACATACACACACAGCACACACACACACACACACACACACACACACACACACACACACACACCTTAAATGGGCGTTCCATATTACCCCTTTATGTGGCTTTTTCACTCTTAATGTTCATTGTTCTTTTGATGGTGTTGAAGCATATTGGTGCTTTGGCATAGTTCTTTTTCGTGGAAAAAATAAAGATAAGCCGAGGCGAAATGAGCAATTTTGGGGAAATCTGTTAAATCTGTTTCTACGCCAATTTCAAGCCCTGAGAATCTGACCGGTGATGAGATTTTTGAGTATATTCTGACCCGCTTTCTTGAGTGCTTCCATTTAAACTCCCTGCGTTATTTCTGAAATGCGGTTAACTTGCGCTTGCAGTGACAATGCAACTTTCCACCACCACCCGAAGCCAATAATGCGCTGTGTGAGTACGCGTGTGTGTTTATGGGGGAAATTTTTAACAGAAAACTTGAAAAGAACCTTGCCCCTCGACATTAAATGTATGTGTTTATGTGAACGTAAATTCGAAACAATTTTTCGCAGTAACGGCTTCTATCTTCGAAGGCTCGACCATGGTTCTATTTGCCTATGTCATAGCCTCGATCAAGCCCTCTCTCTTACTCTCTGCCCTATCTATCAATCTATTTACTTCTAACTCCCCCCCCCCCATTCCCATCCCCCCCCCCCCTCACTCTCTACAGCTGTCTATTACCGATCGAAAGTCTCTCTCACTAACTCCGCCCTTTCCCACCCGCTACTGTCGACTTCAGGGAGCGCGCAATTACGAAATACAAGCCGTCGCCTCTGTTCGGCTAGAGTGTGGCGCGAACGCCAACATTTGTACATAGGCCCTCTGGGGTAGAAAGTGTTCGGGCGAAAGAGACGACCGGGGCCCGTCCTCGCTACAAAGGAGAAAGTTTAATATCACCCAGAGGATATTGGCTTCGTATCATCCGGCATGTGCAGCTCGTGAAACGCGAGCATTTAGGATCCTATAAAACGCGACGCATTATTTGAATTTAGGCCTCGCTCGCTCGCCTGACTTGAAGCCCGTAAAAAAAAAAAAAAATAGAGGAGAAAGAAAAAGAAAGAAGAAAAAGAAGGCACAACATGCTCGCTGGCCGGACAAATGATTATTTAGGGCTGGTAATGAATTGCTTGTGCAAAAGGTCAGTGTATGAAGAGTAAATAGAATGTGAGAGAAATAAACGTTTGCCCAAAGACAGAATGATACACCTGACGCAGTATGTCAAACACATCACGAAAGCTCCTCCCATGCTTGCGCGGATGGTGCACAAATCATTTAAGCTTTCCTCGTCTTATTTTCGTTACGATTTCGTTTGTCCCTTTCAAATTGAATATAGCGGAGTATTTCATAGTTATACAAGTTGTTTTGTTATGATACTATTCGAACTACAACTGTACATGTTGGCACTTCCTTATTTAAGTATTTACAAGTAGTCATTTCTCATTAGCCTTCAAAATGATTTAAGGTGGAATCTGGGACGTTCCCCAAGATAGCAAAGCCTCCTTCAAATTTCGCACTCAAGAAACTTGACTTTAGATGAAGAGTGTTTACAGGGTGACAAGACATTAGTTCCTGCGACAGTTGTTCCGCTCTTATTTTCTCCAAGGACTTGGGGTTAGGATTAGGGTTGTGGTAGGGTTTTAGGTTTAGTTTGATGTGAGGATTAGGATTAGAGTTAGGGTTATGTCTGCGGGTAGAATTTATGTTTGGCTTATATAGCGTGTAGATATTTCATGGGAGCAAATGTAGCAGGAGCAAGTGTCTATGAAACCGTTTGCAGACATACTGTCTCGTGCGTAATAGCCGGGCTCAAATCACAGCACACTTCTTCGTCTCTTATCGACTAGAGGTTTGTCATATGTTATCTTGAAGAGTTCCCAATGGAAACTAAATGCCAGCCCCAACGCAGTTAGAATGTATTACCCCCAAAACACCTGGTGACAACGACGTTAGTTATCTCAGTGAGGTGTTATGTGAACGACAGCGGACCACTCAATGAGATTATACACATTACATTTCAACTCTTAACACATCTTCTGAAAATTTTCCGCGTTCGATGCTACACTCGCCATCACACACAGGTATACAATGTATTATCAAAATGCTGTAGATCAACATCACTGTTACCCGTTTACGTATCATTTAGGCATGTACTGTGAGATTTTCCTGAAATTAAAAAATAAACAAACAGACAAAATGTCTTTATAACCTCATAACTTTTGACACATTGCTTGAGGGGACTGTATTTTACAAGCCATGCTTTCAGCAGGTTCCTTCATTTCCAACAACTGTTCACTGATACAATAAATCAAGTCACAGTTAGCCTATTATGATTTTATTCTCTTTAACTATGTTTTCCTTATCATAAAAAAAAAATGAGCTGCATTGATTTCGTATGTATATGTGTAAATTTTATACTGCACATTATACTTTTGTTGGAAATGAAATGAAATGAAATGAATTGAAATGAAATGAAATGAACTGGATTGAAATGAAATGAACTGAACTGAAATGAAATGAAATGAAATGAACCTGCATCTAAAGGAATATTGTCCGTGTGAGGTCTCTACATTAAATTTTACCCTCCGCAAAAATCTTCTTTCGGCACAATGAAATCAAATTACAAACAAAAATCATATATCCAGCTGTATGCACAAATTTGCATACTTGAGACTGAAAAAAAAAACATTCAACAGACAAATTAAACATGCCTGCATTTACAATGATTATCATTACGTGAAATTATTTCTGCGTAATTACGATGTCAAAGATCAAGCGATCAAAGCAAGTAACGGCGCAGAGTGGGGGATAACTACATTTTGAAATAGGTTGCAAATTGATTTGTAAGCTTTTGGTTTATGATGACATCGTGCCACTGTTACTAGTCAATACGGTGGAGGGTATCGGGTGCTAAAGCTGATAAAAGGGTTTGATGTCTGTATATAGTAAGTTGGCAAAATTAACGGTTGCAATGGCATGTCAGATATGACATATACATAATAACGTATTGCAAAACTCTATATGTAACAACATATTGTATATCATAAATGTAGATATGAATATAAATGAATATGTTTGTGATAAATAATGTATGATCAGTTTGATCATAAAATAGGTTAACGTTTGAAAGTAAGTTCGTCATTAGTTGGAACAAAATAAAACCCTTCAGTGATTCCCACTTATTGTCGCATAACAAGGGATATTCATGAATATTCATTGTCTTCATATCTTCATGATAATATCCTACCAGTATTCGGGAGTATAGGATCGAGAACAGTGCCTTCATGAGACAATGTCGATGGGATATTTTCCAAGGGACGTTATTTTTACTGCTTTAAATAAACGGGACATATTTTCATCACACATTCATACAACACACAAAAAAAAACCTTGGTTCAAAATACATCTTATCCAGGGAAAAAGAAGAAGAAGATATAAGCAGTTAATGCACTTAGTCATTACATAATATTAGAAACTGTTTGTATTCCTTCAATTTATTTTGAAAGCATTACTGTTTGTCTACCTTATGCTCTATGTATTTTGTGTGTGTGCTGATCAGTCCTCTTGTATAAAGATTTTCCATTAAAAAAATCAATCAATAAAATATTCCGCGGGAAACAAAATCGGTGGCTGCCGGCCGCTATGCGAAGGGGCTTTAACATGGCTTTTCTCTCAGAGGATTTTCTAGTGGCTGAATATGGCAGGTGGCCGGTATAGACAAGTGACCGCTAAGGCAGGACTGTATATATATATATATATATATATATATATATATATATATATATATGCGTATAGTGTGTGTGTGTGTGTGTGTGTGTGTGTGTGTGTGTGTGTGTGTGTGTGAAAATACGTCCGTTTATATTGTCATAACTGACCGAGCATTATCTGTATAATGAAGGAGGGAGGATATGAAATACGAGAAAGGTATAGATATTGAGCTCTTACACATCTTGGTTTGAACAAAGGGATAGTGGCCGATTGGCTTCATTTGAAAAAAACAAAAACAAACAAACAAAAAAACAAACAAAAACACCATCAAGAGCATCTGCCTCTGCCTGAGAAGTGGGCTACCATCTGCCAATGAAATGCCGCTTTCCCAACTTTCCGAATTCGGGAAATGATTGCTGAATGCCAGATGACGCCCTATATCGCGGGTCCCTGGTGTGTCGAGTTGTTCGGCATTGTCGGGTCCAGCAAACACCTTTGCACTCAGCATCGCAGTAGACTTCAAGACAAACGGTGAAAAAGGGGGCTATGACGCCTGCACGCCGCTGAGTCAACCTACGTATATAGATGCTACGCAACTGAAATCGTTCGAGAACCTTTTCAGTTCCTTTCCACTTTGATCTGGGAGGCGCCCCTTCCGTTCCGACCGTTACGAAAAGTGCGACCACCCTAACAGGTGAATGCGCGTGCTTGAATGGGTCGAAATCCCCGAAGAGGTTGAAAAGCTATCAGAAACAACAAGAACAAAATAACAATGTTACAATAATCTATAGGACAGTTTGTAGGAAGGCGCACACACCTTCTCGAACAGACAGTTGAGAACTTTGCACGTTCTGTCATGACGAAAACGTCTGCTGAAGTCGCTTGTCACAACGCGCTCGGCTAAAATACTGTCAGAAATGTATCTCTAATTTTCTTATTTACAAGGGTACATTTTACTGCACAATAGATCTTGATTTCATCCTCCTCTCCAAGTCTGTTTTTCAAAGGAGAATCAACATTTTATTCTACCAGAGGGAGGGGTTCTGGCCTCCAGAGCTTCAGCTTAATACAAAACGATTTGATGTCCACACAAATTGTTGTTTTGCTGTTGCACTGATGATGGTTTATTCTACTCAAACAAGCAACATAGATTCCATTTCGAAGAAACATCGGTAATGTCTGAGGTCTTTTAAAAACTTGGCCACTCATGTATCTCTTATCTGTGACTAAGTTATCGCCACTCCTTCCCTTTCTAACTAATAACATCTAGTGGGTATACTTGCATCGGAGCACCACCACGCAAATTAACGTGCTCCAGAAAAATGTAAAATTGCGTTACCAAAGAAGCCCGTCAAACTTAATCATTGGTAGTTGCTGGGATGTAAGCGATGAACTTCTTTTTTTTTTTCATTTCGATGCTTTTTAGTGATCAATACTACTTTGACTAATGCTTTTTTTTTCTTTCAGTTTTACCGCAAGATAAGCAATGCCTGCAATTTTGATTAGGCTAGGCAAGGCGTAAATGTCCAGAAGGATTAATTCCCGAGTGAGTTTCGGCAAAATTTGTAACATGACAGCACTGTTTTGAACTGCTCATAGCAATATGTTTTCCCGTAAATTTGCAATCCGATGTACTGCCGGAATTGCACTGTTACTGTCGTTTCGTGTAGAATAATAAGAATAATGTTTTCATTGTTTGTTAGCATATTTCCCTGAAACCTGAATGTATAGCAATAACAAGAATCATATCAAATTGAAGAAATCTGACAGTTATAGCTTCCAAATTAATCGATGGAATTACCCAAGGGTTTTTTTCACAAATAGAGAATATGAAATAGAATGAAATACAACGCTTTGCTTTAATGCGATTTTCATGATATAAGAAAACATCATCCAACACGAGCGCACGGACATTTTAGACAAGCGCATCACCGAAATGTCAAAATTGAAATCAAAAGAAATGTTTTGCAATCATTTCCTTGAGAACAAACCTTCTAAAGCTCTTGCTGCTGTCCGATCAGTTTTTTTAAAGTATGTCTTCCTACTATATAGGCCTGTTCTTGGTATATCACAATGCATTACTACTGCTGTGAAAGCTTCTTATAATTGTTTACGAGCGAGAAAAAAATACAACTCTTGTCATCTAAATGCGGTTGTGTTTTTATGCACAATATATGTTTTACTTTCCCTACCCCTCCCTCATCACAGATCCACGTGCCGCTCCTTTGTCTTTTCGCAATCAATTTCATGATTAGCACTCTTCCAGACCGTAGAAGCCCAACATGTTCCTTTTAACCTCTCATATCTAAAGGTAGTGTTACCGGTTCCAGAAGCTTCGATTGTCGGGACAGCGTGGTAACATTAGATGTGTAATTGATCATTGTACACATCCGGGCTTTTTCTAAGCTTGTAGAACCGAGTTCGTTTAAGCCCATCGTACACTACACAACTTTGCCGCACCATTCACATGCAGTACGATATGGGGACCGGAAGTTTGACGTCACCAACCTTGCCAGTTGCCAGTCGTGCGACTGGATCGCAGTGCCGGTGGTATATGGCTTTGACATGTCGAATTTTCACGACTGGTCGTGGACTTTCAGCCAATCACGCTGCAAGTATGCCTGACACCTTTTCAGTCGTGAGCCTAGCAGTGTAGTCTTATCGCACCGTGTGCTACTATCATGACCTGCAATCACATCAAGCGTCTATTTTCCAAATTGCACCCACATCTTTGCAAATCCTATACCAATTCGAAGAAACAGATGGCAACCGACAGACCAGTCACAGTTCAGAGAAATACCCCTGAAGATGACCATGGTAAAGACAAATTGAAACCCACTTGCATTCAATTTCTTTTGATTCTCTTGAGACAAATCTGTTAATTGCTTAGATAAGCATAGTATAAGGGACAGTACAGTACTGGTTGAGGTGGGGATTCATGTTTTGAACCTTCCTAAGTGGGATAATGGGAAACCTCTTATGAAATATGAAAGAGCATGTAATTTTATGAAGGATTCAACATTTATTTGATGAAAATTGGTTTTCAAATGGCTGAGATATCAACAAAAAAAAGCGATAATGATAAAAGGCGACAGGCCACGCCTTTTATTAGGATCTCTTTGTTTCACCTTGTTTTGGGATATTTCAGCCATTTCAAAACCGATTTTCATCAAATAAACTTTTGATACCCCTCAGAATTGTATGCTCTTTGACATCTCTTATGAGTGGTTTCTGAATATCTCGCAAAACATTAAAAGCTAAATCCTCACCTCGACCAGAACTGTACACATCCTTTAAATGTCTCGATGTTTGCTTTCATTAACTGAGTGTTGGTATGTGAACTTAGAGAAATAAACTAAAATAATCTAAAAATAAGATAAATCATTATCAATTGAGGCGCGCTGGAACATGTGACATTTTGCTGCAGGTCTACTCTTAACATGTTTCCTGTGTTCACTGTTTAATTCATTGTATTTGAAGTATATAACCAAATGCATTTCCAGTCGATCAACTTGCATCCGATGACGTAATCACGTGTTCAGCGCAGTGGGGTAAAAACCTCTCCTTTTCCCCTTGCTGTTTCACTTGCAATAGCAGTATATGACGTCTTTATGAGGAAGAACTCACCGTGGTGTGGAAACGTGGGAAAGGGGGAAACATCAAGAATGATCGTCACGTTATTTTGGCCCTTTACAGTATACAGTGATATTCTTTCCAGAGACATGAGTACAGTGTATTGATTGAATTATGAATCATATGTCTCTTAACCTGGTGACTTTTCTGCCCACGTGCAGATAAGATCATACCCCTCCCCACCATTCATATATATATATATATATATATATATATATATATATATATATCGGGTTATCAATTTTTGAATTGAATATTTTGTTGGCCCGAAATGTAGAAAAAAGAAATGTATTGGTCCGAAATTAAAGGAAATATGAAATTTCATTTCAAATTTTTAACCGCCAGATCGGGCCACCAAAACATATCCTTTTTTTTTGTATCCCGACATCAATTTTTAGTTGCCTCGGGCCCACCGAGCCGCCGGTAATGTCAAAATCTGATATATACTATATATATATATATATATATATATATATATATATATATATATATATGTATATGTATATATATATATATATATATATATATATATACATACATATATTGTAATGTCACGATCGAGGAATGCATTATGCCAATACATGTATTACTGCCAATACGCGTATCTAAAATGTTTGGACATATATATATATATATATATACATATATATATATAGATATATATATATATATATATATATATATATATATAGGCGTATAGGCCTACACATGTATGTGTGTATGTGTATGTATATACATGTATAACTGGTAATCTGGGGAAACAATAGAATTCATTAAACTTTATTTCTCTTTCTGACGGACGTGTGCTCCTTCACTGGGATTTACTAACCTTTGTGCGAAATTGAGGTCGTCCCTGTCCTCAAAAATTAATGACAACCTGTGCACGTGGTAAACATTCGATTGACAGTCTCATGCTAAAAGTAACCCGATGAATCCTACTGCTTGAAGACCTCTTGAGTGGGTGAAGGAAATTACAGAGTGCTTTGCTGTCTCGCTGCCTACATTAAACAAGCAGCTACACTCGAGAGGGAAATTTAACACTCACAAATCATTCTGAGACACGTATCTCCTCGTTGGACTTTGGGACTCAATTGCTGCAAACTTGTTTTTGAAAACAAGGCTTTCGCGTAGAAAAAAAAAAATGCTCTTGCTCGAATCGAGATTATTTGTATATGATCTCACATTAATCATCAAGTCACAAATTAGATTTGAAAATTTGGAAAAAAAATCTAAATATACCCGGGCAGGAAACAGTTTGTTTTCCTAAAGCGTTCGTCCCCTGGGAGTGATTGTTGATTGAAAACAATTGAAAATAAAAGGATAATCGTCAATCTTATATATCAAAATAGAAGTCCTCATTCAAGCTGACCCCGCATCCTTGAGAAGTTGAATTCGCTCATTTTTCCACATCGAGGAAAACATCTTGCACAGCTTGAAGATGATGTTTTATCATTCTTCTTCGGCATGTGTCGCAAAAGCATGAAAAAGGGCGTTCTTGCGACTTGTCAGACTTACATTCATATCAACACAACACTGCCTTTAGTGAATACTTTAACAATATTGATTTTCTTCCAAAGGTCATTGCACCCGAAATTCGTTCAGTCAGGTATTTCATGTTTCTTTTTATTTATGAAACTTTCCACGAATTACATTCGACCCGTGCATCTACACATTAACAATAGTAACAAAAGTTTGGCGATCCCGTATATAGATTCTGAACTAATAATTGGAGTTAGAGTTCTAAAAACAAAAATACAAACTGATGTATTAATGTACTTTAACATAAGCCCTTCCCAGATATCAAGGCGTAGGCCAATATATAAAACAGAGAGGTTTACGCACATTTGACCGCATGAAAAACTCATGGGGTTGTTCGCTGTAACCTGTGTGGCATTTCAGGCGACAAAAGAAAAAAAGGGAGTGGGTGAGGAGACAGGGTTGGAGAGGGGTGGCTTCTTGACGTCTTGGGATGTTATCTCTTTTCTAAGGGCTTCCACTTTGCTTCTCTCGCTCGAACTGCAGTGCACTCATGCAACCGCGTTGCCCGTTCCACGACTGAATAAACTTTGCCAAGAAAGTCACGTGACAAGGAACAGACTAGAGTATAGGAGTACGGGGTTACATCTGTTCGTCTCGAAAAAAAAAACCAACTTTATATTTGTTCACTACTTTGCACACGTCTTTTTTTTTTTACAGTTCATTCTTTTGATGAAAAAAAGTAAGTGCATCAAAGCGATAAAAAAGGGTTTCACTAGGAAGGTTGGAATAAAAAGTGATTTATCATGGTCACCCTGGAAACACGATACGGAAATCTTTGATGTTATGGAGATGATCGATGACTTCATCGGGTCATATCGTTTGCATTTTCTCTGTCTGTTTCCGTATGTATGTTCACCTATCTGGCAAGTTTAACGAATGTCACAAGAGGAATGAGGTTATGGAGTTAAAGTGGCACATTTCAAGAAAAGCGATGACTAGAAAATAAAGGTTATACAGCGCAAGAGGGAGCATCTCTTCTCTGTTGCCGACCTCGATAAGATTGTATGAATTGTATCAAGTTGCAGGCGATACGTTGTGGTGATAAACATTCTTCCCGTTCGATCTGAGTGGCCAAATTTCCGGCGAATCGCAAATGTAAACTGCTTGAAAAAAATGATAAAGCGCTGGCGGCTTGCCGCTTACTGACACTCGCAGGGCTTTTTATCACCCCTTCTCACACCTCTAAGAAAGATGAACCAGCCCCAGCCGCTTACTATTACTACTACTACTACTACTACTACTGCTACTACTACTACTACTACTGCTACTACTACTACTACTACTACTGCTACTACTACTACTACTACTGCTACTAATGACAGTAATGAAAATAATAATAAAATAATGATGATGATGATAATAATAATAATAAGAAGAAGAAGATGAAGAAGAAGAATTGTGATTGTAATTACAAATATAATTATAATTACAATTACAATTACAATTACAATTATAATCATAATAATAATTATTATTGTCATTATTATTATTATTACAATAATAACAATGATAATAGGAGAAGACGCCGGTCCAGAAATCAGGAGGTCGTAAGTTCAAATCCTACTCGAGTGCTTACGCGCATGATTTCTTATGCCCCATCTACGTCAATGGAGGGCAATTCATTTGCAATGAAAACAACTCGACGGAAGAATTTCGTGAATTCGAAAATATATATTAGAGCTTTCGTGTATCTACTATTCAGATTCACATTCACATTCAGATTAATCTTTATTGATCTATCATAAGACAGAAATATTGCTTCCATTGACATTGGTACAATAATTAAAAAAACACATCTCACATCACAGTTACTTATTTCCACGACAGTTACAATGAACGTTATGAACATAACATATAAATACATGCAAATCAACTAAAAATGTCTGTATGATTAATGTGCCTCCGCTGAGCCACATTTATTTGCTTGAGATGCTAGACTAATGTGACACAGCGGAGGCACATTAATCATAGAGACATTTTTAGTTGATTTATGTTTATGTTATGTCCATAACGCTCTCTGTAACTGACAGGGAAACAAGTAACTGTGATGTCAGATGTGTTTTTTTATCACATTATACTCCAAACAAATTCACAGCACATTCAAAATAAGTAATATACATGTTTCATATTTCTACTTTTTTCCCCATTTCTAACACAAAATGTCTCGAGAGTGAATTATTTTGAGACGTGAGACCTCCTAGAGAAAGAGTAAAACGCACTGTTGACGGGAGTTGCACCCAACCTCCTTCTACAAATCTCGTCGCCAGCGGGAGTCATTCATTATCGGTCCGTTAAGAGATTTACGCCTGCCATTCAGTTAAGTCGTTGCCTCGTAAACGAAAAGACGTGTCTCTGGCGATGAACGGATATCCAAAAATCCGTTAAGCACATACTGTTTGTCGTATATGCTTTCCTAGAAAAACTAACTCGTCATTTTCAGTGCTGGGATTTTCTATCGCGATAACATTTTAGCTTACCACACAAGGATCTATACAGTCATATTATCTGGTCTATCGTTTCCTAAGTGAAGTTAAAAGAAATAACATATTTCAAAAAAAAAATGAAGAAAAAAAAACCACCCGTACATTGTAAAAATATAATGTAATGGCAATCTGAGCTTTGAAGGAAAAAATCTGAATAATAATCCTCTCATGTCCTTCCTCCTCTTCCTCCTTCTCCCTTTTCTTCTTTTTCTCATCCTTCTCCTTTCCTTCTTCTACTTTTCCTCCTCCTCTTGTTATTCTTGTGCTTGTTCTTCTTGTTCTTCCTCTTCTTCTTCTTCTTCTTATTCTTCTTCTTCTTCTACTTCTTCTTCTTCTTCTTCTTCTTCTTCTTTTTCTACTTCTTCTTCTTCTTCTACTTCTTCTTGTCCCCCATTTCTTTGTCCTTTTGTTCTTCCTCCTCCTCTTCCCCTCCTCTTTCTTACACGGAAGAGTTAGTTGATACCGCTCTCTGACTATTACAGGTCTCATGGGGTGACGGAAGAGGGTTCGAATCGCTCACCCGTCGAACAGACTGTGTGTGCAACAGACCACTTCACCCTGCTTCTCGCGCGACAAGTGAAGTAGAATCTTGTCGCCCTACGAGGGGTTGTGACTCTCCCATACACCCGGGACCATCTTCTTAATGTCCTTGCCAATCATCCAAGGGACTGAATGTTCTGCTCCTAAGCGAATGAGTCTCAGCTGATCTCACAGAATACCTGATGCTGAAACCTGGGACCAGTTGTCAATGATGCAGACAGTCTGGATGCCTTATGTGTCTCTAATGAGACTGAACAATGCAGATCGAAAGAAATTCCCAACATACAATCACAGTAAACAAGGTGTCAAGAAACTTGTATACTCCTTACTTCACTTTTTTTCACTTTTTCTACTTCCACTTTGTTTTCTGAAGCTTTGGCACGATTATGTGATAGTTTCGGGTAAGCTCAAATGCAACCACAAGTGCAATATCAACATAGGCACATAACATATCCTTCGGCAAATTTCCCTCGAAAAATGGCTTTATTCGTCCGTGTACTCTTGCATTTTGATTTTGTTTTGTTTTAAACATCCTGCATACACTTTATTGGTTATTAATGCATTGACGTCAAGGGTAGGTAGGAATACACACGCACAAGCACACATACTATTGTACATAATATCATCAACTGCTAACAGGAAAACATCCGCAAAGTTTCACTTGGTGCACAGTAAAATATTTATCCATGTTTCATTGAAAACGACAGCAGATATTATCTTTTGACACGTTCAATATTCAAGACTTTGTTGTAGAATATTATAATGTGTTTATATCTTCGTGTGATGACGAATCTCATCAATATGTCGTTAACACTTTCAGAACTGCTATCGTAAAATACTATTATCGACAGGCTCAGAGTTATTGCAATGTCTCGCAGCATCGTAGCCCATAAAGTGTTCTTGAAATAATTATACTTTAACTCGCTTGCCGGAAAGCGTTTCTCCATTGCAAATTCGCTATACCTATCCTGTTTAGGGCCAATGATGTGTTTGTTTTGTGTGTGTGTGTGTGTGTGTGTGTGTGTGTGTGTGTGTGTGTGTGTGTGTGTCTGTGTGTCTGTGTGTCTGTGTGTGTGTATGTGTGTGTGTGTCTGTGTGTGTGTTGTTGTTGCAGATAATTCAAGTGCAAATTGGTGCAACGCAAGCTACAATAAAACACATTTTTCATTGTACGTTGATGTGCATAATCATTAGTAAGGGGTCTTGAAAGTATCATCAGCATTTTGCAACAAAATCGGAGGATCTTAAAACAGTATTCATCAGAAAAAAAAAACAAGAATTGGAGTCACTGAAAAGATGTGGCCTAGGTAGGCATGATCAGCGATTTTGGTTATAATGCATCCGGTTATTTCTCTTCGTGTTACAAAAGACAATTCTAAATCCAAGCTCCAAAAACTCTGTGGACGATAAAAATCACCAAGTTTGATATAACATCACAAGTATATAGGATTGTCCTGATTTCAGGAGCTCACGTTGGCATTTTCTTATTTCGAGCTTCTCCAACTACAAAAGATGGATCGAAATTGACCACGCTGTCCGATCGCTGGACTCATATTACACCGATCCATGTTATGAAAACATGCAAAACAACAACACTAAAAAGGATCGCATGTGATGCCCACAGATAAAAAAGAGAGACAGACAAAATTTAGGGAGGCAACACAGGATTTCGCTGCTGTAAATAATTTTGAAACCATGAGAATACAAAAAAAAAATCTTGTTTTCCTATTTGGAATTTGCAGTAGGACTATACGTATAAATGTGTACGCTGATATAACTTATATATATATATATATATATATATATATATATATATATATAAAGAGAGACAGTTGTAGAGAGAGGGGGGTTCTAATAGATCTGCTTGATTTTGTTCTCAATGGTGACATTTTGACCATACTACACTAAGCAAAAAAAAGAAAAGACAAAAGAAAGCAAACACTTTTTCAAGTTTATATTTCTCATAGATGTTTAGCTAAAATTAATGTATTATGATAAATACCATATAAAAGGTATTCTTAATTTGCTATCAATCTGGTTGGTCAATAAAAAGTAAAATTTCACGCATGAAGGAACATATATGTATTTCTCCTCTAAGGCACAAAAGTAAAAATTGCAAAAATGAACAAGTTGTCATTCATGCGTAAGTACTCTTCCATGTAACAATAAGAACAAAAGACAAATTACACACATTAAGAAACATAAATTAATTTGCAAAAAAAAATAAACCTATGAACTCTATGATATTCCTTGAAGCCCAAAAGATCAGTAAAGGCTAAAATAGTGGAGGAAAATGAAGAATGTTCTGTCAAATCCAAATTCAAATGAAATAAGAAAAGAAGCAATGCTAACAAAATGGTAGGAATTTAAATTGATTTCTCAATTTAGGAAAATTGTAAATAACATTTGGTTCGTGAATTTCTCTCATACATTCTTAAAGTGTTAGATGAAATAATGAAATAAAGATATTATGTTCATTTAATCATCTTTGTGCCCTTACTCCCTATTTCATATGAGGTTTGAGTTGACAGAAAATGTTCATTTCCTCCTTTATTATCCCACTTTGTTTTCCTTTGAGGTTATGAATGGATAAAGAGAAGGAAAACTTATTTTTACTATGTCATTCATGTCTGTCATTGTGTTTAACTGGTCTTTTGTTATCATTGTCATCTTGAAGGGCATCTGCAAATGAAAGACAACATGTCAATTTTTGCCATTTTTACTTCTGTGCCTTGGAGGACAAAAACAAATGTGTTCACTCATGCGTAAAGTTTTCATTTATATTGACCTAATAGGTTGATAGCCAATTAATTTACCGTTAATATGGTATATAATAGGCCTACATTGATTTTCATCAAACTCTTCTACGAAAAATATGAATTTAAAAAAGTGTTTACTTTCTTTTTTTTGCTGAGTGTACAACACTGCTAAAAATGATGGTCATAATGCTATCTTCACGTGACTAATTGGTAATGCCACAGAAATGCAATCACCTTTGTCTTGATAAGTTGCCAACACGACTAGCACTTATTCCAGCAATATTTCCAACTAGCCGTCGCAGATGTTTTGAATCCGAGGACCTAGAAAATGGGCAACCTTTCCTTGTTATCACCTCAGCAAGTTGCTGAAAAGAATATTAAGAGAAACAAAAAACAAACAAGACAAGACAAAACAAAAACAAAACAAAATCTCACAATCTGAAATTTATTTTTATTTTAGATACAAATACGCTTTTCACTGGTTATATAAAAAAGCCTTCTATGGAGTATCAAATATAGCTTGATATCGATGTCAGAAATACCATGGGAAATCAGTGTTTTTAGACGGTTTCAACTCCGCCTTACTTTTTACCCCATCCCTATCCCAGACAAAAAAAAAAAGCAAGCGAAAAGATCAAGGTAAAAACCGACACTCTTATACACTCACAATGTTACAACGCGGAAACATGATTTGAATGACAACGACCTTGCTATCTCATGCTGATGAAATCGTCATGACTGCATCTTTCTTTTCCCCTTTCTTTTCTCATCTTTTCTTTTTCTTCTTTCTTATTCCTCTCGTAATGCAAGCTGGAGCAGCGTCAGCTATTGCCTAATTACACCGATGAGGACGCTTTTCTACTTTCGTTCGACTCCACTGAGACGGTTGGCCATTGAGCTCTCTCCGTCAGTGCCCTAGATTTTATCTCAAGGGCATGAATAGATTATCAAGAGGGTATTCATACGCGGAAAAAAGGAAGATCTTAATAGCAATGTCTCGGCACACACTCAAGCTTTTTCTCTAATCATATTTCCCTCTTTGACCCTGTGTCCTTTTAATCCAGTTTGTAAGTAGAGGAAGAATACGAACGTGATATGGCCCAGCTTTGTTCGCGATTCCCGCCGCAAGGTCTCAGCAAGGTCGTCGAGTGGTGTTTGTGCTCTCGACGGAGATATTATCTGTATTAGAGATTATACCTTTTTTTAAATCATGACAGATGAATATAACAGTGATAATAAAGTATACTTTGAATAATTATGATGATAATGATATGATTACGTACAAGCATTGTCAGCTCCTACCAAACTTACAATCAACAGCGTAAACAATTTTGAAGCGGTTCCAAATTGGCAACGTTACAGGTTAGGGACGATCTACAAAAGATGTGAACATTCCGGTCTGCGTGGAGAGCACAGATCTCACTCACGTAGACGGACTGTGATGAATAGAACGTGCAACCGCGTTTCGGAATAATTCTACCATGGCTATTAGCCTGACACGCGGGCAAATGCAAAACGACCTTGCTGGGATGGTATTTGACACCATTTCCGCGGCATGGACAAGGCGACAAATCATCAGTTCGGCATGTTTATTTTTTGTTTGTTTGTTGTTCTTTTGTGGAGTTTTTTTTTTTCCTCGTCTACTTGTCAGAAGCACTCAGTCGGAGTGCTCTCTTTTATGGTAGTCCTTGAGCGCTGATAATGCAAGAGGTTGGAGAATTGCTTCGCATTTCAAATCTTTGTGACGTCACCACAAGACGCATTAAAATGACGAGAGGATGCACTCGAAGTGCGACTTTGTCACTTGTTTACTCGATGCTAAGACAGCGCGGTTGAAGCTCGTTGCCTTCCAATAATGGAATTGTAACACACACACAAACACACACACATACATACATACATACATACATACAAGTTATACATAAATACACACTGATTGTCATTGGTATTTCATCATTAACATTCAAATGATACACAGGTAATAATAATAAACTGATATTACTGTAACAAAGTAACATAATACTGTAACAGAGTAACAACCAACAGGTAATATAAACTGGTATCATTGTAACAAAGTAACACAACTTTGGCCACAGCTAACAAAAAAATCATATCCTTCCTGTGTGCAACCTTTTTTCACAAAAATAGAAGCTCTAATTTTATGATATAAACACCTACCATCTCATTTGTCTGGTTGATAACAATTTGAAAAGAAAAAAACATTTGTAAATCGAAACAGAGTGGTTTTACCATAAAAAACTGAACAAGTCAACTCCCCAGCCAGCTCTCTCCTTCGGCGGCCTCTCCTAGACCTGTACTCTATACAAATGTTATACGTTTTTCAATCCCCTTCACCCTCTCTTTTTTCCTCCCTTGCGTCTGTCAACCCCACCCCCAGCTTTCTACACACACACACACACACACACACATACACACTTTTTTAATGATATTCTTATTCGAATTCGTTCAATATCACCAACGTTTTCACAATGAAACGTAACTATGATTTCATGTAGAGTCATACAAACAAAACAGACTTGACAAAAGTCTGCAAATATGTATATTCAAGAGTGTTACAATACACACACTAAAAAACACACCCACACGTACACACATGCACACACACACACACACGTACACACATGCACACACACACACACACACACGTACACACATGCACACACACACACACACACACACACACACACGTACACACATGCACACACACACACACACACACACACACACAAGCTCCTCGAAAATTTTACTGTTTACGAGGACATGGAAAGACAGGTGGCCACGTAACTTTTCGCTTGTCGCGTGTGAACTCTCTGATGCTTGAACTCCGACTGCGATGTTGCTTCTAGTGGTTGAAATAACGGAAGTGAACCCCATCCCTCCCAAGTCCTAACATTTTTTTACCAAATCTCTCACAATTTTTTTCCATGTTGGAGCACTGTGCTGCAGTGCATGGTTAAGCCCTAGGGGTCGTGAAAAAGAGATCCCATGTTCGAATACTTTCCAGCGCGCATTTCATTTTACAAGATGTTTTGTTTTACCGAGGAATATGATTATATTGGCATAGAGATAGCACGGCCCTAACAGAGAAGACTGTTGGCAAATATGACATTACTTATGAAGAAAATAATGCGTGATTATCACTATGATGGCGATTTATTATCATAGTTATAATCATCATTATTTTGTATTATCATTATTGTAATCATTGCCATTACTGTTATTGTCGTTACCAAAGTCATCATCATGATGTTATGTTACCAATTCCCCGTTGAGTCTCAGTAACATTAATGCATCCGTTACACAATACAGCACTGATGGTTCGAAATGCATGTAGTCGCGAAATGAGATGTGAGGAATGATTTTCTTTTTGTACTACCACCAGATGTCTTGCAAATAAGACAGACTCCTGTTAAAATCCACAACGAACGGGGCAGGCCCTTATGTCGTGTGGAGTTCCAGCATAACTATTTAGTCATACCACATAAACTGGTTGAAATCGTTGAGACGTAGTCTACAGACTTCATACAGTGGCAGTAGGAGCCTACCCTTCAAGCAACTCCTTCCTATTCCTCTTGCCTCCTCCTCCTCTTCTTCTTCCTCCTCCTCCTCCTCTTCCTCTTCCTCCTCCTCCCCCTCCTTAATAAAGCCCTCACCTTTAAAGATAATAATGGTTTATATTTTGTTTTGAAGCAACGAGCCAATGGTGTTGAATTCATCACATGCTGATGATACTGTCTTCCCCTTTTAACTTGAAAACAAGCTTACACTGTCCTTCTTCCGAAACGGGAGCTAGCTATATGGCATGCATGACATTGTGAAGTGGAATATCATGTATGTAAGTGGTGTGTGGGGTTTGACTCGTCCGGCTACTACCTTGGTGCTAGACTCCATTCGCAGGACAGAAAGTTCAAACAACTACGAGGAGGGGGAAACATTATTCCACACATTTGTGCATTGACTCGTAAGTCCCCCTAGAAAGCAAAACAAAATATTGCAAATGTACACGAGGCGCCAAGCTGTTCTCCGCGGCGTGAGACGTTGTTCCTTGCGTAGGTTATTAGGGTTTATGCATGTACACATCATATACAGTGTGTCTCCGGCAGGCTATTAGTGGTAGCGCCGCGTATGCACGCCCGCGCTTGTGAGATATGTACCTTTGATTTCTTTCAAAACATAGCGAGATTGAAATTGATCCCACGTCGAGGGGTATATATAGGGTCTCGGCCCGCCCTCGCGAGGAAATGCGCGGAGTCAACTTCGAAGTCCGAAGCACATTCGTGGATCGATCCGCACGCGTCATGTCACTTTGAGTGGTGGCAATGGACTTCCCTGGAGACAGGTGACAGACCGACGACATGACCCCCCCCCCCCCGCCCTTTTACTTCCCCTTCTCGCTCTCTTTATCTATCTTATCTATCTGTATATCTATCTATCTATCTATCTATCTATCTGTCTATCTATCTATCCATCCATCCATCCATCTATCTATATTCAGTTATCTATCTATCTTTATCTATCATTCTCTCTGTCTTTCAATATATTTTTCGACCTATCTGTATTTCTATATTCATTCATATATCTCCACACATGTCTGTCTTATACTGAGTAGAAATCGTACAGTCTCTCCCTTTCTTTTTCTGTTTCTACATCAACAAATTTACCTTCGTGACTATACCTTTTCCCACTATCTATAACTACACATCCACTCCACTCTTTGTATATCTTTTTCATGCAAATATTTGACCCATCTGTCCATCTAAATCTCTTACTCTATCACCATTTCGCTCTCTCCTTACCAGCAGGACTCAGACAGCTTCACTTTTGTGAGTGGGGGTGCCTTAAGAAGTAGAAGGTATATTACAGGAGTATATAGGAGTATCTTTTATAGTTTGTGTGTATGGTGAGGCCATGATCTATGGTACATGAAAGCACCAATGTTTGCTAAACTATATGCAATTAAGGACAGTCGTTGTTTCTATTGAACATGCAATGTATTTCACAATATTATCAGTGTATTTAGCTGTATATAAATTATATATATATATATATATATATATATATATATATATATATATATATACGTATATATATATACGTATATATATACGTATATATATAAATATATATATATATATATATATATATATATATATATATATATATATATATTACAAAATATATTACAAAATAATAAAAAGCTGCATCGCTTTGGTGATCCCTCGCATTTATTCCAAAGTTGATTTGCATCCTTGATTGTTAATGTGTGTGCGTCAGGTGGCACACATACACACACTATAGCCTCTGACCACACGAGCAAAGAGAATTAAGGGTTTGGGACGGACACCGAACTAGGGCTTCCAATAGCTCAGTCGGTAGAGCACCGGTCTAGCAATCCGGAGGTCTCGGGTTCTAATCCCGATGAAAAAACATTTTCTTTGCTCAAAGTTTTCACTGTTTATATATACAAAGTTGTATATATATGTATACATTTATGTGGGTATAGGGATTGTGTCACATCAAGATTAGAGCAATGTCATTTTCTTTTACAAACACAATCATTACATTGTGAAATTGTGGGTCTGTTGACAAACTTTTAGGCGTCATTTGTTGAAATCTGAATTGTATAGGCAAACAATCAGTGCTACAGACGAAAAGCTGTCAATCCCCTTCCATCCACAGGGTGCCCAATGTATTTCAAAGTATTGCTGAACGTTTGCTGTGATATTAGCGCAGCGTTTTTCTGAAATGAATAATGTAAAGCTTCAATTCCATGAGATAGATATCGTTAAGAGCTTTGTCATTGCTTTCCATGAATATTTCAAAGAAAGGCAAAAAAAAAAACCCTCAGAAAATAACCATTGTAAAGGTTCTTTAAGACGTTTATTAACTTCTCACCTTCGATACGAAAAGAGAGAAAAACAAGTTATATTGCTTTGTGTCCTTCAAATCAACACACTGACACATCATCGTTTACCTTCTGCAGGTCAAACTTTATTGCACTGCAGTAAAACAGTATGCTGTGAAAACATGTGCTTTATATGTTGATGTAGAGGAGTAGATGAATTGGCAGTGACGCTGATGGCGAAATATATCGAGACATGATGATGATTGAGAGTTATACCTTTCGTCGCGGTGTACTTTTGTTTGCTCCCGGTTTATTGCACGAGCCCTCTCATCCTTTACCTTTCCTTTGTCGTCTATCTCTCCTCTCTTCTTTCCATTCTTATCCTTGCCTTCGTCCTCCTTTTCATTCTTCTCCTCCTCGTTTTATTTCTTCCCTTCCTCTTCTTCTTCTTCTTCTTCGTCGTCAAAGCATTCGTCATTTTCTTGTCTTCGTTCTCTTCTTTTTTCACTTTGTCTAATCCCCATCCCCTCCTCCTCGTCCTCCTTCTTACATTCTTCTGCCCTACAAAATTAGTATGTGCACATGAAACAGATGAGATGCCTGGTTTTTGTAGAATGCATTAAGATTTTGAATTACTAAGCCGGACGAAATAACAAAGGACAGAAAGACTAGAATGGGAACCAAAAAAATGAGAAGGTGGAAGAGAAAAAAATAGGGAGAAAGTGAGGGGATAAAGAAAAAAAAAAGAAACGAATGAAGACGAAGAAGAAAGGAGAAGTGATAAAACAAAATGCAGCCTTTGATTAAGAAATCAGGTAGAGGAAGATGAAGGAGGAAAAAGAGGACAAGGGGAAAGAATGAAGGAAAGGGAGAAGAATATCATAAAAAGGATATGAAAGAGAAAAAATTGAGAATGAGATGCGATTATCAAAATGATAGATGATGCAAAAAGAAGAATATAAGATTGAAGGAAAAAATGGAGTACATGAAAAAGAAAAGAATAAGTGTCCTACGACTTTCACGTCATCCCTATACTACTTTCCTTGTGTTCAGCAGATTTCGTTTACGATGAAATGTGAAACAAACAAGCATCCATGGATCTGAACAAACTTATCTGGTACGAAGACGTTTCTCGTCCATCACTTTTCAATGCCGGTACAACTTATGACGGTTGTGCATATCTTCTTCTCTTATAACCGCGTCTTGGCACGAGAAACTCAGGTTCTCATAATCAAAAGCAATAACATCACCTTTCCCAAATGCAATTCGTCCCCGGGAAACAAATATTCAGAGGGTTTTACGATGATCGGAAGAAAGGTCAATCCCTCGTAGATAGCAGGTATACACCACTATGAAGCACCCTGGCACGGGACCAGTGAAAGTCACACGAAGGGTAATAATGGTAACCATCAAATACAGGTGCAATTTCGCATCATAAAACCCGTTTAGGAATCAAGCCTGACTCGGAGAATACGACGAATACATTGTACCTCTCGCTGTTATTGAAATAAGTTTAGGCAGAGCATAGCAATGACAATAGAGAGCGAGGCGGCGCGGCGTCGCAGGACCCAGATTTCTCGAAATCTGGAATATTACACTTCCCGGTATCTTGTGAAAATAACGCGGAAGTCCCTCCCATCCCCCTCCCCCCCCCCCCCCCACATGTACGTTTCAATTTTGATACTTCGTCAGATTTGATGGAAGTCTGGAAATGTGTATCAAGTCAGGAGAGAGAAAAAAAAAACCTAAAAAGACGAGGAAGAGCACAATCATATTCTTACCGCCATCTGTATTGTCAAGAGCATCAAGATTTGCTTGGTTGTTTTTTTTCTTTTGATTTGTTTGTTTGCTTGTTTTTTTTGTTTTTGTTTTTTGCTACAAGTATTCGCAATGGTATATCTCCTCCGCTACCGACGCAAAGGATTCCATAGTTGAGAGTTAAACTACAATAGGGCTGGGCTATAGACGAGATGCGGAAGCATTTGCCGCTTTAAGAGTCATAGTTTCGAGGCTGGTGCAGGCAGCGGTATCTGTCTACATTTTGCCAAAAATCACTTTTGTGTTCTGTTTTGGTAGTTGTGTGTGTGTGTGTGTGTGGGGGGGGGGGGGGTTCGGGGGAGTTCGGTCACACATGGCAGAGTTGCATGCCCAACTTAGCACCGAGTTGGAAAAGCCTTCGACAGTCACGCTGGTGATGATCTCGAGATGAGGAAAGTGGGTAATTCCTGGAATTTATTACCCATAGAGCCAAAACGCGTAGTATGTCGCCGCATAAGGAATTGTCAGAATAAAGTCGTCGCGATTAACAAAATGCAGATTGAGATAAACTTAAGGGTACTAGTAAGTCCCATATTTGAACATGCTTTTCTGTGAACTGGTGAAGTGTGATTGTGGTCTACCCCCTGTATGGCACATGAAGAGAAATTGAAAACAATAAACTGATATGTAAATACAGGGAATTCATTATTCTTGGGTTTGATTTGCTTTCTATTCACACGTTTCTCTTTCACATGCATCTTAGACTCGTATAATCCATATACATAATTAGAAATCATGATGATGCTAATACTAGTAATGATAATTGTAGTAGTAGTAATGATAATAATAATAGTAGTAGTAATAATAATAATGATAATGATAATTATTATTATTATCATTATTATTGTTATTATTATTATTATCATTATTATTATTATTATCATTATCATTATCATCATTATTATTACTTCTACTATCATTACTATGATAATAATAATTATCATTATCATATAATTTAATAACCACTTTGTTTTTCACTTGTCTTTCAACATGCAGAGTCTACTTGTTATGTCCAAGGAGGTTCAAGAGCTGGAGTTTCAACTGGCTGTACTTATTCAAACAGCTGTCAGTTTTCTAAGGATGCACAACAGCATACCACAGGTGCATTTAATGAAAACTGGGTTTGATGCCGTTATCTTTCTGAGCGATCGGAAGATAAGGAAGATTCATTTTGAACTCTGACATAATGTCTGGTATTTTTGCTTGTTTATATTTCCTAAATCAAATGAAGTTTCACCTCATGATAAAACACATAAAGCAGAAATAAATATGTGCAAAATTTAAATCACAGCTGTATGTTGTGAAAGTGCTGGAAACTGCACTTCTTCTGGGAAGCCCATTGTATAACATTTCTGATTGATAATGACAAATTAAACTGTCATCGTATGATTTCTAAAGTATAGTTCCTTATGAATTAAAATGTCAGGTATAGTATCCAGATATCAGTCGAGTAGTTTTGGTTATTATTCCATTAATCTTTGTGCAATTTCTATATTCACACATCCCTCGTGTCTATGCATGTATCACTATGGTAATGCCCTTCTTTCATAGGTAGGAATAGCGAGAAGTAATTACATGTACCATAACAAAGATATACAAATGTACATGTTGTATATGTATCTGTATCTTCCTTACAGAGTGGCTGGTCATTATGCAATGAGACATGAATCAATATTGTCTTCCTATCTTTGAGGCAGATCTAGTTTGGCACAATTCAGATACGTGATATCATACGTTACTAGTACGGGTGTATATTATGTGTACGTTATATTATGTGTATGTTATGAATGGTGAGTTCGTGTGGCGGCATCAATCATGGTTTTCGAAGGGACTAAGAATGTTGTGGCTCCCATCTCTTGAACATCCTTGGTGTATGTCTAAAGCCTGATAATCTGGTAAAAGAAGAGAAAGAAAAAACAAACATATTTTCTTGCTCCATTTCATCTAAATCATATTCTAATTACTTTAAAAATAGTGTACACAGCACAGAGAAAGTTAGTCAATGACACATACAAATTTGTCTACTGTAATGACATGTAAGTGCACCTGTTACTCAAATGACATCACAGAACATTGAATGCGTTATTCACACTGTACTGAAATGCCATTCCAGACTCGAGTTCACTTTGTGAAATTAAAGAAACCCAAGCATACAGAAGAATAGAAGTTTGTTTTTGTTTTATTTAGACACAAGATCAAAAAGTAACAGAATCTTTAAACATATTTTCACAAAACAATGACACTGGTCATAATCACATAAGAAAATTAGACAAAGCTATCGTGTCATCGCCTCACAAGTATCCCATTAACCTTCATACAAAGCCTCAAATTTACACTTTTCTCCTTTTCCTTATGCACAAAAAAAACCCAAAACAAATCATAACTTCATCTTTTGCATGCAGTTATGGCTGAATTGATACCATTTGGAAATTACCTTGGAAGGCTGAATAGTTTGTAATGACTAAACCATCATTTCAAAATTTGATTCCCCCCCCCCCCCCCACCACCTTTTAATAGGG
The DNA here is from genome assembly GCF_040938485.1 of Diadema antillarum. Lineage (NCBI taxonomy): Eukaryota > Metazoa > Echinodermata > Echinoidea > Diadematoida > Diadematidae > Diadema > Diadema antillarum. The sequence goes on from NW_027271026.1 coordinate 851,731, forward strand.
CAGGGCAAAGCAATACAAGATTTTTGTGGTTGCGACCAGTATCACAAATGTTTTAGTAAAAACTTGTTAAAATTTCAAAATTGTATCACTTTTTTCTTTGACGTCCAATCAAATATCAAATGAAGCCCTCTACCATTCCATTTACTTGGTTTTGCTCTGCTTTTATCAGCCGCCATGGAGTGCTATTTTAAACTCCAAATGACAGACGAAATGGTTTCATGCTCTGCTTCATCAATGGCATATATGTGATGAAAATAAATGCTGCCCTCAACCAGCGATGCGTGCCCTCCCCTACAATGATAATACTGAACAATGGAGGACATTAATTCTTAATGGCTGATGAAATTACCACTTTGTGGCTTTAAATAAACAAGGGAAGGATGCACTGACAAGATAAATATGACAAAATCACTGAGAAATCACTGTAAATTTACTATCAGTTGAACAATACTTAGTTGTAGGACACCATGGTTTGACCACATTTGCCACTACAGCCTAACAAGATTCATTATGCCGTAAGAGGTTCCCTTCCCTTCTTTATCTCATTTCTTCTTTAATATTGGTGCAGCTTACATCACAAAAAATAAAGCAGGCAAAATGTTAAAACATACTAATGGCTAAGCAAAGCATACATGGGGGGTGAAGCGTAATTATAGCACATTTGCGGGATTATTTATCGCCTTCACCAAAACACACAGGAGCAAGTGGCTGGCTGGCATGGCACAGTCAAATAGGTCTGAAGCAACCTATCAAGAGACTCGCAAAAGATCTTCATATTAGACAAATTATCTTACTCTCTTCCAAAATCACAACTCTTTTGCTCAATATTCGTGTTTGAACATTCATCAGTTGCTTCTTTTTTTTTTTTCCATCAAGTGACTTGACAACATGTCCCTTCTGCGTAGAAGACACACGACTTTTCAAAATTAAGATAATCGCACTCTCCAAATAAACTTACAAATATAAAGAAACAGCTAAAGAATTTCTGTGACCTGTACCATAGCTCTCTACAATTATCAAAATCCATTCTATCTAGCTTTACAAATGCAAGGCCTACTTGCCCTTTCTATCAGGCATTCTAATTAAGCCATACAGATACCACAACATGAGATTCAGGCTTATACCAACCTTTAGTAGTTTGCTGGCTAACTTTCATCCTCTCCTGTATCCACTTACATATACAAATGTATTCTAAAATAATGCCTCCGGCACCACTTCGTGGCGGAGGCATAAAAAATCCACAGTAGTGGATGTAAGCTAGCCAGCAAACTACAAAAGGTTGGTACGTGTATAGGCCTGAATCTCCTATTGTATGATCTCCCCAACTGATGAAAGTTTTCTGCATCAGTACAGATACTTTGTTTTCCCTCCCTGGCACGTCTACAGATTATAGCACTCCATGTGAAATATGCATTGGATTAAACACATAATTTCCCCCACAGACCACTGTGCTGATTTGGCATTCAATATCAATACAAACTTTGCCCATGGCAAGTGCTGTAGTGCAGAAGTGATCAGAAGTGAATTGCAAGGACAATTCTACGCTGTTTGGTAAGAATAGCTCAATTTCGACGGGATATCTCACTGAGTTGCATGTAAAGCGGCCAAACTCACTGTGCAACTCAAGCAGACGCTGCTGCGTGCGTAATGCACGCCTACCACATTACACTGCATTTCTTGCACACTGAAGAATGGAAAACATTGGTCTAAAATTTGACACAGGGAACCCATTTTGTGATCTCTAAACCATAATGAATCATTTTGATGGTGGCCTTTTTTCGCATATACCAATGATTATTGCCCTCCTACCAACCCATGCAGTGCTCCCCTTTGACTAATGATGTAATATTCAGACCCTGCATGAGCGATAGTTTTTTGTGTACCCTTAAAATGCTGTCTAATACAATGAAATGTGACCAATGTATAGGCTTATCTTATAACCGGCAACTGGCGGCAGGACTCACATTACACATACCTCAAAAGACACTCTACAGGAGCTTGTCTGCTACGACAAGGCTACCGTAAGAGTGACCCATGCAGCTGGGAATACTTCCACCAGAAAAAGGGGAAAAAAATCAATAACTCTTTGGTGATAGAGATAAATAACTTGTCCATAACTATGTACATTTTTGTGGGGGTAGAGGATTGTTGATAAAAAGAGATACTTCATTTACCCCAATGCACTGAAAACTTCAAAGTTAAATCACCTTTGGCACCAGCATCTCTCTTTCTTTCTCTATATCTCTTTTCCTTCACTGATGGTGATGCAGAATTTTGGCATCTCACTGTCAGACAACACTGGAAGCACCAATCAGACTTCACCAAAAAGGTAAAATGATGCCATCCAGCCTGACTAAAAACACTGTTTCTAGAACATTCTACTTGGCACGTTCACTTATTGTCAATGTTCACTACGTCTTTTTCTTTTTAAAGGTGCAGTAGTTATCTTCTGTGTACTACATTCTACTAATATGAGCATTGAAAATATGTGCATTTTTTGCTACATCTGTGGCTGCAAGTTCGAAGTTTGCCATTGGACGCCATCCTTAGTACTTCATTACGAAACCTGCATCTCAAACACTACTTCCACAGTTCAGGATCTTCAACATTTAATAAACTAAAAAAAAAAAAAAAAAAAAAGGGCTGAAAGCTACCTTGAGTACTAACTGCTAGCAATAAGATGGAATGCTATCCTGAATAAACTTACAAAATGCTAATGATTGCAACAGCATTGATGTGATCTGGGTATTGATGTTTTAAGCAGAAATACTAGAAAACAAAGAGAATTAGCTGCAATTTTCTGTGAAAGTGGCAACGCTTCGTCCACGCAGACCTCAAGCCATCTCTTCTATCCTCTCATTAATCTCATCGATCTGATTGGTCAGTTTCCTCCACTGGTCCACCGTCAAGCTGATGCCTAGAAAAATAAAAGACAAGATGCAGTAATGCACTAATGTGACTCAATTCATGCAAGCTATGTTTCCTCTCTCATTATGATCACTTCAATCGGTGATGAAAACCACAAAAACTAAAGTAAACTATGAACAATTCCACTGCACTTTGGGATACCTCTGCCATCTCATTCTACCACTATATCTCGCAAATATGTATGGCTCATCATTTACAGCTAAAGAAAGTTCCTTGACCTTGGCATTTGGCCATGAAAGTTATATCTTAACCCAGATTTGGCAAGGAAAACATTACCTGTTTCAGTTCAAAACCTAAGCAAAGTACATTTTAAACGGATATTTCAACTTAGAGTTATTGTTTTGAAATGATATTCTTGCTTAAAGGACAAGTCCACCTTCATATACATAAAGATTAAGAGAATGCAGCAATATTAGTAGAACACATCAGTGAAAGTTTGAGGACAATCGGACAATCCGTTCAAAAGTTACGAATATTTTAAGTATCTGCGCAGTCACTGCTGGAAGAGAAGACTACTCAATTGTATGATGTCACATGCGTACAACTATATAAGGAAAATAAAAAGAGAATTTCACAAAACTTTACTTTTTGAATAAAGTGCACATTTCTGCGACTTGCTACTGACGTATGTTATGGGTAATATTATTCCCCCTGCCTTCTGAAAGAGAGAAGTCAAGTGTTCTTTTGTTATGCGAGAAAAATGGAAATATGTCGAATTTTCTTTATTCTTTCTTTATATCGTTGTACTCATGTGACATCACAAGCTATAGTAGTCTTTTCATCCAGCCATGACTGAATAGAAACTTTAAAAATTCATAACTTTTTAACGGATTGTCCGATTTTGCTCAAACTCTCACTGATGTGTTCTACTAATATTGCTGCATTCACTCAACCCACATGTCTATGAAGGTGAACTTGTCCTTTAATGACTTTTGACCTCGATCATTTCCTGTCATTTCATCAGAATAATCATATTCTTTTTTCTATCCTTCCTAACAAACGATATTACCAAAGAACTTTCTTGGCTGAAGTTATGGCTAAAAAAAGAAAAGAAGACAGTTTTAGCCTAACCAAGTGTACATGTAAATTATGAAATCAAAGTTGTTGTTTTTTCTGTCACCCCTGTAATTTCATCTATAATGATCTTACTTTCTGCCCTGTACTGCCAAATTATAGTGTCTTTCAACATTGGTAGATAACATTAAGCCTGGAAAAAAGCATCTTCAACCAAACGTTTATTAACCATTGAGTGTTGACCTATGGGAGGTTTGCCCAGAATCTAATCAGTGCATCTGCTGTTGTTCATGTAGCATACTTGGGCTGAATCCATAAACTATTTTCCATAAATCAGGTAAACAAAGTCAAACTCTAGGGCATTACAATGAACATATTGAAAAACAAAAGAGAAACGATGCCTTTACCTCTACAGGATGCTGAGGTACAAAGTATAAAAAGTGACCCCTGTAACTTACCATTCTATCATTCCTTAAGTGTATTTGTGTAATGTCATAACAAAAATTTTGTTTAAGTTCTGCTTTAGTAAACTATCAAAACTGCAAAAGGTTTGTACTTTGGGTCTGCTGCCCTCATTGCTTCATTCCTTGTACAGCAGTCTGCTCACATACACCCTGAAGATCATTCACAGTTTATTTCTGACTTTGACTCCTATAGTCACATCCTGGCCACCAACATAAGCGTATCAAAATCAGGGAGACTCACGAAAAGCTGCCAGGGAGACACTTGCGCACTACATGCATCTAAATAGGCAAAACCAATTCTCAAATCAGTGGGGTTTTAAATTTTCATGTTTTTAAGATGTCAAGAGATACAGTGGTCTCCTGTTATAACAAAGTCCTCAGGACTGGCAGTTTTCTTTCGTTATATTGAAATTTCATTGTAACTAAACAAATAAACAATTTTAAAAAAAACATAGAGTAGACAATGTTAAAGCCTGAATTTCTATTTCGTCGTAACTGGAATTTGTTAACCGTGTTCGTTATAACAGGAGTGCACTGTATCTAAGTTTTAAGGAAGACTCCTGCAAAGTCTGGAAGAATTGGCAGCATCATCATACCTTTCTTTCCTGGTTTAAGATCTCCAATTTCTGGCTCATAGTACTCTCTGATGTCGACCAGTACCTTTCCCCTGAATTCACGGACATTCACAAACCTCTGTCTTGAGAGCTAGATAATAGAGATAAATGAAGATACAAGAAGTAAAAAGTGCAAACAGATTGAAACAGCTGAGGTGAACAAGGATAAAACAAACAAAAGAAAAACAAGATTTAACAAGAACATTTCCATTCCCTTGCTTTATGCTGGACTTCGACAAAAAAAAAGAAAAAGAAATTGAATCTCACAAAACTGAAGTACAGATTGTGTCACATCAGACTAAAGAGGGCGCCATTGCAGTTTATCATCTGAACCTCATTGGGTCTGACAACTGTAAATCAGAATCGATGCTATGGTTAGGGCCCATCACACAGATCGTATGACAAAAAGTGTCAAACCTATTTGTGCCAACCTTCAAGAAGAGGTGGCCTTTATTGACAGGACAGATTCAAGGCAAATGAGATTTCATTACCACGGTCATATTTGTGGTGATGAATATTTTTAACATTTATGCTTAACAATACACACATTCATAGGAGATCTTAGAATGCTTGTGGTCTTGTCCTTTATCAGATAGAAATTAGTTTAAAGAAAACTATTTCATTGTTTTCTCATTCTTCTCTGTATTTGAATAACACTGTGGTAGGTCAGGCAAGGTCATTGTGTGAAATATTATTAAAGGGCAAGTTCACCACAATGTGTGGATTGATTGAAAGCAGCAATATTAACAGAAGACATTGGTAAAAAGTTTGAGGAAATTGGAAAATCCGTTCAAAAATTAAGAACTGTTAAAAGTTTTGTGCAGCCATGGCTAAATGAGAAGACTACGACAGGTTTGGATGTGACATAATGAAGACTGATATACAGGAAAGTCAACACATTTTCACTTTCCTAGCATAATACATGAGCGCTTGACTTGCCTCTTTAAGAAGGGAGAGTAATATTACCCTAACATAGGTCAGTACCAAGCAGAAGGAATGTGTACTTTTCATTTAAAAAAATGAAATATTGAGGAATTCTTTTTATATTTTCTTCATATTGTCTTCACAATGTGATATCACAAACTGTCACTGTCTTCTCATCCAGCAATGGCGGTACTGAAACTTTTCATGTTTGAATGGATTGTCCGATTTCACAAATGCACAAGTCCATCTTTTTGAAGTCCCAATATTCATACTTCAGCACAGTTCTTATCTTAGACAAGGCTATAGTGTGTGTTTGTGGGGATTTTTTGTGTCCATTCTTAACCATGAACTACTTTGAAATGAATTCTGAAGTACCAGTATTGATGAATATGGAACAATGAGAGTCAAAGATATTAAAAAAGAAATATGTAAATGACCCAAAGTGGGTTTTTGTAAAGAAAAGAATGTCTTAATGTACTTCAGTTGTATCAATATACCACTCAATGAAAGAACTTGACAAGTTCTAGCATTTGATACTAAATCTGTCCCTGTAGCCCACATATCTTTCAAACTCTTGCAGATTTATGATTTTTAGGAAAAGTTCATTTTTCGTGGAGTTGCCCATTATACAGAATCAAAAGGAAGAAAAAATTGCATGTATGATAGAAGCACACATGCTAAGTAACATAAGTCCGATGTAAGTATGATTTTTGTCAAAACAAATTCTTACTATCATTAGGCATCACACACAAAATGCACACTTGCTCCTACTTCATGCTTTTTTTCGCTCTGCGTAGTTTCAGTTTTGGTGCATAATGATGAGGGAATGGTACATGTATAGCACATACAATGTATCACACATTACCGTGTATGCAGTGTGTTATATTGACAAGTGAAAGTAAAAACATATCAGCATTTGTTAACTATGCGTGCTAAATCAATTACTTGTGAAGATGATAGGCCCCTTGCCTTACTGTGTCTGCAAGACAACACTATGACAAGAAATTGCATAATAACCTCTAATGCCCCAATCATGTGTGATGTGTTTTCATTAATGGCGTAAGCATATTCACTGCATTTGCCTGCTTCATATTAATATACTACGGTGACCTCTTCCATGATTCGGCGGCAGCTATGTGTACCTTGAAAAGCATGAACTCTGCAGAATTTAGTGCAAATTGAGTGATTTATTAAGAGGCACTTTGCTTTTGATCTAAAATTCCTCGGAGGGGATGCGCCCCATACTGATATCGGACAGACCAGAGGAGGTGAAATCAAGAAGACAGTGTATATCACAGGGTTCATACTCTTTCTCACTTCATAAATTCCATGACCTTTCTAGCCAGAATTCCATGACTTTTCCATGACTATTATACATTTTTTTTTTTTACACGTTAGACTGAAAATTTAATCTCAAATCAAAGTGAAGCAAAGGGCATGCATTATGCACATCTCACACAGACAAAAGATAAACTTAGTATATCTGCAATTCCATGACTTTCCATGACCTTTTCATGAAAATATCAGTTTTCCATGACTTTCAAGGCCTGGAAAAGGACTAAGCTAAATTCCATGACTTCCCAGGCTTTCCATGACCTGTATGAACCCTGATATCAATAGGATCTTGAATCTAATATAAAATGTTACTGGTAGCCAATACAGCGATTGGTAAATAGCTGAAATGTGCTCTCTCCATAAAAGTCCAGTAGTCAGTTATAGTCTTGCAGCTGGATTCAGAATTCTGTGCAGTCTACTGATCGATATCTCACTATGCAATGTTCTGGGTACAGTAGTCTAATCTAGTCTAATCTAGTCTCTTTGAAACATCTGTGGTTACAATTAAATAGCAGTAATTGTCCCAATCTTCCGATGAGCAGAAGCACAAACTTTACATACTGTAAAACTAGAAATGTTCGCATGCATTTTAATTTCGCGAATTTCGCGTGCGCCAAAATTCGCGAAATTAAAATGCACGCGCAATTTCTCATCTACACTATGCATTGAACGCCAGAGGCAATTCGCGAAAATTTCTTGCCACGAAAAAGGCCGTCGGCTCCAATTCACGAAAATTTCGTGCCGCGAATATATCATGTTTTACAGTATATATGAAAGTAATGTTCTTGAGCACCATTCTTCTACACAGGTTGCTCTTTCATATCTGACCATTTCCATTAAATCAGATGTTGAAAAGGCCACTTGAATACAGACTGCAGAACAGCTGTGTGTACACCATCACTTCAGTGTTTGTAGAAAATATCATGTCAATGCTTGATGTTGTTATTTTGAATCATTATCTATATCAACACAATGGCATCAAATACCGGTAAACACTGTCACACACATTATTCAAATGTGATTCAAATCTGAATCATGTGTATAACTATTTGCATGATGTGTGTAAAGTATGCAAAATAAAAACATACCTGGCTACCTTTTCAACATTTATTTATTTATTTATTTATTTATTTGTTTTGTTTCAGTAGGGTAGCTCTGTCAGTGGCTTAACACTGTTATTCTCAGAGGCCCTACACATATAATAACGTACATCACGAAATACATTGTAGACACATTTACCAAGAAAAATAACATAATGTACAATTACGGTACACTTACAACATGGCCAAATAATTGAGCATTGCGGAGGATGGTAGAAAATAAATAAATAACATCATTTTTATCATTACAGTTCACTGAAAAGTGATATGCCGAGACATATCTAAGAAAAATCAAAATGTCTAGGTTATAGCACATGTATATATTGCATAATCCATAATTCTTCATATCACTTCAGATTACATAATTGTAATCTTTTTCAGAAACAATCAACACACAAATTTATTCATTTTTATTATTATATGATAACAGGGCCTTAAAAAACAGGCTAGCTAAATAAACACAAATTTCCTGCTCACAGAACCTTTCTTTCATTCATTATATGTAGTTACTGAAATACTATAGCATATGAGAGAGAGAGAGAAAAAAAAAATCCTGTTTCAATCAGTATCATATCTGATGGTGTAGAATTCGTAATATCCAACCATATGTAACATTGTTTGAGGAAATAAAAAAGTATATTGAAACGCTGTCAAACAAATGAAAAAAAAAATGATTTCATACACACATTATTCTGAACAACAACAAAAAAATTACATTACTGGATATCATTTTGTACACAATCTATGCATAATGAAACGTACATCATGATATAAAATACAACACTAGAGATCACAGAATTCATATGAAGAAAAGAATTAAAAAAATACTCTCAATATTACATCTGCAGTCGGAATTACTATCATTCCATATATCACTCTCAATAACATCGTTTTAAACACACACAAAAAATACTATACAAAACATACTATTTGTCTCTTACACTTGAATAACACAGTATTCCTGTCAGATTTAATGGAAAATTACCACTCTGTTGAAAATGCATAAATTTTTTTTCACACGATATAACATGGAAGAGAGTGAAAAACAGGACAAACTTCCTTTGTACAGTGCAGGGAAATCATCTAGACCTTAGTGTTTAGTCTTTTAGTGTCACCACATGGCACCCCACTGCAGTCATTGTGTTTGCGTGCAAGCATGTGTGTGCGCACATGTGGACTATGGGTCGGTGTGTACATTGTGGAGTATTTAAGTGTGTGAAAATGTGTGTTTCTCCTAGCCTGGTTCATACAACTCCCTGTATCGGGATACTCTGTGATTGAATCCCAAGCAATGGTGTGAAATTTACTGCCGCTTCCTTACAATAATAGGTACATGTAGAAGCTAGATCAACAATGCATGAGAGCTCTAGATGTGAAACCGCTATTAAAACTAGGTACAAAGGTTAGGTGTGGGGGGGGGGGGCGGGCGAGGGAGTCATGAGGATTGGCACAGAAAATCAATCAGAAAAACTCCAGAGATGATTGATGAGCTGCCACGACACACATGGCGGGCAGACTGTCTGACTTGTTTAAAATTTGGCAAGGGCCTTGTGAAAGCAGGATTACAGATTCCACTGCTTCCCTTGATTATCTACAGGTTTATAACACGCAAGACAGCCCGATGTATAACGATACTCACAGAAAACATGCTGGACACATCGTTGTCATCTGACGAAGCCTTCTTTGCCGGCTTCTTGGCTGGCTTGGCAGCAGCTCCCTTCTTCTGCTTTTTCTGGGTAGGCTAAAGAGAATGTTGGAGACAACAGACTGCAATTAATGTACATAATCTCTGACATTACTCACCAGACTTATTCAGTATGAAAAGCTTCTTTCTTTTTTCACAAACTGCCCAGACTAGATCTGAAGACACCTTATATTGCTGTAAATTCACTAGACAGTGAATGTAAAGCTGTTGATGTAATTCCAAAGAATGAAAATATCAATGAAATGATAACATGATTACTTCTATCAATGCTCCACACTCTTCTCAGAGAATTACTGACATCCCACTATTTGCCACATTCTCACTGCATAAAGATTTCATGCTTGGTAATTCTGTATGCTTCAATTCTTCATTACTAGTACTACATTCGAAGTTAACAATAAGGCTGTTCCTAAAGATGAGAAGCTTGCACATGTCTTGCCAAATATAGCTTCATTTAATGCATACAAAACATTATCCACTGAAATGAAATTCTATGTACTGTCCCCACGAACCTACATACCGTGTAGATTCAGGCTGCGTTCATGCGAAACTAGAATTGCGTTTCTAAACACGTTTAGTCGCTTAACGTGTTTAGTTGCGTTGCATTCATGCGATTTTTCCATTTAAACGCGTTTCAAAATGCCGATCTGAAACGCGGAAAAAAGGGCGTTTTGAATCATGATTCTGCCAGAATCTCGATCGCAGAAGCCACATGAACGCAACCGTGAGTTCAATCATGATTCTATGACGTCATTGTGCGCTGTGCCCATGCGTGTCTAATGGGGTATCCCACAGCTTCTTGTTCTGTTCGCGCGCTTGTGTGCGTCTTATGAATTGTGTGTTTCGGTATCAAACTTGCATTTGTTGGTTTACATCAACGCCATACACCGATTCTATGCTAGTATATAGCTGTTTAATATAATAATACATGTAAATTACTCTCCGATTAAGTTGATAATAGTAATGGCTGCAGCGCTGTGTCTACCAAGGGAAACAATAGGTGAGACGAAGAATTAAGATTTTTCTATCTGTGGGCAGAGCCTGAATGCCACATGTTATTGAAAAGTATTCACCGAAATATAAACGTAAAGGCCTATAACAAACTGACTGATCAGTTGGCATAAGGTGGTCTGGCTCGAGTTGCAGAGACAAGGTCAAACTGCGCAGTATGCTGCACAATGGCAAAGAATGAGCAGAGCCAGAATCAGCGTTGCGAAAGTCCGCATGAACGCTCTTCCGCTGAGACCGTGATTTGAAACGCCGTTTTGAATCATTCGTGTTTGTGATTCTGGCTACGAAATTCGCATGAACGCGGCCTCTGTGGTGGGCACATATGCACACACATGTACCACTCGATTGGTCAGTGCTGATGACTGCTCCAGTGTTCAGATATTTTTTTTTTTAATCTTCAGGATTGTCTTTACTGGGAATCATACAATACCAATACTTAAAGCAAAATATTTTTGCGGCATGATACTTTCATGAATTGCAGCTGACAGCCTATTTTTGTGGCATGACATTTTCACGAACTGCCACTGGTTCATTGCATATTTTGTACACAAGAACTTTTGTGTGCATTTTGATTTCACGAATCTTGATGGCTTTTGCAAAATTTGCAAAATTAAAATGCACACCAACATTTCCGGTTTTACAGTACCACACAAGGTCCATGATGTGATTTAAGCTAATTGGCTGACCTGAAAATCGTTTGCATACAAAGTCCAGTAACACGTGCATGTGCTAGTACTGTAGCGTAGGCCTACAGGAGGTCGAGTCCCCAGTGTGTGTGCAACATTCTCTATACCCACATGATCAAACTCTCAACTACCAAACACAGTCGTAGTCTTATAGTGGGGGACATTTCTGGAAGTCTTGCCAATAATATGAATGCAATTATTAATTCACTCACTGATCATCACTTTTCATACCATTTCAATTACTACAATTAAATTCAATAACGTATTAGTAGTTACTAGTACATTTGGGATACATGTCTGTACTCTAAACTGCACAACACTGTGCCATTTTACCACACAATACAATTTTCTATGTCGTGGGCTGTTCTTAGTTTGGAAGGAGGTGGAGGAGGTGACAGAGAAGGAGGTGGAGGAGGAGTGTGAAGGACAAGAAAGGAGGCAAAAGCAGGGGATCAATCAAGTGGCAATCCATTGGATGGCATTGTATTGATGAGCACATCAAGAAATCCCTAGTCTTAAGATTTGTAAGATTTGTAAGATTTTATTGACTCTATCGACCCCCTCTCGGGGTATGAGAGTACAAACATATTTACAATATATGAATACAAAAATATAAGTGATAATGTACATGTACATGTGAAAATAACAGTTATAAATAAACATGTTTACAAAACAAGGCCTAAAGGACGTTAAACTACTCTACCACTACGTGTACACAAACTCACATCTACTTTACTTTCTACAAAATCACTGTCTTATAGAGAGCAGTAAAGTAAGAGAAGAACTAATCAATGGATCTGAAACCACACAAAATTTATTACAAATTTCAACAGGTACCAGTATTGCTTGAGGCAGGGGTAGATCTAGGCCTAACTGCGACCAGCCCCAACACATAGCGTATAACTGTGTACAAGGAGCATTCTGGGGTTAATCCAGGCCCAATTTAATGAAGACCTAGACCGATAAATCTCCCTCTTAATCAGGTATCAGTGGCCTTGTGGTCACTGTACGGTTGGTAAAACGGTCAGCCCCCGTTTATTGAGGGGCTGACTGTATTACCATCCATACAGTTAATGAGAGGCCACCGAACAAGAGGCAAATTCATCAATTTAATGAAGACCATGCCATACAAGCCTCGGGGATGCCAACATGTTCATTTAATCATGTTGCTCATAACAGAGACCTGCAGAGACTCCAACCCAAAGCACCTTCTGATCTGGAGATTCTCCCGCCTGAAACCCCTTGGAAACAGGAGACTCAAAGTTGATGTGTGCGAAGCGCGAAGTTCCTAAAGTTCTAGATGCTCTCTCGTGCTATATAAGGCTTATTTTTTTCAACATACGATAGCAATAAGTAAGAAATCCTTTCCCCCGGGAGACACAGAGCCAGGGCGGGAGAAATTAAATCTCAAGCTGGAGAACGGGAGATTTTGCAAAAATGGGTTTCGGTGGGAGATCTCCCGTCGAAAACGGGAGAGTTGGAGTCTCTGGACCTGAGAGTGCAGATCAGATGGACAGATGGTTATGTTTTTTAGCATCAATTAAACCCTACACAGTAGAACTAGAACCCCAATATCATCACATCAATTGAGATTACAGAAAAGCCATGACGAGTGTGCGTAAACATATAATCATTTAAATCTAATAATGTAATATATCATATGCATGCCTCTGCATCTGGCTTTACATTTAACATGGAGATCTGCTCAATTTCACTTTTTACGCATCATCACACAAACTGCAAGCATTTTACACTGAACTGCATATTCTGTCAATGGTCTCGTGTTTATTGTATCCTTCACTCAGCTCATTTCATCCTTTTTCTGCTTCATTAGGGAATGATCGAGGAGAAGAAGAAAAATAAGTAACAGTTACTCCTTGGCACCTTGCAGTGTTGGAAGAGCTAGCTGCTAGAGCATTCCTTCAATGTAGTAATGAGCAAGGTGAGGGCAATGTTGAGACAGACAGGAAACACTTGACAATTGAGAGGTCAGAACACCGTTCCAGGCTTGACAAATCATACCTATTAACATCATAATCTCAATGCAGACGAACACAAAATTTACCTCGTCAGAGTCTGAACCGCTGGAAAGGGCCTCCTTGGTCTTGTATTTCGGCATGATTGTGTGCTGGTACGTTAGCTTTTGGAGACTTGTTCAGGCACAGCTGATGGTAGACGTTTTTGAGCAGTGCTATAATAGCCACGTATAGTGTACAACAGTACCACTACTGTGTATGTATACTATGTGCGTGCTGTGCACGGGCATGAATGGTGGTGTACGTGCACAGCTCCGTCGTGCTCCTTCACTTGCAGCTGAACACGTGGGCTTCTCTCGGTGATCAGCCCGCGAACAAAGCGGGGAATTCCCGCCTCGGAAGCGGATGAAGCAATGCTTGCTCGTACATTGTGGCGTCTATGCCAAAAAAGATGCGAGGGCCTGCCATTTTGGTTGCTGGATTTGGTATGCTTCTTTTGCACATGCTTTAGTACATAAGCACTTGAAATTTGAACGGGTGTCTGAAACTGTTTTCAATGGTGTCGCCATTGGGAGACTTGGCCAAGCGCCGGGGCCAAGCGACACTATCGACACCATAATCATGGATTTAATATTTTCTATGCAATGGAATGTGGAATGCTATAATTTATCTTTCATTCGGAATTGATTCGAATTAAACTGGAACTAAGTGACAATATCTTTATCATTGCCTGTAGGCCTACATGATCGAGCATTTATAGATCATGTTAATTCTGCTGTGAAATTGTGACAAAGAATGCAACGAGCGGCAATGGTAATAATAACGTTAATGACAACGTACAACAATAATGATAATAACGATTATGATAACAATAAGGATAATGATACAAATATAAATAATGATGATAATAATGACAATAATACTGATGTTAATAATAGGTCCTAATGATACTACTACTACTACTACTACTACTATTCCTATTAGTAGTAGTAGTAGTAGTAGTATCATTAGGACCTATTATTAACATCAGTATTATTGTCATTATTATCATTATTATGATAATAATAACAATGATGATGATAATGATGATAATAATAATAATAATAATATAAAGAAGAAGAAGAAGAAGATGATGATGATGATGAAAGTAGGAGGAGGCCAGGGAGGAGTGAAGTTAGGCCTACTAGAATTCAAAGAAAAGAAGAACATGACCGTATGAAGAATAAAAGCGTTTATAAGTTGTCCACAGCCACACGAGCAAGCAATGGGTAGCATGGGGGGGGGGGGGGTGGTTAGGCCTATATGGTTAATAGGCCCTATACCTTTAATTTGTGAAATTCTTCTGCAGCGTAAAAACATGGAGGGAACGCAAGAAATACATTCTCAAGAAAGAAAGGTCTGCAATACTTAGATGAAAAACGAAACTTAACTCATTTCACGACCGTCAATGGACAAATAAAGTTGATGTGGAGTTTTGTTATACGAGTAGGCCTACTTATAAGCATGCAGAGAGGTCACCTCCCTGACTAAGCCATGCATGTGCTACGTAAAATAGAGCATATTATCTCAGCCACATCGAAAACAATGTCTTTTATTTCTTTTTCTACTCACGAATGTTAATTGTGTGTGAGGTCCTATATGAACATGAATATGGATAAGTTCTACCACACAACACATAGAGGTTAGCAATAGTGTGCATACACGTAATTTACAGATTTTTGCACTGTTATAAAAAGTAAATTAGATAAGTTACCATCATAATTATTCCAGAATTATTACTGGCAATTTAGAACCTGTGCGAACGGGCCTTGGTATGTATACTTATATTGTCAGCACACCCGGCCCAAAACGGAGAGAAAATGGTAATTATTACATAGCCTTTATACACGATAATGTATAGGGCCTACATTCAGTGGCGTATCTATAGGGAAAACGGCGCCCGGGGCAAGCGCGAAAATTGCGCCCCTAATTTCTGAAAAAGACTAGTGTTCAACCCCAACCCCATCCCGGTAGGGACTTTAAGCAAAGTCCACATGATATGCTTTTCAAGCCCTTAAAAAGGGGTCTTTTGTGGGTGATTTAAATGTAATGAATTTTGATAAATTTTGGCGAGCGAGCGCAGCGAGCGAGCCGAAAATTTTTGTATTTCAGCTGACAAAACATGGCAGTCTTGTCATTTTTTGCTTATCAAATCTTACATGTAATCAAGATAGTGACGGCCTTATAGATAACGATTTATCTATACCAACAAACTGAGTACTTTAAAAAATATTCTAAATGGGGGGGGGGGGCATTTCATGAAGCATTTTGTCATGAAGCAACTTGTCGGACAAAATTTGCTTTCAGCCAATCAGAGGCAAGGATTTCAGTAGCTTTTAACAGTTTGTCAGACGAAATATCTGACAAATTGCTTCATGAAATGCCCCCCATGGACGCGCGAGTGAGCCGAAATTTGTATTTTTATTTCCGCGTCATCATCACGTTTTGTTCTTGATAAATTTTGGCGAGCGAGCGCAGCGAGCGAGCCGAAAATTTTTGTATTTCAGCTTACAAAACATGGAACTCTTGTATTTTTTTGCTTATCAAATCTTACAATTCTAATCAAGATATAATGACGGCCTTATAGATAACGATTTTTACCAACAAACTGAAGACTTGAAAAAATACTCTAAATTAGTACGAGCGAGTGAGCCGAAATTTGTACATTTCCGCGTCATCATCACGTTTTGTTGTTCTTATCTCCTTTTTGTTTTGATAAATTTTGGCGAGCGAGCGCAGCGAGCGAGCCGAAAATTTTTGTATTTCAGCTTACAAAACATGGAACTCTTGTCATTTTTTGCTTATCAAATCTTACAATTCTAATCAATCAAGATATAGTGACGGCCTTATAGATAACGATTTTTACCAACAAACTGAGGACTTGAAGAAATACTCTAAATTAGTACGAGCGAGTGAGCAGAAATTTGTATATTTCCACGTCATCAGTACGTTTTGTTCTTATCTTGTTTGATTTTTTTTTGGCGCCCCCCCCCCGTATGTTCGAAACCGTTGGCGCCTTCTTTTGATCCAATTGGCGATCGCTTCAGAACGAAAGAAATTGCAGCCGCTGCTCCGTGAAACATTTTGCCTGCTAAATATAAAATGACATGTGTGAACACAATAGACATTGTCATTTTGTCCGCGTCATCATCACATTTTGTTCTTACCTTCTTCTATATGAAATTTAGAGAGCGAGCGCAGCGAGCGAGCCGAAAATTGTTGTATTTCAGCTTACATAACATGGAATTCTTGTGTGAACACAATAAACATTGTCATTTTGTCCGAGTCATCGTTATGTTTTGTTTTTATCTTTTTTTTTATTTCGTTTTCTGCCCCCCCCCCCCCACCATTCTTCCTCCCCCCCCCCCCCCTTTCCGGTGAGTTTCTTCTTCTTCTTCTTCTTCTTTTCTTTTTTCTTTTTCTTTTTTTTTTCATTTTTTTTTCTTCTTCGTTTTTTTTTTTGCGCCCCCAAGGAGTGGCGCCCGGGGCACGTGCCCCCCTTGCCCCCCCCCCCCTAGATGCGCCACTGCCTACATTATCATTACAAACACCAAATCAACAACCGGAGTAGATGATGGATGGATTTTTGCACTGTCGAGGAATCGACGTTATACAAATCATTCAAAATATATAAAATTATTAAATTATACAAATACTCGATATTACACAAAGCATACTCGGTCATACACAATAATATGCATTTAAAATGCGTTATTAGCGCTATGTTATGGGACATCGCTGTATATTTCCTTATCGGACTATATAAGAAACGCACACTTTTTTGTCGTGCTTATCTAATTCAGTAAGATATGGTTGATACGAGATTGTGCAGAACTTGGTACCATAATTTATGATAAAAACATACAGACTGGACGACAGACCCACAGATATATTAAAAAGGCCTATAAATAAATATGTCAAGAGATAGATTGATAAATGTCAACATCCGTTATTGGTCAGACTAACGATAACCAAACGTTGTTGCATTTTAAGAGCTATATACACGGGATATAGGTATACGTATAGTCATTTGGATAAATTAACTTATAGCAGTTGTTATCCAACGCCCATCCTTTGAATGTATAGCCCTACCATTTTTGCAATTATAGCGATTACTATGGTTGATGATGATAATAATCATAATTATTTTATATCATTATCATACTATAATAACACTCAATTATAACTATATAATTATAATTATAATTATAATTATAATTATAATTGTTATTATTATTTGAATAGCCCTACCATTTTTGCAATTTAGCGATTACTCGATTATGGTTGATGATGATCATAATTATAATAGATTGCCATGAATCATTATTATTATCATTACTGAATCATTATCTATCGTTATCATTGTTATCATTTCCATTATCATCAACGCACCACTTACAGCAGTGTATTGCATGCATTAACTTCATAGTGTCTGAAGTCCATTCAAACCAGCGTATATAAAGAGCTAAAAGAAACATTTAACAATCATGTGTCCGAACAGCCAGGGTGGCACTCGGGGAATATTGAATGTGAATTTTGATTTCACTACAGTGATGTATATGTATAGCTGGTTAATGCACACGCATGTCTTCTGAATGCGAAGTCAAACGGAACTTTACTTCATACAGAAAGTTGGTACAGTATAAAGAAGCCCCAACGTTCATATTGTATTTCAGTTAATATTTAGTGAGAAGGATTTTTTTTTTAAATTCATAAAATAGTGTTGTATGTAAAATGTATGCATGTTATGTAGGGTACGTAAGGACCTACGTATGTAACATAGCCACCTATATGTATCACTATATGCATATTATGTACGAGCGTCTCTGAGATTTATATCCTTAGCTCATACTCTGTCTTGTAATTCACTCATTTTATTCAGTCAAGCCTTTTTTTTTTCTATGAATAACAATTTTCGGTGAGATCTGTATTCACCACTTGAGATAAAACTATTTTTTGGGTACTAAATGATGGTAACTATGAGTAATAGCAGACAGGACTGAAGTTGCAGTCTTTAGGCAGCAAAAAACAAACAAACAAACAAACAAACACACACACACACACACACACACAACAAAAACAATAGGCCTATACATAAAGTGAAATAACATTACCTATAACACACGGCCGGATACACTTTTTTTTTCTATATAGTGGCTATATATCACGCATAAATAGTGATGCAAGCCGATCACTAACAGTGCATTCCCGCTATAACGAACATAATTATAACGAAATTTCTGTTACGACGAAGTAAAAATTCAGGCCGCAACATTATCTGCTCTATATCTTTATTATTGTTCATTGAATGTTTGGTTACAACGAAATTTCGATAAATAACGAAAGAAAACTGCCGCCCCGAGGACTTCGTTATAACGGGTGTCCACTGTTATACGTACGTATAATAGAAACATGCTCATTTATTAAATAAGTAAAGGCGTTTTCATCGGAGCACTATTTATACTCGCAGTTAACTCTGTGCATGAGTTACTGTCATAACAAGCTGGAAGAGTGATCACAGAAGACACTATAGTGTTCCATCCCAGCAGCTGAGCTCTACAGGGCGTATAAAAAAAAAAAACGAACTTTACACTTTTGAAAAAATTGTCTAAATTACATTTCAAAATCATGGAAGATTTGTTCATATTTATGGATGCCCCATAGTCTCATCTATCAAGTGCAATCAACAAAACAAATTTTTGTTCACGCTTGGCTGAACACTGGCGCTTTTTGTCCAGAGTGTGAAAAATGACTTGCGCCAAATTGAAAGAAGATGGAAAATTCAGCCAGCAGTCCAAATAAGTGCTCCCATTCAAACAAATTGCTCTTTTGCTTAAAGCTTTGATTATGTTATGACAGTGTGAGATTTTTTTTGTAAGCTTTGTCGTATTTTCAATGATTTCTTTTCTAAATTAATTGGTGAGAATTAGAGTATGTAATTACTTCAAGATCTTTAAAGCACAGTTTTCACAATACACGGACACATCAATACCACACGCCAGTTATTCATTAATGTGGTAGTGGTACCAAATTAATCAACATTCAAATCATTCATCCCATTAATCAATCAATTGATTGACCAATTAATCAATCAATCAATCAACCCATCAATACATGAGTAAAGGGGATGGTGGTGGAAACAACAAGGGAAGAGAGCAGTGGCCATTTTGGATGAACAAAATACCAAAAACCGAAATAAAACAAAGAACCGAGCCTTTAAGCCACGGGGGGTGGGAGGGGGGGAGGAGGTGATATTCCCTATGTCGATCTGCCACTTTAAACATGCATACAAATGTGACTGACTGATTGATTGATTAAATGAATTATCAATTGATTGATTGAATGAATGATTGATTGCTTGCTTGCATGGTTGATTGCTTGATTGATTGATTGGATTGATTTATTGATAGGATTGATTGATTGATTGATTGATTGATTGATTGATTCTAGGATTGATTGATTGATTGATTGGATTGATTGATTGATTGGATTGGATTGATTGATTGATTGATTGGATTGATTGATTGATTGGATTGGATTGATTGAGTGATTGATTGAATGATCTGAGGATGCATTAATTTTGCACTTTTCTTCTTGACTGAGTGACTGGCATGTGGGTTCGAAATGTCTGTGCATGATTTGTGATAATTGTGCTTAAAAGATCTTGTCGTTGTTAATCAACCTTCCATAACAGAATGGAATCATTTAAAACGTGACAGAAAATCGCCAGATAAATTCCTAAACTATCATAACATAATCAAAACTGTGAGCAAAAGAGCAATTTGTTTGAATGAGAACACTTATTTGGACTGCTGGCTGAATTTTCCATCTTCTTTCAATTTGGCGCAAGCCATTTTTCATCGTACTCTGGACAAAGAGCGTCAGTGTTCAGCCAAGCGTCAACAAAAATTTGTTTTGTTGATTGCACTTGATAGATGAGACTATTTGGTATCCATGAATATGAAAAACTCTTCCAAATATTTTGAAATTTATTTTAACAATTTTGTAACTCTTTTTTTTATACACCCTGTATAATTTACTGTGTAGTGTAGTTCAATTCAATTTTTCAATTCAATTTAATTTCTTTATTTCCATCGAAAACTTGAAGGCAGCAACATAATACAAAGTATACAAGCTAAAAGTAACGAAATTTACACACTATAAAGAATAGTACTAAATGTATGTTAGAATTAATGTTTATTAAAACAAACACTGCATATAGGCCCTACTATGCAATAGGTGAACTAGTGAAAAAGAGATGGAAAAGAGCGATCCACTAAAAAAGCACAGACTGAGCTTGTAGACGTGGATCCCTCGGTAAACAATATCTAACCTATGCATGTAACATATACAGAATAAAGATAACGTTAATATGGATAAAAACATCTGTTAACTGTTATGATAAAAAGCATATTGTCAACAGTACTTTGATATACTAGGACAAAACCAATTCAAAATAAGATATCAATATCAATATTGCGGCACAGACCTCGCGTGCACCACATAACACAAAAAATAGGCAGAAGGGGGAGAAGCAAAGAAGAATTCTAAGGCAGAAAAGAAGGGAAGGAAAGAACTCTTTAAAAATTTCTGAAGTTGGAAATCAATCTACCGTAGACTGAAGACTGTGGCAAGGGACCAATCCAAAGTTAGATCGAGAAAAAGATTGATTTCTAAATCCATTAGATCAAATATATTAGATTGAGATTTTCAATCTAATTTTGAATTGGTCCCTCATCTCAATCTAACGAATTTAGAGAGGAGAAGAAGAAAAGGAGAAAAAGAGAGTTCTGTGAGCTTGGTACAGGTGCGCTCTATTGTATACACCAGAGTATAAGGGTTAATTCTCTTTGATCTATGAAACGCCTGCCTGTGTGGCTTTTCCTCTCCCGTTGTTTGGCTTCAAAATAGCAGAAATTCAACGTAGACCCTTCGTGTAAAGATCGGTGCGTGTGACAAAGTGCAACCGCGAATATCGTCGTGTCAGCACGTCGATCCACACCATACCACAGTGCAGTGACTAGATAGATGCAAGCACGAACCATTACCACTGAACAACAGCCATACAGCTAGCTGTGTACGCTTCCGGTAGAAAGAAGTTGATCTTCTTTTCACGTGTTATTTCGCATGTGTATCGGACTCCAAAATGACTAGTGAGTATTTCATCTAAATTATTTACGTACATATTAACTATGGAAATCGTTAAAACTGTAGTTCTGTTGTTTAAAAGTGTATAATCCATTGATCAGTTCGAGTGTCATAACTCCGGCGCATCATTCGTCTCTTGTAGGCCGACGTGTAAACCTTCGCTCACCGACGAGTGTAGTTTCTTTCTGCATAAATACTACTAGTAGTATGACAAATCTCATTCTGTACCAGCCGAGCTGGGGTCGAATTTATATGGACTAGGTAACAACTGCAGTACATGTTGTTGTTGTTGTCTATCAGTCTAGAAATATGTCTAGTTCTGGATCTTTTTGTGAATGGTAGGTCACAGTTGCTCGCCATCAATTAGGCGCTCCAGTGCGGCGCGCAGGTCGAGGGAGGATAGAGCGTGTATAGTAATTACTGGGGGGATTCTCAGCTAGCTTGCGACACATGTTGCCATCGGCATCGCTTGATGCATAACACCTTTTTCAGTCAAACCTAGCTTAGGAGATATTTGGTCTCCAGACAATAGAATACATCACAAATCAAGATGGATTTTGGGAATGTCCATTCAAAAAAGTGTAAAGTACTATCTACTGAGAAGAACTCTGTCTCTAGACTAGTCATTTTTTTTTTTGATCATAATTTTATAATTAAAAAATTATTTCTGAAGCATTTATTGTAATTTGTAACTCATGTAAGCTTGCAAGTACAAGGGATGTACCGTACAATGTAACCCCGGGCCCTGGGCCGGGGCACTCCTTCTACTGATGCTGCCTGGGAGTGAGTGGTAACCCACAGATCTGCAGATGTGTATACATTCATATACAGTTCGACCTCGATTATCCGGCCTCCTTTTATCCGGAAATCTCTATTATCCGGACGCGTTCACGCAGTGAATGATTTTTTTTCTCATCCTAAAATTGAGAAAAATAGTGACTTTAAACTCAATTAAAATTTCTACAAAACTCACACGATTTACCTACAATATTCCCAACAGAACTAACATAAATTCACACCACATTAATATCATCGTAAAAGTATTAAAGGGACTATAATTTTGCGCAGGCTAGCATAGATTACACCACCATTGCGGGGTACGCTACCTGCCTAGCTGCCACTGCACTGGAACAGCAGCTTGGACGGCAGCTATATAGGCCTACATTAACATTGTGTCTCCCATATCCGGATGAGCGCCGGTCCCGACATGGCCGGATAATCGAGGTCGAACTGTACTGTATTCGTATTTATCAAGCACTGAAACAAAAGCCACAGATTGCATCTTTTTTTCAGTGAAATTTTATTAGTTACACATGTACGATGTACAATACAATCTTGTATATACATTGTAATATGAGTAAGAACCTTCGAAAGAGAGTAGCTAGAAGCAGGGAGGTGTACATATCATGTCACCGGATGCTTTTTTTTTTTCATGGCTGTGAATTCCATACTCAGAGCCTCAGAGCAGAGGATGAAATTTCAGCCAAAAACAACACCAGTTATTCACAAAGTCCTGAAAATTATGAATTTAGCAAAATTATGAAAATTATTCACTCCAATTTTTGGAAAATAGACATCAAGTGTACCCCTCTAACAGGGTTCGAAATTGGCGATGGTCCGCTGGCCATTGGCCACCCAAAATCATGTCGGACTAGCTAAAAATCATAAAATTCTGAAGTAGCTAGTCCGTCTGGCTAGCCAAAATATTGCTTCAGTGTCAAAATTGATTCTAAGTAGTCCGCCTGGCTAGTTAAAAAAAAAGTTAAGTGCGACCCCTGAAGCTACATAAAGTTATCTTTTAGCGCAGTGTAAAATCGCATTTTGATTTATACCTGAATTACCTACAGTTGTATGATGATGCCCAGTATGCACTATAGTCAAAGACTTGTAGAGGGCCATTCAAAGGATCCAATCCTGAGCTTGAGGATGATTCCGGACATGATATTTCGTAATGGAATAGTCGACGTCTTTCACATCTTGTCCTTGCACCAGAATCACATTAACCATACCTATGATTCATTGTACATATTTGTACTGAGCAGACCTGAACAGAGAAAATTGGCATATGAGGCTCAAATTTCGTATTGTACGGTAAAAGGTCTTACGTGAACATTTCGAACAATTCACACGATAAAATCTTGTGATAAATCGACGTCTTCTAAATCTGAGGTAAAATGTGAATTTCTGAGCTTTTCTACATTATTCACTGTGTCACATTTTTTTGCGAGTTTTTATTCCCATGCAACGCTTTGCAAGGCTAGTCTACGAAGTCCCGCGTGTATTGAATGTCATTAGTACACAGAGATGTGCATGTCTGGAATTACCATGCTGTCCGGTAATTCCATAGTACAAGTGTACTTGTATATATACCATTTTGAGTACATCAGAGATCACCTGTGTAATGTGATGTAATATACCATAGACTTTGATGTCCTGCTCCTAATACCTACATGCTCCTTCATCATTCATGTTTATTTGTTGTTGTTGTAGGTTTTTTTAAGTACAAAGCTCTAGTCACACATGTATCCTGTATGTGTTTAAAAGCCTTGCCTTCTAATCACAATTCACACGGACATACAACAGTGTACATCTTGCACTTTGATACAGTAGGCCATCAATGGTGGACCGATTATATTTTATTATAACATTTAAAGGGATTTGTTGACTAAAAACTAAGAGTAAAGTTGAATCTGCTATTTAAAAAAAAATAATAATAATAAATGGGCAGCTTGTTTTGTGACCACAGATTGTGGAAGAGTGAAAAGTGTGACGCAGAAGAAATTTACATAAACCATGGTTTATATTTATACAGGGGAAACTCGGTATAACGAACACTGCTATAACGAGATATCGGTTATAACGAGGAAATTTTCTCGGTCCCAAATTTCCTTCCACACAAGTCTATGTAAAATGCTACTCTTATAGCGAGATCGGCTATAACGAAATAACTGCTATAACGAGATAAATTTTGTGACTTCCAAACAAAGAAAAACATAGTCAATCAAACCCGCTACAGTGAGGTAAAGCAAAATGCCTTCGGTAAAGCTTTACTTCGCCTGTGCTATCATCTTCCGAGATTGTAAAGCTTCATGCGCCAAAAACTGTCTTGCACACACATATCATTTTCTTCAGTGCTCTCCAGCTAATACTGCATGTTGAACGTGTAAGTGTGTATGTGCGCGCACACTGATACATGCAGAAAATGTGGTGGGACGGCCATATGTATACATGACATCATTGTGACGTTTAGCAGGCGTTAGGCGATCTGATGCTGTGATTGGCCTCCTACGTAGGGAATTCCCCATCTTCACACACACGCAGTCATAATGTACATACAGAATGTGTCACATACACACACAGCATTGTGCAGACCATATTCAAGCTTTCCACACAACACACACCCATACGATAACCACATACACTGTACCAATCCACAGACGATCTTGATACAATCGCAAGCTATATAAATTTACAAATTCAAACATCTACAATTAATAAGAAAGATATTGGATTTCTTGGCGAAAAACATCTTCTTACCCATAAAGGTGAGTACGGTAATTCCCTCACACACAATTATCAAGTTATCAGTATTGATTGAAATATGATGGGTAGTCCCACATGTGCAAATTAATGTCTTTATGTTATGCATTCTTTTATGCCTACTGATATAACGAGATATCGGCTATAACGAGGAAAATGACTCGGTCCCGACCATCTCGTTATATCGAGTTTCCACTGTACCCCCTTAGAATTTCACATGATTTTACCAAACAGCAGTAGTGATATTGGTTGCACCTAGTGTACACATGTGTGAATTACAGTTGTACCTAATGTGGTTATGTCATAAACTCACAATGCTGTTTTCCCCTATTTTCTGTTTCCTTCTTCTTCTTCTTCTTCTTCTTCTTCTTCTTCTTCTTCTTCGTCTTCTTCTTCTTTCTTTCTTTCTTTCTTTCTTTTTTCTTTTATTCCCCAACAGGGGGAAATCAAAGAGAACTTGCTCGGGCAAAGAATCAAAAGAAGCAGCAAACACAGAAGAAATCTGCCTCTGACCAGACTGGAAACAAAGGAAAAAGCCTGGAGGATAGGAAACAAAGGTAAAATAATCATGGTCATTCATCAATACCAATGGTTGTCCATAGAAAGTGAGGAACATACTGTAGATTCTGTATTTTTTCATCAACACAGAGTGATTACTAGTAGTTTATTTCCAGGACTTGAACGGATCATGCTTCAGTGCAAACATCCTGGTCTCCCTATACGGTATGATGACATAAATGGTACCCCGGTGTACCAAATAAAAATCAGCCATTTCGTTGAATTTTTTTTTTTTTTTTTAAAGGTTGTACCCTGGGTTGCCAAAAAGTGGGAAATTATTTTGGTGCTGGAGCTAGCGCGCACTAGCCACTGCACTGCACTGAAGCACACGCTATTGCTAGCACAGTGTACCCACTGTGAGTGTAGCATGCATGCATAGTATAACATGCAGTGGCATGGGAATGACTATGTACACGCACACACAGCGCATGCATTTCTCTGCGGTTGTCCTCGAGTGGACATGAGGTGGCGCTATACAACGTGGTACCCCGGGTAACGTGTGATGCATCATATACAAACTTGTAGTCCACACACTAGTATTTTGTACACACCTACACTGTACAAACATGTGTTCAAACTGTGTGAATATCGGTACATACGCCCTTGATCACCACTGCTTTATTCTGTTTTGCTTTTAGTGTACATTGGATCTCTCGTGAAATTGATTATTTTCCTGAATTACACCTTTTTCAGAGACAGATTGTTCATTGACACCTTGAAGGAAGACTACGCTGTATTGGCTCACATATGCTCTTTGTCCTGCTATTTGAATGTTCAAAACTGCCAAGAAAAATTATGCAAAGCAAACACAATGGGACATGTATCTGAATCAAGCAAATAAGACAGCATAATCTGGTATGCAAGTTTTCAGGCAAAACCTGAATTCAGGCCCTGGTAGTATCAAAGTTCAGGCCCTTTCTTGTAGAAAGTAGCTTCATTTAGAGGTACAAAAATGTATTTCAGGCCCTCTATTTCATTCTAACTGGCATCTCTGCATTATTTAAAAGTATCAGTGTATTTGTAATAGGACATACAACTGAGGTGAGATTTTGTAGAAGACAGTAGTTACTATGATGAAACTGTGGTCCATATGCCTGCTGCCATTTAACCTTTTGTTGTACATCAGCTTGACAGATGTTTATTCATATTCATTTGCGTGTAACTGTCAATCTTTATCTTTCTGTATTTCCCATTTAGACAAGAGAACTTTATGATAACATCTTGCCTTCTCTTCATAGTGCATTTCAAGAATGAAAACTTTTGTTTCAGTCTGTTCCTTGCAAAATCAGCTCCATCACTAAATGCTCAGGAAGTTGAGAAAAGAACTGTGAGATGAAATGCAGCAGATATTCATTGTTCAGTGTTGACTTTCCAGGGAGTATGCATGTCAAGCTTTTTTTCTTTCTCTTCTTATTTCTCCAGAGATGCAGACATCATGAGACAAAAGCAATTAAAAGCTGCCGCCAAGGCATCTGAGCAAGGAACGTCAAAGGGCAAGTAATGGAGGAGCGCATGAGAGCACTGAACAAACTCGTCCTCGAGTCACGGCTGGATTGCAAAAGGAAAAGGAAAAGAAATATCAACGTTTAGATTGAATAGCAGCAGTCAGCAGTGCATCACACTGAGTGCCACATGGAACACACCTAGTGACTAAAGATGGAACGGATGCCAGCCGAAGGGAAGGATAGCTATCAAGGGTTACCTCAATCGTAGCCTATGTTGAATTTGATGATCACAATGCTTTACCTGTTTCAGTTCTTTAATGAATCTGCATTTCACCTCAAGTTAGACAGATTTGTTTTAGGTTTGTACATGCTTGTTCATATAGTTAGTGAACTTCAAATGTCTCTATTTTGTGTGGTGTTTACCTTCAAACATCTTAATATTTTTTTCCCCACTCTTTAGAATTTTGATGCAGAAATTGTATTTCAGGAGACTTAAGAGCTACAATGTACTTTGTACTAGTCAGCAGCAATAAATATCACACAGGAGGTAGTATGATATGATTTTAGTGTAACAGCACACAAAATTAAATTCAATTACCAACCTTTCTTCTTTCTTTCAGGATATGATACAACATGTAGACCGAGATCCCTGATGCTTTGATAACTGATGTTTGATAAATTTGAATTGTTAAGATTTGCAAATATCGCTCTTTAATATTATTATTTTGTTGTACTCATTCAGAATCACCTTTGAAAATGGTTTAGGAGATGCAAGTATTTTCAGAAAATGCATCTTATAGATTTTTAAGGCAGTTTTCTTAAAAGGAATTTGGGATTATAAAGTTGTGACCTCTTTGCATATTTTGCCTGAGGGTCTGTCGTATGTAGATTCTTTTATTTGAGCCCAGTCAGCTTAAGTGAAAACTAAGTTTCGGTAAGTGCTGGAGAACCCGTCTAGCACCATTTCATTTTTACTTGCAATGTATCGAAAGAGTCCACCAAGAAACTTACCTGGCTGACGCGGTTTGCCGGAATGATGAGTCGATTTGGAGTATTTTGAGAAAAATAATAATAGTAGGAAAACCGACTTTTATTCCAGAAGGCTCCAGACTAGCTCGGTCTCGGGAAAAATTCGACCCTACTTCAGACAATTCACACGCAGTAAGTGATCGCCACATTCTACTGGCCACTGCAAAGTACCAAATGAGGCCTAACTGAATGAACAGGAAAGTGCGTGCTAACGTAATCCTGTACAAAACACTTGAAACAAAAATGATAGCGCGCAGTCTTCAGTTGCTGAGACGCGCTGTCTTTGGAGTTTTTGTTGTTGTTTATCAAGGGCCTTTGATTGTTTTAGAGGTGCTTGATAGGCGCACACTAATTTTGCTTGCGCGCAAAAGAGGTTTTTGATGCGCGCGTTGTAGCAACTCGGACCATTACTGCGAGTAGCCAGAACACGAAGCGCTAGTTTATACAGGCGGCTCCCATAGGACAACACTGTACAATCAGAGGGACAACCATTATAACTCATCCCGCCGTCAAAGTGAAGCCGAGTTATCCCCGAGTCCGAGTTTAGCCTGACCCCGTTCGGGTAAGTTCTGAGACTGAACCTTTTTGGTTAATATTTCGCATTTTCGTCGTTACCCATCGAATATCTTGTAATAACATCGTTATTCTGCACATTTCCTAAGCATACGTTCACATTTGGGAGCGAAATTTGACAACTTTTGCAGGCCTACCAGAACTTTGTTTGGGCTTTAATGTCATAGAACTTGTCATATCATTTCATTTCACATGTTATGGTGCATGAGGCTGAGCCAGTCGGTCACAATTCTGAGTACAATCCCCAAAGCAAGCATTGATCATTCAGGATAAGCAGTGCCGTATGTCCTGGTGATGGTAGTTGGCTCTGAGATACTCACCACCTAATGTTTGCCAAGCTGGCAAAACAGAATAGTCGGTTAGAAAATTAATGTTCAAATCTCACAAGAGGCTATTGTGTATCTCCACCCGTCAGTGTCATAGCTAAGGAGGGTTTGCTGCATTTTTTTCATAGCCCTTTCACCATTTCTCTAGATTGTTTAATTGTACCTGACACAACCATTTGCCCTGTTTTGAGTTCTTTTTTTTTTTTTTTTTAACTTGTAGATATTTTTCACAGAGACAGTCTTTTCCTGCTTTTGAATACATGACCTATGTCACTTGACACCCTGTACATACCAGATTTTTATCAGATCATGAATTTAATTGCAAAAAAAAAGTGTCATCATTTCTGAAAACTGTTCAGGACCACAACTTGACAAAGGTCACATGATATTCTGGAACTGGGTTATTACTGCTTCAGTAGTTAAAGCGAGTGATACACTATATTCAATGTGGCTTTTGATGAACTGTACCCCATTTTGTTGGACTATACAGTTGTATTAGTTCTGTAACATAGATATACACTAGTAGGCCCTATGCATGGCTGGCGCCACGTTTTCGGGGAGGGGGCCCACTTTATACTTTTGGTGCCTCTTCCAGGTTTCGTCAGTTACCAAGCAAAAAAAAAAAAAAAAAGAAAGAAAGAAAGAAAAAAGGCCTTTGGCTTACCATGCTCATACTCAAAGGTTTCAGCCCTCCTCCCCCAAGTTCCGCCAGCTGTACCATTTGCTTGCCCTGCATCATTGCTCTGGTGTGTAAAAAAAAAAAAATCTCTAAGCATTGGTTACACAAAGCGTAGCATTGACCCTGAGGTGCAGAATTCATAAATGCTGCCTATTATGAGACTGGCCTTTATCAAAACAATCTCAGTTGTAAGGTTGTGTAGACAAATTTGTACCTAATGTCTGTGCATTGTAATGGAAATAGTGAAAACATACTTTTAAATACGTATAACTTCTATTCCTACTCCCATGTATGAATGCCAGCTTATCCTGTTTACAATCATATAATCATATATTTATGTTGTACTGCTCAACTACCAATGAAAATTAGTCATACATGTGTTTATCAAAATAATGGTGAGCAAACTGGTAAGGTGATGACCACTTCATGTCTGTACATGCATGTATTTATTTCTCTTCAATTTGGATATTTGGCATGATCAAAACCCACAACTAGATAAATGTGTTTGCTCTGTACATGTATATTTGCTACCATTTTGCAGGTTAACTTTAATATTTTGAGTGAGATGATGCAGACTGGTATCATGTAATATTTTCATTCATATCTCCTGCAATGGTACCATAAAGAACACTGGTAGAGAAACAGTAGATGTCATCTTCTTAGCTGTAAAGAAACTGTATATTGATGTATCTATGCTGACTAGCACTCTATCTTATTTGTAATGTGTAAAGAAAATAATTAGTTGAGCTTCAGTTCCTTATTGGGTTCACATTTACAACCAATGGCCAGCTATTCTCTTTCACATTTTACCATGTTTTCTCTAAGAGTGAAATCACTTCATGAGACATGCCAATAAAGACTCATTTACATTTTTCTTGTAATTCTTGGCTGGCCATTTCTCAGTGTTTTAATGATAACTACCTGGCAAAGTTTGAATACATACACTTCTACACATAAATGTTTTGTTTGCATGTCACATCTAAAACATTTATGTGTATTCTACTATGTTCTGTGTAAATACTATATGTGTTTATTTATATGTACACACACACACACACACACAGACCACACATACAAATCTCTCTCTCTCTCTCTTTCTCTCTCTCTCTATATATATATACATGTATAAATATATATATATATACATGTACAAATATATACATATATATATATATGTGTGTATGTATATTATATATACTGTAAAACATGATATATTCGCGGCACAAAATTTTCACGAATTTGAACCGACAGCCTTTTTCGTGGCACGAAATTTTTGTGAATTGCCACTGGCGTTCATTGCATATAGTGTAGACAAGAAATTTCGCGTGCATTTTAATTTTCGCGAATCTTTGCACTTGCGAAATTAAAATGCATATGAACACTCCTCATTTTACAGTGTTCAATAATTCCTGGTACATACATGTAATTATCTTAATTTTTGTGTAAATACTATGTATGTGTATATTCATATCTACACACACATACAAATCTCTCCTCTCTCTTTTTTATGTATATGTGTGTATATGTGTGTGTGTGTGTGTGTTTATGTATATTATGTATATTACATAATTCAGTAATCTAGTACATGATTATCTTGATTTTGATCTTATCACACTGAAACAGGGAAATAAATATCTCAGATATATCTCACAGAAATCTCTATATGTTTATATGTATGATATATATTATACATATATATATATATATATTATTTATATATATATATATATATATATATATATATATCTGTGCGTGTGTATGTATATAATACATATACAGTATACATGTTCATTGTGTAAATACTATATGTGTATATTTATATCTATACATCTGTATATATACACACACACAGACAGACCACACATACAAATATGTCCTCTCTATGTATGTATTTATATATATTTATATGTGTGTGTGTGCATGTGTATACAGTAATTACTAATACATGATTATCTTGATTTGGATCTTATCGCACTTACTAAAACAGTGGAATAAATATTTTGCAGATATCTGTTTAACAACTTGTGGTTCACGTTGCTGCACAAGGCATATAATCCTACATGCAGATACAGTGGAATTCTGTTATAACAAACTCCATAGGACTAGCAGTTTTCTTTCGTTATAACTGAACAAATAAACAATAAGAAACATAGAGCAAATAATGATGTGGCTTGAATTTTTACTTCATTGTAACCGGAATTTTGTTATAACTGTGTTTGTTACATACATATCATACATGTGTATATCAACAATAGTAAATACAAATGTGTTTGGGTCTGCCTTGTGCACTGCACTCAAAATACATGTACTTGGTGGGAAATTCCATGCTGAATGAGTTGAGAGGAAATATTTGTTGTATCAGAAGCAACTATATGACCATAGCAGGGTCAGATCCAGGAATTCTGTAAAGGGGAGGCGCCTTTACAAAATTAAAGGGGACGCACGCGCCCCCCCCCCCATTATTTTCTTTTTATTTCTTTTGTTTTGGCCAAAAATAAAGAGGGGGCGCATGCCTAGTGCACCCCCCACTGGATTCGCCACTGCACAGGTACACCTCCATATTCATTTTGGGCAATTTATTAGTGGTACTCTTGTGGTAAAAGTGAGAGAGCGAAAGAGAAATGCACAGTGTACCATGATCCCTGAAAGTAGGGCCTAATGCTATTGATTTGTTGCTTTTTTTTTTGGATAAATTCGAACATAATATTTCTAATGCAGCTTGTAATAAATATTTGTAACTTTGTCTCAGTGTACTTTACATCACGGCACTCCCTTGAGGAGCGAGTAGATGGCCACCGACGCAAATGATATTATAGCTGTACATACACTGCACGTAGTACGCAAATAAAAGTACTCGTACCCTCGTCTTTTTAGTGTCTCGAATCGAGACTACATATTGGATCACATGTACTGTATGTTATTGTTATTGTTGGTGGAAAAAAAAAGTGTCACACCAGTGGTACTGCTCTGGACGGTCTAACTGTTTAGTTTATCCCGTTTACCGAATGGCTAATGGAAGAAGCAAGATGTCGCAGGTAAATGCCAGTGTGAAAATTAGTGGCAGTTTTTCTCATAACTTGAGCTGCGGATTTGTGCTGATGGGTGTAGTCGTAGATGATGATAAAATGTCGAGGTGGCCGAAAAAACAGTATCAGTCCGATATATGTATATTTGTGTTAGCACCCGCCAGACGTTGGGTTAGGGTTTTGGGTTATGGTTAGGGTTAGGGTTAGGGTTGGGGTTAGGGTTAGGGTTAGGGTTAGGGTTAGGGTTAGGGTTAGGGTTTGATGGTTATGGTTAGGATTAGGATTAGGGTTAGGTTTAGGGATAAGGCAGACTAACCCCGGGCAAGGGGCGGGCCCGGGCGCTTCATTACACGGTCACAATTGTAAATTACTGCTCGAGCCGAACGCTTCACTTTCGGGCTGGTCGCAATTACCAGACGGACTTACCACCAGACTTCAGTAGCCTAGGTCATAACAATTTACCACTGGCACTGCCTGCTAGCTAGGTTTCTATTCATAGAGTGACTAGACTAGAGTCTAAATTTAAATTAGCTATAGAATCTAACGTTAGGGGCTAGGGCCTAGCCCTAGGCCCAAGACCAGTGTGTTGTCTAGTCTCTACCCCTCTGGAGCTCTTAGTAGTAGTAGTATGTATTAATTTTATGCATAGTTAAGCAAATATACCATTAAAGCAAGTGGCCCAATGTTTTACATCTTAAAAGAGTGTGTACAGTTCTGGTCGAGGTGTGGATTTAGCATTTAACGTTTTGCGAGATATTCAGTCCAGAAACCAATATATGAGATGTCAAAGAGCATGCAATTCTTAGGGGTATCACTATCAAAAGTTTATTTGATGAAAATCGATTTTGAAATGGCTGAGATATCCAAAAACAAGGTGAAACAAAGAGATCCTAATAAAAGGCGTGGCCTGTCGCCTTTTATTATTATCACTTTTTTTGATATCTCAGCCATTTCAAAACCAATTTTCATCAAATAAACGTTGAATCCTTCTTTAAATTACATGCTCTTTCATATTTCATAAGAGGTTTCTCATTATCTCACTTAGGAATGTTCAAAACGTGAATCCCCACCTCAACCAGTGCTGTACAGTCCCTTTAAAGTGCGGAATCAAAATAGCATGCATGATCCATACGCTTGTGCTGCGACCATCGTTCGAACGCCTGTGACACCGGGTGACCGTGTTCGACATTCCCGACGTACGGCCCCGTGCGCTCACCCTGCCTATGTGAATGTATTAGCGTGCGTGCCACGTGCGGGCGAATCTCTATACATAGTACATCGCACTACGAGAGCGCGGTACTCCATGTACTCCACACGCTGTCCGAGAGATGCAATGCATACACAACACGTTGACGAACCTTGGTGCTACCGCAAATTCTGGCACGGGTGGAATGCAATCGTATATCGCATAAACGCTCGTTATCTCAGAAACAGCTGCCACCATGGCTGTAGGTAAACACGCTGTACAGATTCAATGCAGATAAATGGACTAGTAACTTCGAAACTTGGAATGAAACGAGTCTATATGTGTTGCTGTGCAACTTTACTTACCCGTTTACTTACCCGTTGAACTGCTTATGCGAGTTGACCTGGGAGGGTCGCGACAATGATTTCAGGGGTCCGGCGACGTGGCCCACTGTTGTGCTCTTTGGAAC
Source organism: Diadema antillarum (assembly GCF_040938485.1). Lineage (NCBI taxonomy): Eukaryota > Metazoa > Echinodermata > Echinoidea > Diadematoida > Diadematidae > Diadema > Diadema antillarum. The sequence continues at coordinate 886,506 of NW_027271026.1, forward strand.
ACGTGTGGAGGTAGTTGCATAGTTTGAATTTCGCACTTGATATGCGCCATTTTTTATTCATGAATTTCAGTGAATTTTTATTTGTAAGAGTGGTCTATTCATGGAACCCTGTTGAATCAAGGGCCACTTGCTTTATGTCACTGAGAGCCTCTTGTTGAAATTATTGATTCCAAAGTGACAGGGACAGCACCATTTTCTGAGGGGTGTAAAGCAAGTTACCCATTTTTCGACCGCCTAAATTGTGGAAGCAAAATAGCGTGCATGATCCGAACGCCTGCGCTGCGATCATCGTTCGAACGCCTGTGTTCATTGTTCGACCCTGTATGTCCATGCTTCAAATTCGCGACGTACCGCTGTGTGCCGCCTATGAATGGATTAGCACGTTCCATGCGCAGACGAAACTGTATACATCGCACTATGAGAGCGCGGTACTCGATACTCGGTACTCAGTCGAACCGTGGCAAATATTGCAAATTCTGGCATGGTGGCATGCAAAATATAAATAGCGCGTAAATGCACAAGTTATCTCAGAAACTGCTGCCACTGTGGCTGTAGGTGTACATGCTGTATACATTCAATGCAGATAAACGGACTAGTAACTTCGAAACTTCGAATGAAACAAGTCTTTATGTGTTGCTATGCAACTTTACTTTCCTGTTACTTACCCGTTGAACTGCTTATGCGAGCTGACCTGGGAGGGTCCCGACAATGATTTCGGGGGTCCGGCGACGTGGCCCACTGTTGTGCTCTTCAGAACATGTGTGGAGGTAGTTGCATAGTTTGAATTTTGCATTTGAATTGCGCCATTTATTTTAAGTATTTCAGGGAATTTATATTCGTAAGAGTGGTCTATTCATGGAAACGGTCAAATTTAGGATAACATGCTTTATAGAGTAGTGCTCATCCTGTCACCATCATGGTCAGTGATACGTGATTTCACCCGAGGCTCCAAGTAGTGAATGATTTTTTTCTTTCAAAGTATATTTTATATCCTCAAACATATCTTTTTTGAAAGGATAATGAAATGTTTTCATTTCCAAATGTTGCTCTAGTTCAGTTGTGTGTTTACATATTGCAGCACAGACAGACAGCATATACCTAGTTTAGTGGATGTGATTACACACAATGGTCTATGATCACGAGACTGATGCCGACAGCACTCTGCTCATGCTACCCTGTATCGGTAAATACAGGGTAGCATGTGTAGTTTGATGTGTGTGCCCACATGCTACCCCTACTACACATATTTTGCCCTGGATGTTGATTCTTGTTTTCTAGTCATCTTAAGTGCTACTTTAGTACAATTAGATGCTAATTTATATTATGAAACTGATTTATTTCTTTGTTCATGTAGTAAGTAAAGACTCTTAAGTTGTGAATAGGAAGTGAATATACAAAAACAAAATATTTTAAATGTAACAATGGAAGCTCTAGCTTGAATGAACCACATGTAGACACATCATGATCAAAGCACTTTGAAAGTGTTTAAGTCTGCAGATTTTTATTCCAATGTCATAATTTTTCAGCCCCATCCATCAGCCAGTGGCAAGCAGATGGAGGCAAATTTTTGGTTCCTACTGTTTCTTCACTGGATGAATCTTATCTGGATGCCCAAGAACTTTTGCTGATTTTATCTTGTGTGCATCTTTCCATAGAATCAAGTGGAAATCCTCCAGGATGATCAGCCCTTGAACCCCTACACAGAAATCCAGATTCTCCCTGATCACACAGACTTGATCAAATTTCTTCTTCAGATAAGCGAGAATAAGTAAGCATAAGATGTATTGTATGACTGATTTTTTTTTTTTACCTAGTGACAAAGAAGCAGAACACCTGACCTCTGGTTAATTTGTTTGTTTGTTTTTTTTTTAATTGTTTTGTATCACCTGCAAAAATCTCCCACCATCCTTTATTTTGCCTGTACATCATTTTTATTTGACTATTGTACAGTGGACTGCCATTATAACGAAGTCCTTGGGACCGGCAGTTTTCTTTCGTTATATCGAAATTTCGTTATAACCGAACAAATAAACAATAGAAATACATAGAGTGGATGACATTACAGCCCTAATTTTTACTTCGTTATAACCGGAATTTCGTTATAGTTGTATAACCGTGTTCGTTATAACGGGAGTACACTGTATAACACGATTTTAGATCGTTACCAAACAAGCTGCAACAAAGACACTCGCTCACTTAAGCATACACAAGCAACACCACCAAATTCATTAGTGTGGATGTTTCTTTCCAAATTGCAAACACTTTGCAAAAACATATCAATTTAAAACGAAGTACTTATACATTACCCTGAAGATTAGGTTCATTTTTATGCCTCCGCCAACGAAGTGGCCGGAGGCATTATGTTTTCGGGTTGTCCGTCCATCCGTCCGTCCGTCCGTCCGTCCGTACGTACGTACGTACGTCCATCCCGTTTTGTTTTTGTCGATATCTCAAGAACCGTGAGGTGGTTTTGCATCAAACTTGGTATGAGGGTATATCCTGGGGGGATAATACTTTGTTTGGATTTTAGGATCACGGGGTCAAAGGTCAAAGGTCACTGGTTATTTTGTGGAAAAAAAGGTTGAAATTTCATGTTTTTCTCCATATCTCACAAATGGTTCAAGGTATCTTCATGGAACTTAGTATATATATGCATGTACCGATGGGCAGTGATTATCTAGGGAAGTTGGGGGTCATGGGTCAAAGGTCAAGGTCAACTCCTCAAAATATCCCTACTTTCCTGATATTTATGCACTGCCTGAAGGATTTTTTTTTTTAACTTGATGTATGCATTGTATAACCCAATATATATTCTGTGGGAAGTTTCTTGCCAAAAGGTCAAAGGTCAAGTGAAAGTGCTAAATTGCACTTCTTCCTCCATATCTCAAAAGTAACTCAAGGTATTATCATGAAACTTACATGTTTTATGCATGTTCTACCTAACAGTGATTCTCTTTGGAACTGTGAGGTCAAAAGTCAAAGGCCAGGTTTAGATAATACTATTTTACCATTTGATACTGAAATTATACTTTTTCTCAATACCTTGAAAATTACTCAAGGCATAAACTTATAAAAGGGTCAAAAGTCAAGTAAAAATCATCAGTTCCCCCAAATACCTGCACTCTGACGTTTTAATCATTCATCCAATTGAACCTAGTTCTAGGAAAGTGAACATTCAGCACATTTGTGGCAAACCTGTCATTTTAATATTTTGCCAATTGTGTGAAACTTTCATCACACATTGTCAAGACATTGTACTATAGACCTATTAGGAGAGCCATGCATTATGGCGGAGGCATACACCAGTCGCCGTAGCGACATTTCTAGTTTTCTTTCTGTTCTATTCTGAACAAACTTCGTAGGGGTTTGTGTTTGAGTTGCGACTTCTTCCTTCTACAAATTTCCAGTCTAGAGTGAAATACAAAATAATCATTTCAAATGGATGTGGATTATTGCAGATAATGTAGAGAAAGGACGAAGGTCATATCCTATTACAATAAATATAATTGCAGGTTCTTGTCGGTGTCGGATGACAACACCGGTATCATATGGGACATCATAACCTGCCTGAAATGCAGCATGCTGGTGGGACACACCCGACCAATTACATGTGCCACCCTAGTGGAGCCCACCAGTGATGACAGACCGCCGGGTGCGGAAGTTCCTCCCTCCAGTCCCTTCCTCCTCACGGGGTCATCGGACAAGACCATTAGGCTGTGGAGTACAGAGACGGGTACCTGCCTTCGAGTGATCTCCGAACACAACGCTACCACCAAGGTGAGGTGTTCTACATGCACTTTGCACATGAGGTGGAGATTGGTTGAGAGCAGTTGAGAGAGTGACAACCCAGAGCTTGTCAAAAGATCTCACTTCTTTTCTCAGAGAGGAAAGAAATCAAACCCAGTTTGGTGGGCCATATAATACCGTATGTCCCCCAAAAAATTACAACCAGATTTTCACATTGATAACCCCCAATATGATTAAACTGTGTACGTGCTACTTCAGGGTCTTAAGATATAACATCTTAGCTCTATTTTGCAGAAAACCCATTCAATTTGGTTAAGTGGTCACAGAGAAATGTGGATTGTTGTAAGGCATGTCATGGGTCTGATTCTTCCAAGTTTAGCACTTGGATGCTCTTGGAACTTCATATTAATGTGTGAACACAATGGACAGAACTTGGAGGGAAAGGATTCCTGACATGCTCTACAAAACTCCCCATTTCTCTTTGACCACTGAAGCAAATCGAATGGGGTTTTCTGTAAGATGTGGGCAATGAGATATAGTTTCATACCCTGAATTTGTATTTAGATTGATTCACTATTTTTAAAGTTATCATTGTGGAGGGTCCCGTTGTAATTTTTTGGGGACATACGGTACACTGTATATATGTTGCCTTGTTCTCCGGTTTCTAGCTGTAGGCAGCGAATGGTGTCAAGCAGGTACATTGCTCTGTATAAAAAAAAAGTGAATTTTAAATACTTGTTTACATTTTCAGTTTACTCATCAGATTTTTTACAGTCTTTGTACTCTAATATTTCTCATCACAGACCATGGGCTGTCCTAATGGTTGTAGTATTTTCATGGCATTAAAAGGGAACATTGTACACATCAAGGAGAGCATAATTGTAGGTGAAAATGGTGGCTTTTACCACCATGCTTGAACAAACGATGTCTACTCACATTTCATGTCTGGGAAAATGAAAAATAATGCAGGCACACAAAAGAGAAAAGGTGCAATTCAGGAAATATGAATTTGGTTCATATTCTCAGGCTTGTGGAGGATCCTATCTAAACATCAGGGAATGCAGAATAGAGAAAATAATGCTGCACATGAGGGCTACTTCTATATGTCTATTCTACAATTTTTCTTTTCCCTGAAAAGGATTATTTGAATTTTACAGAAAGTTTCAAAGAAAATTTTGTAGGGATATGTCAGCTTTTGATCTGTCTGTTTCAGTTCAGTTTAGTAGATGTTTTTTCCTCCATAAATGTATGATGAGATATTTTCAGTTCTTTTCTTTTCTTTTCTTTTCTAAGGGAAGACAAATCATTACTCAGAACTAACATGATTTATTACTTCAAAAAGTTCCTTGTGGTGTCTTCTTATCCCAGGCAATACTAAGCTTCCCAAAGAGTGGTCTGTTTTGCACTGGAGGGCAAGAACTCTTCCTCTGGAATTCTCAGAGACAGCTGCTACATCAAGTCAGCCAAGAATCTGAGGGTATGTATCTGGAATAGAACCACACCCTGTGTAGAAGCTTTTCATTAGGAATATAATGCCATGGGGAGATCATTTGCAACATGAGTATGATCTTTCCATGAAAATGACAATATGTATTAATGCATGAGGATGTTGGAAAAGGGGATTGCTGTCTCTTTCCCTATCATGGAATTTTCCTTCCCAAATATAAAGTGATGTAACAGTCTATTTGTGATGCTGCTGACAAAGTTTATATAACTACCCTGTGTTTTTGCTGCTGTACTCAGAACTAATAATATAATTTATTTCATCTAGCCCTTGTAATATATTTTCCATTTAGAGGAATACTTGCTTGTTATAAAACAAAGAGAGGTTATACAATTGATTCAAAAGAAACTCAAGAGGGATTGTGATTACATTATGAGTACAAAGCAATGACTATGTTCAAGTTATGCTGAAAAGGAAAACATCCCCAAGCCCAGAAATTGAGAATAGGTTGAAGGATCTCTTTAATGCACAAATGCCCTTTGTCAACACAAGAAATGAATATTTATTGAAAAATAAACACATCCATTGAGTTTCATTCTTTTACTGCAAATTGAGCTTTTTGAGCTTATTGCTTCTTATCCAGCTGGAAATAGTGACTGTCCACTCGCCGACATCAAGCACATGCTCGCCATCCCAGATGACCGCTTCATCGTGGCGGCCGGCTGCGCCCTGGAAGTGTACGCGATAGACACACAGATTGGTCAGCTAGGGGTCACCTCCTACCAGCTGAGAAGGGTCAAGAAGCTAGCACCCCAACACAGGGAGGCGGTCATGTGTCTCACCAGTGTGTCAGGTAAACACAGTGTGTGTAGAATTCTTGGTATCGCCAATGTGCAGAAAACTTCTGCACATGCTGAAGAGCCCTGTCACAGATGCACTGTGGGATTCCTCGGTGCCATTGTCGCTTCCAGTTGTTTCATGCATGTCACAGTTCCTATAAGATTCATTGGAGTTATTTGTCTGCTTTTCCATTGTTAGCGCACCTTTAAAAGAGTTGAATGTTTCTAAAGTTTACTGATTCGCGGTCGCCAGAGTCATGGTTCACTACTGCAAGGCGTCAATGTGCTGGTCACATGATGGAAAGTGAAGAAATCTTCCACAAAAAATACCCCTGGATAATTAAAGACAGAACATGACCTGAGTGCATATGCAGCCAAAACCAGGGCAGGTTTGCCCCCAGAGCCATCCCATAATGCATCTCAAACGCTGCTCTGCACACGGTACGTAGGTATTGGCAATACCAAGAATTCCTGGCAGCCAGTTAGGTATACTCACGTCAACTCCCACTGGTAGACCTGTCATGGGTTAAAACTCCTTCTCCCGTCATTAACTATTTCCATAGCTATCCTCTGACTCTCTTTTTCCCTAACCGTATGTCCAAGTGATTATACATATTTTGTTTTTTTCTTCTTGTATAATACACAAAGAAACCGATTTCTCAAGTTTCCCTCTACCGTTGACTCCTTGTTTGCTATCAAAAGGTAAATATGCAATCATATCGGTGAAACGTTTCATACTTTATTGATTGTCATCTAAATAAACCATGATGATACTATTGAAATGTTATTGATTTTTTTTTTCTACTGGTATTTGATTTTTTGTTTGTGTGTGTATAGACTCATACTTTGCATCAGCCTCACTTGATGGAACGGTGAAGGTGTGGAACACACGCACCCTGGGGACCTCACGGCAGCTAAACCACATCAAGGATTACGAGAGGAACGGCTTCCCCTGGTGTGTACGACACATGCTTCCCTTGGACAAGGTAGGCTTGCTACAAGGATGTTGACTTGCTGGAAGTAGTGTCACGGAAAATCTTCACAGTTGGGTTTAGAATTCTATTGCTAAAGCCTAAAGCCCCAGTCACATGTACATGCCGGATCACCCCGGATCTGATCCGGGGTGATCCGGGAGGGATCCTCGTAGATGCCTTTGGCACCTGTGGAGGTCCCAGGAGGTCGGTGTAGGTCCAGGGATGTCCGAGAGGCCACCATGGCAGTTTTTTTGAGCTCAAAAACATCCGGCGTCATCTGTGGACCAATCCCACCACCCCAACCCCCCCCCCCAAAAAAAAAAGACAAATAATCAACAACAACAACAGCAAACAAGCAAACAACTCAAGTTGAAGGTATGCATTATTCTCAGTTGCTTTGACCAACCCAAGTGACGTAACAGTTGATAACTTTCATAGTCGGGAATGTACAAATGTTCTAACCTCTTTCAGAGAGAAATCTATACATCCCTGGATGTCATATAAATCTCCTGGATGGAACATTCTCTATGTCCACTTCCATGCCAGTTATGATCAATACAATATCTCTCTCTCTCTCTCTATCTATCTTTCTCTGTGCAGAATCATTTGTGTGTGACAATAGGGTCTGGTCTTGCCATCTTTGACATCATCAGCGGAGACTGTCTGTGGAAGCAACTGAAGGCGCATTACTCCAAGATCACGTTTGTCAGCGTGGTGTACGATGGGTGAGCATATACTATCCCTTTCTCTTCTGCCGCCACATAGGAATTTCTCCGGGAAAATCATTGGGCGTGGTTCAGAAGAGAATTGTCAGTAGTCATTTTGTCGGGTTGTGTTTTCCCCTTGTCACACATGAACTTTGAGTTTAATAATGACTGCCTGGAGTGCTGCTCAAAATGTAAAGCATTTCTTGGTATTAGATGTTTTACATTGCATAAAAAATTAAAATGCACTTGAACATTTCTAGGTCTACAGTATATATATATATATATATATATATATATATATATATATATATATATATATGCATACATACATATCTATCAAATATATTCAATATCTTATATATCCTTTGTCATCACTTGTCTCACCTGTAGTACCTACCTAGGATGACAAGAGCTAACAATAATAGTCTGATACTATCAGCTTCATGCAACTGTGTGCAAGTATATGTTTCCCTCTCTCCTCATTCTATCCCATCACTCTGGTCATATTGATACTCAGCTGTGGTATATGTGAGATGATAGTTGATATAAAAAGTGCATCCCGACCGATAGTCGATATAATTGTGATGATAGGAAATTCCTGGCCACGTGCTCCGAGGACGGCATGGTTAGGCTGTGGGGAGTGGACACCAGATTGAAAGTGGCTGAGGAAGGAGACTACAGCGGGGAAGAATTTTCTCTGCACAAGTTTGACAGCATTGTACAGGCAAGGTAAGGACATTCAGGTACCATTAAAGTTTGCAGGATGTTTGCCAGGACTCTGATGGAAGGTACGCCTGCATTCTCTGAAGGGAACTCTACCCTATTCAAGTTGACTCTGATAAAAAAAGAGTCAGATAAAGAAAAAAAAATCATGAATTATAAAGAAAGTAAGGAATATAAGAGAACTTTAAACATTGTTGCCCATGTTGTCACAAAAGGGTGATATTTGTCATAATCACATGTGCAAATTAGAAGAGATGATGTCATTGAATTTCCATTTGACATGTGTGCAAGATAAAGACAGTGCATTCTTTGCATCAAAGCATACAGAGTCATAATGATTCAGCAATGATGGCTTTTTAAAGGGAAGAAAGTACTAACTGAAATACTGTAGGACTTGTAAGCATTGACTTCTTAAAATTTCTAAGTATATGCCAGTGGTAGGTGTATGATGCAATGGCATCTTCTTTTTGTTCAGTTTGCATATTCAGTTTTGAGGGATATCACTTTTCTGGTCAGATATATGGTATGAGTGCATTGGGAAGCCTGGGATTTTTGGATCAGATGGCTGTACATTAGTGGAATGAAATTGATGATACATGAGTTAAAACCAGGTGAAATCTACTATGAAGAATTGTGAGTTAAAGTCAGTTGCAGTGGTAATACTCGTCAGAGGTATATTTACATTTGATTGTCAAACATGGTATGAATAGGAATGTAGGCAGAAACATTGCTCCACATTATGCAAATCTGAAATATGTTAGGGCTGGGGAAAGAGTTTTCACCCATTCTGTGGTGTCAAATCTCACAAATCAGACCTCAGCAATCTGTTTCTCCTCCCCCCCCCCCCACGATTCCAGCCGGCAGTCCAAGGAGACGAGAAGGCTGTTCCGAAGGGAGGAGTCTCGGCCGCCCATCCTGTGTCTGCAGGGGGAGTGTGTTGCCCACTCAGGGGCTGTCCAAATGGTGCTGGACTTCAGGGAGGAGGGAATGGTGTCCTGTGGAGCCGATGGACTAGTCATTCTCTGGAAGGTGAGTGCAGCTCCATGATACTTGAATAGTGATCCTCCCCACTCCTTTAAAGACACACAGATCCTTGGTTAAAGAGGGCTTGTAACAATATTGAATCCGATGCTTATGCATCTACTTTGTTCCAAACATCCGAATAAAACTGATTCGTATGTGATCATGTGAAAAATGGCCAAAATAATGTCAATCTGCATTTGTCTCTTGATTCAACCGTTGTTCCTGGCTGGTTCAGCATTCGGCGAATCATGAACGATTATTGAACCTGTACCAAAGAGAGCCCATGCAATATGCACCCACGATCTACTTTTATAGACAGTTAACTCTTTATGTGCCACGTTCGCACGTCCGACTCAGTCGACGGCGTGCCAACTTGGCATATTCTGCTCAACAAACAAAGCCGCCAAGACCGATCGATAAACCGCTAATTACTGCTAATCCTGCGGCACAATGAAAGCGTTTCTCGTGCTTTTGTTCCTCTCATATACGGCTTGCATTCTATGTGGTAGTCGGCTATCAAGCGATGTTCCCAACTAGATTTGCTCGTAAATTCTAAGTTTCTGTCACGGTTTTATGTGCAGAAGTCATGCCTTTACAGTAATGTAGCAACTGATCATTCAAAAGAAAAATTGAAAAAAGATTCGTCATACAATTTATATCGGAACGAAGTTTGACATTCCACTTTAACTTTGCCTACTATTATGCCCATCTTAACAGAAATTTGTAGAAGTTATACAAATTGGAAAAACAGAATTCTTTCTCAAAGCATGACTACCTTCGTGCCTCAGAATAACGTGGCACACAGGGGGTTTCCACCATGGCACATAAAGAGTTAACAAACTTAACATCATTTATCTTTGTAATGAAGAAGGTGGCAATTATCGCTCCATTCAACAGCACCCTCTTGAATGCCAGGTCTGTGTGCCTTTAAGCCTCACACACTTTCTCTTATCGTGCACATACAGAGGTTGGTAGGGTAAATTTTTAGCTAGAGTCATCAGCTAGGAGTACATTATCAGTGAGTGGGACAATCTATTCACTTCTCATGTTTTGTAGAAAGCTGCAGATTCCTTGACAGATTCATTTTCCTATTTGGTGACTATAGAAATTATGTGAGTTCTAGTTTACACCTCTTTAAAATCCACATCATACTTGAACTTATTGAGCCAACAAATGCCCAATGAATTAAAAGATTTGAAGATACATTTGACTGTAATAGTTTTTTAAATGTGTTTCACATTCTTTGTATTCATTAACTATTCGTAGGGATTCACAGAGATACGCTGAAGCCAATTTTTTATTTTGAATATGTCTCAGAAGTTCTTTCAATATTAGTGAGTATAAATTGATAGTGTCTTTGTAGACTTATGCGTCAATTTCATATTTCTTCACCTTCCTACAACTGTACTTCTTACACTATTCTGTGTGTATTTATGCGAAAAATGCATGTTCAAGAGTTGCTTTCCTCTCCAATTAGATGTGTTGTAAAGATATTTATTTGCATTCAATACAGAGAACTGTTTCTTGTACAATTAAAAAAGGCATTTCTTGTCCTGATGCTGTTTTTCTCCTGTTCGTAATCGTATTCAGGATGGCGTCACAGAGAGCAACAAGAGAAATGATGTGATCCGGGAGATGCTGCACGCAAGGAGCGGACTGTTCTAGGTGGCACAGAGACTTTGAATAATTGTGACCTTGATACACAGGACATTCCAGTAGGTAACGGAAGTTTCAATATGGATGGCTAAATTTACACGGGACCGTTTCTCTGTTACGTGTGTTCAAAGTTGGCCACGGAACAATGGTACAAGACTTTTCTCACCATGTACTTAAATGCTTATGGCAAACCCGTTCCATCCTCCTGGAATTCACAACATCACCAGACAGTTTCAGTGGGAGAAGTTTGTATTTTATAATCTTGTAGCTCATCGGAGCCCAGTGGCTTGAGTGAGCTATTGCAATCATTTACCGTCCGGCATCTGTTGTCCGGCGTTCATTGCCCATCGTGTGTCATAAATTTCAAATTTTCTTTGAGGAGCTCAATTATGCTTCTTAAAATCACTCTCCTGCAATTTTTTTTTAAAGGAGCTCAATTTTTGTTGTTGAATAAAGTGGGGTCAGTATCTTTAAATGAACATTTTGGCTCCCCCACTCATAATGGTTTAGAAAAAAACAACAACAGCAGCAACCTCCAGTCCAAACCCAACTCCTTGACCCCAATATGATAAGTTTTGTTTATGATACTGAAAAGTATATTCTTCTTCATGCAAGTTAATATCGTCAGGGGTCAGTTGAATGTGAAAAATTATCAAACTTATTTTTCCAGTAAAGTTGATCTGCTCCGAATTGTATTTGCAGACAGTAGCTACGGTGTGCAGTAGTGATTCCATTGATTAAATCAGCCCACGGCCAGACCTTTAAATCCTTCTTTGTTTATGACCCGAATTCACAAAAGTGGATTAAATTTGACCAAAAATTAACTCGTGGGTTGCATGCCCCGTGGATGCTTAGACCTAGGTTACAAAGCTGGATGAGTACTTTGTCAATTAATAACCAAGTTGCACCTTAAAGTTGGGCACTGCTTCATCACATCACAGTGACATAGCCCATACAAGCTCACTGTAGACATAGATCTATGTAGATCTATTGTATCTGTACTCGATCTACATCTACACCCACTGTAAGACTAGAGGAAATCTTCGATTAGTGTGAATTAGAACATCTTTCTAATTTCAGTGACGATGGTCCCAGGCTTTCGAACAATATGGCATCCTGTTTCATCAAGATTGTATATGTCCCATGCTTCAAAGCCGTGTTGATCCATTACTCTGGCAAGGTTATTGTCGAAGAGGTCCACGAAGTGATGATTGTACGCAGTAGCTCAAGCTAATGAAGTTGCCTCTGGAAAGGTTATGGCAACTCTTGAAACCAACCAGAAACTTTTCTCCTGCATGTGTTTTAGTACCAAGACTTGTCCCACTCTCTGCAAACTTTTTCAAGTCAATGAGTGCTTGGCCTCTTAAGCTTGCCTTCATGTTTTTTTTTTTTTTTTTAATGTATTTTGAGCAGCTACGGCATTTAACTTGTATCACTAGAATCCTCCCATCTTCTGTTACTGTTGTTGGATCAAATGACGATTGAAATTCCCATTTTGGGGATGTCAAGAGCTGGACTTGATTTCCTCTGGTACAAGGGCCAGCATCTGCCTGAGCAGCCAGTGCAAACTTTTTTGAATTGGCAAGGAATGGCGGGATCTGATTGGTCATCTTCCAAGTGTAGTCACAGGCTTAGGCCAAAAAAAAAAAATGTTGCTTTGGAGTAATGGGTCACTGAAAAATAGGATAGGTAGGTAGGGATTTAAAAAAAAAAAAAAAAAAATCCCTCCCAAAATCTCCCCCGGCTCAAATACCCCCCTTCTTGTCGGAGACCGCCCCCCAACCCCCCCCCCCCCCAAAAAAAAAACAAAAACAAAAAAAACTAGTACAGTGAACCTTGCCTAAATTGAGCTTGCATAAGTCGAGTAGTCGCGTAAGTCAGAGGTCTTATTTAAGTTCTCTTTTCTTTATATTCTGTTGTTTTAAAGACAAATTTTCTTTAAATCTATTAAGGTCTAAAGTTGAAATTTAATGCCTTTCACTTCAGTTTCATTCTTACCTTGACAATGAATTCAGCTTCATTCTTTGATTTGAACCAGACTGCTTTGTCCAGCAGTAGTGAGATGCTATTGAACAATTTGTCCTTTGCATTTAGTCCCTGTGGCTGTGGCATGCCAGAACTAGAATTCTTTTTCAGTCCCGAAAGATCAAATCTTCCTTGCCTTGCGCCTGTAGCCATGAGGATTTCAAAGGCATTCTTGGGCACCTCAGCCTCAGACATAGATGCTGAGAATCGTTGAGCCTGAAGTTACCCATGACAAAGCAATAACCAAAGTCGTCCAAGATAGACACCTTTTCCGCCGCCGAAACGTCCGAAAAGGACCCTCCATCACTGCTAGACGCTTGCACAGAGGAAAGTGTTGGAGCAGTGTCACAATTTACGTTGGCTATTCCCTGAATGACATCTCCAAGCCTGGCATCTCTGTCGCATTTTTGTAGGATGCTGAACAGTTTTTTAGGCCCAAGCATGCCAGTAATATTGATAGAGTACGCGTCCATGTTGGAAACAGACAACGTACTGATCGAGCGAGGCGCTAGATCTCTCCCTCATACAGAGCCATTTCGTACACACACACACACACACACACACACACACACACACACACACACACACACACACAGTGAGCTACAATTGTAGGTACATGTACGCACGACATAGTGCAGCGTGCAGCGGGTTCTGTCCGAAACACTTCTGGGTTTTTGCGACCGCGATCGCAATCAACAGGATACTTGATATCGATAGCAAAAAAACAAAACAAAACAAAACAAAAGAAAACATAGGGTCGGGCGGGTTACGCCAATGCAATTTTTTTTTTTTTTTTTTGCCTTATGTAATGAATATTAAGATATAAACAGTAAAATTACTCTAGTTAAGGTATGTTATACTCTTTCAAGCAATCCAAACTTTGAAAAATGAAAAATCTGTTAAAAATTAGTGCTTTCACAACTGCAACAGTTACACCAGTACACTAAAGTACATACCAGCATCAAAATTACTACATTTACGTTCAATTTGTCAAACACATTATTTGCTTACCATAATGATGTGATTATTCTCCTCTCCACTCAGTACAATGATTGGAAAAGGGCATCAATGAAGTTATTGTATGGTAATTTTCAAGCACTAACATCATGATATGCTGAGGTTCCACGATCCAATCTTGCATGGTATAATTTGTAGGACACTTACATTCTGTATGTCCTGTTACTTTGGGTACTTCCCATGTAAACCCAATATTGGATCATAATGCTCAAGATGTTCTACCATGTATGTGCCATTTTCCATTGTCATTTTGGCATATGCTGAGGTCCAACTGTCTTCCATTGTTAACATCCCAAATAATGACGTAAGGTTCATTTGCGCAATATCTGGTTCGGCAGCGTCAGTTGCAACTTTCAACTTCAAAGGTGCTGTTTGAACTTCAGTGATGTTCAGAATCTGTTGCATATCTTCTTCTGTGGACATGTCCGGCAATGCACTGATTGTGTCTGACTCTGAAGTTAGAATGAGGGTCAGATTGATTTTCAGGTCTGTTACTGAAATCTGGTTGAGTTTGTAGAGGTGAGATCATGCTTGGAAATCATATTGAGAAGTGTGCCTTCTGTATGATACGTTGGTTTGAAGCATGTTCTTTAATAAGTGAGCTATCATCACACATATTCTTGACTAGTGTTTCCAGTTCATAAACTGTAGTGACTGGTCCGCCCCATGATTTGCACTTATGGAGAAGCATATGGACATATTCTTCAACTCGCAACTTTTAGTTTTACAACTTGCAACTTTGAAGGATCGAAACTGATATAGTCAGGTTTTCGGCCTGTCCATGCATTGAAGTCTCCACCAATACATACAGGTAACTTGTTACCACCCTTTACCGAAAGATTAACAATGTCATTCTGCAAGTCATCAAATAATGTTATAGAAGAGAATCTAGAGGATTCGGGAGGGATGTAAACAAGGCCCAATAAAAACTGGAAGCCAATAACCTTCTTGTCTACTTGGAACCATAGCACATTATTACAGTTACCATCAAGAATCTTGAAATCATTAATAATGATATTATTACTGATATAGGCGGCAACACCGCCTGATTTATGGCTACAGCCTTTTCTATTTTTAAAGAACAGAGAGTAATTATCTAGTGGAACATTGGGAATATCGAAAGCATCCATTTTTGTTTCAGTCAACAATACAATGTCTTTATCAGAGGTAAAGTTCAAAAAGTCAGGAAGGGAAACCTTATTAACCAGACCACACACATTCAGAAGGGCTAAGTTCAAGGTAGCGGAGTCAGTTTTTCGTGAGTATTGGTGGTCAAAAACAGATGATGGAGCACCAGCATTGTGGGGGGTAGCGTTGAGACTGTCACTGGGAATATCAATGTGGGCAGGTGAAGGGTTACAAGTGTTGTTGGTGTTGGGGCATGTAGGAGTATAACAGTTGTACTTGCAGATAGATTCACAGCTTTTGAAAGAGGAATAAGCATCATGTTGGGTTCCAGGGGGGTGGGGCAGCAACTTAGGAGGGTCGACTAGGTGGTGGGCTCCAGGTCCTCTGCCTGCATCCTAGGCCTCAGCATACAGGTAACAGCCAAGACCAAGCCGCCTATAGTCGACACTCTCAAGCCCGAGCTTGAGCATGTCGTCTGGAGAGTCCAGGATGACAAGCCTGTCATTCGTGGACATGTTGCAGAAGATCTTCCCATTCTTACTGGACACGCGCTTCACACCAGGTACGCTTTTGGCATATCCCAACATACGACTTCTCAGAGGTGTGAGATCCTCATTGATGTACACCTTCCTACGGTACTCTTTGAAGTCTTTAAGGTGACTCCACTTGGCGTGCAGCATATCGGCAGAGGCTCTTGACACAAATCTGCACAAGATTTGCCGGGGTTGTCCCTGAATCTTCCTGCCATTGCGGTGGGCGACCAAAATGTCTTTGGTATCAAGGTTGACCCCAATCTTCTTGCCTAGTTCAATGACCCTCCTGGCCACATCTTCGCCTTCTTCTTCAGGTAACCCTGAAATCCTAATCGTCTTGCGACATGTGTACTGTGCGAGGTGGTCAGTATCGTACTTTGCCATCTGGGCCTGCCTTTGCAGTTTGCTTTGAGTACCTTGGTGTCCAGAGACTCAGTGAGCTTCTTGACAACGGCAGTAACAGCTTTATCGACTGCTGTGGCGACAGTGTCAACAATTACAGGTAGCACCTTCATTATGATCTGATTGGTGAGTTCGGCAACATCCAACTGGGCAGGGTTCTCACCTTTTCCACCTTTTCCTTTGCCCCAAGGTTTAGGTGGCTGAGAGGCAGCTTCGCTGTCGAAACAGAGGTGCTCCACAAGAGTGTCCTTGATGATGTCCTGGATAGAGATGTCACTTGACTCGGGGTCTGGGTCACTGCTGTCATCCATCCCTTGGGTTTCGATTATTGATTTTTGCAAGTCAGGTCTGAATTTCTTTGATGCCGCTTTATTGGATGATGTGGTCGGGGTCAATGTCAAATCACGTTTGCCTGCGTTGCCAGTAGCCATCCTCGGTAGTTAAGTGCACAGGTAAATAAGTGATAAAATTCCAAAGTTTTTCAATGAGCAGTCACACGCACGTAAACAATACATGGTTTTCAGTATGTGGGGCAATGGACATGCAGAGAGTCACGTGTATTGTAATGTAGACCAGAGATTGTTGGAGAAACGACCTTAAATATCCGCGACTGCACCAGCAACAGTTTGAAAATAATGAATGGTTAAAGCAATGAATCTGAGCTGATCCTGAGGCTCTGCGTTGTGTCTCACATCACAGATTCTGTAGAAGGCTGTGCAATTACGTAATGACATGAGTTGGCGATGCACGGTGAAAATGAAGACAATCCAAGCAAAATTCTTCATGGAGATATGGAAAAAAATATACTGTAATCTAACTGTGGCATAGACATTCAGAGCGACGCAATGACCGACAAACATAAATTTGTATTATCTTCACATTATCATGTCGCGGCTGTTCGTACTAATCAGCCTTCTCCATTCATGGACATGTGCTTCAATAAGAGATACCTTAGATAGATGGGCACAATATTAAAACTAACGGCTGTATTTACAGCCCCAGCAAGTCACATGCTATGCCGTGCATGGCGGGTCACATGTTGAGCAAATGCAAAGTACTTTAGGTGCCTGGGAAGATTTCTGAAGGCGTTCTGCACAGTTCTTTGCCGTTTCTGAACGTTCATTGTTCTCCGTACCGCTAAGTAGGACGCGAGAGAACTTGGCAATTCGACGCGCAACCAAGAGCTTTTGTTCTGCCGTGCTGATTACTCAATGAAGCAGTTCAGAATATTGAGGAAGCCTTGACCGCTATGGAACGGGCAATTAGCTATTGAATCTCCGTCTTTTGCAACATTCTTTCTGGGATGCTTTTTCAGCGAAGGAAAGGAACCATTACCAGTAGCCCGTACTGATGTAATTACTCATGCCTTGTATTCCCGCTTTTCTTCGTCCCTTAGTAGAATTCTTTCTGTCTTTTTAAAAAATTTCTATAGATTCATGAACACAGTTCATGAATGTTATACCACGCAGTTTCCCTTCCCCGGCACCGAATCTCATGCCACTGTTGTGCAAGTGTCAACGCAAGCACGAATTTGTGCGGATACAATGACTTTTTTTTTTTAAACCGAACTAAATAATGGGCAAAATCATGCACTATTCCAAAACCAGACAAGATTAATTCTCTGTGAATTGTCTGAATAATCGTTGCGTCCAAGGAGAGACTAATATCTGCCAGTGCCAAACAGAACGCAATCAAGGTGACACGCCGCAAGTTCATGAAGTCTCATAATTTTCGAGGGCCGTGATGGAACAGCATCGCCATATTTGGAAGCTATTAATAGCTTTCGCTATTATATTTATACCTTTATAAATGTTATCACAAAAGCTACAATTTGATTTAAAGTTCTTTAATGGCTTGAACGAGAAAAAAGATGGTGTACATGTATCCGGAATGTTTTAAGTTAACCTACTTGTACTTTGATAATCTAGAGTTGAGTTAATTCAAATTTTAGCACACTACTCCATGGTATTTTAATTTTGACATCTATAATTTAATTTTTCTCATAATCAAAGTTACGTAAATGGGTATCTAAGTGAGTGGCTAATGTTTGCCAAAGCGCTCGAATAATAGCAGATTTTACATTTGGTCAGTGCTCGGTAATAGTTGCAATCGAACCCGTAAACAGTTTTCACTTTTGCAACCAGAACTCAAAACAATGCCTGATTGTTCACAGGCACCATGTAAGCAAAATACCCCATTTGCCATTTAGGCATGAAAACCTGGCACATACCTGTGAAACATTTATATGTATTTATGTTTACAGGAAAACCACATAGATGGGTAAATTCGTGTTAAAGCTTTTAACACTACATTACAACATTGTGATGCATATGAATGTTGGCTGCTTAATAAATCCATGGAAGTTTATGTGCGATTAGTTCAAGCTCGGCTTTTCATGTGATGTCCACGTAAGAACAAATGAAGTTCATTACAGCAGGTCAGTTAGTCATCGGTCCCAGGCCACAGTCACTGCCTCCCAAGCTTGAACGCACTCTTCCTGCACTTTGCATTTACCAGGTCACTGAGCTCTGTTGTGAACTTGCTTCCTGTCGTTTGTCCTTGAAACTGCAGCTCAGCCTGAATGACAAGTGCACGAAACGCCACGTTTTTCTTCAACGCTTCCTTCGTCTTCCAATCCTTCCAAGTGTATACTTCGCCGCCATGAAAGGTGCTACGGGCGAGTTCCTCGACAGAAATAACCTTGTCCAGCAGCTTGATGATTAGCTCCTTTGCCCCCGATGATAAGTCATACGCATGATCGTAAACGTCCTTGTCAATGACGACGGTTGTGTCGTCTGCTCCTAGCATCACCTTTCCGTCTGGTAGCAAGGCGTGATAGTCAGGGGCAGTCTTCACTGGAGGCAGCTCCTTTTCCCTCCTGAGCTTGTCAAGCTGACGCTCGAGTTCATTGTTCTTCCTTATGAGTTCCCGGTTCTTTTCGTTGAGTCTCCTGTTGTCTTCCATCACTAGTGCGAGCATTCGTAGTTCGGGGGAGGATGCTCCATTAACTCGCGCTTCTTCACGGGAGGAGGAGGAGGAGGAGGAGGAGGAGAATGTGTCTTCTTCAATTCCATCGCTGACGTCGGGGGTTAGCGGAGCTGCGTTGTCAGGTACATATTCAGGGGATAACCGGGCTGGGCTGTCGGGTACATCCTCCGCGGCTTCGGGGGATGACGGGGTGGCGTCTCCAGGTACATTGTCGGCGTCTTCGAGGGAGAATGAATATGTGTCGTTGGCTGTGGATATGACCGGGCTGTCGGGGACCTTCCATGAAGGATGAATTGGCGTCCGTCGGATCAGCGCGGAAGACCAACGACTCTTCGAAATCACCAACGGAGCTATCGTCGGAGTTGTTGACTGGAACTGTGGTAGGTTCGTGGATCAGGCTGGCCGCTTTGTGGCGTGGGGTGGAGTCTGCACGGGGAGGCTGTTGGCATGTGGCAGCGTTTCGGCTACGTATGAAAGGATGATGCTGAACTGCGGTATGCTGTGGTCTCTCTGTAGTGCAATAAAAAACAGCAACAACAAAAAATAAAGTTAGATTACATTGTACAAGTAAACACCGTGCTACAATTTCCTTTTGCACTATCAATTTATCCTAAACAACTCTAACAAGTATATAAAGAATTTTAAAAATATCTTCATACTGTAAATGTTTTGAAGTGCATTTTCTCTGAATTTCAAAGCTCGTCTGGCCAGCCTGTATTCCTAAGATCTTAATGCAGACTGCTACCGTAATGCTGTAGACCTGTAAAAGAATAAGTTAGAATGGATATAACATAAGTAAATTATTTTTGTGTAGGTACAGTGGCAAATAAGTTGTAAACTTTAGACAAAGTCAACGTGTTTGCCATTAATAAGTGTAACTTGAAACATAGTTTTAAAAACATGGACGACACAGAATAATATACTCACGTAGACCGATAATTCGCGCCCTGAATCGCCCCCGTTTATAGGAGACTGGGACCTCCATCCCGATGTCAAGATCGCCAAGCCGCTTGACTCTGCTTTGAGGTACTGTTTCCCTCACGCCTTTCCATGTAGACACCAACCACTCGAAGGTAACCTGTGCTCCAGAAATGATAAAAATCAGTAAAAATCAAAATATGAAATGCGTCAGATCTTACTTGACAAATATACCCAGGAAAAGCGCGATCTTGTCACAGACTATCAGCCAATCACAATTCCACAGGCTTCAATGACAAATGAGCATCGTGACTTCAACAATGACCAATGAGTATCATTATAAATCATTTTAAAGAATTTATGTAAATGCAGCGTTCTAAGTCAATTACCATTGACACAGGGGTCTGTGGTTGATCTGTGCCGACACAGGCTGTAGGGGCAGATGGGGGGTTGGGTGGAGGACCGTCAGCACCGGGTAGGGCCACAGGTGTGTTGGGGTTGTCACCGGGTTCGGCCGCTGGGATAGGTACCTGATAATTGAAAATGTCTTCGCGTTAACTGTCAACGTGCGAAATATGCCCTTATTCATTCATTCACAATTCCATTTCACATAATGCCAAAATGTATTCATTGATATGTTAGTGTCATTCATAGTCAATCCATTCCTCGAGTACAGTGACATCGAACATCTGTTACATGAAATTCTAAATAAAATGTCTATTTAGCTCCTTCCACGGAAGAAGATTTATTATTGATTTATATTTGAAAATGTAGGGGAATGAAGAGACAATGTTTCGTACTTAACAGAAGATAAGCAACTGAGAATAAAAAAGGTCGTTGTAAATCATTTTAAAGAATTTATGTAAATGCAGCGTTCTAAGTCAATTACCATTGACACAGGGGTCTGTCGTTTGTCCTGGAAACTGCAGCTCAGCCTGAATGAGAAGTGCATGAAACGCCACGTTTTTCCTCAACGCATCCTTCGTCTTCCAATCCTTCCCAGTGTATACTTCGCCGCCATGAAAGTTGCTACCGGCGAGTTCCTCGACAGAAATAACCTTGTCCAGCAGCTTGATGATTAGCTCCTTCGCCCCCGATGATAAGTCATACGCTTGATCGTAAACGTCCTTGTCAATGACGACGGCTGCGTCGTCTGCTCCTAGCATCACCTTTTCGTCTGGTAGCATGGTGTGATAGTCACGGGCAGTCTTCACTGGAGGCAGCTCCTTTTCCCTCCTGAGCTTGTCAAGCTGACGCTCGAGTTCATTGTTCTTCCTTATGAGTTCCCGGTTCTTTTCGTTGAGTCTCCTGTTGTCTTCCATCACTAGTGCGAGCATTCGTAGTTCGGGGGAGGATGCTCCGGTAACTCGCGCTTCTTCGCGGGAGGAGGAGGAGGAGGAGGAGAATGTGTCTTCTTCAATTCCATCTCTGGCGTCAGGGGTTAGCGGAGCTGCGTTGTCAGGTACATATTCGGGGGATAACCGGGCTGGGCTGTCGGGTACATCCTCCGCGGCCTCGGGGGATGACGGGATGGTGATTCCAGGTACATTGTTGGCATCTCTTAGGGAGAATGAATATGTATCGTCGGCTGTGGATATGACCGGGGTGTCGGGGACCTTCAATGGAGGATGAATTGGCGTCCGTCGGATCAGCGCGGAAGACCAACGACTCTTCGAAATCACCAACGGAGCTATCGTCAGAGTCGTTGACTGGAACGGTGGTAGGTTCGTGGATCAGGCTGGCCGCTTTGTGGCGTGGGGTGGAGTCTGCACGGGGAGGCTGTTGGCATGTGGCAGCGTTTCGGCTACGTATGAAAGGATGATGCTGAACTGCAGTATGCTGTGGTCTCTCTGTAGTGCAATAAAAAACAGCAACAACAAAAAATAAACTTAGATTACATCGTACAAGTTAACACCGTGCTAAAATTTTCTTTTGCGCTATCAATTTATCCTAAACAACTCTAACAAGTATATAAAGAATTTAAAAAATATCTTCATACTGTAAATGTTTCGAAGTGCATTTTCTCTGAATTTAAAAGCTCGTCTGGCCAGCCTGTATTCCTAAGATCTTAATGCAGACTGCTACCGTAATGCTGTAGACCTGTAAAAGAATAAGTTAGAATGGATATAACATAAGTAAATGATTTTTGTGTAGGTACAAAGGTGGCAAATAAGTTGTAAACTTCAGACAAAGTCAACGTGTTCACCATTAAGAAGTGTAACTTGAAACATAGTTTTAAAAACATGGACGACACAGAATAATATACTCACGTAGACCGATAATTCGCGCCCTGAGTCGCCCCCGTTTATAGGAGACTGGGACCTCCATCCCGATGTCAAGATCGCCAAGCCGCTTTACCCTGCTTCGAGGTACTGTTTCCCTCACGCCTTTCCATTTAGACACCAACCACTCGAAGGTAACCTGTGCTCCAGACATGATGAAAATCAGTAAAAATCAAAATATGAAACGTGTCAGATCTTACTTGACAAATATACCCAGGAAAAGCGCGAAATTGTTACAGACTATCAGCCAATCACAACTCCACAGGTTTCAATGACCAATGAGCATCGCGACTTCATCAATGACCAATGAGTATTGCGACTGCAGCGACCAATACGTGCCGCGTAGTAATTTTGTCCATTGAGACACGTCTTTTGAACTGTTACGCAACCACGAGGGGATTATTATCACTGCGGTTCTTTGGCGTTCTGTCTCCATTCTGAACCATGTACAGTAATCAATTTAAACAAAAGAAGCGCGATCCAGTGTTCCCCACTCGGCGAAGCGAAACTGGCTATTATACGAAAGAACGCGTCCGGCATGTTGCCATCAATATCTAATGTTGACCATCAATTTCTTGTGTTTTCTTCATTAGCAATAGAAAGGCATATGCATCTTATGTCTGCCATGTTCATTTCACATATGTCATGTGCAGGCAGTTCATTCATGATTAATGAAAGGAAATAAAAGTAAGGAAATACCACTACACTTAATTCTCAAAAAACATTAGATATGTCCAATCATGATTGACTCTATGTGCTATGGAACATGTGTGTTCATGCATATTAAAGTTTGTGTGAATTTCAGGTAGATGTAAATGTGTACTGCTGATTAAAAATTTACCGCCAAAGACTGACTGAGGCCAGCTTCCACCTCCTCCGCAAGAATTCTGAATCTCGCTTGTGGCGCCTGCGCTTCAAGTATGATTTCTAGAATGGGTTGTATTTTGGTGCGTTTCCTCCACCTTTGTACAAGGGACAATGAATGAAATGTTACAGTAGGCTTGTTTCTTGATCTTGCTTTAACTTTGAATTGGCAAAGCTTAAGATTTACGTTAAAGGTTAATCATTCAAAGCTGTAATAATGTAATTGAATACCGAATTTAACGAAGTATTTCAGTGAATGATGCATCAACTGTTTGAACCTGTATTACTGTCCTAGTAGTGATTGTATTACTTTTCAGTATTCTTAAAGGGGGAAAAAAATTGAAAATCCAACAATTACGGTAACTGTGGAAAAAAAAAAGAAAACCGAAGTTCTATTTACTTCTGGTGAACTCACATATTCTCTCTGAGTACACGACATTAATAAATGTGGCTACTGGAGCATACCTGTACGTTTCTTTTGACCCTCATATTTGTTTGCCTTCACTTTCAGATTTGCCCACTTCTTTCTCACTGCTGTGTGGGTCCTTTGCACTCCACACACCATACCAATCTTCTTTGCACACTTCTCCCAGTAGTGTGTTTTTCGTTGTTCAACCTGCAGTTTGAAGGAAAATGAAATCCACCTGAAATGTGGATTGAGAGTACATGCAGAGGACACATCAGAGGAGTGTGAGAACAATGAAACAATGATAATTTGTATATGCATTTATTAAGTTAATGTATCACAATCAATGCATGATATGACAAAAATATTTTGTGATTTAGCTTGTACCAGACAACAATATACAAAAAAATGTGAAGAAAAATGTGAAGAGAAAATGATATATTTCCTTTGTCATTGTCACGTGGGTTTACTCAAATAAGGATAACTTCACACATGCCAAGTACCATTACCTCTCAAGGTTTATTTCCAATAAAATTCAATTCACATACAAAAGGTTATTTGACCAGTCGGTCCATTTCTATAACAAACTCGTCCGTTCAACTCTCTAAATTCCAAAAATTGACCCAATGTACGAGTCAATATCAAAATCTCACTTTTGCTGTTTAAAACGGCATCAACCCCTTAGAAAATAAACACATCAATTGACACTGTCTTGACCTCGAACCATTCCACTCAAAGGTCACTGACCTAACCTCAATTATCCTCACTTAAAGAAATTCAAACTTAATGCACAAATTGACTTCCCTGTGCTTAAATTCCGTCTCATGTATACAGGTCATATGCGATGCTGTTTCTGTTAAACAAATAAGGTTGGCTTTACCTCTGGCCCACAGCAAGTCCTGAGCTGACTTGACTCTGTGCAACCTCTCTGATTCTGAGTCAATCCAAATTCATCAAATGTCCAGGTCCTAATCTCACCTGACATCTAAAACTATCTCTTCACGTCCACTATCTATATCGTGCCCACCCAACAGGGCTACCACAACTCAATTGACAGTCCTGAATTGACTTGTCCTGAAAATTTGCTAATTCTGGCTCAGAATCACTGCCACATCTTACTTCATAATCTCATTCAGGTCTTAAACCCAATCATCACACTCTAAAGCCACATTCTCCATTGATTTACCTGAAACAGACTTGACCTGAATGCATTATGCATATCATAATATCATGATTCAACTCAATAATAACCAATGTTACATCTGTGAAATTTGGTATTTCATACTTATAAACCACCTGAAAATTTCACACCAACCTGGGTCTCAACAGGTACAAATCGAATATATCTCAGTGCATTTAAGTGTATCTCATCTCACTACTAGTCTTTGAAAGTTCATCAGACTTTTGCAACTCCTTCTGCTCTCAAATGCGAATGTGTATCGAATGTATACATCACCATGATCCGGCCTCTGTGAGTCTATGGACGTGTCCACTAGTCTCGCTAACTGACGATGTAACCACGCGACTCTCACTACCAACGCGAGGTGGCTATCGCGATAACTCGTCTGACCTCACATGCACGTTGTCTCAGCAACATGGAGACGCAAGGCCATGCAGTCCCAGCTTAAGTGCATCACCCAAACTCCAGTCCAGTCCGTAGTGCGACACGGAAACTTCTGTTCCATCCTTAGTGCCATCTATAGTAATGATTCTATAGTCATAATTCCAAACACATTTCCTACCAAAGTGCCTTATGGTTTTGTCATTCACAATGAGATACACTTATATAAAAATAAGCATTGCACTAGTGGGCATTTAAAGTCCCCAAGCAATGACATTCAATTTAAAAACCCACAATAATACATCAAAATTTAATGACCAACCAATGAAATTGTTCCTACCTCACATTTTCACATTCAAATCTGACATACAAAAGTGGACAGCAAAATTACACGTTTACGTAAATTCTACTAACATGAGGTTTGTCTAAAAATATCAAATACTTCATCTGACCTTGTCAATGTAATGTGACTAACTGTAATTACTGAAAGCTAAACTCCAGTTTTCTCAACTTGCTTTGTAATTACCTAAGTGCACTTCACAACAGTCTTCACCTTTCATATAAGACCTGTAATATTTGTCACTTGTATGTTCACTTATGATTTCATTGTTTTTCACCTTAACCTCCATTGTTTCTAGTGACGAATAAAGTCAAGATAAAACTCACCGATGGTGACCAAAATTTGCTCGAATACAGCTTACAAACTGCAAAACCAGCTTCAACTCTGCTGGCAGGTTAGCAGCTTTCCTCAACCCAGTGCAGTAGTTTACAGCTGCTTAAATTAAAATTCTCAGACGAATTACTGCATGTTGCAAAGTAGACTGTACCGTGTGACAGCTCTGAAGGACTCTGTCCACTCAACATGGCAGCTAGGGTGTGTCTGACCCCTTCTAATACACTCCTCTACCAAGGTACAACCAAATGGCCAACTTCAAACCAGCCAAAACCAGTTCTCAATACACCTGCATTACCAAGTCTCTATACTGTGTAGTGTGTACTTCACTACACTGACATACAGGTTTCAATCATTATCATGTTAATTAGTTTCACCATCAATGGCACTACTCATACACAATACAGGTGTTTACTCCTGGTTGCAATCCAATAAACATGTGTTTTGGCTTACATTTTTTTCAGTAGGTAGGATAGCAATTCTTCATATAACATATTGATATATCAATAGAAAGTGGAAGGTATGTGTACAACAGATTGATATTTTTTTTGTAATTCTCTTCACATTTCCTTTAGATTATTGCTCTGCCATTATATTGCTTACTGCTGGATTCTTTTTCCCCCCAAATCACGACATTTTCAGCTATTTAGCGCACGTACAAGTTAGTAATTTCTGCCGTTCTTAATATTTCTATGCTTTACTATCATTCCATCAAAAAAGTAAGAAAATGAATCATAAAAAGAAAAAAGAGTATCCCCAATGAAGGTCCTTACAAACACACACACACACACACACACACACACACACACACACACACACAATCACATTCACACACAATTATCCAATATCATATCAAATCTCTAACAACCAATCAACTGCAAATATCAATCTCACATGGGGATGCATTACACACACAAACATTTACAACACACACCTACAGTATATATTCCACATGCAAACACTAGATTAAAAGGCCCTAATTCTAATAACACTGTTATATTGCTTGTGGAATAAATAAAATAAAATAAATAAAAACTTTAAAGGAATTGTACCTCACTAGGGAAATTATGTTGCCTGGATCCGACTCTGCACCAAAAGATTGCATTTGACATGGGTCCAGGAGAACCTCTAGCACCATCTCATGTCTCTGGTGGAAATGTGGTCTTGGACCACCACCTGTTCAAAAAAGAACAGAAATTAATATATATTGAATTGAAATCACAATAGGCAAAGGATTTTTTTTTTCAAGTAAACATAATTGATAAATACAACAAGGTCTCAGTAAACTAGCTTTGTTTGTCTTACAATGTCTCCACTGTCTGTCGCCAAAGCCAGGGGATAGGTGTTGAGGGTATACTGCATCAAATCCTTGATATTAATATCCCTGCTCCGCGATGCTCATGTAATCATGGGTCCCAACAAACTGGCAAACCGCCATACCCAGGGGTTTTATTTGTTTTCATAGTCTGAAGAACATCATACAAATCTCGTTTTGAAAGTGGCTAATCAAGATTTAAATTTTCACCTTCAGTAAGTTTGGGAGAATCCAATGAATTAAAAAAAAAGTTCAAAATCATTGGATCTGTCTTCTTGTCGCGAAGTATTTTGAACAGAATATAATTTACTATAAAGTCTAAATTACAAAAGTATTTAGAACTTTTTTTCTCCTTCCTCCAGCCAACGGGCTCTGGAACGAATTATCAAGCCCTTGGTTCAAAATCATATATCTTATTTAAGTTCTCTTCCAATTTTTTCAAAGCCAAAATAAGTGTATTATCTTTATCACTGCTATTACCGGTACTAGTTTGTTCTTTAATTTCATCTATTTCCAATAACAATCTGCTTTTCTCTCTATTCCTTTCCTTCTTTTTTCTAGATGTGTATTCCATACAAATACCAGTAATTACACATTTTAAAGTATCCCACAATGTATTAGGATTACGTTTTACATCTTTGTGCAGTTCTTTAAATTCTTTTATCTTATCATTAATGATATTTACAAAATCAGCATCATGATGTAAATAGTGACAATTTAATTTCCAAAATCTCTACCTTTTAATGGCTGATTATCTTTGAAATCTAAGGAAACCACTGAATGGTCTGATTGTATTCCAGGTAGAATCTTGGATTTTACACAATTATTAACAAAATTATTTGAAACCAAAATAAAATGCAACCTCGACAAAGCTTTTGGATTTTTCTGATGTCTGGTATACTGTCTCAATGTTGGATGGAAATTTCTCCAAATATCAGTCAAACAAAAATCTTCCATTAAAACAGATAACATTTCACTAGATTTAATGTTGGAATGATGAGGTCTGTTATCCTGGTAATCCATATTTCCTATAACTGTATTGAATCTCCTCCAACAATTATAGATGAACCACTCTGTTCATCAATCTCAACAAATTAATACCTTAAGGAAGAAATCAGGATCATCATTATTTGGGGCATACAAATTAACAAGAATAATAGCAATATCATTTAAAACCACATTCATTATCAAATATCTACCATTAGGATCCTTAACAATAGATTTTACTTGAATAGAGATTGAATTTCTAATTAAGATAGCCACTCCTCTACTATTAGATGTATAACTTGTGAACCAGGCTGATTCCCCCCATTTAGTTTTCCAAAAATTTTCATTACATACATCCGAGCGTGTTTCTTGCAAAAATATAATATTAGATTCAATATTTCTCATATAGTAAAACACTTTTCTTCTCTTTACAGGGTCTTGAAATCCACAACAATTAAATGTACTCTCTAAAAAAATGGAGTGAAAATATTCACTCTTGAAAGAGTGAATACAAAAAAGAGTGAATTTAAAGTGAAATTGGAATGAATTTTGAGTGAAAATGTTCATTTTCACTCGTTTTAGAGTGACCTCAGGGATCACTCCAAAATCTTCGAGTGATCCCTGAGGTCACTCCAAAATGAGTGAAAATGAACATTTTCACTCAGAATTCACTCCAATTTCACTCTAAATTCACTCTTTTTTGTATTCACTCCTTCAAGAGTGAATATTTTCACTCTTGAAGGAGTACATGTATTCAAATTAACCACGTAACTCATCAACAAACAATTGGCATAGACTGCATCTGTCAGGGCAAGTTCTTTGTTGAACTTCATAGTGATACTACCACATTCATGAACAAATACTACAACTGCTAAAAAGAAAAAAGTGAAAAAAATGAAGCTACAAGCAAATTTAATAGTGACCAAAAAAAAAGACAAAGATCGCGCTAGATTGAAATGCAGGACCCCAAATCAATATACGGTCCTGCATTATAAAGCGCAATGTAGATCTATGGCAACAAGAGACCATAATCCAACAAATGCAAAGCATAACCAGTGTGTCAAAAAGGTTGCTTCCTTTAAAAAGGATCTTAGCTTATTACTGCAGTTTCCATTGGACTCCATATACCTTCGTCTGAATAGCCTGAGATTGTCGTTTTTGAGAAATAAAACTAAACTCAACAAAGTAATGTAAAGCAGAGTCATCAACTTTGATACTTTTCAGTAGATATTCTGAGTTAAAAAAAAATTAAAAAAGAACATTCCTAGTCCAATGTTTTCTATATGTTACCTTTTGTACCCTTACTAATTAAAAAGATAAATAAATACAATACTGAAATCAATATGGACAAAATTAAAGTTTTCAAAAGAAGAATAAATAAATATATCCTACCTTCCTTTTGGTTTCAAAATTTCATATATATTTCTATAATTTTATTAACAAACTTTCCAAGTTATTTTCAGAACTTCAATCATAAAAAAGACACTCTCTCTTTAAACTTTTGAACCTCAACTGCAAGGGAATGATATTGGCCAACAAGGACCATAAAAATCCTTCATTCTTTTAATGAAACAGTGGAGGCTTCAACTTGTGTGTTGAGAGCATAAGATAATGCCCAACTTTTAAAAACAAACAAATATCAAGAGTATATAGTCTATAGAACACAGTAAAATCTATGACATTTCAACACAACTAAAAAGCACAAAAGAAACTGTTCAACAAGTCACTAATTTCTTGGAAAAATCTCTGAAAGGTCAATAAAAACATGCTCAGCACGAGCCATAGTAACTTCGCTATATTCACAGAGACTTCAAAGAGTAATTGGAGCAAAGAAGATGAATGTCAATCTTGTCAGAACAGTACACACATTCGCATGATGTACAAGAAATGCATACATGAGCTGATGACACACAAAACACAATTTACAGCACAACGAGCTTCCCAGTATTTGGATCCTTGTGAGCCAGCTTCGCAGGATATATGAAAAAAGGTTTCTTTCCTTCACCCCAGAGTCGCTTGAAATCCTCCATCCTGCTCTTGCGTAGGTTACGCACCCTCTTGCTCAGATCATCTGCGATGAATAGTTTGTGGTTTTTGTACTCCTCAGCCTTGAAGCACTTCAGGCACTCTGCTTTATCCTTTTCTTTTTGCATGAATGATGAAAAACATACGTGGGTCATTCTAGGCTTGGTATTTCTGACCTGACCACCTTGTCCTTGACCATGACGATGAGAAGGGGTCCAATTGAACCCTTTCAATGGAGTAGGAAGATGAGGCCAGGCCCACAAATTGCTGCAAAACAGTGTCGATGGTTTGCCGACATTACTCCGTTTCTCCCATCTCTAGGACCCCTTGAAACACGAAGTTGTTACGCTTGGAGTGATTTTCTAGATCATCAACAGCAGCTTTGAGGGTAGAATTCTCCACTCTAAGGTCTGCAACCTCTCTCTTGAGATTGTCATAGTCAATCTCCAGACTGCTTATTTTCTCCCTTGCTCATTCAGTTTCAGAGTCAACTCACCCAGCCTCTTGACAAGCATGCTGTCAATCTTGTCCTCAAAACGTTTCTCAAATGATATGAACCACCCTGGAGCCTGCTCTGATGCAGCACCGGTACCCTCTGTGACTAGCTTCCCCTGCGCGACGGGCGAAGTGACAGCTGAGGTTTCGATGGTGCCGGAGTTGTTGCTGTTGCTGTCGCTGTCATTCAGCTTGGGTTTTTTACTTGAAGGCTTGCTTGGAGAGCTAACATCGGGTCCGGTAGGTCTTTTAACTTGATCCATGTTCGTTTAGTTTGGATTTGACACTAATTCTATCACAACATGACAAGCAAAAGTTGGATTCTGGACCGAAATGTACGAGTTCAGAAAAAACTCAACATGTCACTACCGTGGCCATGTGATCTCCCCCTCACTCTCTTTCTTACTGATATAGGAGAGAATATATGCAATACAGCTACATGTATTCACCACAGCTATATGTCAATGTTGGCATTCCACCCATGCAATAAGTGCATGTTATATTGGTTGGTCCAGCATTCTTTTGGTTCTCTCTTCAGTACAACTGAACACCTTTGTTGCCAACCTCCCAAGGGCCTCCTCCAATCGTTCTTGAGTCAGTCCAGCTTCTTGCAACACCTCCACAACAGACATGATAGCGGTGTCATCATGACTGATAGTGTCCCACAACTTTTCAAGCCATTTTTGGGCCTTATCTTTCCAGAGCTTTGGAGGTACACCATCAGGACATGGAATTGGCTGGCTGATGAATGTGCGTGTTGAAGGTGGGCGTGGGAAGTTGAACCGTCATATTTTGTTTCCTTTGCGACAGGATTTGCTGTGCCGTTTGCTGTGGCTGTGGAGACTTGTCACCTTCTCAGCCATGTTGTGGTCAGCTGGATCTGGAATACTGCTGGTGATGAACTGATCAATGAACTTCTCCACATCTTCATCACTAGCTGATTTATCTTTTGACAATTGTGGTGCCCGTTTCACCCAGAACAGGGCATGAATGTGTGGCCACCCACGTTGTTGGAATTCTATCCGGTAAAAGTGATCAACCACCACACCGATGGGGTGTGCAGGTGACAGGATCAGTTCTGTTATCAGGTGATGGGCCCTTTTTATCAAACATAGCAGCTGCTACAACAGAATTGCTGTTGATGATTTTTGCAGTCCATGTTTGCAGGTGCCTCTTTACTTTGTACTTTGAGAATAGCAGAAGCTATCTCCGGCTAGCGACGATCTGCTGCAGAAAAACTTGCAAACCATGTTGGGATGCCGAGCTGCTTCACCATGGCACACAGATCCCTCAGAGTTTTCTCCCAGTACGGGTACCGTAATCGTGGTACATAGCTTAGCTCTGACTTGCCACGTCATACTCTTTTTCAAACAGACCCATGGATGAGGACATGATTTCATCATCCTGATCATCCTCCGTGAAGGAGGCCTCTAGAGATGTCCCTGCCGCCTGAGGATCCTCCTGGGCATTGGTCTCCAAGGTGTTAGAGGCCTCAGAGGCCTTGTGCAAGGTTGCCTGTTTACCATCCTTGTTGGATGTCTTCTTCTTCTTCTGGAAAGCATTTGTCTTCAGTGTTGCAATTTCTTTTCTTAGCATGTCGATTCTTTGTTTCTGTTCATAGATCATGTTTCCAGCCTTTGTCAACGTTGAAATAATGTGACTTTCGAGTTCTTTGATGTGCTTTTCTTTGAACAGACCAAAGTAAATTCTGGTCATGAGAGATGTTGTTTTGATTTCTTTCTGAATATCCATGCTTATTCTGAGGCAAAACAAAAACATTCAAATATGATGCTTGCTTGAACATAAAGTAGTGTGTGTGTGTGTGTGTTTTTGTTGTTGCATGGACCATGGGATTATATGATAATCAATACTTTTTCTCCTTTTGTTTCTGTGGAAATAAGCCCATGGTCCATGCAAAAACAATTACCATCACACACATGCTCAAACAGGCCTGAGAATGCTGTGAATGTCCCTTCATCTCTTGTCTTAAAAATAGCCCCTGGGTTATTGAATTTCTATTCCATTATTTGTGTATTAGCCTTTGACATGCTGATGTGCACAATTGTACAATTACATTGAATAACCATAATAATCATTTTTCTCTGTCATTTTTGAATAGCAGAAAGTAGAAAATAGCTGCTGATTATAAGTAACATCTCTAGTAAAGCTGTTGGTATCACTATTGCAATAAGGAAATCATAGGGTGGTATATATGTGGAGCAGTTTAGTTTTGATGTTGTTAGGATTCGTGTTCAGCAACCAAAATGAAAAAAAAAAAGTCTTCAGGAAAAAAAAGAAATTTTCTACATTTGTCGTAAATTTATTAAATAATTTTACTACATTAGTGGGCACTGTTTACTTTTACATTTGTGGACAATTTCTACACTTGTGGTTGATGTATTTCTACTTAAGTATATTTGTGGGCATTTCTACATTTGGGGGCGGTTCAACAGCAGATTATCTTAGTCTCTCTCTCTGCCTTCAATGGGCATGACCAAACTGATAAAATACTGTGTCAAATATGGCATGCATGTTTCATGTACTATATACACCATATATTTCGCGAGTCTAGAATTTCACGATTTCTCAAGTGGTTAAAATTCGCAATCGTGGAGTCCTGTCCTGAACAGAGAAAATTATGTACATGCGTACATCACATTCACATCGGGATCAGAGTCAATATTTTGGGGTGTCCTTAATTTCACAAATAGCGCCCTACTCACAAAAATCGCGAAAATGAAAACCTCATGAAATATTTGGCATTTTTTATACAGTATCTATCATAGTTGAATTCACATTCTGGTAATGAATAATGCATTCTAAGCATCATCACTGCAAACACACCTCGTCTGCTAGTTGTCCGACGATGATCAGCACTGCTCCCAGAAGACCCATGACTATTAGCAGTGCTCCTAGAAGTCAGATGACCATCAGCACTGCTCCTAGATCTAAGTCCCATGACCATCAGCACTGACCGTTGTTTACTTGATTCCAGCTCTTTGTTGGTAGGTGACTGTTGTGTACTTGATCCCAGGTTCTGGTTGGTAGGTGACTGTTGTCCTAGAAGTCCCATGACCATCAGCACTGCTCCTGGAAGTCCTATGGCCATCACCACTGCTCCTAGAAGTCCCATGACCATCAGTTTTTTGTTGTTTTTTTCCGGTGGGGTGGGAGAAGAAGGTCCAGATGCCCCACTTTCTTAGCTTTAAAACTCCTCTCTTAAGGATGATTCCTGCCATGTTTGAATACTGGCATTTAAAGCAAGAAAATAAGCTATTGGCTTTCAAGTTACCCTCAGGGAGTAAGGGTTGGGTGCCCCACATGATCTACACTGGAGTCGCTTTTGCTAATCCGTATAATGATTGTTCATGTGTATTAAATAGTGTTACTGTACTTACATCCTGCAATGAGCCCTACAGACAGAGGCTGAACATGCATTTTACCTATCAAGTCCCCCCACATCCCCCGACCATTTTGAAGGGGGGGGGGGGGGGCTATGCTCTTGACACCCATGATTCAGTCCCATATGGATGATTTCTATCTGAGTTCGGTTAGAATAGGGTCATGCGTTTAATGAAGAGGTCACAAATATATTTTGTATTATATGAGGAGGGCCCCTAAACTTGTACCTCCTCTCAATTGCAGGAAAGTGCTGCTAAAGGTTGCAACAAAACAAAAAAAGGCAGCATGTGAAGCACAAACTTGAAACTTGTCAACACCTTCAGGTATCCACGAAATCTGTTGCAGATGTTTCACTGGCCATAGATTCAAGATGGCCAACAATGACTGGATATGACCGCATAAGGGAGGCAAGTGCCCTGGACTTGTGCTGTAGCCATCTAGTCCCATGAGCCTTCTCTGGGTTAGTTACAACATCCCCCATGACTTCTCCCAAAGTCCTCAACTCTCGCAGACGTTTTGGGCTCTTCTCATACGCATAATACAACAACAGAAACATGTCACTGATCTCATTCATGTATGTGTCCTCAAAGGCATTTTTAGCTGTCAGTTCCAGCCTGTGATTGAGACAGTGCATCCCAATTAACCAGGGCATTTCATCATTCCGTAGAAGAACAACCAAACCTTTTTTTCGCTCCCACGTTTACTGCGGCACCATCAGTGCGAACACAAATCAACTTTCCCTTCAGTGACATATCTACATCAGTGAATATTTCATCCAGCCCATCTTTCAATCCTTGTGCTGTAGCTTACCTAACATCAGTAAGGCAAAAACAAAGTTTGACCAGACCTCACCAGTTTTTTCATTCACAGAATGAACATAGACAAGTTCTCAATCACACTGGCATCAGTAGAACCATCAACCATGATGGAAAAGTACTTGGCTTCCTTTAAAGCCGTGAGCATTTCACTCTTCATTGTAGAGTAACGATGCCGGTGTCTGTCGGGTTAACCGTTTTTCCCGTATTTAATTTTTTTCTGTCAGGTATTTCATTCAAACTCCATCGTTAATACCTAGGACATATACCTACCAATCCCCCAAATGTAATCGTCAGCGAAGCTTATTGTCTGTAAATGGTCACTGCGGCCATTTTGAGAGTCGTGCGAATATGCCAGTCTTCGACCGCTTGGTGGCGGTGTTCGTCATAGCGCAATTCGCGCCGATAAACCTGGTGTCCCGTTGTTTGGTTATTGGACGAAAGTTTATTTTTCTTACAGAATATCATAATTAGCAGTCAAGTGGCTGCATGATGTGGGATGCGTGCACCTCTCACCTGTACAAGATGATTTTGTTTTCAACACATAACTCGCTGACACTCTCATCAAGATGTGTTGAGTGGCCGTCAACGAGTAGGAGAACTGGAAAGTATACGTCCTGACTCTTTAGGAAGGGATGAAAGTGGTTCGACAACCAACTGTAAAACAGCTCGGCTGTCATCCATCCGGAGTCACTCAATCCCCAGAACCAGGAGTCGGGTGCGCCTTGAAGCGGACGCCAGGTCCTTCCGACCTTCTTTCCCGAATAGATAACATACGGTGGGCAGTATACCCCACTAGCCGATGCAGCTTCCAGGGTAGTGAGCATTGTCCGCGCTCCCGATGTGAAAGAGTAGACAAAACGCGATCCCGTCATCGCAAGAACTTTCTGTCCCTCTAGACACAACGCAAACCCGGACTCATTGGCTTTCCACATTCGGCTTGGATCTTTTAATATTGAAAGAGCATGTTACTCTTCAAGTTACTTGTGAAGATCCAAGTACCATTTTTCTAATTTCTCTACTCTTAGGACCGCTCTTCCTTTACCTAGGCCTTGTGGGATGCGCTTCGAGAGTTGCTTGTTCCTTTTCAAGAAGTTCCTAACCCACGTAACTCTGGGTATGTCGTTAGGAAATGGGGTCTTTCAGCCATCCACCCTCACAATCTTCTGAGCCATCTAAAATACGCAATAGACATAAGCTAGTGTCAATATGATTATTAAGTTTTCTGAAATAGAGGAAGAAAATCATCGTTAATTTTTAATTTGTAATTCATTTTTGCATGAGTTGTGGAGTCGAGAATGCAAAGGCAGATGAACGAAAACCCCATTTTCGTAATCGAGATTTGAAAAACCCTTTACAGCTTCCACACATCATCAGTTTGTCTGTTGTTCTTGTTCTTTTCCCTTGCTGAAATGTTGGGCTGTGGTCCCCAGCAATCTTTTTGTTTGCCTCATAGATACCTTGTTTCTTGAACAAACTGAACTGCTTGATTCTTTCTTTCCTGGGTGCTTTCAGGGCATCTTTAACTACATCTTGGTCATCGTGCATCACTGTAAATTGACAATGTAGCTTGTCTTTGTAGGATTTACCACAGAAAGGGCACATTCGCCTTATGGTCTTCGTTCTTTTTCTATCCATGTCAGATGTATCTTCTGCTGCACGCTTGTGGGATACTGACGTCTTGTTGCATTGCTCACTTTGTAACAATGTTGAAGTGTCATCTGGCCTTCTATCATGTGACAAGGGGGGGGGTCCATGAAGAACTTTACTTCTTTATCTGCACACATAAGCACTCAAAATACTGGGCTCTAGCGTGCCTGGGTGTAGCAAAGACTCCTGGTAAACATGAAGTAATTGGTACAAGGGCTTTGCCTCTAACCCCTACCACCGTCCCCCTCCCCTCCTTTAGGAGTGACAAACCCCATTTGAAGTCCCTTCCGTTAATGATGACCTCCATCAAGTTTGGTTGAAATTTGGCCTTCATTTTACAAAAAAGTCAAAATGTTGTGTATTTTACATTAGAGAGGTCCCGCCCTTCCCGACTTACACCCATCCCAGGTGCCGAACTGGATTACCGTAGGGAATCCCATGAACAGCTTTTATTCCTCAACGAAACAGGCATTTTCCCACCATATTCCTTGGCCCTAGAACTTTTATTAGATGAATGGGGGGGGGGGGGGGGGTGACGTAGGCGACGTCAGTCCCAAGATGGACCTCAATGTGCTCGATCTAAAATATGAAAATAAAACCAAAAAAGTGTAATTCTTTCAAGTTATTGATAGGAGGCATTTAATATGTGGTTTTACATGAAAAGTAAAATGGTAAATTACCTCCTCGATTGGGATACTCAGTCGGAAGACCTCATACTGGATGAGGGGCATCCTCATGCCAAACTCCATGATGCAGTAGCGGTAGTAGTGATCCTCCCCCTCCTGGCTGATGTGCCTCTTGAGCCATCTACCAAACGCCAACAAGATCGTTCCATTAATTGTGATGTCCTCGTATCCGGCTGCCTCCAACCCTGACCACACTGCATCCCCCTCTTGGTGGTGGGCCAGCCATGCATTGTCAGCATGGCTGCGTTGAACAAACTTTAGCACGACAGATGCCTGGTGAAAGCAATTGCATGAGCTTACCGTGAGCTTTTAGCAAGGGTGAGCTTACAATGTGATAGTGAGAACTGAGCAAT
The DNA here is from genome assembly GCF_040938485.1 of Diadema antillarum. Lineage (NCBI taxonomy): Eukaryota > Metazoa > Echinodermata > Echinoidea > Diadematoida > Diadematidae > Diadema > Diadema antillarum. The sequence goes on from NW_027271026.1 coordinate 924,144, forward strand.
AGGATTGATATTTCATAACTTCAGGATGTGAAAGATTGGGTCTGCTACAAAAACCTACCACAGCTTCTTTCCTTTCCAGGTGAATTCATATCAGAAGACGCTTTCTTCTTGAATGTTCTTCTCTTCTTTCAAGTTCTTCTTCTGTAATCAGATGCCCTTCATATATAACTTCATTCTGCAGGAGTAGCTGTTGTTGGAGCAAGTCCATTCTTCTGTCACTCCCTGCATCTTCTCTTATCCTCCTCTCCTTTTCTCTTTCCTCCTCCTTTCCTCTTTCTTCACCGCGCCTCCTCCTTTCTTCCTCTCTTTCCTCTCTTTCGCGCCTTCTTTCTTCATCTTGTCTCCTCCTTTCTTCTTCTCTTTCTTCTCGCTCCAACTATCTATGTTCTTCTTGTCATTTACTTTCCATTTCCTCTCTTCTCAGCTGCAACTCTCAGCCTTTCGGATCTCTCTCCATTTCAAGCTTCTTCATTAGGTATTCAGTGGTATCACTGCCTGTATTCCTCCTTTTCCTTGCTCCCTTTTCAGAGTTTGTCCTGAAATATTGAATATTGCAAAATAAAATCCCCAATTTTTCCTAATTGAGAACCTCCTATGAGAACTCAAGCTCCCATACCTCAAAGTTCGTGTAAGTTAGACCATTTTCTTCAGTCTCTAATGATTTGAGGGATGCGAGGTTGACTATACATGTACTATACGTGTCCTTAAAACTGTTTTAACTGTTGTTACCACAATGTCCCTAATTAACTCTAAACATAGCACTGTAGTTTTACCTTTCCACATCCTGGAATGCCAAAGGAGGCAGTCTTCTTGTCTGCTGAGCTAGACAAGCTGTCTTTAACAATCACTGTCCCAAGTTTTTGCACTTGTTTGGGTGTCAGCGACTCTATGTTCATGATGTGGTCTTTTGCGTACAGCATTGTATGTGTGATCTGTTTGATGTGCATTTGAACAGCTGCGGATGTCTGTTTGCGTGTAAGGCAGACTGAGAGAACATTTTCTGCAAGTGACCTTGAGGTCCTTGAGAAGTGTTTGAATGTAGTGTGGCGGTGTGAATGTTTCTGTGAAATGAATCAAGGTGTCACAGACAGGACAATTAACAGACACAGTGCCATGATACAAAGAGGAGATACAGTCTGTAAGAGGTGTATAGCGCCACCTCTTGAGAGAAACATTACAGTGAATAAAGTCTAACAGTTGTACTCTTAGACCTGATGTAAAATGTCTTCAATCAGTATGATTCCCCACCATTGATAGTGAACCCGAGTCATTGTAGGGTAGCTGAGAGATCCAGCATACAACAGCAATGATACATGGTGTCAGGAGAGGAGCTAAAATTTGTTTGCCGGTCGGAAATTGTGCCGACTGCCGGGATGATTGCGCTCCTAGCGGCAACACAGTACATCGAATGATATGAGTGGGGCTGGTTGGAAGTGAACATTGAACAGTGCATTGCGACGGTGAGTTTGCAACCCCGATTCGGAGATATGAATATATCGTGCAGAAATGAGAATTATCATTATGAAGTGACAACTGTAATGAACTGAGTGATTGGCGTGAATTGAGAAAATTTTCACGTTTTGCAGAGAAGGGTGCTGAAAACTGTGTGACCGGATATACCAGCGAGGAAAAGTCCCATTGGTATAATACGTGCTCGTGACCGGATATACCGACCAGATTTTTTCAGATTTGAAATTTCATCATGGAGCAGTTGAAACCCCCAAAAGAGTTAGATTTTGAAGCGAGCAACCTTCCAAAAGAATGGAAGCAGTGGAGGGAAGAATTCTCTTTGTTTGTTGCATTAGCAATGACTGAAAAACCAGATGAAGTCAAAGTGCAGATGCTCAAATACTTGATTGGACCTAGAGGTCGCGAGATCTACAAAACTGTCCGGCCAGAGGTGGAAACGCTAGAGAATGCATTGGATGCCTTGGGCAAGCACTGTGACCCGCCCAAGAATGAGACTGTGAATCGCTATCGTTTCTTTACCAGGAAGCAAGAGCATGGAGAAGGTTTTGACTCCTTCCTCACAGAATTGAAACTGCTTGCAGAACAATGCAATTTTGGTGACCTTCGAGATTCCCTCATCAGGGACCGCATCATCTGTGGCATTCAGGAAAATGCAATGCGGGAAAGACTCCTGAGAGAATCGACATTGACTTTTGATAAATGTGTCCAAGCCTGCAGAGCAGCAGAGTTGAGCAAAAGAGATGCCGGAGTTCTTGTTCAACAGCAGATTGATGCTGAAGTACACGCAGTAAAAAAGACTGGCCGACCACAGAAGAAAGGCAAGTTCCCCGTCAGTCACCCTCAGACTGGCCAACCGCAGAAGAAAGGCAAGTCTACCGGCAATCAGCCTCAGTGGTGTCACTTTTGTGGGACAAAGCATGTCCTGAAAAAAGAACGCTGTCCTGCTTACGGAAAGAAATGCACTCGTTGTGACAAAATGAACCATTTCCACTCGGTTTGCAAATCCACTATATTGTCTTCAAAAGTGCATGAAATGACAGAGCAAACTGAGGAATCTGATTCTGAGCAAGAGTTGAAAACAGTGACAGGTTGTAGAACTCGTTGATGACATCAAGTCAGTTAAGGTAGCACCTTCAAGAAGTCTACATGCAACAATGTTGGTAGAAGGCCAACAAATCAGATTTCAGCTCGACTCTGGCGCAACATGTAATGTGCTTCCACGACACAAGATAGCTCTTGATGACAAACGCTTAAAACCGACAAGCAATGTACTATCAATGTACAATAAGACAATTGTAAAGCCTGCTGGCAGATGTACCTTTGATGTCATCAATCCTAGGAATACAGAACAGTTCCAGGTTGATTTCTTGATTGTTGACCTGCCAGATGTTACGCCTATTTTGGGTAGCAAGACTGTGCAGGAAATGGGCTTGATCCAAGTCAACAGTGAGAAGATTCTAAAGGTGACCACAACTGAAGCGACCATTGAAAATGTACAACAGCTCGCAGATGAGTATCCAGAGGTGTTCGAAGGAACAGGACAGCTTGGAGGACTGTACCATCTGGAATTGGACAGTACAGCGAAGCCGGTTGTCCATCCCCCACGACGAGTCCCTGTTGCCCTGAAAGCTAAGCTAAAAACTGAATTGGATAGTCTGACCGACAAGCAGATAATAGCACCTGTTGATGTCCCTACCCCATGGGTTTCCAGTATGGTCTGCGTTGAGAAAAAGAATGGGCAACTACGGGTGTGTCTGGACCCAAAAGATCTCAATGCAGGTCTGCAGAGAAGTCACCACCCAATGAAAACAATAGAGGATATTGTAGTGGATTTGAAGGATGCCAAAGTTTTCAGCACATTTGATGCCAAGAATGGGTTTTGGCATGTGATGCTAGATGAAGAGAGCTCTTACCTAACTACCTTCAACACACCACATGGACGGTATCGTTGGTTACGAATGCCATTTGGGTTGAATACAGCCCCAGAGGAGTTCCAGAGGAGACAAGACCAGGTGCTGGAAGGTCTAAAGGGTGTCAGATCAGTTGCTGATGATATACTGGTTTTCGGTGAAGGCAAGACCATCGAAGAGGCAGAGAGAGACCATGACCAGAATGTAAGAAATCTCATGGAGAGATGTCGCGTTGTCAACCTGAAGCTCAACAAACAAAAGACCAAACTGAAAGTAACAGAAATTCCATTCATTGGTCATCTGGTCACATCGCAAGGTCTCAAACCAGATCCTACCAAGGTGAAAGCGGTTCTGGACATGCCAAACCCCACAGATGTCAAGGGAGTCCAAAGATTCATTGGCTTTGTCAACTATCTGAGCAAGTTCCTACCAGGACTCAGTGACAAGTGTGAACCACTCAGAAAACTAACACAGAAGGATGTTGAGTGGTGGTGGTCTGATATCCATGAGGCAGCAGTGGCGGAAATCAAGAAATTGGTGACTGCTGAACCTGTCTTGAGATATTATGACCCCGGGAAGGAGCTTACCTTGCAAGCGGATGCTTCGGAAGTAGGACTTGGTGCGGCATTGCTGCAGAATGGGCAGCCCCTAGCTTACGCAAGTCGGGCCCTCACGGATGCTGAAACGAGGTATGCCCAAATAGAGAAAGAGCTCCTAGCAGTTGTATATGGATTAGAGAAGTTCCACATCTATACATATGGCAGGAGGGTGAATGTCCAATCTGACCATAAACCGCTTGAAATCATCAGCACCAAGCCATTACATAGAGCTCCTAAACGTCTACAGAGGATGTTAGTGCGGATGCAAACGTATGACGCGAAGATTATCTACAGACCAGGACCAGAGATGTATCTGGCTGATACGCTCAGCAGAGCGTACCTGACAGACTGCAATGATCAACCTGCCACAGGGATGGAAACAGTGAATATGGCTAGACATGTCCCAATATCCCAACCGCTTATGGAGGAGTTGACTGAAGCAGTAAATCAGGATGAGACGATGACAAAGCTAAAGGAAGTAATCAGGTCAGGATGGCCAGAAAGACAACATGATCTTGACCCAGTGTTGCGACCATACTTCCATGTGCGAGATGAACTCAGCCTAGATGATAATCTAGTTTACAGAGGGGAAAGAGTCGTGATTCCCAAGTCGAAGCGGAGAGTAATGATGCAGAAAGTTCACTCTTCCCACCTCGGGATAGAAGGATGTCTACGAAGAGCCAGAGAATGCATCTACTGGCCTAATATGAACTCAGAGTTGACAGACTTCATCCAAAAGTGTGATACCTGCAGATCCCTGGGACGGAACCAACAGAAAGAAACGCTGCATTCCCATGATGTACCCCAGAATCCGTGGAGGAAAGTTGGAGCTGATATTTTTCAGTTCTCAGACAAGATGTATCTTGTGACAGTCGATTACTATTCTGGATTCTGGGAGATCGACTATCTGGAAAATACGAAATCATCCACTGTCATCAGGAAGATGAAAGCACAGTTTGCAAGATATGGCATACCTCTAGTGCTGATCACGGACAATGGCCCACAGTTTACAGCAGAGAATTTTCAGAAGTTCTGTAACGACTGGGAGTTTGAGCATAAAACGTCGTCCCCATACTACCCCCAGAGCAATGGGAAAGCCGAGAATGCTGTGAAAGTAGCGAAAGCCATTATGACAAAGGCGAAAGCATCGCACTCAGATCCATATCTGAGTATCTTGGCATACAGAAATACGCCTACTAATGGTATGACTAGCAGCCCTGTACAGAGGCTCATGAGCAGAAGGACCAGGACTGTACTTCCAGCTACAGAGAAACTGATGAAACCAAAGGTACAAAAGGCTGCAAAAGAACTGAGAGCTGCAAGGAACAGACAGGCATTTTACTACAATAAGAATGCCAAGGATCTAAAACCTCTACAACCTGGTGATGTCATTCGGATGAAGCCTACAACTGGACAGCAGAAGGTCTGGCAGAAAGCTGTTGTGGTCCAGGCGACAGGAGAGCCGAGATCATACATGGTAAAGACAGCAGATGGTGCTCTCTATCGACGAAATCGACGCCATTTGGTTTGTACAGACGAACCAGCCATGTCTACCTCAGTTGAGATAGATATTCCAGAGGATCAACCGGTGACCCCTAAGCAGGCAGCCCAACCGCAACACCGCAATGGAAGGCTGCTTGTAACCACCAGATCAGGACGGGTAGTTCATCCCCCCAAGCGTTTTGCCGATTACGTGTCAAAGTGAATAACCAATAACTAGAAAAAGGTTTGAATATAGACCAAGACTTAAGTCCCATAAATCGTTTTTTTTTTTCCTTTTCTTGCTTCAATTAATTATATTTTGCAAAGGATGTTTTTGGTGATTTTTTTTGACGGCAATTTTCTCACCTGGACACTCTGAGGAAATAATTTTGAACATTATATTTTGCAAAGGACGCTTTCTGGTGATTTTCTGGACGACAATTTTCTCAACTGGACGCTCTGAGGAAATAATTTAAAACTACATTTTGAAACGGATGCTTTTTCGTGATTATTTGGACAGACATTTTTTTTTTTAAATGGACGCTCAGCGGTACTTTTTTTTGTGAAACATTTATAGATTATGTAGTTTAGTTTCTCAAAATCCAGTCTTTATGGATTATAATCACTGCAGAGTGAGGTGTAATTGTTATCCACTCTGTCATATGTTTGATTATTTTTTCAGATGACTGTTTCAGTTTTAAGTATTGTTTTTGAACTTTGTGGTTTAAAAAAAAAAAAAAAAAAGAAAAGACCAACAATAACATAAAAAAAAAACAACAACACATAAATACATTGTTCAATAATTTCAGGACAATGAAAGTTAAGATTTAATTGTTTATGTTTTTGTATTTTCTTTAAAACTGCACCACACACAAAACAATAGAATGTATGAGCAATATGCCCATATGACTTTGATTTTCAGGGACTTTTTTAAATACAATTATTAATGGCTTCACTGCAGCCATTTTGGGCGAACATTTGTTTTGCACACGAGATGAAGCATTGTTTGTTTGTTTTTTTTTTCCTTTACAGTTTATTTTTGAAAATGCGTGTGTATTGATTATGTCAGTATGCAAATTTATTTGTTTCTGTACCCAAGTTGCAAGGAGCTACACATACTGTATATAGTTAGTATTGGTGCATAATGTTTTGCACTTTCTTCAAATCGGTATCTGGTGCTATATATTTTATTTTTGCTCTCAAGTGTCCACATGCAAACCAAAATTAGTTGTAAGGACGAGATATGACAAGGATGGCACAATGCTTGGCACATAGTGTTGTGATGTCATATGGTATTGCTAGTTTTCACAGGTACCTCTCCAACAGTTAGGAAATTTTGGTTGATGTGAGTAAAATCCCCGTATTTTGTTATTGTGATGTCATATCATTTTTTGTAAGAAAGACAAGATTAAACCAAACAAACCCCTCACATATGATGTTGGAGTTATTACACAAAGGATGTGAGGATTTTGAAGTTCACAACATTTTTTCAGTTTAACTACCATTTCTGCTACCCGTATTTAGCATGTAGGCAAATAGTAGCTACAATATGGTTGAAACAAAGTACCGGTATACAATGTATATACATACTTGATGTACATAGTAGTGTAACAATGTGTAAGTCAGTTTGTGAGTGTTAGCTATAACAATACAGTGTTGAAAGTATTGTTTTACCAGGTGTTTAAAGTTAGGTGAGAAATAGTAGAGTTTCCGATACCATAGTGTCTTGACACTATTATACTTTTGGTAAAATAGGCGGATTTAGTTTAATGAAAAAAAAAAAAAAAGAACGAAAGAGAGGAGAGATACAGGTATGAATTTGAAGTTATATTAAAGAAAAAAAAAAAGAAGAGTTTTGGAATTAAGGCTTAGAGGAGGCTTAGAAGAAACACACATAAGTAAACAAGTAATATGTTGTATAGTATTTGTATTTTATTGAGTAACAATGAATGCATATGAAAGCTACAACAAGAAACAATAGGCCTATAATAGTATTTATAACTGTAAGTACATTATTTGAAACATGTAATTAGATACAGTGGATCAAGGACGTGTATTCAGTACATAACAACCACAGGGCTTCTGTGATATTTAGCAAGGTGGCTTACTGGGTATTATATTTTCATAGATTAATATTTGCCAGATTTACAGAAATTGTTTTCAAAGTATCTTGGCATTTTGTTCTTTAAAAAAAAGGGAGATGTAAGAGGTGTATAGCGCCACCTCTTGAGAGAAACATTACAGTGAATAAAGTCTAACAGTTGTACTCTTAGACCCGATGTAAAATGTCTTCAATCAGTATGATTCCCCACCATTGATAGTGAACCCGAGTCATTGTAGGGTAGCTGAGAGATCCAGCATACAACAGCAATGATACACAGTCGATACAAAACAAATGATGGCATGATGTTTGGACAGGGCAGGAAGACAACGACATACAAATTGAACACACAAGAAAAGATTTCCCCTCACTCAATGTGAAACCCGTCATCGCCCATTTTTCAATATTACTCGGTGTCATGCGTCTGAAATGGGTGGTTGGATCAGGTTTTGGATTAGGTGGGCGACCAGGGTTACGCTTTCGTTTTTTGATTGGCCGTCCTGGTTTTGAACTCTGCTCGTACAGATCACATGTGTGACATTTGTTCAATCGACTATGTGGTCTCCAGTCATTCTTTGGTTGCCACTTAGTTTCAGTAGGCCTATCGATTATTATCTGGCAGTAACAACTGTGGCAGAAGTGTTTTGGGTGGACGGCTACTTCATCTTTGCTGGCATCAATTTGAATAGCAGTTCTTATAGCACCAACATAATCAGATACTTTGAAAGACACAGCTTTTGTGTTGGCACATGACTTTGCCCTCCTTCCACAGAATCGACAAAGTGACTGCAAATGCTCAATATTCTGATCCATTGATCATTTAATTCATCACACCTGTCTTCAAAGACTACAAATGTACTGTAAAACAACTGAGTTGGTCTGAGACACAAGCAGCTATCTTGATAAGATGTAGATATCTTGCTGTATTGGCCTCTGGGGTCCCTTTATTTTGGAATACCCTACCAACGTTCAAAAAAATTAAGAATGAAAGCAAATGCACTTAAATGATAAGAAAACTATCACTGAATCACAGAGCATACAAGATATCCTCTGGAAAAATCAATAAGTATGTTAAAAAAACACGAAAAAAAGAACAAGAGATGGGAAGTGAATAGATATTTGCTGTGTGAGATGTTGTGTTGCATGCGAGTGCCGACACCGCCCACCGTAGTGTTTAGGTGTGGCGGGTGTAGCCCTGTTTATTTGGGTTTATGTACGTCATGTTATGTTCAAAATGCATCATCTCCATTGGTACTCTCAGTTTTCCATAGAAACCAAGTGAGGCCCCGCCTATTTCTTGTCAAATTTGCCGCCAAAACTTACAATCGGCGATCGGTCGTGAAGTCATAAGATCAGATTATCGCGCGCTTGGATATTAATCGCATTGGCGACAAGCGCCCCCTCGAGTTTGAAATGCGCTGAATCTGTGATCATGGCAGCGCCCATAACTTGCTTACTGTCTAGCGCGCACACACGTACGTGGATGTGCTGGGAGTCGACACTGACGTATGCGCAGCATGTAAAAACTACGTCATAACAGGGTGACGCCTGGCTCAATGTGCAAATCGAAAAGTCCCTATTGCCATTCAGCGGGCGGCTAGACTGTCAACTGCATATCCTGTCATTGCTTTGCCAGGTACTCGAGTATCCACGTGATGCAACCTGATGAGCTGTACTTGCGGGCTTCTACTTTAAGCTCACAGGAATATGATTCTGTATGTTCCCTCTTTTAAATAGCTCTCTCCCCAGATCTCCACCCCCCCCCCCCATCTCGAGACACGGCTCGCGAAGACTGCTCCCCCACCCCATGTGTGCCCATTGGTTCTGGAGCATGACTGGAGTGGACAGCTCTCGTATAGGATGATTCACCTGGACCTGCCGTACCTAAGTGTGCTTCCAGCGTGTCTCCGTCTGGCTCAGATGGTGAACTGTCTGATCCCGAGTCTGACGATCCAGACCCTGTATGAGAAAACCCCATCATCACCAACACCCCCCTGGTGGAGCTTGAGATGATTCGATGGACTGCTCCACCTCCTGTTCCATCTCTGGTGAGACATCCACATTTATTTCTGCACAAGTGCCTGTGGGTAGCTGTACCTTCTCTGACATCAAAATTGTGCTCTTCATCTGTTTGGAAGTAGGAGAGTGGGAGCTATTTCAGCTTCCATGATCTTGAGGATGGCTGCGGCATTCTCGGGGAAGGAGTCCCATCTTCCCCTTTCTTCTACTGCAGATTTTTTTTTTTTTTTTTTGGTTTTTGATGCGGTTGTTGGTAGTTGGTCAAGAAGCTGTCTCTCATCGTGACATTTCTCCCACTCCACTTGCACTCATGGCCCTGTCATGGCTCACTTTCAGTAAGCCTGATGAGACGACGATGGTGGCCAAAATAGCATTGGCATGTGTAGTTCCTGAAGACATCTTTGTCAAATAATTTTCCTTCTATCCAGTGTCTTGCCTGGCCTTGTAAGCTCCTTTTGAAGACTTTCAAAATGGCAGGAAATGAGGAGGAATTTGAAATGTCACAGCTGTGTACATCGAGGTAGTCCTCAAATGTAAGAATGTGAGCTGTGCAAAGGTCCCGGTCAATATAATACGATCGCCTGAAAAGCGATTGGACAGAAAGTCTGTTTGTCGAAGTCCCGGTTGTCTGTCAGTCGTTGAGGTCGAAGAAGTACAGTATAGTAGTCATGTTGTCTGCTAGGACAACCTAGTAAACATACTTAAATAGGAGAAGAATAAAATGAATTTTTAATGCTTGCTTACAAAGCATACATACTCAGTATGCGTACTATACTAACAATTACTACAAATAGATGATGCATTCCCTTCTCACAGACATTCTCATACTCGCTCTCAGAAAGGATAATGATATTAAATGTGCTTCACTTAGGGCGGACGTCCACTAGGGCATGGACAAGCCCAGGAAGGGTTGCGGAAGCAAATTCTGTCATTTCGGCATCCTGTCCGCGTCAGACTCGGAAAAAATGTGCGAATCGGCTTGTCCTGGGACATTCCTAGGAATATCCGTGGACTGTCCGCGAACTGACTGCCGACATTCCTAGGAGTGTCCTAGGAATCACTCCGGAAGAGCGCAAAATACCTCGGAATATGCTAATCGTAGCCGGGCAGCGCGGAAACATCAAGGATTACACCAGGAATTAACGCGGACAATCTTTCGTTTGCAAATGCCCTTGACGATAACAATGATTGCTTGCAGTTTAACACAATGAAAGACATGAATGAAATAGCAAAAATGAGTTTTCGTTCTCTTTATCTCTTATAAGACTCAAACAAAATCAAAGTGGAAAACTAAAGGGGAAATTAAATATTTTTTTGACAAACTTCAAATGACATAGAGAGCAAGGGCACAAATGTGACTCAATGAACACAATACATTCCTTTCATTCATTCAGTTTAGTTATGAAATAATAGAATATATGTAAGAATTTTAGCAATTTGAATTCATGCTTTTTATTGTGTTGAATTTGTCTTTTGTTCTAATTGTATCATAGAAGAGCATTTACTTATGAATGACAACTTGTTCATTTTTATATAATACATTAACATGTAGTTAAAAATTATATGAGAAATGTAAACTTGAAAAAGTGTTTACATGCACTTTTTTTTTCAGAGTGTATTTTCACCTACTTTTGTGAGTTTTCAGCTAGGCAGTCACATGGGACAACTTAGTTTGTTTGCAGATAAAATAAGAAAACAACATAAAAGAAAATGTACCATAGTAGGTAATGGCAACCATGAAAGTCACTCAGATGAAAAATGATTTCTGAAAAAATCAAATCAACATAAACTTGCTAGGAAGTGAGGGGGCTGATTCCTCTTCTTTCTGGTTGCTGTTGGCACAGTCTCTACTATCTTCTTCTTTGCCTTCTGGGACCGGGAACTCCTTAGATTTACCTAGTGTACTTCATCACTAGACGAAAGGTGTGCCTGTGATGGGGATATTTGCATGGGGGCCTCGCCTCCCTTCTTGCTCTTTTTACATTTCATTGGCATGACGCTCGTGGAACGTGTCGACACTTTCGTGTCTGGATCACAAAATCTCCGCATTGGCTCCGGACACTTGCATATATAGATCCGCATCGGCTCCGCGCTGTCCTAAAACATTCCTGGTGTCTTCCGCTTTCATTCGCGAAGCTTCCCCACACCGCGGGATTCTTTCAGGAGCATTTGCGGAAGGGTTCCGCACAGGCGGGATGCCCTGAGGACATAGTCAGGACAATTAGTTGCCGAAGGTGTCAGGAAATTCATTTCCGCGTCCAAATTTTGGTCTCGATCGAAATTTGGATGCGGAAATTTTTCTCTCTCAGGAAGATGCGGAAATGCCCAGACATGTTTAGGACAGTGAGCGGACACTTTCAGGAACGTGCGGACAGGTTGCCGAACGAGTGCGGAATACGAAATTTGCTTTCCGGGTGTTGTCCGCGTCTTGTCCACGCCCTAGTGGACGCCTGGTCTTACCCAAGTGATCTAATTAATGGAAGTTGTTCATAAAAAACATGCTAACAAAAAACGTAATATTTACTTATTTGAAAGTCCAATGTGTCCAACATGTCTAATAATGTTCTCTTGTTTAGTGTCAGTAGCAATTAAGTAGTTCACAAGAACTCTCCAGTGATTTGTTGACCCTATCAGTCATATAAGGCACAGGCTGTGGGTTAGTTGGTCGGATCCCGGTTTGCCTGTAGTCATCATGCCAGTCGAAGGTTGGTCAATTGATCCCTGTCTGCCCATAGTCAATAGAACACTGAAGCATCCTCTGATGTCCATGAGGCTCGCATCGTGCAGTGCAGTAATATTGTAGTCAGCTGGGCACCAACAGTCACAGGGACACCGAGGTAGATCATGGTTGCATCTGTTGAATGTCAATTAAAGGTGAAGACGGCAGAAACTGTAGAAACACTGGAAGGTGAGCTGCTCTGACAGATTTCGAGCAAGGAGGCAGCTAGTCGTGTTGACGGATATCACAGTGGTATCTGCATCCCTTGAAATGACAAGGATATGTGCTCAGATAGAGCTCAACAGCAACCATGATTGAAGTAAATCGTTATTTGAAGATCCAGCAATGAAACAGATGCCATATTGAGTTGACGAATTGAGCTCAAATCCTTTAGGCAATGCAGATCAACTTCTGGTAGAAAATGTTATCTCAGTCCCAACTCGCCCTCATGTTGCTCATTTCAAAGCGGGTTCTCCACCATGTTGTGTTGGGATCGATTTGGTTATGATCATTCTATAGGAAGAGGTACTTCACAAGAAATTCACTCGAATAAACTGCGGGTAGACGGGCCTCACACTGCACACCAAAATCATTTTTTTTGATCCCTCCCAAAATGAACAATTTGTGATTGAAACAACTAAAATAGAAATCACTGTGCACAGAGTATGTCTGTTTGAAGCAAACAAGATTGTAACACATTGGCTACACATGCTTGCTATTTATGCTTAGCACAGTCTCACTGCCCCTGGGCAGCCTTGTGAAGTAAATGGTTAGCTGCTGTCTGTAAACCCGTTCTAACAGCTATGACTGTTGATGGGAATTATATTCAATGGCATTATGGAAGTTTACTGAAACATTTGGAAATGAAATCAATTTGTTTAATTTTTAAGTGTTTGAACAAGTTTCCATAAAACATAGGATAGTGGTGACAATCCTTTATGCAAATTAGTTGCGGTGATAACAACATCACCTCACAACTTTCCTAGTGGCTTGTACAATGAGAATATGGTAAAAGTAATGTATTACTGTACGTAAACATTGATGTTTCAGCAACTTCACTATTTTTTTTTAGATTCATTGGAGGGCTGTCAAACAAATAAAATGTACTGTTGCAAGCCATCGGTGAAATTATGGATTCCTCATTGACAGAAATGGTTGGAATTGTAATGGAAATAATGTGTCATATTAAAAGAAAATACTACACCACAATGTAGGGTCTAGTATTAAAGCACTAAGTAAAACCAACAAGTATTATCAACTCTCTGTTATCTCAGCGCAGACAGCAGTATGCATGTCCATTTAATTCTGACAATTGCCATGCATTTCTTTTTCTATGTCCCCTTTCTTAAGTGAACATTTTTTTTTAAGTGTAGATTGCTTCAAACAAGTTAAATTTGTACTTCAATTTAAGTGGCACAGACTGCACATTAAAGAAGCATTGGCATATTTTGTTATGGACATTATGTAGTTACACTGAGCAGTATGAAATGATACTTACCTATGTAGTTTATATACATACATATATATATATATATATATATATATATATATATATATATATATATATACATATATATATATATATATATTTAATGATAATGATGTAATCAGCACTGTTCATATTTATAATCATTTATTACAATATCATGATAAATTCCTGAAATTTCTAAGTGTACACAAAGATGTACATCTTCATTTTTTTTTTTTTGTTTACTGTGAACTCTGTCCTGGTTGACAATTTCTTGGGTATTTTTGTTCTTTGTGTGACAACAAGTACCTATGAAATCATGAACAAAAAGTTACCACACTGATGACTTGCATAATTTGTTGATTCATGGACACATGTGTTGGTGAGTTTTGTAACAAAACAATTGTAACAAAACAAAAAAATCAAGAAGATTTAAAAAAAAAAACACCCCTGTGTATTTTCAATAGATGAAGTACAACGAAGATTGAATTGTGTGCAGCAATGAATGGCATTGTACACTGATACGTATGCACAAACTTTCTATCAAATGTTATTAACTCCAAAGCTGGAACAATACATTGGTATATTTTGTGAAAATTTCTGTGTGTGCATATTCTTCCTGTGTTTGCACATTTTACAATGAAAAGAAATAAAACAAGGAAAATTCTGCTTCAAGACGGAAGCCAGTAATTCATGCAATCATGTCGTGTCTGTAACATATCAAAAATGCGCACTATCCACTGACGTACAGGAAAGATTGGCAGAGAGTGAAGTATGATATCTTGCACACACTACTATAATGTCCAATTTTCAAGAGTTGGAGCCTATTTATCTGTATACCCAGCCCCCTCCCACCCCACCCCCCCCCCCCCTCCCCCTTTCAATTCCTCAGAAATGGCTTTAGCGGTGAATGAAAGGTTGTGACTAAGTCACAGCCAATGTATCTTTGAGGTGCAATTTTGATACTGGTTTATCAGTGTGAAATAGCATAGTTAATGTTTGAGAGCTATGTTTCTCACCTCCGAATGTGAGTTTGTGAAAGGTATCTTCCATTTGAATTTATGTTTTTTGCATATTTTTTTTGTATGTATGTATACACACAGATACATGTATGTGAAAAAGGATGTGTACATATTACAGTTGTGCTACTGCTATGAAATAATGGCAATTATTTGAGAATTTTATGAGGTAAAGAATGACGTTCTCACTTCTTCTTTGCCTCAGACAGTTTGAGAAAAAAGGCTTGATTTTTCTGTACTTAAATGTTTGTTATATTTGTCTCAGTTGTTGATTGTGGATGTGATAATACCTTTGTTTCAGTACTAAAACTTCTTTGTCAACAATAAAACAACTCATTGTCTAGACCATAATGTCGTTGTCGTTTTTATTAGTTTTGCTTGTGTTCTGTTTTGTTGCTGTGGAATCACTCATGGATGTACTCCAAAGAGTGTACACATATTACAAAATTGCAACAGAAGATGGCATTTGACAGTGATGTGTACTTATAATACTCATATATATATTTCATAAGTATGAACCCCTCCCTTCAGTGGAATTATTCACTATGTCAAAATTGTCACAACAGACATGTGTCTTGATATTTGGGATTTGCCTGTGCCTAATACATAACATGCCTGCATTCTGAGAACCAATAGCCCTTCATGGTGGCCCCAAAATTATTCAGCTCACTCAGTATTTGTCATTTCCTCACTTGGATATAGAAGTGAATCAAACCTCTTCCCATTCCCCTTCACTCTCCTCCCCCCCCCCCCCCCCCAAATACTGAGCATCATATATACTGTAAGAGTGGAAATTCTGGCGGTGTGGAAACTTTTGCACCACCAGAAACTGGGCCAAAAATAAAAGCACATGAATGTTTTTGCTTGCTATATACCACTATGTAGCGTCTTGATTACGCAGAATTAAAAACATGCAAAATTAATCTTAGTCGACAGAACGCCCCCCAAAAAAATTTACTTATGCAAAAATACCTACTTTTACAGTAGATACATGTACCTCAAAATTTAGTACATGTGCATATGATTCACAGCATTTGTATGGTCCCATATGTTTTAAAAAAAGCAACACACACATACAAACACACACACTCACACACACTCACTTTGTAAAGGCTATCTTTGTACAGAATGCTCGATTTTGTGGAGGTAGAGTGTAGAATAATAACATTCACACAGATACATAGTTGATATAAGGTTCAACAGTACCTTATTTCATGGAGTTTCACTCAACCCAATAAAGGTGTGCATGTTGACATTATATATATATATAGAGAGAGAGAGAGAGAAAGAGACATAGAGAGAGAGAGAGAGACATAGAGAGAGAGAGATATAGATGTATACAAATATCTATTCAATAACAACTGCAGTTCCCTGAAATGCATGTCTGTCCCAAATGCCAAAGTTGCCTGTTGGTGCAGATTCACCAAAATCCTTCCCTTGTTAATACAACAATGTTCATTCCATACCACATCTACTGTAGTAACGTGTGTACTTCATCGCAAAAATGATCGACATCAATTTACGATGAATCATACTCAAATCAATGCTTGCACCAATGAGGTTTTCATGGGCTCACATTTGCAAGTGCAGCCTTGATGCTACTCTCATATTAAAAACAGAACCTCAACACAAAGACGAGAGATGTGAACGGCCCCGTGGAGAGTTGATCGATAAGATTCGGTTTTATTCTGTCACTTTCGGCACCACCGTCATCCATGCCAACCGAAATATCGGAGGGGAAAGGACGAACCGGAGGTACCACAAATTTGAGACGGTTCACTCTTTCACAACACAAAAAAAAAAACCAAAAAACAAATACAACAAAATGCAATTTACACAGACATACTATACAGCACACATTGTGTACATCATTGTACAAGGATAAATTGGAATGTTGGTCACAAGGCCTTCAACAGTACTTTGATCTTGTTCAAGGGTGGTAGCTAAGATACACTCTAAGTCAGTAAATTTACACTATCCTATACAATGATGGATGTGGACTAGTGCAATTGCATGGTGTATATTTGTGCAGAGACTGGCTTGTATGTGATCCACCAATATCACACTGTACATTGCATTTTTCCCGTTCGTCGACATTCACTGTACGGCTTAATTCCATGGAGAAAATACACTGTCTTCCATAAAGCAATTTAATGAGAGAGCTCCATCAAAACATTTGGTAGTTCGATGCTTCATCTAACAGCTAGGACTTTGCTCATCTAAGTCAAGTGCTCAGTGAGATATTATGCGGGATAGTTTACAAATTACAAAGTGATCCTACACACAACATTCATCTGCAATTTCATACAGCATAATTATATCGACATATACATGTACAACCAAACAAAGTCCATTTGCATTGATGAAGCATTCTCTCCATTTTGTTCGACTGAAAAACTCTAGATGTAAAATCTTGCAAGTTGGAAATAGAAGTATCTGGCATCTGTACAGAGTGTCCTAATGTTTTTTGAGCACCTACTCTGTCAGGTGTATATGTTTAAGTGTGCATGTGTGCATGTGTGTGTTTGTGTGTGTGTGTGTATGTGCAGTTTTCATTCCCTGCCACCCATGCATTGAGGTAGTGGCTGGTGATCCTGTGACCACATGTTGCTGTTCAGTCATTTTGAAGCATGGGATAACATTAGATAGGATATTAACATTTCTGCATTCTGACATCAATCCATTTTGGCTGCGGAAATGATCATCTTCTCATTATCAAATTGGCACCTTTGTATTTCACTACATATCTTACATTGGAGAAAGATTAGACGGAACTACTGTATATGCCATATACAGTATTTAGTGAGTCTACTTTTTCACAAATTGGGACTTCCCGACAATTTCGCAAATGGTTAAATTCATGATTGTCGAGTACCCGTACTGAACAGAGAAATGTATTTGTGTACATCACATTCACGTCGGGATGAGAGTTAATATTTTCGCGTGTTTTTAAATTTGCGAATAGCATGTGACTTGTGAAATTTGCGAAAATAAAAACCTCACAAGAAATTCAGCATATACAGTAGCTAAATCAATTAAATCTGGGCAAAATCAATAACATTTTTTTAAACAAAATTTTGTAAATTCGACAGTGAGAATTTTAATCTTCTAAAATGTGTTACCAATCTAAATAATCAATTACAAATTTAGCAATTTAGAGGTTTTTGACAATTCTGCAGCCGAACCAATTATAAATCATCATGGAAAACAAAGGGCTACGAAATTATGGCACCAAAGATTAAAAGTATGGTTTCCCGAATACGTATACCACTAATGACATAGAGGCGCTGTGTACAGTAATCAAGAATCGTCTTACACAGCGTCACAGATTTCCTTTCCAAGATTAGACCCAGTCATACTGTTAAAAAACCAACAATGTCATCTACTACGATGCGGAATACTTCGTGGCATAGCACAAAAATATGTTTAGCAAATCATTCATTTTTCAATATGAAAAATATTTCACGGTCTCTAGTTGGAATTATCCATATTTCAAGGTCCTCTTTTGCTAATTCTGTAATACTGATCCCTTTGATGCATACAAAATCATATCATATTGTTGAGATGAGGTTCATAGTTGCTATTTAAAACGCAAAGGAAATTTCTGTAAAATTGGACATTTTGGAGTAAATAATTCTTCTTGACGATTTTAATATCTCTCCTGAATATTCCTATGTTCTCATTTTTGCACAAATTCAGAGGGGCAAAAAATTAACATACACACATCTAAAAAAAATGACCTCACTGCAAAATATTCCTTGTTTACTTTACATAATTAATACTGGGTCATTTGTTTGTTACATTGTTCCTATCACATTCATTGCATATTTGTTGA
Source organism: Diadema antillarum (assembly GCF_040938485.1). Lineage (NCBI taxonomy): Eukaryota > Metazoa > Echinodermata > Echinoidea > Diadematoida > Diadematidae > Diadema > Diadema antillarum. The sequence continues at coordinate 942,766 of NW_027271026.1, forward strand.
AACACAACAGACATTATTTCCTTCCTTTTCAATCCTGTTTCCTGCCTGCTACAAAACAGAATATATGAAATGAAATGGGTAATAATAAACTGTGGGTGAACTTTCAAGATACAGTAGTATACTTTTTTTTTTCTCGTATACGCTACATATATAATGACATCTTGACCAATAATGCCTCTGAAACCATGCACAAGCAGAAGCATTAACAATAACAGATTGCAATCAGAGAGGATTGCCAGTTGGGTGTGCGTGTCTGGAAATAGAATATCACTATGTACATTCAGAGCTAAGCTGCAAGGTGCCGTACAATAATTTCTTGGTTTTGTCTATAAATATATGTATGTACCTAAATAGGAATTTGGTTTCTCTGTACACTATTTACACACACGCACACAATGGTGCAGTTCTCTACATATATCAGACATATGATATCCGTAACACAATGGCACAATCTAAAGTTCTATCGGAATCATACATTTTTAAAATCATACCCCCCCCAAAAAAAACAAAAAAACAAAAAAAAAACACACAAAGTATGAGGACAGACATTTCTTCTAGCATCACCTTTGCATTCAAAGAACATGTATGTCTTTGCATTCTCTCTTATGGAATACGCGACACAATTGCATCACTAATCTCTATGAATGGGACTACATACAACATGCATCTTGAATGATAGATGATACTATACCTTCTCTCCTGTCCTATTTCTATTTACAAGTCAAATATTTGTTGTGTCCCTTGAACAGCAAATACATTTGCCTCGCATGAGATCCTCTACTTGTACACAGATCAAATAACGTAGCACACATATGTGTTGTTTTGTTCGTGTGTTTTGGGGTTTTTTTGCCAGTAAACAGTCTATAATCTTGGCAAGAAACATAAAATCAGACACCTTAATATCAAATTTTTGTCTTGTAGCGACAATGCAAGATCAGATATTAAAAGTGTCAACAGTCACATAAACTGGCAAATAAGAATCTACCTCAAATGAATACATTTTATCACTTGAAACTTGCCTGAAACACATTATGCATTACATTACTGTGTTCTAACAGAAGGATACCCTATGATACTACAGGAAGTTGACTAAAAAAAAAAAAAAATGTCTTTGGTACCGTCAATTTGATCAGTTAAGATTATAATACCTTGATCACACAGGATAACATAGAAAATTTGGAATCTAGGTTTCACTGACAGACAGAATACAGCTTTTCACAATAAGATGCCTTTAAACAGATAGCACTGAGTACTTGAAAAAAAGACATTATCCAAAAAAATGTAAAAAAAAATCACAAAATCAATATAATGCAAACATCGATCCATGTGTCCACAGATGTCTTGTCAGTAGTTACACGAAAGAGGAATGGATCAAACTCAATATATTTTGAAGTGTTACCATAAACATTCACAAAATTCTCAATCATAATTTGTTGAATTGTACAAACATTTTTTTTTTTTGGAGTGATTATCAAAGAATACAAAAAACGCAGGGTGAGTTCATATTCTTGCACCTTAATAATGTGTGTCTTTGACACACTGAGAAACATAAAAAAACATATATTGTAATTTGCCACCCATAATGATCAGAAATAAAAATTTCCTTTGTTCATAGTGCTGTCATTTTAGATAGTATAAAACTAGCGACTTCCTATTAAAAATGTTTTCCCTTTTTCCTTAAAGAGAAAGTGACTTCAAAGTTTTGTCCAAAGACACTACTTTTAAACAATCTGAACAAAGTTTGATCCTTGCATTACGCTGTCCTAGAGATCAAAGTTTCGAAGCCATAAAATGTAAAGTTACATGTTGGCAGCAACACGAAGAAAGAGAGGTAAAAAACCTAGCCTGGTATAAACACATGCCAAAGTCAGAATCTTGAGGAACTAAAAATTTGATCACTCATTTCTTGGCACGAGTACTGGCAGAAATAGCTACTTCCTCTCAGATCAAGGTGATTTTACAGTCACTGGAATTCTTGCATCGTTCTTATCTCTATGTAAAAAATTTCAAAATATGTCAACGCTTAATAAAAAATTGCATCTTAAGCCTGATCCATTACCATGACCAATACACATATTCTCTACCATAAATCAGCTGTTTACATCTATTTATCTAAATAGCTTTGATTAAAAAAAGAATCTCTTTCTATTCACAATTTCTGTACACTTGATAAGAGTCGACCATGAGATGCATTCTTCTACCATACTTCACAGAGTTGATACTTTTTTTGGCAGAAAATTATATGGCACATGAATGTCCAGAAAATACTTGATGAATATATTTAGTATGCGACGTGGAAAAGCTCAATTTGAATTAAACTGATTTCCTCATAATTTTCAAACATAAACATATACACATTTTGATACATGATTAAAGATTATAAAACATACAGAGTGTAAATCAACACAATACATGTTCTTTAATAGCACACATCAATACGATTTGGAAATAGATGTCAATATGTCACTTTTAATCATTAAAAAATAATATAAATAACTTTACGTTGACAAATACATAAAACTGCCATCTTGAGCAATTGCTTCAATCTCAATGACATTTTCTGGAGATAAGTCTGTATACGCCATATATTTAATGAGTCTAAATTTTCGCAAATCAGGACTTCCTGACAAGTTCGCGAGTGGTTGAATTTGCAATCAGGGAGTAGATAATCTACAGTACAGATTGGAGATGAATGCACGGCACATTCATGTCGGGAGCAGAGTCAATATTTTTGTGCGTGTTTAAATTTGCGAACAGCACCTGACTCACGAAATTCAAAAAAAAAAAACAAAAACAACAAAATATTTGGCGTATACAGTAATAAGATAAAAGTGAAAGTCAAAGTTTGAGTTGAGAAGCACGAACAAGGAAGTTAAATCAGTTTTCCTCAGGAAGGAGGATGGGGAAAGGAAAAGATAAAATGATGATATGGGACCAGCATCTGATCAATTCTGACGACTAGATTTTGCATTAAGGGCAGTCAGATAAAATCTATTTTGTATGTACATTAATCTACCCTGTGCATTCACAAGCCAGTTTTGTTGCTCATCTCAGTAAAAGTACAAATATCTTGTAAAAAGTAAAAAAACTGCCAAACTGAGCAAAATCTACACTCCATTCAGACTAGAAAGAGAGAGAGAGAGAGAGAGAGAGAGAGAGAGAGAGAAAAGAGTGATCCTTCAAAATCTACTGTTTCCCCAAAAATATTCAAACATGCATCTCTTCCCTCCTTTGAAATACAAAGTCTTTACGGCCACTGCACACTATACAACTTTTGATGGCACGACTGGCCCGACTTTGGATCTGAAATAAACAAGCGTGTTTTTTGTGAGGCTATTCTTATTCGTTTCAGATTGGAAGTCAGTCAGTCGTGCGACCGAAACTCGTATAGTGTGCAGTGGCCTTTAATAGAGAAATGTGAGAACTAGGCTTAGCACAAAGTTGAGGAATCAAGGGCTGACATAGCTCAGAGACCTGCTACAGCACTGTTACTCTTCCTAGTAACACACTTCACCAAGTCTTCTAAACCATTATACTATTACCAATATTCTCATTTTGTCATAACATTATTGTCATTGATATCATCATTATAACATTATATATTATATAATAAACACATGTATATGTTATGATTTATGGCTTTACTATTATCTTTATTATAAATATACTTATAAATAGAACTAGTACTAGTCGGAGTAGTATTTCAATTTTTATCATTATCATTACTATTGTTATAAGTATCACTACTATTATCATCATTAACAATAACATTACAATCATTGTCATTACCATAAAAATTACTATGGATCTTAATTTATATGTATATCTTTAGTAATTTAATTTGATTTCTGAAACAGCAGCTAATGAAACAGAGTACTGCATCCAATTTAGTGCTCCAGGTTCAAATAAACAAACACTAAAATATATAAATATATATTCCTTTTCCTTCTCTGTCTGTCTCTCTACTTCCACTTATACACTTGAATATTATACATTATATTTTGGATCAAAAATTCATCCTCTAGTGATTTGTCGAAAGGGCTTCACGAGATTATTGGTATTTTCAGCTATGTCAGAGACAGTGTTGGCATGTTTGACCCTCCGAGAAGTACTATTTGCAAAATGACGTAACTTCTACAACGACATTTTGCAATATCACAAAGCATTCCTGAAATTGTGCGCAGCTCTGTACCGTCACTCTGTGAAAGGTAACAATATTTTAAACAAAACAATTGTGACATCACAGAGAAATTTTGATATCATGCACTTCGTCAAACCGTCACTCTGTGAAATGCAACACTTTCTAACAGAACAATTGTGACGCCACAGAGAAATTTTGACATTGCGCACTGCTTGTACCGTCACTCTGTGAAATGTAACATTTTCAAACAAAACATATTGTAACATCACAAAGCAGTTTTGACATCAAGTGCTGCTTCTAAGCGTAAGGGTCCCTTCACAACATTGCATCCACCACACAACTTCTCGCCTCTTAATTTTTCCCATTTCCCCCTTCTTTTGTTTAAATTTTTGATCCAAAATATACAACAAATATACTTTGCTTAATTTCGCGTTTCTGGTTAAAACTACAGGCCCTGGTGCCTCCAAAAGAACTACCGTATTCACTTCGTGGCTGTGGTCCTCAGTGAATAGTTCTTTTTGAGTCACCTCTGCCCATAGTTTTAAACAGAAAACTCTCAAGGCAAAGTATATTTGTATATTGGAGCAAATTATCTATTTCCTCATTCTTTTAGCACAAAGAAAAAAAAAGAGAAACACACAAAACTGCATCTCAATTGCACAATCATTTTACACAAGACTCGGGTATATTGGTTCGATCAATACGTCCAACAATTGGGCATGTTTTCTAAGCTTTGTGTGTTTCAAAATGCATACGACCCTGCTGAACATACGTACATTTTCTCCACTCGTAAGAGACATAAAGTGGCCAAATCAAGCACAGAAATGTCCAACAATAAGAGCACAAAACAATATGAACCAGAATGTCAATGAATATGAATATACTGCAGGGTGATTTGTACCTTGACAAACCCGCAAAGGCCAGACTTCTTCTTAGAAGTCTCTACCTGCTGCATTCAGTATCGGAACACAGAGAGTGCCTGGCTTCCTGCCTAATATTGGTGCAACAGTGATAATACATCATGCAAAGACCTTTGGCACATGCAAGGTTAAATTCAAATCAATCATGACTGAATGTAATTTTAACACACTGCTGCACTCGGGTGAATATTGGGATATAGTTGCATGAGTCAATTTTGAGCACCTATACTAGTAACCACGTCTCCCTGAATTCCTCTCTTGCATCCTGGAGGGTCATTGTCATGGTAACACTGTTGAATCATAAATGTATTGGCAAGTTACATCTCATTCAGGACTTGAAAGATTTCGGCAAAACTCTGCTTATTTTGGAAAACATAATATCCTGGATGATGTCACTTTACCGCTGGACAAATACAAACATGTGAATACCGGCTCTTTTGCACAAAATGCACACATCATCAGTAATGAATGCATCTAAACACATTGGCAGCTTAATTACACAGTGGTCTCTACTTTCTGCATGCACGATGACTGAATATCTCCATCCACAGCAATACATCTCACATTGCTTCTTGTGCATTTTCCCACCACCACTCCATCCAGCAACGTGCCATCGCTTCATTCCAGAATTTTTGCTGGAAGGCCTTGACGGCGATGGGGTAACTGGAGCCCTCTATTCGTTACTCCTTCTCCTCGTCCATCTTCTCCTCCTCTTTCTCCTTCATTTTCTTCTCTTGTTCCTTCTCCTCCTCTTCTCTCCAGAATGTGTAGTTGATGTGGAGATGCTCCATTAGCTCAGGACTGTCAGTGAAAGCTGGAAGGGGGGGGGGGTTGTGGTGGGGGACGGAAACAAATAGATACCTTCACCATCACAGTACAGGTCAGAGAATGAATGAAGGAATCAAATACTAGTATGCAGCTAAGTTTGTCAATCCTATATTGGCATTCATTATATCCTGTTTGCTAATTAATTTTACATAGTGTCATGTGACCAAGCATAACATTGCTATGTTGAAGACAAGACGACCATGACGTCATATTCGAGGTATAGTCATTGATAGCGTGTATAAAGTGTTATCTGTATCAGTCTCATGGCCTCATTTTAAAGGATGTGTTTGAGGATATAAAACCAATATTTCATGCACTATTTTCAGCTTCTAGTAGAATTATGGCTTCCTTTGTGACGGAAATTGCGCTATTTCTGTCACCTCGGAATACATAATTTCAACTATTAGTTCTCAGTGATGGTTTACTCATCTACTTTGTATCGTTGTAATATATATGAGACTTGAAAGTCCCCCAGGAGTTATATTTTCCCTTTGAGACGACAGTTTCCCGAAGCACTCCATATAATCTCTTGAAGAAAAGATGACTCCCGCGGGGATGTCAAGTATTATATTGCAACTCTAAAAAGGCAATATCTAAATGATAAGGCATGATGTAATCTGTTTTCATGTTTACATAAAATACTTTTCCAAATCTAAATTATTGAAGCACCCATGAAGCAACTAAAATGGCTTTCTGGTGAACCTTGTACACCTTATTCTTTGCCTATCAAACACAAAGACATTTGAATCATGCCTTCATTCCCATCTATCATAATATGTATGTTTTTCAAATGACTGCATACAAAACTACTCGTAAAAAGACTTTTTTATGTGTTAAATCGAGGTCGCAACTTTTCCATTTAAAACAAATTCTGAAGCCGTTTGTAACTCCTTGTAAGCTGAGTTTGGAGTTCCAGACATCTTTTCAGAAACACTTGTGGCACCTTTGGTGCAAATCCACTTACAAAAAAATGAAGTAAATTATCGCAGTTGCAAAAAACACTACCACTGTCACCAAAAGGAAATCAACATTGATTTGAGGTCAATGTATGTAAAACAGCATAAGTGGGGTTGGTATGTCAGGGAGGATGGGTCCTGTACTCACAGTCCCACGCTTCAAACATGTCCATGATGAAGTAGTCGATGAAGGAGATCTGTGATTTGGGGATGCTGCAGCTCGTCCTGTCAAACACCGGCATGACCACGGGAAGACCTCGTCTCTTCTCCTCGTCAGTCTAACAACAAAACGGGGGAGGAAAAGTAGTTGTTTTGATCGTTTCATCATATGCACGAGACACAACACAGACTTCTTCAATCTATTTCTCAGAGAGTAGCAGCCCAATTGCTGAACTGAAATCGGCATCTTTTCACATGGCCTCCATGCAGCATAGAGTTACATATTCCATTAATTGATTAATCAATTAATTCATGTATTCATTCATCCATTTATTCCTCCAAAGACTGTCAGTCAGTCAGTCCATCAGTGAGTTAATCAATCCATTCAATATGTCATCCAGTCAAAAGCTAGGCAGACGGATCATCAGTTTGTTGGTCAGTCGGCTGGATGGAAGGTCAGCTGGTCATTTGTTCAGTCAGTCAGTCAGTCCTTCATGGGGTCATGGATGTATATCTTTATAACCAAGTAGTTTAATCCGCCAAGACTGGTCTGTGGGCTGGCTAAAATTAATACCACATTGAATAAATGGTGGGACAATGGTTACATTCTGAGAGCTAATAACTAAAGACGGGCCAATAATGTTGGTACAAGTCTTAAAGAGGAAATCCAGTCCAAATATAAGATAGTCTGATAAAAAAAGAGTAAAATTCTATGAGTTCAATGGTAAAAATTTGTTATGAAGTTTTGAAGTTTTGATAATTTCTCCAAAACAGTTCTTGTACAGTGGGTATGAATATGCAAATGAGTGAGCTAACCATCTCATACCCTCACAATTTTCCACTGATCGTGTACAAAAAAGTGACGAAAATTCAATGTTTCTGTCATTGAAGTCTGAAGCATGATGTTATTCCTGGTTGAATAGCTTCAGAATAGTGATCAGTTAGATATATGAGGATTTGAACCTCGGGTATTATTGCGTTTGAATGAAAAACTGGAAATTTCAAAATTTTATGTACAAACCATATGGTGAGTTGTGAGGGAATGACATGCTCACTTTGCCATTTGCATATTCATATTGACTGTTCAAGAACTGTTTCCCCCAAAATAGCGAAACTTCAAAATGTCATAACTTCCTTATTTTTCATCCGATTTCGATCAAATCTATACCATTGAACTCGTAATATTTTACTCTTTCTTATCAGAGTAACTTATATTTGGACTGGATTTCCCCTTTAAGAGAAACATCAGCAACCCTCATTGCCGAACCGACTGACCTGATTGAAGTACTCCTGGGAGATGCGGCGGGCCCACTCGCGGCACAGCTCCAGGGGTCGGGTGGGGTTGGCCACGTCTGCACACTTTATCAGCATCCGCCGGATCAGGGCGCGGTTCTCCGGCGTCGAGAGGGCCACCGTGTCGGGGGTGCTCCGCCCGCCGCTCTGCTGTGAGAGGGTGGGATGGGAAGTATACCCTATCAACTCAACTCTAGGGGCTGTATGTTATCTGAACTTGTTGCCTGTTTCTACCAATGCTGACTGCATTTAAGATTTGAAATATCCAAGTGATAGGAATACTGACAGCACATGATGGACAACAAAAATCTTCAAACCTATTGATGCTTTACTGGGTTACACCAGACAGTTTACTCACGCATATCAAACAACTGCTTGTGGACTCACGAGTGATGCTGAGTATTGTGCAGCAGATGTGAGATTTGTTATTAAAGTTTGCAGACATTTGTGAGATTACACTATGAATACTCAAAAATTCATATTTCAATATATTAGCCTGACTTCCTCAAAACAAGTAAAAACATCTAGTGGGTATGTGTATACCATGCACTCACATGCATACGTGAAGCATTGTTGCAAGGCCTGCTGAAAGCAAAGATTTAGTTGAACACAAATCTGGAACAGATTCGAAACCAACTGCAAACAATACGAAATGCGACCTTTTTGTCTAGCTCATGATATTAGTTTCTATGGTAAGGACAGAGAATGAAGCATGCTCAATGACACAAGGGTAATATATTTCTCCCTCCCCTCCTCCATATCCCGATGCCTATCTATCATCTATCTCTCTCTGTTGCCTCAAACACATACCAAGGAGGAGGAGTCATCTCCTTCACGAGCGCCAGGTTTGTTGATGCAGTTGACGAATTTGGAGAGGTGCTCAAAGTGCTTCGTCATCTCCGTGGCGAGGATCATGTCGATGATGGAGTGACGCAGGGCTCGGAAGTCATCCCTGCAGAGAGACAGACAGACGGAGAGACAGACAGAGTCAGCCAGCGAACCACACAGGCAGACAGATTAACAGATATTTGTTACAGAGAAAGAGTATGACAGAGAGAAAGTAAGAAGAGAAAGACAAGAGGTGGTCAGCAAATCAAACATGCATGTAGACAGATGGAAAATAGATAAATGAATTGATAGATAGATGGATATATAGATGGATTGATAGATAGGTAGATAGATTGATTGATAGATTGAAAGATTGATAAATAGAAAGAAAGATAGATTGAAAGATACATAGATTGATTGATAAATATATAGATATATAGACAGAAAGAAAGAAACGAGAGAAAAAAGAAAAAAGAAAGAGAGCCAGCCAGCAAACCAGAAAGGCATGTAGATAGATAGAAAGATTTGATAGGTTGATAAATAAATTGATAGGTTGATAAATAAATTGATAGATAAATACATAGATTGATAGACAGATACATAGATAAATGAACAGATAGATAGATAAGTAGATAAATAGATAGGTAGATAGATAGATAGATATAAAGATTATAGATACACAGATAGACAGACAGATAGATAAAAGAAAAAGTGAGACAGACAAACAGAAAGAAAGACAGAAAATACGACATCACACCATCAAACCAGACAAGCAGACAGATGTATAAGAGAAAGGGTGAGAAAGGGACACACAGGTAGAGAGAGACAGGAGAGGTGTAAAGAGATGCTGCTACAGCCTCACACACTCAGATAAGAGTATTCTCTGTGGGGTATGGACTGATGAATACACACACATCACACCCACCAGCTTCATTCTCGGGCATAATTGCAGTACTTTATAACTCTTAATAACTTCTTTCACATCTACATTAGACAACTACAGGACCTCCATCACATGTAGAATTCTGTCCATCATCTTCCAAAATGAACTTTCACACTTGGGTCACATGATCCCTTGGGGTGGACTGCATGTGAGTGATGTGTCTGTATCATGGCACAGACACAACGACATCCAAAGAAGGTTTTGGGTTTTTTTTTCTTAAGTCCATGTCATCCACAGTATCTTAAAATGACATGCTTGGATATTTTCTTCAAGATTATAACCCAGTTTAGGACTCCTAATTTCAATTCATGGACATGAAATGCGAGTAAATTGTTAGAGCGGTAAGTGAGCTTTATCGGATAGACCTCTATGCAAAATGTTCATAAAATATATAAAGAAAGATGGGATGTGACTACAATCAACAAGAATCAGCTTTCATCAGATTGAAAAAAAAAGATAGTCATCCAAGAAGGCCTTTTTTTAAGACCATTTTTTTTTCCAATTCAATCAATTGGAGTGGAATTGAAGCCTGCATGAGGTAAAAGATACTATCAAACCACTTACCTGTCTAATTCTTTGAAGATGTTGCACCGTTCCTCCTTGGTCGTAAGTTGGAAAGCCAGAGCTGAATGGTGACTTTCTAGCACAGCTCTGGAAAATGGAAAATGGCACATGAAGAGTGGCAAGTACTGACATCAATTTGACGGAGAATCACCACCAATAACAGTAAAATGAGCTCATGAATTATGCAATTTCTCTCTTTTTCATGATCCATTCTACTTCTGTATGTAAAGAAAATGTCTTAAAAATGTAGAATTTAAACAAATTATGCACATGAATAACAGACTTTGTCACTGTCATAAGGACCTCACCACAATAAAAATTGTATAAAGTTGTTATTCCTCCCTTCAAGTCAACCATCAACTACAAGCTTTACATCTCTTTTCCTGTTGCCCCATCCCATTAAACCCAATCCCCTGCAACCCTCAAAGTCCACCTCCCCCCCCCCCCCCAATAAAAAGAAGAAAGAAACTGAATGCTAACAATCTACAGAAAACAAAGAGCAGACAGTGTAAAACTCACGTGTCATTGTAGAGGATAGCCAGTTCACTGCCGGCATTACAGAGGAAGGAGTTTGTCTTCCCTGGGTGATCCACGTCGTGAACGGCTGCAGCGATGAGTGCGGCCACCTGGTCTGCTGTCTCGAAGCACGACTGGAGAGGAGAAACCCACCAAAAAAAAAAAAAATGGAGATAAAGACTTCATTGAAACTTCTCGAAATAAGTGTTTTATTCCTCCATATGCCTGTAACTGAGGAGGACCACTTGTTCCCCTTTGAATGACACTTTGTATCGAAATTTTGCTATAACCGAACAAATAAACAATAAAAATACATAATGTGGACAACACTGCGTCCGAAATTTTTACTACGTTGTAACCGGCATTTTGTTAGAACCATGTTCATTATAACGGCAGTGCACTGTACTTCTTTATGTACGAGACAATGAGGGAGACAATGTAGAGCTTGAATAACTTGGCTGGGAATGATTCTGGCCAAGTTTAGTTAAAATCTGGCTGGGCATGTGAATGAAGTACATGAAAATGCATGATAAGGTTTCCAACACACAGTAAATTACATACAGCAAACTAAAAAATTATGAAAGCAAAGGACGAAAAATGGATTTCAAAGGGTCACTGGAGTTGTCAGTTCATGTGGGGTAATATAACAAGAGAGAACGTGTTACCATTTGAAAGTTGATGTGGATCTGGCTTGTGGCATGTCTTACCTTCAACTTGTCCTTCCCCAGGAAGTAGGCAGTGGCTTGCAACACATCGGCAGCATGTGTGGAGTTGTGATAGGGGTTGCTGGAGTGGTAGTTGCTCTCGATAACTTGCAGCCAGTTCCGCAAGACATTCTCCGAGATGCCCAAGAAGTTGCAGACGCCATATCGAGAGAACACTTTCAGACCAGTAAATAAGAGTGGCCTGGAAAAAAAATTAAGAGCCCACGCATGTGGCTGTTAGATTTTGCACACCCCCCAAAAAGACATGCATATTCAATGACAACTTTGCGATCGGGTATATTGATGCTTTTGGCAATTTATATTATCACCACTACCTCAGAACATACATCTGAATAAATTGTGAGGAGTTAGAATAAGAGCTTTTGCACATATATGAAAACATTTCATTGCTAGTGGTCTTGTCCATACGCTGGCCATACGCTACATGCAAATGAGGTGAGATTATGCAACCACACACAACACACAGAGGTCAAGTGGGATCACATTTTCAGTGTCGACTTGCCAACTTCCAGGAATGCAGTTGTTGCGCATCAGACATGGGGAGAGCATATACTCGGTAACTGCATCTATTTTTTCCCCTTTTATCATGACTACAGCATTGTCACTTCACAATAGAAATGCATTTTCAGAGCTTATAGCTTCATATTTCTTTTCCTCACTAACAACTGCTGAAAAATCCACAAAACTATGGTAGTTTGGAGATAGAAATAGTGCTCCGTGTTTTTTATGTGTGATCAAACAGAGCTCCAGTGCACAGTGTTGGCGATGCATTGCTACGAACATGAAACAGCAATGCTGCTGTTTGATTTTTTACATTTATATGAAAAAGGGAGAAATGTATACCGTACCTGTGCTGGGTAATCCTCTCCACCTCCAGGATCTGAAATGACCACAATGCGTCGTCCTCCAGGAGGCGCACCACTTCAGGTGGAGCCTGACTCAGGTGGGTCAGGGGTGAGGACTGGCTGTTGTTGGAGGCCACGCCTGTCCGGGCAGGGCGGTAAAGAAGCAAGAATGCGATCATGAAGACATCCACTTCACAATGTGCGTGTTCCAGATAGTGATTCAACATTGTCCTATGACTCGACACACACTATAATGTTTCTGCAGCTTCACTACTGCCTGGTCATACCAGAGAGCTTCTTTCTGTTTGTTTGTTTGTTTTTTTTTTTTGTTTGTCTGTCTGTTTGTCTGTTTGTTTATTTATTTGTTTGTTTTTTATTCTCTTGTGGAAAGAGATGATATTAGTGATCTGGTCCTGTTCTCTTTTGATTCTCAGCCGTGTTCATAACCCCTCTCTGATGTACCTCGACATCTTTCCTTACGCTTCTACTTCTGCTATTCATGTTTTAAGCTTTGTTCTTTGGACAGGTAAACCTCTAAAATGTTCTCGTGTGATATATTGGAAACACATATCCTGAAGGAGTCCTATTCATGAATATCAAGGGTATAGATAATATGTGTTCTGCTCCACACCATATCTGGCATCCCATAGTTTAATGTGTGGACCACTGTAAAATCGGAAATTTCCATGTGAATAAAACTTTTGCAAATTTTGTAAGGAGCCAAGATTTGCGAAAGTAAAATGCACGCAAAAGAGTTGGTCTACACAATGAATTGAATGCTTGCCAGTGGTGATTCACAAAAATTTCATGCCACCAAAAAGACTGTCGACTCAAAATTGTGAAAGTTTTATGCTGTTAATGTTTCTTTTTTTGCAGTATTTCATACGTACCAGGTAATTGATTTTTTTTTCTAAATCTTTGCTCTTGCTAACAGTATAGTTTGTGCTAATCACCATACAAGTTTGTTTTGTATTGTTTTATTTTTTTTTATAGTGTTATAATACTATTCTGTTATATCCTCCCTTGCCATTACGCTATATCTCTCTTTCAGGTCTATACACTCCATGTTTACTTTCATTTTTTTTTAAGAAAAAAAAAAGTGACTTGAAAGCATCTTTAAATATTGCAAAGTCATCACCAGTTTTAATGGATTTTAATGGATTTATGGTTTAGCCAGTGTTCTGTAAAACCCTCCTGGATGAGGGGGGGGGGGGGGGATTATATCCCTTTCATTACGAGCTAGATCTAGGCACCACGGTGTCTCCTCTCCCATCCATTTCCATTTGATTTTTCTTACAAAAAAAGAATACTTCACAAGTTGATTAAACATAACATATAAAAAGACAGATGATGGAACAAATATCTGATGAAGATCGACAGGAATCATGTTGGGAATCTGAAACTCACTCTTACAGAGGGCCACGTCTGAACCAGACATCTTTCTCTTCCCTGAGAATGCTCCATGCTGCGGGAGAGACATGACGAGACAAGAAAAAAAAAATCAAAAAGACATGAAAAAAAAGAAAAAAAAAAGATGAGATGAGGCATGAAGCTAAAACCATTATCGAAAGACATCTGTCAGATCTTTTTCACGGCGTTTTACCCTTCATTTGATTTTCTTTCTGCTAATTGCATTATACATCTACTACATCAGGCAGACGTTGGCACGACAGCAGTTGCAAGTAACGGATTTTATATGTGAACAAGATGTCACTCATCACTGCTCACCCCCCCCCCCAAGTATACCTTCTGATCATTCACCACTGCATCTGTCTGTCTGTCTGTATTTCTGTCTCTATTGATGTCGCTATTTCCACAACTTTGTCTCGATGTTCTTATTTTGAATCTCATCATGTCACTAGATATGTCTCAAGATATCTGTCTTTGCCAGGGCCTTGCAACCATTTAATCCATATTTGATCCATGCCAAACTATTCATACTTCCTATCATACACCCTTGCTCAAAATACATAGCCACACATGCAGTTATAAAAGAAAATGAAAAGAAGAAGAAGAAAAACCTCAATCAATCTTTGCACTGTTAATGAAACTTCTGCTGCAAAAACTTAAGAGTAAATAAGATTGTTTTTTTTTTTTTCCAAAACGTGCAAAAATCATTTTGATATAATAAAATCATGCTGTATATGCCCCTCAATTCTGATTGTCACTAAATAGTGTTTACATTACTGTAAACGTAGAAATTTTCACGGTGTGAAAATTTTCGCGCAATTCACCGCAATCAGAAGCTGGCACAAAAATAAAAGCACGTGAATGTTTTTGCATGCCATATGTTCCAGTAATCAATATCCCGCTTTCACAAAATTAGAAACATGTGAAATTCATCTTACCAAGCTGAGCACAAAAATTTACTCACGTGAAAATATCCACTTTTACAGTAATGTGATCAGCATTTTTTTTTCATTTATAGCACATGTACACAATTAAGTCTACTTAATTCAAATGAATGCTTGTCAAACAACAATGCAGAAAAAACAAAGATATCAAGTAAAATGGTCATACCCAAATCAAACTGCTTCCAGCATTCATCATGGTAGAAGCATTATTTCATCAAATCCATAAATTGTACCAGCATGCAATTACAGAAGTCAAGTAGTTCATAACAAATCACAGCAAACCCAAGGGAAGGGGGGAAAGACTTTTTAGTATACAGGGGAAAACTGGTTAAGATGGTAAAAGCTAAAATAACAAATGGAATAAAGGAAGGTTAAACAGCAGCATTAATTGTAATTAGTAACAGTAATTAGGGCTCACAGCAATCCAGGTAGTAACATTTATCAAATCACAGATTGATATTTGTAAGTAGATTAGTATGACCACAATAATATAGGAAGGAATCACACTGTCTCAAAATTTACACAAGATGGCCATATGAATATGGAATTCTCAATTTCGTGCAAAGTTGACCCGAACTTGGTCAAAAGCCAAGCAGAAGGCCGAAGCAAGTACGATGCCTACAGAAGGTCGCACTATGGCACCTACTTCATGTACGAAGGCTACACAAAAGATGTAAATCTTTATTAAGAAGCCTACCTGAAAGACACACAAGGGAAACACAATGGGTACATGAAGGTCTTGCAACTGCTCACAAAGTTGCAACTGGAGCCTGAGAAACTCCACCTGTGGTCATACGATGGCTTTTAAGATGCCCTCACAAATATCACGATGTTCATACGATCAGAGCCTAATTTCGACATTTCCTTTGCCATGTATCCATCTCTGCATAATTTCCAGACAGAGTGACAACTGCATATTAAGTATCTTCTGCTAGGGAAATCAACATTCAGAAAAAGGGTCACTGACTTCCAAGCTAACATTTACTCTTTGAATTCCATTCCATGAACACATTTCATAACCATGAACTTCAAATTTTGTATGCAATGTTCTACATTGAACCAGATTTAAAACAAACTAGAAATGTCGCTACAGCGACGCGTTATACCCCCGCCAAACAACATTTCATAAGCTTTGGTCAAAACAACATTTGATAAGCTTTGGTCAAAAAACTGAGGAAGTAGTTAAATCCGCAAGATCTTTCCTTGATCTTCTGCCATTAATATGCCGTTACCATGGCAACATACTTTCGGGTACTGTCGAAAAATGCGTCTTGCACATCTACAACCAAAGGCACATATCTGTACCAAGTTTCATGGAAATTGGGCAAAAACTGAGGAAGTAGTTTGCAACACAAAATTTTCCATCATTTTGGCTCATAATATGTGAGCTGTTACCATGGCAATATACTTTTTGTCACTGTCAAGAAATGTGTCATGCTGACCTATATCCTAAGACAAACATTCAATATGAATTCCATGAGAATTGGAAGAACACTGATGAAGCAGTTTTGCCATGAAGCATTTTGCCCTATATTTTACCAATAACATGCCGTTACCATGGCAACGCACTTTTTGCCACTGCGGAAATATGTGTCTTGCACATTAACATACTCAGATGAACATCTGTACCTAATTTCATAAAAATTGATCAAAAACTGTGGGAGGAGTTCGCGACGGAAGATTTGTACCCATTTTTGCCCATAATATGCCGTTACCATGGCAACGTACTTTTGGGTACTGTCAAAAAATACGTCTTGCACATCTACAACCCAAGGCACACATCTGTGCCAAGTTTTATGGGAATCGGTTGAAAACTGAGGAAGTAGTTCGTGACGCAAGATTTGTACCCATTTTTGCCCATAATATGCCGTTACCATGGCAACGTACTTTTGGGTACTGTCAAAAAATACGTCTTGCACATCTACAACCCAAGGCACACATCTGTGCCAAGTTTTATGGGAATCGGTTGAAAACTGAGGAAGTAGTTCGCGACGCAAGATTTGCAACGGACCGACCGCCCGACCGACCGCCCGACCGCCCGACCGACCGTCCGCTGATTCCTATATACCCCCTTCAAACTTCGTTTGGCGGGGGTATAAAAACTGCACTGACAGTACATCATTCTCTCAGATTGTATCCATACATTTCAAAGCAGTTTGTATATTAATGTTTAATTTGTACTATATGCTATCATCATGTACTCATTAATCAGAATTCCGTCAAACAAAAAATCACAACAGCTAATAGTAGCTAACTTCTCTAAGGCACACTTCACTCATTCTTCTATGGTAGCTGCTATTACTGTTGATTCTGACTCATCTGTTGATTCAAGTGTCATGTTTCGGAAGGCAGTAACTGAACAGTGATTCGACAATATTTCTTCATGCCATTCCAATCTTGCTCATGATTTCCTCTCATCAATCCATCCATCCATCAATCAATCAATCAATCATTCATTCATTCAATCAATCAATCACAAATAAGCATATCGATCAAAGAGTCAGCAGATAAACCAATTAGTGCATCAACCAGTCAAATGCTCAATCATTAGTGCACTCACTCACTCATTCACTCATTCAATCTTTCAATCATCTATCCATCTATTTTCAATCCATCTGTCCATTCATATAATTCTATCATTCCATCAATTTTGCCTGCCTGCAGGCCTGAACCATGATCCCTTACCCGTTTTCACATTTTCTCATTTCTCAGCACTGAATTCACATATTCATGATAGACTAACACTATTCATGACATCATCCTATTCTCTCACATTTACAGTATGTCACCTACAATCTATGCCTTCTATGAATGCATCTCTTGCTTGCACAAAAATACAACTCACCAACAAACAAAAAATAGTTTCACTAGATAGTTTCTTCCTCTATGTATTTCTTTTCTTTCTTTCTTTCATTCCTCATATAGGATGCATTCTTCTTCACTAGCACTCCCATAAATGTACTTCATGCAGACATTTTTTTTTCATTGCACACTGGAGTACACCAAAATAGGAAAGACTGCAGCTAAGTATGTATGTATGCAAGCATGATACATGAGGCAGAACGAGGCAAGAATAATTCAAATTCAAAGGATGTTGAAAAGAGCTGAAGGCAGCATGTTCATCATGTGGCTAAGTATGCACAGACTGGGGGAAGCATGCACTGAAGTATGTAATTGGATGTCATAAAGCCAGTTAAGAAAAAGACCGGGGCGAAGGAGAGATTCACACGCCAGTACGCTTCATTGACAACTGCAAATCTGACGGTGGCAAACAGCAGAGGCAAGCCTGACGAATGCAGGCTGACGTACAGGCACTACGAAAACAGTGTTCTACGCACCAAGTGCACATCACTGAATGGTAAAAGTTATCCTGCATATAATCCTGCATAAATTCAGATGTAAGTGCTTCATGCTCTCTGCGTGCAAGTACTGTATACGCCACATATTTAGTGAGTCGGGACTTTTCGCGAATCGGGACTTTCCTAACAATTCTGCAAGTGGTTAAATTTACGATAGTGGAGTACATTACTGAACGGAGACATGTTTGCGTGCATGCATGTTCATGTCAGAGTCAGAGTTCATATTTTTGTGTGTTTTTGAATTCGCAAATAGCACCCGAATTGCAAACTTCGCGAAAATAAAAACCTCGCAAAATATTCAGCGTATACAGTACATCTGCCACCTCAAACATTATTGTGGGGGAAGGGAGCAAATCTTTGCAATTGTCAATGAAGTTTCCATGAGGGTGAAAGGATGTTAAAACACACACACCAATATGAAGTAGCATCCAAGTAAGCAGTTAGTATACCTCTTTCAGCGAGGTCAAGCTCGCATTACGACCCTGTTTGATGATGATGGCCATGGCGACAGTCCAGCCATGATGCAAAAGAGGGTGTGCATTCAGGGATGAGGCACAAGGTGATGGGTGAGGGGACATTAGATTTGAATATTGCATGATGTAAAAGAAACAAAAAAAAAAATGACTTGACCAAAAACTAAAAAATAAATACACAAAAAGTAACAAACACATTTTTTCTTTCTATTCATGATATAATTTGTACAAGATGTAATGCAAACAAATGACAGCAATGTGATTTGATATTGGTGATGTGCAGTATGTGTGTACACACATACTGCACATCACCAGACTGTTGCTATGGTGACGAGTGTTACATACTGTGAGTACGACCACACTGTACATAAAGAAAGAGTATAAAGGTGTATTTTTTGCATAGAGAGTGGTTGGCAGATTGTGCCCACGCCTCAACTTCTCACAGGCGACGGAAATGGTAAAGTGCAATGTCCATTGATGATGACGTCATGGCAACGGCCAGACTTTAAACATCCCACGTGCCCTTGTCAGCTCTGGGATGAAGTCCATTTCTGTTTTATCCCCTCTCCCTCTTCTCTACATCTCTCTCTTCCTCTATCTTCCTCCCTCTATCTCTGTCTGAGTCTCTCTTTACCCATTGCTCGTTCTATCTATCTATCTTCCTATCTATCTATCTATCTACAGTCCTATCTATCTATCTATCTACAGTTGTATCTATCTATCTATCTATCTATCTATCTATCTATCTATCTATCTATCTACCTACCAACCTACCTATCAACTGTGTCTATCTATCTATCTATCTATCTATCTATCTATCTATATACCTATCTATCTATCTATCTATCTACCTACTATCTATCTACCTATCTATCTATCTATCTATCTATCTATCTATCTCTCTATCTTACTTTTGAGCATGTGCATTGTAACTTTACCTATCTCAGCATGGCCCCAAAATACAAGAACTCTTATTGTCTCAACTACTGGAAAACAAGAAAGATTGCATGCATTTCAACTTCGCGAATTTTGCGAGAGCCAAGATTTGAGAAATTAAAATGCACATGGAAGTTCTTGTCTACGCTATATGCATTGAATGCCAGTGGCAATTAGCATAAATGTCATGATTCAAAAAAGGCTGTGGGCTCCAATTTGCAATAATTTCATTAGCTTGTCATTCTTTGGGGGTTTAAAAAATGATAAACATCCTCAGAATTCCTTGTGATCCTTGGATGCTTTGTGATACTCTCTAAAAAAAAAAGTCAAGTGAAAATATTCACTCTTGAAGGAGTGAATAAAAAAAGAGTGAATTTAGAGTGAAATTAGAGTGAATTTTGAGTGAAAATGTTCATTTTCACTAGTTTTAGAGTGACCTCAGGGATCACTCCAAAATCTTTGAGTGATCCCTAAGGTCACTCCAAAATGAGTGAAAATGAACAGTTTCACTCAAAATTCACTCCAATTTCACTCTAAATTCACTCCAATTTCACTCTAAATTCACTCTTTTTTGTATTCACTCCTTCAAGAGTGAATATTTTCACTAAATTTTTTTTAGAGAGACAGTATATTTAAGACAATCGTTTGTCATGATGGGGCCATAATATCCCGACTTGCCCTCCTCTGAACAGTTTACAAATCTTAACCCGTTCCTTACAGGAACCTGGTATACCAGAATCCCATTATACACGGTAGCCTGTTATACCAGGTTTGAAGAAGGAAAAGGATATCTGAAGAAGAAAATGATTGGTGAATATAAGTATGACATGAAGTTAAATATTTTACATATTGCTCATTTTCATAACTTTCTCAGTTGATTCATATTTTGTTCATTTGTACTGGTCTCTTGAAGATACAGAATAATTTATTGGGTAAGATGAGGTAAAAAAAAGAGTGCACAGTATGCCATTGATATCTCTCAAAGGAATTATCTTTACTTATTTAACACACCAACACTCTTATAGCAGATGATGCCCAAAAGGGAGATTGTGACATCCAAATGGGTGCAAAGCTTGGGTTAAAGAACCATCTCCACCTTCACCCACAGGCGCCATTACACTCGAAAGACAGATTCTTTAAGTGAGGTTTTGTCGCAAACAAAGCCCTGGAAGGTGGAAGCATAGTTACTTTGATGGTTTTTAAAAATAGCTCACCATACGTGTTGAGAATATATGACTTCAGTAGGGTAGGAGATTTATCAACTACAACAACGATAACAAAATCATGCATAGATATGGATGCATTATGCACAACAATTTATAATCTCATTATTAGACTACCATTAGGTCATTGCATAAGGTGTTCCCTAGCAAACACTGCACAGATGCAGTGCTTCAAATATAACTGCGATTGCACACAACAATCTAAAATGTAATTCTGCACCCTGTTCAAGTTGCCTCTGAAAAAAAAGAGAGCAAAATCAGACACACAGAATTGCAGACACCTCCTCAAAATGAGATTTTATCATAAACTAGGAGGGCTGAAGGGTGATACATAAAATATGCTAATTTCTATTTCAGCTGCATTCTGGAAAAATCACTTGTTACCTGCTCTTCAACACAGCTTCTGCTCAAAATAAAACTATAATTTCAAATAAAAACATACTAACTAAAAATGGGCTTTTAGAATTTTAAAAAGTTTTTGCTTTTGCACAAACTTTTTTGGGTGAAGTGTGCACGGAAAAACTCCTGTACCATTGTTAAACTCTCTTTTTTGCTGTTTAAAAAAGCAAATGGCCAGTCTATCAAATTACAGCTACTGAATGCAGTCCCTTTTGACAAAATTACAATCAACATTAAAGTATGCAACATTTTCAGCAAAGCAGCCATTTTTCACATATACTCTTGATCATTATTTCTAAATACTATCATTATAACGGGACTGGAGAAAAAACGGAAGACCAGCGCATGGAATCCTTGTTTGGTTCTTGTTGTTGTTTCCAATGCTGCCTACATACATCCAGTTCACACTATATAACCATCACTTTCACACAAATCCATGTTCCACCCAACAACCAAACATAAAATGAAGGAGGCTACATCTTAGTATGTCATCTCTCAGCATTTCCTTGAAAAGTAGCATGACAATGAATCATATAACTATGGTTTAATGGACAAATTTATTATCTTCCCCCCCCCCCAAAAAAAAAAGACTGATAATGCATATTCGTAAAATTACTTTTGACATGTAGCTGTGTATTTTACAACAATATGGCCTTGTGGAAATCACACATTATACGTCAGGATGTAGGGTTACTGCACAGGCCATTATGCGCTAAGTGACTTGATTTGATTGGTGTTTGGGCTTTCAAGTGCCGAGAACACAGAGCCGTTCCAGTGGGGGGAAAGGATGCTATTATTCAAACAGCCTCAAACCAGCAAGCATGATCAAGGTCCTTGAGGGTAACACTCATATTGGAGCATTAATGGGTTTTAGGTACAAACGGGGGTCGCATTCACACAGATCACTTGCGGCAGATGCTTATGTGTCGCATGGGGAATAGGCACCGGTACAAAAAGATTCTTTCTTTAACTATACATAGTTGCACTATTTTGAAACTGCATAACCAGAGGAGGGGATATTTTGCCTTACCCCAGATTTCGGCCATTCGTACACCAACTGTGACTTCAGTCAGTGTGTTCATGTCCCATCATATACATTGTATTTTACGAGGACACATAGTTAAATTTGTTATTTCTATTCTTATTCTTCAATAGTCTGATTATGCAGATTTGATGTTTTTTCAAAGAATGCTAATTTCATTTTTAGTTTCTACCATTTATGAAGTAAATGTAATCAAATTTTTGTTTACAGTTTGTCATGTAATCTATAATATAATTCAATCAAATTGTATCTAAATTTTAGATTTTTAATTGTGATTAATTTTGCAAATATGCTAGTTTTTCTTGCAATTCAGAATTTTCAAATTTTGATTATTAGGGCAGAAATCTTATGTGTTTCTCTGTTTTTGACTCTTGTTTTTTCATTGTTTTGTTATGTAGAATAGTTAGGATCACCACAACTGATGTCATCTGAGGAAAAATAAAAAGAAACACATTCATTTTTGTTGTAAAATTATCATGAAAAATGTTCATGGGGCTATTTTGCCCCCCCCCCACCCCTCTTTGGGCAAGGAGGGTTAAGCTGCCATTTCATGAGTTTATTTTTCTGATTTCACGGCGAGGTATAGGGGATGTGGGAATGGGTCAGAGGGAGATAAGGAAGGGCACATACACATGAGTGGGTAAGCGGTTTGGGCATGTGAGTGTGACCACAATTAATGTCATTGAAAATGAGGATCCCAAATTATCACATAAAATGATGGATACTACACCAGGAGAACATTTGACAAATTACCTTTTCTTTTCATAATGAAAGAAAACCATGAAAGCTATGGTGTAGTGTCAATGATAGCCGATTGTTTGACAGTTCCTTGGAAAAATTCAGAGGTTTCTTCTGTTTGTTTGTTTGTTTGTTTGTTTGTTGTTGTTGTTTTTTTTTGGGGGGGGTAAATTTTTTGAAATGATCAATTCTTTTTTTAGTCATCCTTACATTGATCACACAGTTAAAGACAAATTAAAGAGCAATATCACTATGAATCTACAGGACCCATATGTTTTGCCTGTTCACTGAGCACTGGACTACTGAACAACTTCTTTTGTCTTGCCTACATTATCTTCAATGGTCAAAACTGTGCACTCTGCACAAACGTGATATGCATGCATGTGCCACAAAGCAGTGTGAGGTGATGTGTGCATACCGTGAAGGGTCATGAATGACAATACATGGGTCTTGCATGGTGGGACAAAAACGGGCAACATTTCTATAATGGTGAATGGGTGATCACATTTGTGAGGAGTGAATTGGCAAAGATGAACACACACACACACACACACACACACACACACACACAGTCTGAATATCAGCTGCAATATATACACTGTGGTGACAAGTAATGGTCAAATAAGCATTTTAAAGGGATAAGTCACATCGCTTACCGCCATGAGTCCACCGACGAGGTCAGTTGTTATCTGGTCATCCTCCTTGACCTGTACCGGGTTATAGAGTTCCGATGACCGCAGGATGTCCAGGACTCGGTCCAAGGCCTGGACCACAGTGCTCGGGCTATTTTCTTGGGCAGTGTTTATTATGTTGATGACCTGAGAGACGCACAGAATCCAAGCAGCAAGTACACGTCAACTACCTACACTCTACTGCTGTGTACGAGATATGCTCAGAATATGATTGCTACAGACTTTTACCCCCAATGCAGAATTAGCCAGATTTACAACGCTTGCAAGAACAGTTGTAACAACAGGCCCCTTTGTATACCCCATGAATTATGTTCCTACCATAACTGGAAAAATGTGAGAAACAGTGCTTCAAATGCAGCTACCTCGATTTATACAGACCAGTTCGTTTTAACTTCGAATCTCTGACACAGAATACTGGATCAAGCCCTATACTCGTACGGTAAAAGCAGCACTGTAACATCTGATAAAACTAAATCAGCATTTGGTTTCCTGAGAAAAAAGAAACACACCATTATTTACTGTGTCTTCTTTTTTATATAATCACTGCAACCAGTTTTAAAATCCCACTGTCTGACACGCCCTAATGCATTTGGATAGAATGAGGCTGATATCATCCTTACACTGTACGTCAAAACTTCAACTACTGTAAGGATGAATCGCCCACATTTTATGACAAGAAAGACGAGGTATTGCTCTATTAAATTCTCATAAGCCATGCATATGACTGCTAAACTCTGCATAACAACAACATAAAACCACACACTAATGTACAATAAAAATTACATGAAACCACAAACTGATGCACAATACAAAAATACAAAACAAACAAAAACAAAACACACTTTTATACACAGTAAGAGAGACTGCTGAGGCTAAAATATCTTTGCTTAACCTGGTTGTAGTTTTTTCATGTGGTTGCAAATATCACATCACTTTTTAACAAAATGGAAACTCTCAGGTCCTATAACTTTCCAGTTATTGCACCCAGTATTGACGGAAATCTTCTGTTTGTTTGTTTGTTTGTTTTTTAAACTCTGTATCAAAGTCAACGTGATAACAGAATGGAATAACTCTTTCAAGGGGAATGAAACCCCCATACACATGTGGATTAAGTGATTGCAGAAATATCAGTAGAACACATCAGTGAAAGATTGAGGAAAATTGGATATTCCATTCACAGTTTTAAATTCTTAAAGTTTTGGTACCAACAGCCATCGCTGGATAAGGAGACTACAATGACTTGTCATGTTGCAGTAGTACACTGATATATAACAAAATTATAAAGAGAATTCAACATATTTTCATTTTTCTAGCATAATGACAGAGTACTTGGCATATCAGTTTCAGAAGGTGTGGGGAATTACATTATCCTCAGCAAAGATGACAGTAATAGTTGGAGGGCACGTGCACTTTTCGTTACAAAAATTACATTTTGTCAATTTTTTTTGATATCCCAAAGCTTTCAACTGACAGGAGGCTACACACAAACAGCTTACCCAGTTTTGGTGGTAGCAAAACTTGAAAAATTGATAACTTTTGAATTGATCGTCAGATTTTCTTTAATATTTCACTGACATGTTTTATAAATATTTCTGCATTCGCTCAGTCCACATATACATATTTCGGGTTTGTTACATTTCACAGGCAGAAGACACAAAACACATAAATTAATATCAAATGCGAAAATATCAAATGGCAACCTGTGCTGCCATGAAAAAGAAAGAAAAACGGAGAATTTTCTGGTGTTTTTTTTTCCCACATCCTGCATATTCTGATAGTTGGCTACACAAAAAATAGCTTTTAACACTTTCGCTCAGCCTAAATTGTTTGCTTTAATATCAACTCCTTTTTCTCTCTCTGTCTCTCTCTCGCTGCCCCCCCCCCCCCATCTTTATTCTCTCCGCACTGATAATCTAGATGAAGTGACGGCCAATAATGCGTCCCAGAACACAATCTACATCACACGCCGCACTAATTACTCCTTTGAAGAGGCCATCAAGGTATCTGATTACAGCCCCTGCTGGGCCCATCAACAAACCCACCTTCGTTATTGGAGCTTCTATTGTCATCGAGTGTATCCTAGCAACAGATTGCCTCCGATGCAGTGCTTGATGACCTGCGGAGATGGATATGTGCGACACACACAAAAAAAAAAAGAAAAAAGAAAAGAGGAAAGAAAATTTACATACCGCATATGAAGAAAGAGCTTGGTAAATGTAGAATTTCATGGCATATTGATGAATGTAAAGCTAAGAGTGGGGAGAAAACTATTTGGGGAGATAAGAACTAGATAAATGATATTCTTCTTTGGGCAAGTGATTAGAAAAGACAGACTGGAAAATCTTATATTGACAGGAAAGACAGAGAGAAGGAAAGACAGAGAGAAGGAAAGACAGAGAGAAGGAAAGATAGAGAGAAAGAAGGACAAAGGTAGGAAGCGAATGTCTTGGATGACCAGTCTACATGCATGAACAACTAGAAACACACTCGCAGAGCAAAGACCTCCACCAAGCAGCTCATTTCCACATAATTAATATGCTAAAAATGGTCCTATTTCCCAGTGATTAAAGTGAGGCAGTCTTCACAAATTTTAAAAAAAAAACGTTATGTTGATGATGGTATCTCTAATGAACTACTTTCACGAAAAAAAAACTTTCAAATCATCAAACAAGTGCATATATTTTGACTGAGAAAGTGTGAATCTGCAGTGGTGAATATGCTAATGAGGGAGTGTTAGTGGAAGATCAGACGTCACTGATCATGCCCACCTGTAAGAACATCGTGTTCTGCTTATTAACCCGTTGAGGATGGGTCCCGAGTATACTTGGGTAAGCGCCTATTGAAAATGCATGTTGTAGCATAATGAAACCATCCTCAACAGGTTAAGCAAACGCTCACTAGTGAGATTTGGTTTCTTCTTTTGTCCATCTCAGATCCATAAAAACAATCATGAAAGGTGCCCTGTATGGTTGAGAGACCTTGGGACAATTACCTAGCTGAACATAAAAATTTACCAACATTCTCCAAATCGTGTTGTATGCAGTATGCATAAGTTCCGTGATACACATATCCTAAACAATGTCTCTGCCCTTGGTTGACTGACATTTTTTGCATTCTCTCGACGTTGGCATAATGCTGCAACATGAGCAGCTACACCACTGTCCTATCGAGATAGAAGAGTGGGTAATTATACACAATACAATAATTTTCTTTGCCGAACAAACTACACAGCTGACTACATACAGGGTATCAGTATTGATATGAATGCGCATGTGCGTGGTTTGTATGCAAAATAGGAAGCAACAGGGATGTCAGCTCAAAAAGGACCATGCTGATTTGATGACTAATGCATGGTACTTTTGGGATTTTAAAAGTTTATATTCATTTTTAGATCAGTTTTTATATTTATTGTAAACAGATACAAGTTTAAAACAATTCATCTAAAAATAATAAAAACCGCGTAATAACTCATTGTAGCATTTTAAGATGAATCATGTATGACCATTCTGAATCCTTTGAAAGTTTAAATATAAAAAACACCAAACATTTAATGATCCAGATCACTACGAAAATTCAATCACCTGTTCTTTGTATCGTTATCACTTTTCTTATAAATTTCATCCAAACCCATTCACAACTTTTCAAGGTTTATTGCAAACAGAAAAAAGAAAAACAAACTTGAATGCCAGCGAAAAACTACCCTCCTTGGTGGAGGTAATAAAAAGGAGTATAAGACATCAAGAAGTGAAGCTGATTTTAGAAGGCCAGAAACAGAAATTCATGGTACACCGTGATCACTAACATCTCTGGATATGGCACCTAGCGAGAGATTGGTGAATGAAATATGTAGTATAATCTACCACAGAAAATATGGAGAGGTGATAAATAAATGCATCATCTATAAAACCTCTGAATTGTCTTAGGAACAAAAGTGTAATGCGACAGAGCTGTCTAGAATATTTTTTTGTATGATCAGCATAAAGTGCAGTTGGCATATCACAAAACAGCATAGAATCTGGGGTACGAAAAATGGTAGATGCACCACAAAAAGTCTCAAAACAAATGAAACTGTTGTACTCTGCGAACTACTGACCTGAATATTGACATGTGAGATTATACAATGTGAGTGAGAATATTGTCTGTATAAAGAATACCCAATTGTGGGATCCCTACTGAAATATATGATAGAACTTGAATATGTTATGTTCACATTTATACAGATATCTTCACAAAAACTGATCTGTAACAATATAAAAGTTCACAAATATTCTGATGTTTTGAAGAATTACAAGCAGCAAAAGTATTTTAATAAACACATTTTCATCACGTCCACAGCATCTTTTATATCCAGTGATTATCGTAAAACAAAATGATATGTACATAACAACCCATTTATCCTCCCTTCCAGAATGCAGTCACAATGTATGTATGTAGAATTGGTGAGATTTCTGAGCCAAAAGTCAAGTAAAAAATTACTTTTTACATATGCAACTTTATAATTTCATCAGAATATAGCACCCAGGGTGGTCATATGTTTGGTCATGCATCATTTCTTTTGGAATTAAGCAAGGGCACAATCTATTATGTGATCTATCAAATTCAAGCAAACTCACATAAATAGAAATCTACTTTAAGTTACATCAAAATGATTTATAACAATCTGCTGTTTGATATATCATTTAAGGACTGAAGAATTACATGACAGGAAAAAGTAACAATTCATAGCACACACACATTCCAACACAAACAAACAAACATACAAACAAACAAACAAACAAACAAAGAGGACATACTGGTGCAGATATATACACTAATGTCTGAATGGAGGAATGATATTCATGAGTTTACTTTTGCCTAGTTGTGCATTTGCTACCTTATATCTCATGCGACAACATTGCACAAGAAAATACTTTCAGGCCAGCACACATATAATTCTCAATTGCCTCTTGACTTCATGGAAAAACAAACAAACAAGGAAACAATCCGATTACCTCTCCCGAATTTGCATTCTCGTCTCAAGCAAAATCTGCTTATAGATGGGCTCAAATACTGGATTGCAGTCAAGCGGCAAGTTTATTTTCAGTTACCATGGCAATGCGAGCATACCATGAGGGGCCACTGGCCGGGGGCTTACCGTTTGAGAATTCCTGTGCCATTTTGTCCACGGTGTGCTGCAACTCCTGGTTGAAGACGCTGGGGCCGTTCGTGGTCTGCTGGGGACTCCGTTTGTTGAAGACGTGATGGCGCACTTTCCTGGTGATTAAATATGCGTGGAGGGATCGGTGAAACACAAGACGTTTTGCAGAACAAAATCAAAGCACAGACACAAACAAAGTAGGGTCTTTATGAAATCCAAACATGTTATTGAGATATAATCATTCACAACTGCATGAATGTGACTTAGAAATGGACAAAGCCCCAAATCCTCAAGACTCTTGTTTGAAACTCAACTTTGCAATTCAAAATTCAACAAACACTGATGGCGCCAACCACATAAGGTGTTACTCATAATGGAATCTTGCATCCCATGAGGGGTAATGCCCAATTCAAGTACATGCAGGATCTTACTGGAGTATTGCCATTCTTTATTGATGACTTTTTATGTAAAGCCAGAAGAGTTGGCTACAAATATTGTTCATGAATAGAGTCATTCATTTGAGGGTTTTCTGTCACATAAATGCTAAGCTACTTGAAGGGGGGTGGGGGGAAAGAATATCAATGACATAATCATATCCGACTGAATTCATAAGGGGTGAACTTATATCATGTCAGCACAGTTTGCACAGAAATGGGCTGGAAGGATGATGAAGAAGAAAACTGGCTTTTCAAAAGGCAGGTGAATCGGATACTCATTTCTCAATATTCTCTGTCACACAGTTAGGATTTCACACATGGCGGAGAGAAAGGGTTCCTCAGGGATCCATGAACTTTTAACAGCTGCTGAAAATGTATCCTTATTCAACTGTATATAAAGGAATCTTCAATCCCATACTACATATCCCATGGGAACTTTTACCCATGTCACTGTGGGCTCTTCAAAGACACAGTGAAGTTTCTGAAAAATCTGTCTTGTTTGCAATTGTGTGCAACAAGAATTCTCTCAAACTTTAGTAATGGTTTGATGAAAGTTTTATCTGCAAAATGAATGTTCTTAGTAAAAGCAATTTAACTTTTGATTATCCAGACATCCATAACAGCTAGCTCCACGAAGGGGTGGTCTGACCATGACACTTAGAAATTTGCCAACAGAATTAACATGGACTGCACACCCTTTACTTGTTCATTTAAGCTAAAAACTTTATCTGGTGGCAAATAATGGATTCAAATTGTTAAGTACACTTCCATTGTATGACATCGATACGGAGTTTATCTCACTACAAGATGTTCATATATGGCACATCGAGTCAACAGGTGTCTCAAACCATACCCTCATGATTGCGTTTTGATTCATGACAGTGAGAAATGAACAAAATTCCCTTCCCATGGCAACCAGGAGATGCCTCGCTGCACAGAAATCGTGACACTTGATATTCACGCAATGTTCCCAAAATGTCACAATATGCTAATTTCATGAGTATTTCACCTCATTCTGTTTCAAGGAGCCAGGATACATGGGCATCTGGGTAATTCTCTTCGCCCCCCCCCCCATCCCTTAATACATTTACAACCTCCTTATCATGGAGATCTCCTTCTTTGCATTCATATCATAAGATAGCAAAAAAGATAACATAATCATCACCTTGGTCTTATGTACCCCAATTGCTCCTGATAACAGGTACAACTACAAACCTCTATATAATTCATCGCCTTCGTTAATTCTACCTGAACCAAAATGTGGGAGACAGAGTCACATGAGCTGGAAATATCTTAATAATATCACTCGTTCATATGTTTCATCAATTTTTTATTAAAAATAAAACACTTGGCACATACATGTAGTTTCCTTGGATCAATATTTGTGTTTAAAAAAAAATGATAGCAATGACAGAAAATCAAACAATTTCAAATTGTAACACAAGCAGTTTAATGGACAGAGCACAGGATACAAAAAAAAATGAAAAGTGTTTGCTGATTCATTGTTACAGGAAGACTGCACAAGAAAAAAAAATATATATATACATATACTGTATAAGCTGTTATTTTTGCAAGGGTTACATTTTTTCGAATTTCGTGAATGACCTGTTGGACCACGAATCTATTCCTACACAAAAACGTCATCATGCGCTAGACTAATAGTGCACTTACAATAGCCTCATGAAGAGTCAATTCGCGAAAACAACATCTCGCGAAAATGTCAGTGACCTGCTCATCTGCGAAAATATCTGTACATGAAAATAACTACTTATACAGTATGTAAATGAGAAATCGAAAGGAGTGGTAGGCGTAGCTATAGATTTCAACAGGTTTAATGGCCTCCGAGCTTTCAGCATGTACATGGTACATGCCTTTTATCACACTTTATACATAGATATATTATATATATATATCATATACATCTTATGGAAGAGACTTACCCTCCATAGCCTATGACAGGTGTGATGTGGACCATTTGTGGAATGCTCTCACCATTTCTCTTCTTAGAGTACAGCATACCCTCCCAGGACTGTAGAGAAAGAAGAAAAAAAAAACAAACAAGCTTGATATTAACAGGAGTTCTTTTTTCTTGAAACTTTCTGGCCAAGATTGGCTGAGACACAAAGGAAAAAGAATTTAAAAAGATGATTCAGACAACCTCATTGTACAAATAAATCTATTAATGAGGATTGCCAAAAAACAACAACAAACAAACAAACCAAAATAAAACCAACATATGAAACCTTACCCTGGTGATATTTAAGAACAAGGTATAACAATGGACAGTCTGTATACAATGAAAGTACAGTATCGTATTTCGCATTTTTTCACTTTTCGCTTTTCATCAGAACCTCCTTTCTCTGACCCCTCCCCCATCTTTTGCTCTCACTCTTAGACAAACACAGCGCTATTGTTAACATTTCTTTTATATTCAAGATATATCTCTGTGGTGAGAGTTCTCCCTTCTCTCTATCTCATTATCACCCTTCCTTCTTTCCTTCCAGAGGGTATTTATGTCTCTGTCAATCTGTCCACAGCCTTTTCAATCTCACTTTTCTCCAGACAGGCTATTCCTCTTTGTACCGTATGGTTCATTGAAGAGCAGTAGACTGTCAATAAATCTGGCAGTATGCCAACCACATGACAGGCTTTGTGTCTTTCACAAATGGCAGTTGAATGAGAGACAGACTTGTCAATCACCATAACTGAGCTTTACATTTTCTTTGGTCTTTTGTGACAAGCTACATATAATGCATCTGAAATTGTCTAGTATTCTTACTTATTATTTTGTCTGCACACAGTCACAGTTACGGTAAAGCACAAATTGCACTCCTTTCATATCTGTATTAGATGACATTTGAGGTACAACCCTTTTTTTTCCATTTTCCCATAAAATGTAAATAATGTTTAAAATTATGATTTCCATAAAATAGAGTCTCTTGTTAATAATGCTTGAAATCATGATTTCTATAATTTCATTTACTGGAATCTACAAATGCTTTCAGGAAACTCTGAAGACCTAGAAAAATAGCACTATGTACAAAGTCAAAAGCATAAAGTCTTCAAACAGAACAAATGATATGAATACTACAATGTACTCCCTTGCTTTGTTCTTATATTCATGCAATACTGACTTCATGCTGTTGAGTTTGTTTGTTTTTTAACCTTTTGTGTGTATGTTAAACATTCTAGAAGATCATGCATGATGAAGATTCGATCTTAAAAAGATGAGATGCTTTCTCAAAATGTTGATGAATAATACATCAACATCCTCTTCAGAGAGGCACTTGAATCATTAATTGTGAATAACATACAAAAGTTGTTTTTTAGCCTATCTTGCATTTGCACTTCCACTGTTTGATTGACAGATTCATAGCTTAGTGATAGCCTTAAAGACACCTAAACAAACACACACACACACACACACACACACGGCAGAAGATACTTTGTGTACCAGTAAAAATACATGACACTTAGATTTTCTTTTTTAATCTCTGCAACAAACTTGCTTGTGTAAAATGGAGGAAGGCTACAAGTTTCTTTCTTAAATGAGAAATATTGGCAACAAGAAAAGCACTCTGAGAGCGCAGACCTCCGCCAAACAGTTACAGTACTTTCCATCGATGATCTTGCTCTTCCATAGAGATCAGCGATTTCCACCCCATACGTATGCATCCTGAAAAATCGTCCGATTTCCCAATATAGAAGCCTTTGTTACGTCATAAACCCTCAGCTGCACAGCGCACCTCGCCCTAGCAATAACTAGAGCACGCACTTTAGTGCGCGTATGAAAACCTAAAAAATGTGCTGAACTCCCAAGTTCATTGACCCTACCTGCCAAAATATCGAAAATCTTTCATAAAATCCATAAAAATTTCCAGATCACTACCAAAATCTAATCATCTGTTCCTTGTGTCATTCTCAACCTTTCCTGCAAGTTTCATTCAAATCCGTGCACAACTTTTTGAGTTATTTGCACACCGACAAACAAACTAACAAACAAACCAACAAACCAATGCCGATGAAAACATAACCTCCTCCCTTGGTGGAGGTAATTATGCATGCATGAGTTGCCTTCACACTTGATCAATGAGAAGTCACAGAAATAGAGAGATTAACACCACTCCATCAGTGAAATAGCTATTTTATTATCAGAGCTGAGTATACATGTCATTCCTAAATCTTATTCCTGGAGAGCAGTGTACAGAAAATATCCTAATCTTGTTTACACAGAACATATACTCATCACACTCATATTGTCATCTGTTGATAGGACAAAGGCTCAAATGCTCCAAAACAAAAGTGTACTACTTGGCCAACATACGTGCATCTGTCTGCCTAAATTCAAGCAAAAAGGGGGAGAAATTGACATAACTGACAAAGAATAGAGACAAAGACAATTACAAAAAAGAGAGAAAAAACAGAGAAAAAACAAGGGGGGAGAGAAATGGACATAGCTGACAAAAAAGAACATATACACAGAGACAACAATTGTCACACGCATCTTGCAAGTCACAGGGCGAGAGAAAACAGACTCTTGAGTTTTCAGGGAGATTGGATATGAAGCGTACATAGAGCGTAAAATGCGCATTTCTTGAATGGCTACCCGATGTGATGGTGTACGGGACTATGGCTTTCATCCATGTTAGTATCTGTTTATGAATATTGAATAGCAGTGAAATAACTGGGAATCTGTGTTATTCTATAAAATCATCTTCACAGATCTGCTGTTTTGTTTTGTTTTATTTTCAATTCAGTAAAGCATTGTGAATGCTGGCAAATATGAATGTCAGCGATATGAAAAGACTCCAAAAAGTCGAGCAGCTCGCCCAGTGCTTGGTATACAGAGTAGATCTTCTAGCGCTCCTGTACTAAGGGAGTTACACTGCTTCCCCATCAAAGAGCGTATACATGGATTACATACTAGCCTTTCTTGTTCACAAGTGCATTATGAATACTGCTTGTCAATACCTATCCCACCTAATAACCACTCCTACATGTATAATCTCCAGATATCAACTTTGGTCACAAAATGAAGAAACAATCCTACAAATCCCACAAACAAAAACCAAAGCATTCGAACGCATATGCTGGATCTGTCGTCTGGAATACTCTACCAAAACAACTCCGCCTATGTGTTTCAGAAGAAATGTTTACAAGGTAACTTAAGACTAAACTGTTTGAATTTTAATTATGTTGTCTTTATAACATATGAATGTTGTATGTAAATTGTACAGCGCTTTGCAGGCCCCTGTGAAAGTGTTCAATAAGAAATAGTTATTATCATTATTATTATCATTATCATCATTATTATTATCATTATCATCATTATTATTACTATCATTACTACTATTATCATCATTATTATTATCATTATCATTATCATTATTGTTATTATCATTATCATTATCATTATTGTTATTATCATTATCATTATCATTATTATTATCATTATCATCATTATCATAATCATTGTCATTATCATTATCATTATCATCATTATCATTATTATTATCATCATTAATATTATCATTACCATTATCATTATCATCGTCATTATTATGATTATTATTAATAATACTATTATCATCGTCATCATTGCTCTTTTTATGTGGGATAACCACTGCTGCACGATTTCACATTAAGTCAGGAAGAAATAAAGTTCCTTGACTCGAAAGGTATCGAATCTAGGGTTGTCATACATTGAAATTTCATGTATTATCATTTTGTGCACCTGCAGCAGTTGAAAAAACACCTATATTCCTTAAATACTGTTCAATCACGCCAGAATCATAGGCACTTCCATAGATTAAATGGTGCTAAATCAACTTTACTGTGCACAGTAGTGAATTACGTGTGTATAAACTATGATCGACTACGGTAATTGTAGCCATCTGCTCCTCAGTCACAATAGCATGCCGACTGCTTTTATCTTGTAAATAAATTGGAAATCATATACAGTCACCATCAAGGGAGCTGACACATAAATTACAGAGGTAAATGCTAGTCACTGGCATTTACCACCAAAAATTCCCGTGATTATAAATTTGCGATAAATTATTCATCGCTGCCGACTCAAGTACGCACTTCCACCGAAATACGTCGCCATGTCACACTCGGAGAGCAACCGTTTTACGACTGCCACCCACGCCTGTACTACTCCTGCCTGGTACGTCCAGGCAGATAACAACAGCAGCTGACGTCAGTCATGCTAAGCTGCGGCTGTGGATTTCTGGCTTTGCTCAAGGCCCTACCCCTCCCCCACCCCAACGGAGAAACAAACTATTAGCATGGGAACCCTTAGCCATTCGAGCAGTCATCCCCTCATAATTCTGATCATCATATATGACCTTGCCTCACTACAAAGTATTACATGAACACTCAGAATCGTCCACTGACACACTTTCTCTCGCCCCCCAATGCTAGAAAAAAAATGGCACCATTGTAATTTGTGCCAATGAGAGAAACTAGGAGAGGTAATTTGGCATGTTGTGCTCTCAAGAAACAGGGGGCAACCTGCTCTGCTCATTTACTCTCTTCTGAAGGGGTAAAAGGCAAGTGATTAGTGCAAGGAATGGCATAATCACCCATAATCTGGCATCGGGAACAGCTCAAAATCGAGAACAAAGAAACAGATAAGATCAGCCGTAGATGTTCATTACATCCAATTGTGTTGTGTTTGTGTGCTTGCCCTTGCACATGACTGTATGTGTGTGTGTGTGTGTGTGTGTGTGTGTGTGTATGTGTGTGTGTGTGTGTGTGTGTGTGCATGAGAGCGCACGTGTGTGTTTGTAACTGTACATATGTGTATACATGTAAGTACATTTTATGTGGGTGTGCATGTATTTTTCTGTATTTACTGTATATTTCTTTGGTGAGTGAAGCAGAATGGTGAACGTTTTATCAATCGCCAAGTCCTCCCACACTTGTTGACAATACAACCTGCAATCATGGACATGTTCTCCTTTAAAAGCATTTTATCACTTATCATTAGATCTGGCTGAATCATTTTTTTCTCTGGCATTTGCAATTAGCAAATTGTCGTGGCTGTAGCCTGGGGCGAAATGCACAACAATGAGACCCAATCAGCTCTAATGTCATGTAAAAGTCACTCTGAGATGACCTGGAAAAACAAAATAGCGGAAAAATATATCACGCCTCTTTGACACACAGTAAGTTGCGGCGTGATGGTGTGTCGTCTTCTTGCACTTTGATATACTCAGGGATTTTGCAACTCCAACACCATGCTTCATGACAGTACACACCTTCTATCATTCTTAATCAGTAAAGTATGTAAAAATCTCACATCCTCGATCTTCTCAACATATTCTGCCTTTCCTAGAGAAGAAGATGCAGGCAAGTTGATATTGCTTGCAAATTTTCTGAGTCAAACAATATTTGTGAAATTAACAACATGGTAGAAATACTGCCTCCCACATTACAATTGCCTTTTATATCATCTCCTTTCAATTCCATTAAATTAAATTCAAATTCATTTTTATTTTCTGACAAAAACACATCTCAAGGGTGGGAAATCACTAACTTTTCTCTTGACAAGAGATATTACCTCTTCGTCATTCAGTCAATGTGGTCCTTTTTACAGCAAATTTAACCTAGATTAAAAAACTGTCTAGAATCCAAATTCATGAAATATTACACTCGCCAAAAACCATATATGGCGTAGCCAATGAAAATAGCTTCCCACTTTCTGGAGCAGCTTTAGACAATATCAAATCATGGCAACCTTCTGTTTTGGAGCAAGACACTAGTGTATCAAAGCTTCAATACTGACTTTTATTATTTCATGCTTTTGATCTCAAAATACTCCAAAATGACTCACTATCCTGACAAAATCGCATCAGTCAGACAAGTTTCTTGGATAGAGCCTTTCGATATATTGCAAGCATATTTCAAACCGTAGAAGATGAATTTTGAGCCTTTTTGGGAACTATGTTTTTAACTCTAAAAGAGGTGTGTGGAGGAGGGGGGGTGGTGGTGGCACAAACCTTTGCCTTCTTCAGTTGTGAGTAGATGCCGTCGACGAGCTCTGGTTTGTTTTTGTCGCACCTGGGCATGTCCTCCATCTCTTGGCCAAGGACTTCCTCACTGGTGTAACCTGACAGCCGCTCGTAGGCGGGGTTCATGTACTGGATGGTGCGGTTCTCGCTCGTGATTTGGATGGCTTCCGAACTGCTCTCCAGTGCGGCGAATAATGAGTTGGTGGCTCTGCGAAAAGCAAGCACAAAATCATTCACATTGGTTTGGGCAGGATCTATAATACAAAAATTGATAAATAAACAGCCAAGCATATTATTTGACTACATATGACAGCAGCAGCGCTGGTCACCTGGCAGCAGCGCTGGTCACCTGACTGTAGCGCTGGTCACATGACACCTCCAGGAAAGATTCACCCCGCAAGTGTCTTAACAGACACCATCGCGGGGTAGCCTCAGGTGAATCGCCGCAGGCTACCCCGCATCTACCCTGGTTGATCGCAGGGTAAGATTTCGCAGGAGGCTACCCCATGGCTACCCCCAAGGCTCTCCACTGTGTTGCGTCTTAACAGACACAATCTTCCCCTGGGAACAATCTTCGCCAGAGGCTACCCTGAGGCTACCCTGCATTTTGTGGCCTGCTAGGACGGGGATAAAGAGAACAATATTATGGATATCATAAAGATACCAACCAACATGTCACTGAAGCATTGGACAGACTAAATCCTATTTCCACCTTCAAGTACCCATTGACTTCAAACTTTCTTCCATACTTTATACCATATGAATAATAGATATGAAATGAGGTGAAAGAGGTACATGTCTGATTGATAGATGTTGTCTTCTATGCCATATATTTTGTCCCCTGTATGTAAACTTAAGGCTATAAATAATGTTTAATACATCTAAAAAAAAAGGAGAAACAAAAATCAATGCACAAACACGTACAGCCGAATAACAACACAGAAGAAAAAACAAAATCATGGGGAGAGCACAGTTACTGTATTAATAGAATATGAAAGAACTTTTGTCTTTACATTCACAACCCTCGAGGGCCTCATTCAATAACCTGAAAGTCCATTAAATGAACCACTCTCATTATCACCCCCACTGGATGCAAAGCAGAGTTCATTATGGACATTGGAACAGGTGCGTATCATCATCTTGACATTGACACTAGCCGTTAACCAATCAAAACATAGACATGCATGTTGGTATGCATTGTTAGTTGACAGTTCATTAGCTTCTTTGTCATTTGGCTGACATTTGAACAAGATGGATGAGCATACCACCTACTTATTATTCCACCATAACATTCATTTGTTTCCCCCACCCCATCTCAACCATCCCCCCCCCCCCCCACCAAAAAAAGAAGAAATATGAGACAGAAAAAAAGCATAGTTTGTAAAGTGTGGGGAAAATAACTTGCCATCAGAATCTGTGTGGAAATTGGATTATTTTTTTCTACACATGATTTGTCTGAGAATAAGAACTGGAAATGCACTATATTTTTTTTTCTACACATTATTTGTACAGAAATTGGATTTGTGTGTGTTTTTTTTTTTACATGAGATTTTTTTTATGGATATTGGAGATGAATTTTTCTACATACTAAACAAGTCCAAAATGTACAATTTTCTGATGAGACTCATCATGCTGATATTTCTCTGTTTAAAATTCATCCACTCAAATCTTTTGGTTTGTTTATTTATTTTTTTTTTTCATAATGGAGGCAAAGATTTTCTTTATACCCAAAACAGTATCTAGAGAAGTAATACGATACAGTCTTTCGGGTTTTTTTTCTCTGCTATCTTTAATATGCATAGCAAAATGTGAGATATGTAAATCTGAAGGGTCACTCTGAATGTTATTGTGCTCCTGTCAGCGGGACCGCATCCCTGGAGGCAGCAAAGCAGAGTATCCCAGCAACTGTCTCACCTGAGTTTGAACTGTGATCGGAACTCTCCAAACTCTATCTGCAGCAGCTCGTTGAGGCAGGCTCCCGTGTTGGCATTCTCGGCGTAGCGGCGGTTGAAGCCAGCGTTGATGAGGGGCATGATCGAAGGTTCGTCCTTGTCCAGTGGACTGCAGGACAAAGACAACATGAGATGGGTGAGAAAACAAAATACTTCACATATTGAGGTATGCATATTAATCACAGTGTCAAATTATACATTGCCTCCACTCATAGATGGGCTAACAGTACCAAGGATAATTTGCAGTCATTATTTCTTGGCTGTCATTCTGAATTCATGCAGATTGAATGCCTTTTGTCTTCCATCCTAAAAAAAAGAAAGAAGTTTCAAAAATATAAATCATAAAATACCATTATCACATTATACAATATGAGTCTTTTCACTCTTTTTTTTTTTAAATCGGTACATTAAAGGTAACATTGTATTCACTTTCCTCTTCCACAAAATGTTCCTGTCTAACCTCAACTGCATACACATTGCATGATACATTTCTTTTTAAAAGTAGGCAAAGTTGTTATTTGAATAATTTTTTTTCTCACTCAATTTTTTACGCTTCAAAAACAAACAATGCAAGCTACATAATGTATATCTAACGACTTTAAAAAAAAGCAAACTATATATCAAATGCATAAAGAGTGAGATAATTCATTTCCGGGCTAAATGAATGGAACATAACACTTTGTTTCTTCTTCTGTGCAAAAATTAAACTGGAAATAATTCTGCATCACAGATTGCAGATCTATCCACTTGTCTTTATAGACATGCACACACTCACCATACCTACTGACTATTACAGTCAAAAAGCATGGGTGTGGGATACCAGCCCATACCAGGAAAAGAGATGCACACTTCATTTGTGTGTGTGAGTGACTGTGTATGTGTGTGTGCGTGTGTGTGTGCGTGTGTGTGTGTGTGAGTGTGTGCCTGCATGTGTGTGTGTGTTTGTGTATGTTTTATTGTTATTAAAGCTAATAGTGCACAAACTCAGCTAGAATCTCATCTTACCTATTATTATGGACAAGAAAAAAAAAAGACTTTAAACAAAAACAAAGAGAAGACACGCTTCCATGAAAGAAATAATATACCGGAGTGAGGATTTGGGTTGCATACACTGAAACTCGAGATATTATGTTCGTGGCACATGAAAGAATGCAGCACCAAGCCATTACATTTAATACTACCCTCACATGTCTGTTCTATGAGGCCCATGCCTACCAATACCACGCCATGCACTTCTGATGTAGAGAAACAGACAGACAGACAGACAGACAGTTATAGCATAGGTATGCAAGTGGCAAATCATGTTAGCTGGGAGTATTTACCATTTTGTTTGTTATTTTTTATGGTGTTTACAGACTATAGCAATTCAATTGCTAGTTTGCAGTCATGTGATATACCTCAATCTCCTTTCATGATATCTAATTACTCCTAGTCACATTAGTTACCCGTAGACCTTTCATTCACAGCAAAAAAAAAGCTGCACAATCTTGACCTTTTGTCATTGACGGTTAGATTCTGACCTCTTTTGCACAAAGGAAATATTCACCCATTTATTATTAACCTGTTCAGGAGGGACCGATTTTGCTACAACACGCATTTCCCGTAGACGCTTGCCCGAGAGTATACTCGGGACTCGTCTTCAGTAGGTTAATGTGTAAATCAATACCACATCACATTCCAAAATTACTTTCTTAGCTGAAGCAGCAACAACTATCTTTAATATTGTAAAAGTGGTTTCTTTTGCGTACAGATACTTTCGCGGTTTCCATCGATGCCGACTTTTTCGCGTGTGTTTAAATTCGCGGTCGGCAAAATCTGTGAATTCACAGTTGGCAAAAACTGTTTTATTTTGCACATGAAAACCCAAACTATAATCCAATTATTCCTTTATTTATTAAATAGAAATTAGAATTAAAGGCAGGCTTTCCTGAAATCCCGTCTCTCGAGTACTTTATAACATGCTGGTACCATAAAACCTAATAGGTCCATGCTTGTACCTACATTGCACGGTGTCGCTGTGTGTGTGTGCTGAGCATCAATAGGCCTACACTCAATGCGTGGAATCTCCGTGTGTGCATGTGCGCAATAGCATTGTAACAAGCGGCGAGTTCAAAACATTTTCGCGTGATGTTAAATTCGCGGTTCGACCTCAAAGCGCGAAAAGCGCGAAAATAAAACCACCGCGAAAGAAACCACTTTTACAGTAGCCAAAATTGAGCAAACTTTGAGTTAGAGGCTTGACCTTTTCCTGTTGTTTCATGCAACTCCTTTCCCTCCCACAAAGTCATATTACTACTGAACATTTCTGGCCCGCGTTTTAGCTAGAAAATGACACTCTGGGGGGCATTTCATGAAGCAGTTTGGTCGGATATTTTTCTGACAAACTGTTACAAGCTACTGAAATCCCTGCATCTGATTGGCTGAGAGCAAATTTGTCCGACAACTTTGTCAGACAAAATGCTTCATGAAATGCCCCCCAAACTTCACTAGGGTTTGATTCATTTTTATTTAAACTTGAAGCCATTTTGTAACAGATGGAGTTTGCACATCTACACTTCAAGTGGTAAAACTGTTAGGCCTAGTATCAATTATACTATTAACAAATAACCATGATATAATAATAACAATAAATGTGCCAAATACATGAAGATCAGGGAGAGATCAAGAAGAGGCACTATGCCCTTGTCTTAGATTTCTAACATCACTTTGCAATGAATTTATCAATGGCATAATTTGTCAATTTGTGAATCAATTTGTTTGCTAATACTTCATTGCTTTCTTCCTATTCATTTCATACTCTATGCAATTCACCCATCCATGGCATAGTTCTTCTGCAAAACTGATCAACTTGTTCACAGCACAATTTCTGGCAGCCCCGCCTGAATCATAGTGTTTGTACCAGTAGTTGACATATGTACAATGTACGTACAACTGTAGGCAGTCATCAAACATAATGAACCTGCCATTATGACCTGCGTGCTAACACACACACACTGACACACACACACACACACACACACACACACACACACACACACACACACACACATACAATGCATATAAATACTCGTAAACGTATTAGTAGCTGGAAATCATACAGAAAGGTATCAAGAACACCTGCATGTAAATATGTGGCACTGTACAACAGCGACTCACAGGTACACTGTAGGCCATGCTTTTTATCAGCACTAACGAGAAAATCTAGAAAAGACATTGTGTACAAAGCTGCAGCTTGGAAAATACAAAAGTGCCATAGATAATATAAGATATCACAACGTTACTTTTAAATAATTGTACCGTCTTGGCCATAGGTGACTGAATAATGACATTTTGTGAGTCATTAGCATCCAAACTGCCCACAGCCACCCTTGCAGGGATCAAAACCTTGTCAACAACATTGTGGGGTTCTGAGGGCTAAAAAGGTGTATTTCTGATTGAAAAAACAAACAAACAAACAGTATTTTTGCCTATCTTGCAATAGACACATGTAGTAATACCGTATGTCCCCCCCCCCCAAAAAAAAAAAAAAAAAAAAATTACAATGGTACCCTCTGCAATGATAACTTTAAAAATAGTGAATCAATCCAAACACAATTTCAGGGTATGAAACTATAACTCATTACCCACATCTTACAGAAAAAAACATTCAATTTGCTTCAGCGGTCAAAGAGAAATGAGGATTTTTGTAGAGCATATCAGGAATCCCTTCCCTCCAAGTTCTGTCTATTGTGTTTACTCATTAATATGCAGTTCCAAGAGCATCCAAGTGCTAAACTTATGACATGCTTTACAACAATCCACATTTCTCTGTGACCGCTTAACCAAATTGAATGGGGTTTTTTGTAAAATAGAGCTAAGATGTTATATTTTAAGACCCTGAAGTAGCATTTAGATGGTTTAATCATATTGAGTGTTATCAATGCAAAAATCCGTTTGTAATTTTTTTTTGACATACTGTACAATTAGGGGAAAACAGTATTTTCCATAAAACCTGCAGTATATTTGGCAAAAGAAAAAAAAAAGGGTAATATATTAGTACACCTGTACTGCAAAAAAAAAAATAAATACATAAAAAATAAATAAAAGTTGGTTGACATAAGCCTATCTGCCAATGCGAGCATGTGTGTATTTGTGGGTTGTGGGTGTGTGGAAATTTTTGTGATTTTTGAATTGTTAAATACCAGACCTGTATCACCCTTCTCTGCACTTTAATATCCAATAACAGAGAGAAATTTATGTCTTCTTTCTGTGGGTAGCGGCACACAATCCAAGCCTGGTGCCTTAGGATGAGCATTGT
Source organism: Diadema antillarum (assembly GCF_040938485.1). Classification (NCBI taxonomy): domain Eukaryota; kingdom Metazoa; phylum Echinodermata; class Echinoidea; order Diadematoida; family Diadematidae; genus Diadema; species Diadema antillarum. Next base: position 986,541 of record NW_027271026.1, read on the forward strand.
TGAGACAATGTTTAAAGGGATGGTACAGTTTCAGTTGAGATGGGCTTCAGGTTTCCAATGCTTTTTTATGATTATTTTTTTTTTAATAACGAGAAACCAGTTATGAAATATGAAATAGCATATAATTCTAAAAGGAATTCAAAGTTTATTTGATGAAAAACGGTTTTGAAATGGCCGGGACAGCCCAATCAAAGCAATCTTAATTAAAAGATGGGACCCATCTTTTATTAGGATTGCTTTGCTTTATTTGATTTTGGTTATCTCAGCCATTTCAAAACCGATTTTCATCAAATAAAGTTTGAATTCCTCTTAGGATTGTATGCTCTTTAACATAATTTCATAAAGTGGTTTCTAAGTATCTTCCGAAAAGTTTTAAACTGAATCCTCACCTCAACCAATACTATACCATCCCTTTAACTCAGACTTGTTGTTTTGCATGCTGAACACTTTGGAAGTGTAAGCTGAAATTTAAGAAGGTGCTAAATAAGCACTTGCCCGATTTCCCAGGGCAATTGAAAAATCAAAGTGGGACTAGTGTTTGGAATTACCCAATTAGGCAAGCAAAAAAATAAAATAAACTTGAAGCCACCTTTTTTCACTTATTCTGCCCTATAAACCCATGAAGTCAACCATGCAGAAGCCCAAAGATAATGACAGCTTAGTGATGCAACGCACATTTGATCAACTTTCCAACACTTGCATGAAGAAGCCCCAATGCAACGCAACACCATCACCCAATCAAAAATATTATGGTTTTCATTACATTTGTTATATAATCAGAAAGAACTGCACAAAAATATGTCAATTTGAAAGAGAAGCAGGGCCTTAAGATTTCTAAAATATGTTGTCAATTCAAGAATGAAGTGCATATCAAGTGTATACACAACAAGCTTTGAAAGATTCTGGAATAGAAACAATTATATCATGGACAACAAAGGACTCAAAGGGATTTTACATTTTCTTTTTTTACTCTATATGGAAACAACAATGAATAAAAAAAAAGAGAGAGAGAGATGAAAATACGAAGCTACAGCACAAACTGCAAAGTGGAGCTTCTGTGGCTCTAGACTGTGGTTAAAGACTCAAAGTGATGTGCCTATTGACCTCCTACCTTGCTACGAGGATCATTCATTATCATTCTAACCTCAGTTCACATTCTTTATCATTCTAACCTCAATTCACATTCTTTGCGGCAATCCTGTCAGCAGCACTCATTTTCAAAGCACTGTGGATATTTCCTGGAAAAAAAAATATCCAACATTATGTGCAGCCTGGATTATGGATGGATGAATCTCGTACACAGGCATCACTTGATTCCATTCCAATGTCTCCACAAAAATATTCTGGGACAGAGAAGATGTTTTTCTTCACGATAAGTCAGAGGGAGCCCCCGGCATGTGCAGTACAATCTGCTGGTCAGAGCAGTCGGGTACTCCAATCCCTACCTAATCTAATCAAAAGAATGCTTAGTGCAGTGCTCACCTGTTAATCGGGAACTGCTTTTACAGCGGGAACCCCGCTTAAGTGCAACAAAACTTGATGTAACAAATTTTTCATGTGCTATTTCCACCACTTAATCGGAACTGTGAACCGCTTTATTGGAACAAATCTGGCTGAAACACTACTATTGTCCTTCATTACCCACGCCGATGAAAATCGGCAGGGGGTTATGTAAAGGGTTCCGTATGTTTGTTTGTTTGTTTGTTTGTTTTTTCGTTTGTTTGTTTGTTTGTTTGTTTGTTTGTGTACAAGATAACAAGAGAACGGGTAAACGGATTTGCACGAAATGTTCAGGGGCTGTTTGGATAATGGCAGGAAAGAATCGATTAGATTTTGGTGATAATCGGTTGACCCTTGCAAATTCTGAGTGACCTTGAAGTTTTGACCCCATGGTATAGTGACCACTCCGAAAATTTCCCGTTTCTCACTTTGCGATTTTCCGCTACCATACGAAAACATAAACTCCCAAACGATCCGACTTCGCTGCTCAAATGTTCGTAAGAATTCCGAAATTTACGTTTAGGCCTATTTGAGGGACTATGTCCTTCTAGATTTATGAAAGTTCGTTCTCCGTCGTCACAAACTGGCCCGTATTTTGATGATTTTTCAAATTAACATTGATTGTTTTTTTCGTTGGAGGAGCATTTGCTCGGTCGCAGTCACACTGCACGATATGCGCGCTCAATGTCAATGCGTGTGCAAGGCCGCTGAAAATGCATCGCGCTCTACACTGTCGGTGCAAAATTGCATCGGGGACGTTGCGGCGCTCGTTGGTGACCTAATACTGGTGCAGTGGACATTTGCATTCAACCCTTGCATTGAATAATGCCCGTGGACACTAATCATTTCATAGGGGTAATTGCCTAGGGGGTACGTACATTTTGTTTTTCTTTTGCACTTTTGTGGATACCATCAAAGATCGTACACTCGTACGACTTTTGATATCATCACACTCTTGGCTTGCTATAATCAAAATATCCCGCAAGAAAACGGCGTATTTCTCAATTTTTAGCGCTGTTTCGGCGACCTGTCGCGTAGACAATACTCTTAAAACTGGACTTAATTCTCGCGCGCTTGGAAAAGTTCCGATTCTGCACTTTTGACGGTAGAATTTGGGATTTTCGATGGATTTTTGGAGGAGACTAAAGGACTTTCCTGTTGTGAAATGATGTGATTTGCTTGTGATGTGACTGTAGAACCAAAGATCGTACACTTCAGTGTACGATCTTTGGTAGAAATCACTGGCTGGTGATAAAGCACACTGGCAATTAAGTGACCGAATTCTGGTAGATGACCGAATGCACATTATGTTTACCCCGACTTTGTACAAGGCGTGGGTCTGCCGCCTTTGACGGCCCCTCTCTAGTTAATGTCTAAAAAGAATAAGCCAATCCTTAGAAATAATTGCACAGATGTCATTTCCGCACCACAAAGGTTAATTTCTAACTAGTTTCCGATGGATTATGGCATCAGTGTCGGGCAGTAAGACATAGCACAGAGGTGGTCATCTATCAAGCGTCGTCAGCTTCTACTCATGCACTTACACTCGCTTACCACCCCTTCAGTGTGATACGGAGAATTCCCTTTCCCGCATGTGGCCCATACTCTTCATGTTTGCGCATAGTATGCATGCAGTGTGTGTATGTTCGTGTGTGGCAGCAGAACAAGGGGGGTATGAATGTGAGAAAAATGTGTTTGTACAATCATTACAATCAGTGTCGCCGTAACATGCATGTAATTTAGACAGCTTGTTGGAAGTTGGCATAGCTGCCTCTTTCTCTGCATTGATAGGGTCATAGGCATCGTGACTGATTATGTACTTAGAACTCTAAAAAGCGTTATTTTGAGGATCAAATGTATTGGAGGTATGTTCAGATGATGCATTTTCCAAAATTATGAGACTGCTGTGTCTTTCCTTATTGCAACTTTGCATCTGCGTGTCATAGCACATCTGTAATTGTTGCTGTGGTTATCGTTGGGTTTAATAACTGTGCATGATTTAGTGTACTGCCCACATACTGGGCTTCATGATGTGTGGTTTGCATGGCCAGTACCAGCCACCGCTTAAGCAGGAGCACCACTTAAACGGGAGAAAAACGTGTCTCCCGACCCCTCCCGATTAAGCGGTGAGCACTGTACCACTCATCAGCCTGTTAAGAACTTCCAAGTCACAGCATTTCACAATTTCCTTTTTTTTTTTGGGGGGGGGGGGGGAGACACAAAATGAACACTTTCCTTGTTCTTTACACACACAAAAAACAAGGTGAGGCAGTTTGATCTACACATCAACTCCCGCCATTGTGCACTTCCTTGAATCTTGGGCATGAAAGTTTGTGCAGGAGACAAGAAATACAACTTTTGATGAGTGCTCACACTGACATCACCAAACAGAGGTACACATAATATGCAGCGTGATGATTGATGCAGCAATTTTCCCTGCACCCATCAGGAACAGTGCCAGTAATTGAGCCAACAATCATTTTTTTATAACAGAAAAAAGAACAGAAGGAAGAAATAGAGAAATAAATGTCACGAGACTGACAGTTTAATTACAGAGCAATCTTTGGGATCTGTGACAACATCTCGGGGATGTAAGGCACTAACAGCCTCTGCCCCAGGTCAATGTGGTGTGCTCATTTTGACTTTCATTGAGCGATATTGCTCTGCCCGTGCACATAAACACATTTACGGGGAAAAAGTATTCACACATAATGCTCTCTGATATTCATGAGTGACAAGCTGGTCTGTCTTCTTGTTGTATGTCATCCGATACGCAAATCAAAAAAAAGAAAAGAAAAAAGAAAGAGAAATACAGATCTCTATCTCACAGAAAGATATTGAAAAAGTGAAAGCAAAACATTGATGTATATAACACTTTACTATTCTGACACTGCAGCTTCATAAATGAAACTCTTTGGTGTTTCAACAGGCAGAGTATTTTTTACCATTTGATGAGGAAATTAAAATTATCTTTTTACAAACCATATTTTAAGGTGATATCTATAAGGGAATGACAGATGAAGTATAAATGGATACTCTGCATAAAGAAGATCCCTCTCAACCGCCCCCCCCCCCTTTGAAAACAAAAACAAGAACAAAAACAGAGAAAAATTGAGTTTGGAAATGCCCACTGACAAGTCTTGCACACTTGGAAACACACTAACATTGGATACACGTACACTATACCACAAGATCGTTGTTATGCATGTATCATGCCGGGTACTCTCAGCACCACTTCTCTGGCCAACAGCAAACAAACCTGCGTTGTCATGGAAGCACATCTATCAGGACAGATGAGATGCCTGCTAAAAGCAGCACTCATGCAAACCACACACTATTACCTCTCATGACATCTACAATGTACAAACAAAATTTCCTTCCAGTTGTTTGATTCAACATGGTCCATCAGTGGCAGATCCAGGCCGGGGGGCACACGGGGCACGCGCCCCCTCTTTATTTTTTGGTTAAACCAAAAGAAATAAAAAGAAAAAATGAGGGGGCACGTGTGCCTCTCCCTTTCATGTTGTTAAGGCGCCCCCGCTTTACAGAATTCCTGGATCTGCTCCAGGGTACCGTTTCATGAAAGTTATCAGCACTGACAAGTTGTCAGTCTCTGACAATCACCATAGTAACAGTCAGCGACCAGAGCATCCCAGCCAATCAAAACCAAGGATTTTGCTGAAATTGTCAGCGCTGACTAAATTGATGAAACGCCCCCCTGGTCCATCCAATGTACATGTACCTTTGTACACCAACTCTCATTCAGTACTGCTGGAAACATTATTTTTTTCCCAATAATTCTTTTTTTCTTCGTTATCAACTTCGGAAAGTGAAACGCTGGTTGCTGTTTGGCTTTCATTCCCATTCTGATTGCTGGAGGAGAGAGACAGGACAATAGTTTCCTCTCCTCCCTCCTACTGTTCACTGGGTTGATTCGAGGATGAAATGATTGACACGTTTAATGCACAAAAAGTTCTTCACTGACGGCAGCCAGACAAAGGCTCCCAGGTTCTGATGATTCCTAGCTCTTCTGAATGCACACACAGACTTTAATATTTCTCTATGTAATGCCAACTAAATTGCATGGATTTGTAGCAGTTTAAATACTCCCCTCCCCCCCCCCAAAAAAAAAAAAAAAATCACTAAGATTTTGCAATTACACACTTCTGTTTGACATTCATGCAGAAACTGCAATATTAATATCCAAAATATGACCAAAAAAAAAAAATAATGACTGATCTAGCACACTGTCTTTTATAATTCCTAGTCTGCGCTTCATCACTAAATCTGCCATGCCTGAGAAAAAAAACATTCATATTGCACTGTCCAATGATTTGTTTGGTCAACTACAGCTTTGATTGAAATTTGATTAACATCACATCTCTTCTCACAAAATGAGCTTCTACTGTATTTTCTGACAAAAAAAAAAGGCTGAACACGTTAACATCTCATGATGATAGTGATCAGTACGTACTGCGTGTCAAAGACGTGCCATTCACATCAAGCACTGAAGACAACCCATTACACCCCACTAGTATGGAGTTTCCTGCATGATTTCATAAAACTTTCATTCAAATTCATTAACATGCAATCATGTCAGAGTGATTCTCCTCGCTCACCTTTTCACTTGGTTTAAATTCACTACCAAGAACTTTCCATGTAAATGATGATTAATTTCGATATCATAGTAGTGACAGATTCATTCTATTTCACAGCTTTACATCTGCACTCCATATATTTGACATCATATCATTCAAATTTAATATGGACAGATTAAATGCATAATTTACCATTTGCAGCTGAAACAAATATCCATCATTAGTGCTTCAAAATAATTCTTAAATGTGAGTTATGGATAGAAACAACCAATGTAAAATTTGAACCAATATAATCGATGTTAAGTATTGTTAAATATACAAAATGTGAACAATAGTTATAATAAAAATGTTTCCAAACAAAACCGTCCAGTTATGGTTTATTGAGGAAAAATAGTGATATCTCCTTATGTTTCAGGCTTTATTGTGAAAATTTTATATGGTAGGATGTTTTGTGATACAACTGACCTACAATGTACACATATGCATCAAATGTGATATCCTGAACATTTTTTAAATCACTGCTCCCAAAGGTAAACAGGACATTTCATTCTATTTTGCAGCCTAACATTTGCACTCTACTTTGTACCAGTTGAGTTTAGGCCATGATATTAACACAAAACAAGTTTAAATTTTGTTTTGAGAATTCAAGCTCATATCTCCTGCAATAGATTTCATGCAACATTGTTCAAGATACAGTACTTTGTTGTTATTTTTTTTGTACCTCTTGATTTCATTTCTGTACTATTAAGTTTGCTGGGTTATTCTTGTTGTTTTTTTTTACATCGGCATAATCACTGCTCATTCTTTAATTCTTATTTATCTACAAATAATACCAATTTCAACTATTCTACACTAACTTGATGATCAAGTCTAAATTTTGTAAACCAGTAATATATACTTCATTACTATATGATCCGATTGTATACTTTGTAATCATATGTTGGGGTGGGAATGAACAAAAAGGTGTGCATCTCGCTAAATATCTTTCTTCTGTATTTTCATCATAATCTCTTTGTCTGACAATTTCTTGGTGTGCTAGGCATTTGGGCAGGTACAGTGTATGTCCTGGAGCGGCTGAACCACTAGCTGCACTAAACTGGTGTAAACTAAATTCAAGATGTAAATACCAAATGTATGACTTTTTCTCTTTAACTTACAAGCACTTAAATGCAAGAACACTTGTAACCAGAAGCTATCGTAAATTTGAATGGTGTTCATAAGCAGTTTTAATTTTAATCCCTCTTTTTGCACTTTCAATTTATGAAATCACAAGAACATAGGTTAAGATTAGATGCCTATTTTTGGTGTCTGAACTTCGATGTCGCTGGACATGTTAATTTGTTCCAAACTGCATGAAACGTTTACTGATTTGGTTGAATCAAGAATGAAGATGGACGGGAAGATCTAATGTACCACAACTGACAGACTATACATTGTTTTGCTCATTATTACATGGCGTACATGTTAGATCAACCCCTAATTGCATTGGCCATTATGACACACACCCTGGCCTGATTGAAGTCGCTTGTGAGCTAATTCAATATCACCGCCGAGACGGTGCGTGCATGTGTGTGATGTCATATTGGGCGTATTTATGAATCATTCTTTCTACCCTGACAATACGGCTGCTGATTTGCCAGTCAGCATTGCATGAAACTGCTCCTCAACATTGGCTGATTTGCACCTAATGGATCTTAAATGATTGAGTGTAATCAATTTTAGTGGTATACAATGAGACAGAGGGAGAGAGAGCAGGAGTGCACGTGAGCGAGAGGGGGAGAGAACAACAGTCAATGATATCTATCAAAGGTAGAGTTTTCTCTTTTTTTATGGCTTGCAAACATGATTAGTTGGTGTAACATGTTGAAGTTGCTACCAGGTGTGACATGATCACAGACATACAATGGAGACTTCATTGCCATCACAGCACAGATTATTCACACACGTCATGATATTGCAGCACCCGTGAGAGAGTTTGCAACCAGGTGCACAGTATGCACAAAACACAACCCCTTTTTAACTTTTTTAATCTCACTGAGTTACTAATTCTACTGAACATTTCTCTTCAATTCTAAACAGTTTTATGTGTCTTTAATAAATCATGAAATCTTATCTTGTTAATGTGGCAAACAGAATGTCTAGATGTCCTCCCACACACTGCAGTGGAACATTCTTTTCACAATGTATTTTCTATTTAAAAGTGAATTATATGTCTCTGAAATCTTCTCTTTGTATGTGTATACTCAATCAATTTGGGTCATAATATTCTATGTATTATGCCCTTTCTATCTCTCTCTCTCTCTCTTTGAAACTTACATAGAGAGGAACATCTCTTCTTCTTTTGCAATAACTCTCTCCCTATAGCTCTGTCTTCCTACACAGTAAATACACTAGTACTTTCCATTTCTTGGTCTCTCTCTTTCAATCTATCTATTTTGAACTCTCCCTCTCTCTTTTATATTTTTACACAATCATTCCCAATGCTCTGTGACAACTGTATATTACATACTTAAAGGGATCATGTAGTTTTGGTCGAGACCTAACATCGGGATTATAACATTTTTTGGTGAGATAATGAAAAACCTCTTATGAAATATGAAAGAGCATGTAATTTCAAGAATGATTCAACGTTTATTTGATGAAAATTGGTCTTCAAATGGCTGAGATATCCAAAAAAAGCAATCCCAATAAAATTGACAGGCCACGATTTTTATTAGGATCTCTTTGTTTTACCTTGTTCTTTGATAACTCAGTCATTTCAAAACTGATTGTCTGATCTGATTCCCCTTAGGAATTGTACACTCTTTAACATTTCATAGAGTGGTTTCTGAATATCCCACAAAACGTTACAAGCTGAATCCTCACCTCAACCAGTACTGCACAGTCCCTTTAATATTTAATTTCTTCTTTTTTTTTACCTCATCTCCTTCCTGAGAAGCTCATTTGTGTCTATTTCTCACTATTCTTCACTCTACTTTCTGCTTTTCTTCATCTCTGCCCCTGTCACTTGACAATATCTGCATCCCCATTAATCTGTCTAATAGCTGACAAACTGTCATGCTGCCATGGCAACAATCATCACACCAAAGATGATGCAGCCATGCCAGGCTGGATACAAAGGCCATCTTGATATTAATATAAATATGGGCTGGAGCAACTTACTTCCGTTTGGTCACTGCCACGATGATTGTGTGCTTGCTCGACTTTGTGGCTCGCAATGACCTGTGATAAATTGAGGAGAAACCAAACACAAAACACACATAAATGAGATGCAAACACACCTAGCATATATCATAAGTCATAAAGTTATTAAGACATGTACTTAAAGGGATCGTAAAGTTTTGGTCAAGAACTAATGTCAGGTTTATAACATTTTTTTGGTGAGATAATGAGAAACTTCTTATGTAATATGAAAGAACATGAATTTCAAGAAGGATTAAACATTTATTTGATGAAAATTGGTCTTGAAATGGCAGAGATATAAAAAAAAGTGATCCTAATAAAATTGACAGGCCATGACTTTTATTAGGATCTCTTCATTTTACCTTGTTTTTAGATATCTCAGTCATTTCAAAACCGATCTTCTTCAAATAAACTTTTGATTCCCCTGGAATTGTATGCTCTTAAAAATAGTGGTTTCTAAATATCTTGCAAAACGTTACGAGCTGAATCCTCACCTCAGCTAGTGCTGTACAGTCCCTTAAATAGCTTGAGATAAAAGAACCATGGAAGAGAATTATGATGATGATATCACACCCTGGAATTGCTTTCATGAAAATACGATCTCGCACCAACAGTACAGAAATCTTGCATTGTAGGTACTGTATGCATATTGATATATAAACAGCAACTGATACAAAGTCTTTGTAAAGTTTTTTGTTTTGTTTTGGTTGTTGATACAAAAGAATATCTCTTTTGTGTAATGAGTGTGAGAAAAATAAAGATTGCTTGAAAAAAAAAAAGTGTCTCCCTTATAAGAGGTCTTTGCCCAACCATCCAGTGAAAAAAAGCATGCACTTGAAATCTTCCAAGGAGGTGTACATCATTTAACTGACATTCCCAATGATCACGTGCCCAGTTATGCTGTGATTACTGTATTGGTAATAGCATCCAGTAGAACAAAGGAGATAGTACATAAATTTGCAACACATAGGTAATCGTCACACTTTTCCAGAAGCCTGGATTCAAAAATTTCAATAGGTGTTGACAGATCATACAAAATCAACAAATGCAAGATAAAGGTAGATTAGTACTGCACTGGTGATAGCACAAAGTAATTACGCACTGGACAACAAGTGCTTTCAGTCGCCTCCACTGGCTTACGAAATTATCATTTGTTACGTACATCTTGTATGTTATGAAACAGGCATTTGATGGGCATCTTCATATCCAATTTAAGATAGTGAAGACAGGAGACCTTTTAATATGGAAGTTGGGAGACAAAAGAGAAAAGTATCCATTATCTCAACTCCAGGCCAAGTTATTGTAAGGAACAATCGAATATGATAGAATGCACACTTCACTGAAGTTCAGTCAAAGGAGGAATTCAATATCTTCTTGGGAATAAGGGTTTCATGTTGCAAAGGAAATCAAATCTTTTGTTAGAATTTTCTGTACGCTTTCACAGGAGATCTTTTATGTGTTGCTTGAAAGTTTGATTTTCTTTTTTTGTTATGTTTCACAATTCTATACCAAATGAACATGTTTCTCATAACATCCACAAACTAGTGCAAGGCTGTTTGTGACCAGGCTTGTGGATAACTTGTGCAAGGGAAATATCAGCTACAGAAACTGAATTTAAAGAAGCATTTTGTTCATCACATAGCTCATACTGCATGTTTACACATGAACTGGAGATAACTGCTGATTTGAAGTTATCATAAAGAGCCGATTATCGGGAAGAAACTAAATAGTCTTTCGCGTCTGACATAGGCTGCGTTTATCTAACTTGAGAGAGAGAAGCATGTTTCAAAACGCATTTGGAATGATGTTTGCAAATACAGTTTGAAACGCGAATCTCGGGATGCAGCATTTATCTATCCATCATACAATTGCAATTCAGGTGTCGTCACTGCGCAGCTGCTGTGTGCTGTTCGACCCAGGAAGTAAAGGTCAACTGCGAACCACCAAACATGCCTCATCATTCACACACAAATAATGGGTAGAAAACACAACCAAAAACAGCTCTGCGAATTGATCTTGAGATATAAATGCATTTCAGAACGGCATTGCGTTTATCTATTCGCAGAAAGGCTATCGTGGTCTCAAACGCATTTCAAAATGCCCTTTGAATGGCATTTCAAAACGGCATTTCTAGACATGTTTGAAAACATGGTTGCATTTATCTAACCACCGAAAATATGTAAAATGCGTTTAGGATCGTGATTATGCCTCAGAAATTTTTTAGATAAATGCACACTTCAGTTTGTTCTCTTTTCTGAGAGACCACACCACAGTTTTCATCATACTGAGTTACTTTTTCCTGCAGTGAGTGCTCTCATTGCAAATAATAATAGAAAACGCCATATAAAGACGAAGATATAGTACTCGAGCCTGCAAACTTTCTGGCGATGTTTCAGGAGGCTTTTGGCACAAATACCTAGTCAATCTAATGAGACATTGTAATATGTTAGTGTCAAAAGTTTTCTCTAGCAGTGTGAATGAGTCTTTATGTAAAAATAAACTGCTGAAGGTCCACGGGCTACATGTTCAAGGTATGCAAATGTTTCTATGAAATGCATATTTCCACTAATGGCAAAGATGGCAAATATATTGGGGAAAAAATAACAAGAAACCCGGGGCCTCGTGCTCACCTGAGTTTCGCAAGTTCATCTTTCATGCATTCTTGTAAACTATTATACCAAAGAACATAGCAAACTTTGGGGCAGTTTTCACGGCCTCCCAGGGGGCATGGAGTCCATTTGTATTTATTCAATCACAGTGACACGGGCAAAAATACCCGCCAAGTTTGTAGAAAGTGTGGTCATCAAATGTATTTTCAAAAAGAAAATCAATGGGTAAAAACTGGCTCCTAATTCAGTCCTGGCCTTTATGGAGTAACCTCTGGATCTACAATAAATAACCTTGAAAGGATATTCATTATTAAATATATTTGTTCAAAATATTTCTGGTTTTACAGAATTATTTGTTGTTGTTGTTGTTACTTTTTATAGATTCTCCAGTTTGGGGGTTTTGGGGTCCCCTGGTGTGTTTATAGGGGGAGGGGGACATGGTGCCCATTTCTACAAGTATATATTCTCTCACCCTAGTGACAATGCCTGCTAGCTTGGGGACAATAACTCACTTGAGCCCTTGGCTCAGGTGAGCTAAAAATGTAATCATTCGTTCAAATGGTGAGATTCTAGCAATTGTGAACCGCACAGGTATCAAGGAAAAGGAGCTCTAGATAGACAGAACCCTGTCCCTCTCACTCTCCTCGCGAGATTCTTATCAGATAGCCATTAGTGGCATCGCAAATGCGCATTGTGATATCATCCAAATTGCTCCACCAAGGTGTTCAGCATGTCCCTCAACAGTCACACTCACTGTCATCTCGCGCAGAAATGTGTGCGGTTGTGCAGCATGGATAGGCTGACTGATTCACGAACCTGGCTTAATGCACCAACACATATCAGCTGGTGTGATTTCTGCAAAGGTTCATTATGGAGAGCTGGCAGTCAAACTTCTTTCACCATAAAGCAGCAGTGCGCCCATACTGATGAAAGGTCAATAAAAAGCACTCACATGCTTCCTGCATTTTACCAGACACTTCAATTTCAAAAGTTTCCACCTTATACCAGTCAAGAATAAAAATGGTGTTGATATTTCTACTCTACACGGTCATGATGTTAATTCCCTTTAACTAAGCTCACGCACAGCTCTACTTATACAACCAAGGCAATATTGATAAGAAAGAAAAATTGCAATATGTTGAATAATGACAAAGTTACACACAAACTGCAGCATTATAATTACCAAGGCATTTGCAAGTTTTGTTACAACTTGCAATCAATAGGTTACTCTTCCTCATATGGGAGTTGTAGTTGTGTAATGCATCAGTCTTTAGAAACTTAAAACTTCTCAGGTAACCAACCATGATACAGGATTTTGATGGTGACTGTCATAAAGAATGTTACAGCAAACATGTAATGCCAGATTTATAAGATGTCACATATATTGGGGATGGGGGTTTACTGGTTTGAGAATTTGCCAGGAATCATTTACTGTATTAAAGCTGTATTTTTGCATACAGATATCTCAACAAATGAGGAGGTCACTGACATTTTTGTATTAAGATGCTGTTTTGCGAATTGACAACAAGGCTATTGTAAGTGCAATATCATCCTTGCGCATAGCAGTATTTTCATGTGTTATTAAATTCGTAGTCCAAAAATAATTAGTGAAATTCGTGAAAGTTAAACCCTCGCGAAAATGACAGCTTATACATTTTATGCATTTGGTTTTTCACAATTACTTTCTAGTTCTTTCCAACATAGAGAATATCATCCAAGATTGTTTTATGTCATATCATGATATTATATAACACATTACAACTCTGCATAATAAAAAGCTTGTATCAGTTCATGTGAAAGAATTTGCTGAAAAGAGGCAATTACAAAGTATACCTTCTTTATTGGCTGCTTTTAAATAATAGTTCATGACTGTCACACATACATGCCAAATGAATCAAGAGAATTTGTGACTACAGTATGTCTTAAACTATTCATGCCTTTTGAAAGTGGGTACCAAAGTTCATAGAATTGCAGGTCCACCTTTATTTCTTCCCAAATTTCTTCAGCATTTGTTTGTATGCTTTGTTTTGTTTGTATTTGTATGATTTGCTGCCTATGCCATGTGTATGCGCCTTTGTCATAAACATTCTAATCTGTTCATCAAAGCAAAACATGCACAGACAACCAAAATTACCTGTAGGCTTTAGCATCTGGATGTAACTTAAAGGGAACGCAAACCCAAAGAGCAATGTGGATTGATTAAAAGCATTAATATTAGTAGAACACATCAGTGAAAGTTTGAGGAAAATCGGACAATTGATGCAAAAGTTATGAATTTTTAAAGTTTTGGTGTTGAAACCACTGGATGAGGAGACTACAAGAGGTTATGACGTAAGAGTGGACAACAATATAAAGAAAATATAAAAGCAATTACACAAAAATTCACTTTTCTAGCAAAATGAAAGAGTACTTGACTAACCGCCTTCAGAAAGCAGCGGGAATATATGTAAGTGCAACCCCCTAACATATGTCAGTATCAAGTTGATGGAATGTGTAATTTTCATGAAAAATGAATTTTTATTGAATTCCCTTTATATTTTCTCTACATTGTAGTCCACTCATACGTCATAACCTCCAGTAGTCTCCTTACCCAGCAGTTCCAACACTAAAACTTTATAAATTCATAACTTTTGCATCGATTGCCCAATTTTTCTCAAACTTTCACTAATGTGTTCTACTAATGTTACTGCTTTCCACACAATCCACATTGCTCTTTGGGTTTGCGTACCCTTTAAGCCTCCACAGTAACTAACACACACAAACACACACACACAACATCTAAAGAGTATTGATGCATGATAGGAACTATAAAGGCATCAACCTGTGTAAAGTGTGTATGTAGATTTTCAGCAAAAACAAAATGAAAAGAAACAAAAACAGTATTGATGATCTATTGATTGGACATTATCTATCCTGATGTAACCTAAAAAGCCTATCATATTGCTGTTGAGACATTCTGAAGCAGGTTCTGCGGAAAGATCTCTGTCCTGTAAATAGTGAGGGTAGGTTAGGCCAAGACCGTACTACAATGTCATTTTATAAGCTGTCTGGGAGTATTACTGGCTACCGGTTATTATTTAGCTACACTGTATAACCTGGCTTGCGTCAATCTGTAACCCTGCCAAGCCAGGGACGGGTTCCACGAAACTAGTGTCATCACACATCCACCTATAAGTAAGGCAGGTACTTAAACATATAAAATGCATTGGAAGGTAACAAACAAACAAATCAACATACCACTGTTTTCCACATGAGACAGCAAAGCAAATGTACTACAGCTGTTTGTGAAAGCAAGGAGGTTTAAGAGTTGGAGTTCCAACTGGCTGTAATTATTCAAAAAGTTGTCAGTTTTCTATTGATGTACAAAAGGATTCCACAGGTGCATTTGTGCCTTTGACGATCAATGTTTGATGCCGCTGTCTTGCCGAGCGATCTGAAGATTAATTTTGAACTTTGACTTACTGTTGGCAATATTTTGCTTGCTTATTCATTAAATGAAATGAAATCTCATTTAATGATAAAGCATATCAAACAAAAGTCAATCCCGTCCAGAAATTGTACAAATGTGTATTACAAAATCAGAGCTGTATCATGGGAAAGTGTTTAAAATTGTACCATCCTAGAAAGCCAGTTTTATTATTTTTCCGCTTAATTCCTACTTATAAAACTTATATGGAATAATCTTCAAGTATAATTCTTAATTGATAGATATATCAGACTGGTGCCCAGGAATGCCCAGTCGAGTAATTTTCATTTTTTATTTCATCATTTTATTTTTACACAATTTCTATTCGCGCATCCCTGTGTCTTTACCATTATAATATATGACCTATCTTTTATAAGTAGGGATAGTGAAAAGTAATTACCATCACAAAGACATATCTTCCTTAGAAAGTGGCTGGTGATTTTGCAATGAGACACAAGCCAATTGTCTTCCTATCTGCACGGCATATCCATTTTGGCACATGCTTCAAATCTTTTCGAGTGGTGGCATCAAACCTTTAGCAAAGGAAATAAGACAGTTCTGATTCCATTCTCTCCAAACCTCCTCAGTAAAAGTGAACCCAAACCAAGCCAGCCAGATTGCAATATTTCCCCTTGTTTTCACCTGTTCCAGAACCGCTGTACAACTTTTTAGCTACTATCCAAAACAGTCTTGAAATTTACCATTTTCACCAAGTGAAAAGTCTTGAAGTCGGAAAGACAATCTTTTCAATGCAGTAATCCATGGGCAGGAGTCAATTTTCCCCATTTGATCAAAACAAAGCAAAATCATCCTTCATATTAAGTGTCCACACCATTTGAAACCAGTAATATGAATAATTGCAAATAACAGATTCACAGCTCCTAAGTCATGAAAGTTGATAATGTGCATGATGCAAATTATATCTTATATTAGAAACACAATTTTATATCATTGACAAAATGAGATATTTCGTAAAATACAAAAAACCAGAGGGGATACTTAAGTTTTGGGCGACAGCACACATATCTTGTCTGTTTACAAATAAAAAAGCTGTTGGAGCAACTCACATAGTCCTCTCAGTTATTTTGATGCTGAGGATCACTTACATTATTTTTTTAATATATCAGTTCATGTGTGCAACTACATGTAGGAAATGTCAGCTGCTATTAAAAGTATGCTAATGGTGCAACCCCATTACTGTTTGAATTGCAAACACGTAACCACAGAGAGGCATGTACACACTGCTATGAATAGAAGCATGTGCAGTGTTTGAAAATGTCCCAAAATTGTCACATTCTAGCCGGTGATGGCACTCCAAGAGCCCTGCGAAGAAAAAATACATCATTGGAGGCCTTTCCGTCCCGTCACGTGAAACACCATCGATGCTAAAAATGTCCATTTTACGAGGCAGTGTCTGCATTCAGATTACACCTAGCCGCATTCACACGCATCCGAATTTAACTGTTTTTCACAAACTGATTTTAGCAACACAATGCAGAAACAGTTAATTCTTGTGTGTAGACACATGATAGAAAAAAAAAAAGTGAACTCCTGCATTGCACATCACAATAAAAGATCAATCCATCTCATTTTTTTTTTTTTTTTGGGGGGGGGGGGGGGGTGGGGGTCGGTTAATTTCTTGTGATGATACAAGTGTATGCCCCGCGCAGCACATTATGCCCAGGCATATTAAACCAGTCAACTGAAGATTCAAAGCCTTTCATTTTAATGCAGCCTAGTGATATATATATATATATATATATATATATATATATATATAATCATACAATATATATGGGGTTTTTTTCAGGGGTGGAGGGGAGGGGGTGACATGTGTGAACTGTGGCAAGTAAAACTGCTTTTTGTGTCACGATGCAAAAAATTATACCTCCTGTGTGAGAAAGCAGCTAGTGCCTCCTTTCCAGTCACAGGTTTCCTGAAAGACATTTTTACTCATGGTTAATAGTTTTATGGAGTGTGAATACACACAAATGATCAAGTCTCCCAAGCAACTGCATACTGCAAGTGTCATGCTCTCCAACAGCTGTGCCGCAAACTCAATGGCCTGTTCATCAAATATGCATATCTCCGTACACATGCATGCAAGAGCACATACATTCTACATCGTTGTGTACACGACATATCACACACAGACACACACACACACACACAGACACACACACAGACACACACACACACATAATATATATAACGTAATACGTATGTCAAACTTGACATTCACTACTGTAAAACATGATATATTCGCGGCACGAAATTTTCGCGAATTGGAGCCGATGGCCTTTTTCGTGGCAAAAAATTTTCGCGAATTGCCTCTTGCGTTCAATGCATATAGTGTAGATAAAAAAATTTGCGTGCATTTTAATTTCATGAATCTTGGCGCTCGCGAAATTCGCGAAATTAAAATGCACGCGAACATTTCTCGTTTTACAGTACTTTCTCTGGTGGCCCTTTTGGGCCACTAAAATCAGTTTAATCGTAATGTTGGTGGCCCCAAATGAAGTGTTGTGGAGCTAAATAAGAGGAAAAATAGCTACTAGTATCTATATTAAAACAGAATCTCAGTTGCCCAATTGGGCCTTCAAAAGATTAATGCTTTTTGAAAAATTGGTGGCCCAATATCAATTCTACCGCCATTGTCGAGCCCTGTACTATAAAACTGGAAATTTTCGCGAATTTTGCAAGGAGTCAATTAAGATTCACGCAAATTAAAATGCAGCGAAAGTTCTTGTCTACACAATGTATCATCAATGCCAGTGGCAATTTGTGAAAATTTCATGCCAAGAATATTTCTGGTCTTAATACACATCCACAGAGCACTGTTCACTGTTTATCAGTGGAAGTGAATGAAGGTTAAGCTAAGCTCTGCCTCATTAAACATGTTTTTTGGGGCCTAGCCATTTTTCAGATTACAGGCACATTCCCACCATCTAGTAAAACTGGACTTGAAAATGCCTCCAGAATGCAACTGGCTAAACATTTATGACTTAATAGAAACATGTTTGCGAGAAATGCAATACAAGACTTTAATACGCGACTTTAATACGCACACAGCTCAAGTTGCATGGCTTGTAATTCTCAACATGCGAAGTTCATTTGCGGAACTGACAGGCCTTGTTACAGTGTATGTACTGTAAAACAAGAAATTTTCATAAGCATTTTAATTTTGCAAATTTCCCAAGAACCAAGATTCCTGAAATCAAAATACACATGAAAGTTTCTGTCTACATTTATAACGCACTGAATGCCAGTGGCAATTCGCGAAAATTACATGCGCGAAAAAGACTGTCGGCTCAAATTGGTAAAAATTTCATGCCGCAAATATTTCTGGTTTTACAGTATACATAACTGTCACATTTGAGTCAGGTAGAAATTTGCTTTCTGTTATGCCATAAATAAAAGCAAAAAATAAATGCAAAAATGACAGTTTCTGGCAATTCATGGTAAATTCATGGCAAAAGAAATTGGTATTATTATTATCACTAGTTTTAAGGTATTGCTTGAATGCTTCATTAAGTTTTTATATTTCTAGAAACCACACTGAAGCATTGTACTGAATTAAAATCAAACCTATCTCACTACAGATTATGTAACAGAACAGAGAATCAAATTCATTGTTCCCTTGTGCTCTGCACAATAGGCACTAATTCATACACTTGCCCAGTATCTCAAAGATGTCATATTAGACCTGTAACTTGAACAAGCATTACAATAATGAAGGTCACCACTTCATGATGTTTTCCTGAAGTAAAAAGTGGCTGTTTTCAAGAGTGAACATTTCTCACACTGCCACTGCAGAATTGCGTTTAGAAGACGGCTAAAGAATGTGTCACTAGCAAAGGGCCAAGTCATACCTAGCAAAAAACCTGCTGATCTCAGAGAAAAACAATTAGCCACAAACAGCATCAACTTTTGAAGTGGTAACTGGAGATATAGAATCCATTGCTCATGACTGCATGGCTGCGTATGATCGGACGCCAATGAGATAAAAGAGCCGTGTGAGTGATCTGGCAGGAGAATGAATTATTCATCTCACAATAGATGAATGAGGTGCCGAGTACCACTTGACACACGAAGCAAAATACAAACGCAGGTGCAGACACTACCACGATCATGCCATAAAGGGTATTATTTAATGGTGTGTCTTGTTTTATTTTGTTTTTCAGGTGGGGGGTATTCTTTTCTACGGTGACGCGACACTTGCTCCTGTAACATTATTTTGCCCCGGTCTTATTTTCTCCAAGGACTCATCAGGGTTAGGGCTGTGAGAGAGTTTTAGGTGTCAGTTCCATGTGAGGATTACCTTGGTAGGATTAGGCTTAGGGTTATATTCGTGGGTAGAATTCATGTTTGACTGAGCATGCAGATATTTCATGGGAGAATTCATCGCAGGAGCAAATGTCAAGGAACCTTTTTTACATTCGAAGGTCTCATCTGGGGTTAGATATAACATATTCTAAGTTAAAAGACAGGGTTCTCAACGAAAGGAGGAAACGAAATGTGGGACAGACAGATGGACAATCTGAATACTGTAAAACATGATTTTTTTTCGCAGCATGAAATTTTCGCGAATTGGAGCCAACGGCCTTTTTCACTGCATGAAAGTTTTGCAAGTTGCCTCTAACATTCAATGCATATAGTGTAGACAAGAACTTTCACGTGCATTTTAATTTTGCAAATCCTGGCTCTTGTGAAATTCGTAAAATCAAAAAGCATGCAAACATTCCTCGTTTTACAGTAACATTACCATAAAGTTCCGTGTATAAGACGCACCCGTGTATAAGACGCACCCCTAATTTCGGACCTAAAATTTAAAAAAAAAAAAAAACACGAAAATGTCCACGCAAATATTGCGTGTGTCATACATATTATTTCAGCTCAAAATTTCCCTAGAATGCAGCATGTATTTGCTCTATTTTTCGTTTCCTTTTATATTTTCTTTTAACGGTATTCATCGGACATCAACAAAATATGGAAGACGCAAAATGCGAGACTTGTCTCGGTACTCACTTGCTATTGTTTCGCCTTTCAATCATGGTACATGTGTCATGCATATCGTACTCATGAGTGTACAGTACGATCTTTGCTGTCATACATAGCAGAGGGTGTCTCGCTTATTGACACATGTCAGACTGGAAGGTTCATTACGAAAAATAAGAAAAACATCAACAAGTGTAGCAGAGGGATCATACGGCAAGACGTACGGTGCGTACGGTAATTACACTCATGCACTGTTACCAGTAACATGTGTGTCTCTTGTACCATGCTTGTATGCACAGTGCTAGCCTTTTGCAAAAGGCAGCTCGCTATAATTTCAGCACACGCTCACAGAGAGCAATGGACTTGCACACACAGCGCGCAACGGGCAAGCGCGCTTCGATCCGATCGCTGTGTGCACGCGAGTCCATTGCAAAAGCCTCTCTGCAGCTGCTGCCTTTGCCAAAGGCTTGCATGCTAGCTAGCTAGCTAGCTACAGTGTAGCTATGGTATCCTAGCTGGCTTCGCACTCGTGAAATAAAGAGCAAACGAACGACATGGATATGCATGCATGCTTCACACATCGTTCATATTTACGGTGACATAGTGTCGATCCTACTCCGTATTTTACAGCTTTTGTCTATGGCCATATTGATACTAGCACATTGATAAGTTTTACGGTATCGGTAATTTAGTAATGATACCTGTACATCGCGTATTCCAGCTACTAGGTTGGCTGTTGGTAGCTTGGTAGACTGACATTGGTAGCATGTACAGCAGTGCTGTTACAGCTGTTGTCTATGGCCAGATTGATACATCGTTACTGCACAAGGCCGATGTAAGTTTATCTCGTATTTGCAGCTTTTGTGTGTGTCCAGATTGAAAGATCGCTCTTTTATCCGCAAGTTTTAGTGATTGCTTACCTTCCAAACGTCGATGGGCATACATGGCCCCAAGTTGGCCTTATAAAATTGGGTGTACATGACAGATTTTTTTTCCGTGATTCGACTGTACCCGTGTATACGACGCACCCCCGATTTTCAACGTTTTCCGACGAAAAAATAGTGCGTCTTATACACGGAACTTTACGGTATTCCTCCAGCATCATTTAGGGCAGAGGCCATAAAAAGGGAATTTTCGTTTGTATGAAACACAATCACAACACATGTCAGCTGTATCGACACAAACTTAAATGTAAAAATATTGCAACCAGCCCCAGTAACAAAACAAGTTCATTTGCATAAATGAGCTTGTACTGTGTGTGTCAAAATAAGCAATGTCAATCTCCAAAAAAAATTCAGTAATTTATTTCTCCACAGACAGTATATAGAAGGGTTGTAATCTTAAGAGTTTGCCAGTAAAAAAACAAAAAAACAAAAGTAACAAAGAAGAAAACATTTGTTTGATGATTTCAAAGATGCCTAGTATAATCACTAAAAATGTTCAAAGTCTGCCACCGGATACCACTTGCAGGGACAGTCATAATGAAATATTTTTTAAAAATTCTTCTTCCTTAGAACTTCTCAGATACTACTTGTTCTCCTAAATCATGCCGGCATCCAGCTGATAGAGAAGAGAATTCGTCTGCGGATCTGGAATAACTGGAAACAAAGGTCAAAGATGGTGCACGCCAATTACTACCTGATGGAGATGAATCGACCACCTGCAAATACAATTATGGGATGCATCTTCTCTCCCGTCAACCTACACAACACCCTCGATAATCACATCTCTGGCTGCGTCTAGACTCTGTGACTCTCTTCCATAATAGTTCTTTTCTAGCAGCGTACATTCTCACAAAAATATTCAAGCAGTGCGGGAAGACCACAGGGTGTGAATTATCCTAAATTGCTCACTGATTTCATATTTTCTTCTTTTTTTTGGGGGGGGGGGTCAAATTTGTTGGCAAGGCCAGATGCAAATCTTATTTTGGCTGAAATACCATTGTACGCATTCAGACTTGTCTTCAATTCGTGCACTACGTAGGAATTGCGTGACAGATATATGTGTGATGTATTGCAGCATGCGTTTCAGAGAACAGCTTCCGTGTCTCTGTATGTGAGAATTTCTACACTATCTCATATCATAAGGGATGAGTGAAATATTCAGCAATATGCAATATGATGTTGCTTTACAAATTAGTGCCAAATGTATAGGTGTATCCAAGGACTTAACCAATGTTGCTGATTTTATGATTTATACTTTCTTTTAATACTGATAATTACAAAATCATTCTATCCTTAAATAATGAAGAAAAAAAAATGTGTTCACATGGTAGATGTATCTTAACAAAGAAACCGTAATGCAAACAACATCTTTGATTCTGCTTTAAAAAACATTTAAATTGTAATGCATACCTGTACTATATACACATGCACATACGCATTTGTAGCATACCGTTGTTTGATCAAGATCAAGGGTACATTGTTACGTACATCGTATGCCCAGTATACTATAATAATGATTATCACAGCATTATGCACAGAATATTATGTACGTATCATAGGCTATTACGAAATTCTTTACATAATGCACTCTACAAAACAAATTATAACATAATACTATTTCACACAGTGGTGCACATGCAAATAATTGAGAGACCACTACCTATGGGTGCAATATCAATCTGACATATATGTAGCTGAACGAAGAATCTTACATACAAACTTCCTTCATATCTGTAATGAGCTAGGCAGGGATGTTGAGGTTACAATTAACACACCTCGGGAAGGTCTTTCAGCAACACATTGTGCACACATTGTCACTCCATGTTGTGAATACCATCTGTAGAATGTTACCTTGTGTTTCATCTCTACCAGAATGTTCAGGTAAAGTCTCTCAGAACAGGGTATTAATTGCATATAAAATGGGTTCAAGAATGTAGCCAATCAGAAGCGCGGAGATAAGTCAAGAGTGCACTCTATATTTTCCAACTTTTGCATGCACAGGCATGCAAAAAGTGAGTAGCAAGAAAGGATAACTGCACGGCGTGTTATCCTATTGCAGGTTATAGATTGCTCTGTGCATGGTAGTTGTACTCGTGACACGAACCCGAATTATTTTGATTCACATGGTTGTCTGCACAGCGGAGAGGGGCCCCATTGTGTTGAAACACGGTATTACACCGAGTTTAACCAGCTGATATCATACTTCATACACCTAGTTCATGAAACAAATAATGCACAGGTTTACAGCCATGATGCTGCATCTCAACTGCGTAAACGCACTCTCAGCTGTGTATTATTTGTATAACGGCACTCCGCAGAGCTAATTACGCATGTACAGTATGTGTATTACAGTGACAAAACCTTGTGAATGTAACTTTCATGATTTTCTCTGCGGTATGTATAGAAAGGACAAACATCAAGATTTCTGATGTTGCAATATTGTGCAATTAGAAGGGGTCTCTGAGTCAGTTCAGAGTTGATAATATTGTGGTTAGCTTCTCTGCCTCCCAAACAGCCTAGTCAGAAACCTCCCAAGCTGTCTCTTTCCCCATTGCCATCCAAAGTCCAATCCATGGGGATAACATGCAATGTATAATCTCTATCATGCATAAAAACATCAGAAAATATAATAAAGCATATAAACACCTTTTCTTTTGTCTTCTTAGCTCTGATTCTAGTTACTAGCTCTGTACTTGTTAAAAAAAAAATCACCCAACTAATCCATTTCTAATGGAGTTATCAACAAAGAAGTTCACGTTACAATATTTTATCTGCAAATCAACTACCATAAAATGAATATATGACAGTTTCACATGAAAATCCACTTTTTCATATGTTGAGTCACCATTACTACCTTGAAGAAAGTCACTTCTCCATCTCCCTGTTGCCTTCGTGAGCAATTTATCATCAATAATGAGCAGATTATGTATCAGCCACATTTTTTTCTCTTTTCCCCCAAAACAGAGCTTCTCATTAAACACTCAGCAAGACCTGCATCTCAACTTGCAGAGCATGCCATCTGCCTACAGATCAGATAATGCAGTCACTTGATATTGGCCAGATGTAGTCTTGCACGCTGATGTTACCAAAAAAAAAAATAAGATAAATTTTCAGTCTAAATGAGTGAATATAATGAAAATGTCATAAAAGACAATTTGCCATTAATCAAAACCAATCACAGTTGGCAACAACAAGAATATTTTCATTCGAAGATTTACTGCCAGAACTTTCCAAGCAGGGAGGTGGAAAGTTTTCCACCTCCCTGCTCCAAGACACACTATAGAAATTTGCATACATGCACATTATAACCATTCCCCCCCCCCCTCCATTTTGCGGCACTCAGAGTGCACAAACTGTGTGTAGGAGTTAGTTTAAACTTGATAATTGAGAATTCAGCAGCCATCAATAGTCATTAAATCCAGATAAACATTTTTTTTTCTTTAGTCCAGGTTGTTTCTTCCATCACACAATAGTCTTGAGTATAGACAAAGAGTTAATTTAACTAGGACAAAAATCCCCTTCTTGTGGATGTCAAATTGTAGTTAATATAGTTATGTATTAGTGAGTTGAGGGAATGCAGCAATATCAACACAACACATAAGCCCAGAATATGAAAAATTGGATGATCAGTTCAAAAGTTGATTTTGAGGCAGCCATCGCAAGATGAGAAGACTGCAATACATTGTAATGTCATGTATGGATGACATAAAGAGAATATAAAAATAATTCAACATATTTCACTTTTCCAGCATTATGAACACTTGACTTTCATGCACCTCTCTCAGACAGCAGGAAGAAGAATAATATTGTGAACTACAATGTATTTCAGAAACAAGTTGCGGGAATGTGTACTTTTAATTTAAAACAAAAATGAAATTGTGAGAAATTCTCTTTCTTTATACTGACTGAGTTCATGAGTTTCTCATTCAGCAATGGCTGTACTTTCAAAACTTTACAAACGTATAACTTTTGAATGAATTGTCCAACTTTTCTCAAACTTTACTGATGTGTTTTACTAATATCATTTTCCTTTTTTTCAGTTCATTTCAAATCAAATTTTATTTCCAATATCACATTTTTGGTTTTCATACAATTTCAAGTAAAGCAAATGACCAATGTATTACAACAATATATAAGCATACATGTATAAAACTATTCATTTAAAGTAATTGTATTACTGGAAAGGTTTTTTTTTCAATATTATTGTGTTATTTCAAAACCTTACTCATATAAATTCTATATGAGTGCATACATGCACACTGCTATCTTGCACAGAAACCCTGTGTATCCATACACTATCAGTACTCTGACAGTGTTGTGAATACTGAAGCTGCACGCTTGAAGTGTGTATCTGTATTGCAATGGACACAAAGCTATAAATACTCTCCTTGATGCACTACAAGATTGTATGTCCTCTGATTGCAGTAATAAGTGATCTAAATAAAGACTTTTATTTTAGACTAGTCAGCCTCAATCCTTACATGACAGTGAAACAGGATCGAGCGGAAAAAGGCAAAGAGAGAAAAGTTTCACCAAAATCAACAATGTCAGGGCAAACGATGAAAAATGAGCTACATGTAATAAATGTATAAACTTGCATAAAATTGCATCCATCCAACACACCTACAGGAAACTGTAAGATGTTGAGTATCCACAATGATACTATGAAGCGAGTAGAGTGAAAACTGTCTATGGTATTGGGCAGTGCTATGATGCTTTTTCTTGGGTGCCACATTCATTTTACAATATTACTTATTAAAGTTGCAATTTAATTAGCCGCAGCAATAACATACAGGTACCCATCCTGGATGCTAAAGTACGAGGTGAATGTTTTATGAACAATACGAACAATTGTGCATTACACTCTGTGCAGCCTCTTTCCATAGTGCAAGGGAGTGAAGGTTATACTATACGCAAATAATTCACGGGGTCGAGTGTGTTAGTGGAGATGCAGTGCACTCTCGGTATTCACAATGACAGTGCAACATGCAGGAGTCCCAGTAGAGTGCAAGTTACACAACACTGTGAACATCCCCCCCCCCCCCACGATGCAGTTGTGCCTTTTTCCTGCACCCTTTTTGCACTCCTGTGCATCAGCAAAAAATATAAGACACATGATTAATTTCAGTGCTTCTGATTGGCTACATTCTTAACACATTTTATAAAACACGTAACCCAAAACTTGGTGCCTCACCAAATGCTGGCATTCCGAGGGAATAGCACATTGATCCATTCAATCCTTGGGGGAAATCTTGCTGCAGATTGTATTATATACCTCATTTCGAGAATCCTCTCATCTGATTGGCTAAAAGGGGAGTCATGAAAATAGCTGTGCCCTATTTTTGAGTTACTGTGACCGGGCCCGGGCACAGTTAGTTAATAGGTTTGGAGACAGTCGAGACCCCGTACACAAAGATCGCTCATAACGCGTACGCACCAATGACACAACCGCCGCACTTTCAATCAGCGTGCTGTAAAAGAGACTAGCAAACTGGCTTGGAGACAGTCGCAACCCCGTACACTGTACACATAGATGATCACTCATGTACGCACGGACCAATGATACGACCGCCGCGCTGTTGATCAGCATTGATTACGAGTGCTGTAAAAGAGACTAGAATCTATATTTTCGGTATCTATATTTCGGAATCTGTATTTTCGGTATATAAAACAAATAATGACTGATAGATATTCAGGGCACAGTTAAAATTATGTAGGCCCTCGGTGATGTGAAAACCATAACCATGCCCTCAGCTTTCCTTCGGGCATGGTTACGGTTTTCACGTCACCTTGGGCCCATAATTGTAACTGTGCCCCTCATAGCAGTCATTATTTGTATACTATCATCTTGTCATCACTCTGTGTAATAGCTCATCTCAATTTCACTGCTCCAGAGACTCAAATGCGTGCATGTTGCATTCATGTTGGGATTAGATTAAATGTAATCCGTTACAACAAAAGGATCCTAAAGTCGCTGACAGCTGAGCTGAGAAAATCAAGTTTGAGGTCAGATCATCAAAATCGGTCAAAACAATAGGATTTCTGTTTTTGGCATAATTTTGTAGTGCAATGTATCATCTATCATCTGCCGAAATTTCGAAGCTAAATGATCGAAGGAAAGGCAAGATAACAGTATTTTTCTGGGCCATGATTTTCCAACTTTCAACGGAACAGAAACATGTCCAAAGAATTAGATTTAGCGCTGCAGCTAGACTCCGCCCCTAGGGAGCGATCTTATTGGTCAGTGCGTGGCATCCTGGTTACTGATTGGTCATGCGTAGACCACTGGCGCTAAGCTTGAATGAACATCGCGGAGGTTGCTAGGAGCATTCCTTCCATTGTCAAGCGGTGAAAACTGTCTTGCCTCCCCTGGATCATGATAGCGTCGGAAGGAAAACTTTGAAGGGGGTTTTCTCGAAGAGCTGATTTCCTAAACCACTCAAAATGCGCTAATAAAATCATCAATATTTCCACAACCAAGTACTTTTATGAGTCGTGTTATATATGAAATTAAAGTGGAAGAGTACGGGAATAATATCATGTCACTTTCAGAAAATTGTCCTCCCCTGACTTTCGGATCCTATTGTTGTAGCAGGTCACAAATATCTTCCTGTGCTGTTAAATTTTGTGAATAGCACCCAAGTAGTGATTCATGAAAATAGATACCTTGTAAAATATATGGTGTATATAGTAGTGAACAGTAAAAATTATAATAAAGAGATACAACACTGAAACAAAAGAAATGTGGTTTCTGGGATTTTGTGAGTCAGGGGTGGGACCAAGCAATTCAAATGGGACGGACGCACCTGCACAGTTCGATGGCATCAAATCCCTTGGAGCTTCGATGGTCGATGATGATGACATCGTGTTGCTTCTCCAGGAAGCACTGCAACGCGTCCGGCTGGTTCCGCACGATGTTGCACTTGTAGCCCCCCTTGTCTGCCGCCCACCAGAAGCCATCACTCTGGGCGTCCTCTTTGGCAAATACCAGCATGATCTGGAAGACAACAGGAGAGTGGTAACCTCTAACATCGTCGAGGAACAGTTGCGAGGCAAGTTTGAGCAACCCTCTGCTAAAAGGGCACCAACAGGCAAGGATTTTGGTTTTGGTATCTTATGATGAGGAATTCTCCAATCTACCAGTAAACCAACTCTTTAATTTTTCATCTCAAAAATTCCTACTGACTCCAGAAAATGACATTTGTGCTATCTTTCATTGGGTTGACACTGTAAAATATGTCACTTGATGCAATTTAATAGCACATGTTTGCATGATAGATTAGTAGGTACATGTAGTCTATACCTTCTCATGCATGCAGTTGAGAGCCATTGGAGAGGGGACATAGAGCTTGCACATAAAACAAACAAACAAAAAAAAACAAATCATATTGTTGCTAGGCTAACATGACCCTGTATCTCAAATATTGGTGAAAATCACCTTTCAACAATCAGTTGTCAGATAATCAGTCAAATGACATCCTATCCAAATTGTAGCTGTCTTACCCCCAAAATGAAGCCACCATGGCATGTCAAAGGAAAGGCAATCCCTTTTGTTATAATAGTGCTTAGTAGGCTGCCATGTTTTTTCACTTCCTGAACATTTGATATTTTTGAGATACGAGGTTTTGTCACCCAAACAGTGATATGTTGTCCTGAACAATGGTGTAGAATACGGAGAGTTTGTTACAATCAAGGAGGTATGTACTAGATGAGACATAATTCATCAAAATACAGCTACAAATGAAGCAATTATAAAATCTTCTAAAGGTTCCACTTCTTCCATTTTGATTCCTGGAGCAACTTCTATGGACCTCCTCTTGCTACCACTGTAAACACCAATTGCTGGAACAAGCACAAGTTTATGAAACTCCTTACCCTTCCTACCATGCAAAACAAAAACAAAAACAAAACAAAACAAAACAAAAAACATGCTCACTGAAACGAACCGTAAATCATTCAATAAGTTGCTCATGTCATCAGTACAACATGCTCCAATTCAGATGTGCGTTTCTTCACTTTGTCTCCCTCTACAAATTTAATTTGTAGAGGGAGACAAAGTGAAGAAACGCACATCTGAACCTTCACCCCTCTGAATAATATCTTTCTTTCATTTATGCTCCAATTTGTTTGGTTTTTCTTGAGCAGCTATGAGCAGTTATGACGCATGGTGTAACCTTCCTGATTCTCCATCAAGTATGGTATGAATGGGAGTATTTAGGTGCAGTGAATACTGCCTTGATGAGAGCAGATGCACTCTATACCTGAACATACTTCCTTCTACCAGTAAATATGACACATGATTTCCTTGACTTATCACAAACACTACAATCGAGTGAATTGCTATCAAAGTCTTGATGAAAATTAAGTTTCAAGATCGTCATGTTAAATGTACAAATGCATGGTAACTGCTAACTTTCGAGTGCATCTACATGGGGCTAAACTACCAGCTAATCATCAAAGTGTAAAACTGTTAGTTAATCTTGATTATGAAACATCGTGTGAATCTAACAATTGACTGGCACTTACCTGCATGGTTGGATGTGACAGCCTCATGGGGCCAAGGGATACCTGATTGGCTGACCCCTGCAAGATAGCGAGAAAAGAAAAAAAAAAAATATGAAAAAAGGTGATCAAGACCAGTGATAACCTGGAAACCATACTGATGCTCACAAAGGCAAAGGGCTGCACTAGGACTGTTTACACCATATACTTTGCATGCATGATATTGTCACGAATCAGGACTTCAACAGACTGCTTTAAAATTTGTGAATGCTGTAAAAGTGGAAATTTTCGCAGTGCTGAAATTTTCCCAAATTTTGTGCAATCAGAAACTAGCGTGAAAATAAAAACACATAAATATTTTTGCTTGCCTTATGTTCCAGTAGTTGATGTCTTGATTCTGCGAAATTAAAAAAATGCACAACTCTTCTTACCCTGCTGAGCGCGAAAATAACCCCTTCTACAGTAGTTGAACTTGCAATTGCAAGCCACAGTGACAGAATGAGAAGCAAGTTGCATCTCTCTCACATGAAATATTTTCTGTGAGTTATTAAATTTGTATTTATACCAGGTGACTTCAAGAAAAGAAAAACATCACTGCATATATGGTTTGTACAGTATTATACAAATCACTGTGATATTTTCAAATTTTGCAAACAATAAAGATGTTCACACAAATTCCACATGTCCATAGCAGAATTTTCTACCCATAGCACTGCATTCTACCATTCTAGGGTGCACATTCAGAAAATGCAAAGAGTATCAATCATTCTATCAAGATCCTTTGTGCAACCTTTGTCCTACATTTCATACAAACATAGTCATAACTAGAGAGGGGCCGTCAAAGGCGGCAGACCCACGCCTAAGTACAAAGTCGGGGTAAACATAATGTGCATTCGGTCATCTACCAGAATTCGGCCACTTAATTGCCAGTGTGCTTTATCACCAGCCAGTGAGTTCTACCAAAGATCGTACACTGAAGTGTACGATCTTTGGTTCTACGGTCACATCACACGCAAATCACATCATTACACATACGGTATTAACACTCATTCACGTACAGGAAAGTCCTCAAGTCTCCTCCAAAAATCCATCGAAAATCCCAAATTCCACAGTCAAAAGTGCAGAATCGGAACTTTTCCATGCGCGCGCGAATTAAGTCGCGGAAAAAGCGCTAAAAATCGAGAAATACGCCGTTTTCTTGCGGGATATTTTGATTATAGCAAGCCGAGAGTGTGATGATATCAAAGGTCGTATGAGTGTACGATCTTTGATGGTACGATTGTATCCACAAAAGCGCAAAAGAAAAACAAAATTTACGTACCCCCTAGGCAATTACCCCTATGATTAGTGTCTACGGGAATTATTCAATGCAAGGGTTGAATGCAAATGTCTACTGCACCAGTATTCGGCCACCAACGAGCGCCGCAACGTCCCCGATGCAATTTTGCACCAACAGTGTAGAGCGCGATGCATTTTCAGCGGCCTTGCACACGCATTGACATTGAGCACGCATATCGTGCAGTGTGACTGCGACCGAGCAAATGCTCCTCCAACGAAAAAAACAATCAATGTTAATTTGAAAAATCATCAAAATACGGGCCAGTTTGTGATGACGGAGAACGAACTTTCATAAATCTAGAAGGACATAGTCCCTCAAATAGGCCTAAACGTAAATTTCGGAATTCTTACGAACATTTGAGCAGCGAAGTCGGATCGTTTGGGAGTTTATGTTTTCGTATGGTAGCGGAAAATCGCAAAGTGAGAAACGGGAAATTTTCGGAGTGGTCACTATACCATGGGGTCAAAACTTCAAGGTCACACAGAATTTGCAAGGGTCAACCGATTATCACCAAAATCTAATCGATTCTTTCCTGCCATTATCCAAACATCTCCATAACATTTCGTGCAAATCCGTTTACCCGTTCTCTTGTTATCTTGTACACAAACAAAAAAACAAACAAAAAAACCAAACAAACAAACAAACAAACATACGGAACCCTTTACATAACCCCCTGCCGATTTTCATCGGCGTGGGTAAAAAGAAAAACAAAATTTACGTACCCCCTGGGCAATTACCCCCCTACGGCAATTATTCAATGCAAGGGTTGAATGCAAATATATACTGCACCAGTATTCGGTCACCAACGAGCGCCGCAACGTCCGCGATGCAATTTTGCGCCAACAGGGTAGAGCGCGATGCAGTTTCACCGGCCTTGAACACGCATTGACAATGAGTGCGCATATCGTGCAGTGTGACTGGGACCGAGCAAAATTATTTCATGATTGAGGAATGCTCCTCCAACAAACAAACAAAAAAAGAATCAATGTTAATTTGAAAAATCACCAAATACGGGACAGTTTGTGACGACGGAGAGCGAACCCCGAACTTTCATAAATCAAGAAGGACATAGTTCCTCAAATAAACGTAAATTTCGAAATTCTTACGAATGGTGTTGAGCAGCGAAGTTGGATCGTCTTACGAACAGAGTTGCATGCAGCGAAGTCGGATCGTTTGGGAGATACGCTTTTGTATATGGCGCGCCGATCGACCAACAACACTGTTTATCGGCGATAAACACTTTATCGAGCGATAAAC
Source organism: Diadema antillarum (assembly GCF_040938485.1). Classification (NCBI taxonomy): domain Eukaryota; kingdom Metazoa; phylum Echinodermata; class Echinoidea; order Diadematoida; family Diadematidae; genus Diadema; species Diadema antillarum. The sequence goes on from NW_027271026.1 coordinate 1,018,937, forward strand.
TCTGTTTATCGAGCGATAAACTCTGTTTATCAAGATGAAGCTCTGTTTATCACACCTTTATCAACTGATAAACTGAATTTTTCTCGATAATCACCGTTTATCGGCGGTCGATAAACAGTGTTTATCACAAAAAACTCTGTTTATCGGTCGATCGATAAACATAGTTTTTCCTCGATAAACACTGTTTATCACTTGGTCGATAAACATAGTTTTTCTCGATAAACACTGTTTATCACTTGATAAACAGTGTTTTTCGTTCGATAAACACTGTTTATCGCCGATAAACAGTGTTTTTTTCAGTGTTTATCGCCGATAAACAGTGTTTTTCGGCGATGAACAGTTAATCGGCATTATTGATCAAATGGCGCGCCATATTTGTATGGTAGCGGAAAATCGCAAAGAAACGGAAAATGTTCGGAGTGGTCACTATACCATGGGGTCAAAACTTCAAGGTCACACAGAATTTGCAAGGGTCAACCGATTATCACCAAAATCTAATCGATTCTTTCCTGTCATTATCCAAACATTCCCTGAACATTTCGTGCAAATCCGTTTACCCGTTCTCTTGTTATCTTGTACACAAACAAACAAACAAACAAACATACAAACAAACAAACAAACAAACAAACAAACAAAAAAACAAACAAACAAACAAACAAACATACGGAACCCTTTACATAACCCCCTGCCGATTACATCGGCGTGGGTAAAAACAAGGAACTGCACAGAAGTTTGTACATTTACACATATCTGTATACAGCAATTAAAAACAAGGATTTATTTCTTATTCTGAATTTTTTCATATTAACACCAGACATTTGCAAAATGAGGATCTGTCTAACCCAGCACAGCACATGTTCTTAGAATACATGTATGAGCTACTCTAAAACCAGAAATATTTGTGAATTTCATAAGGAGACAATATTTGTGAATTTCATGAGGAGACAAGATTCGTAACATTGAAATGTGCGCAAAAAAGTTCTTGTCTATACTACAGTATGGAATGCCAGTGGCAATTCTCTGAAAATTACATGCTGGGAAAAAGGCCATCAGCTCCATTTCGTGAAAATTTCATGACTCGAATATTTCTGGTTTTACGGTAGTATCACAGTGTAGTTATTGACACGAGGATGTTGACAAACTAAACATTTGAGATTCTGTATTTGCCTTTAAGGGCTGAACATTGACATGCACTTGTTCACTTGTGTGCAATACGTTGTTATAGACATAAATAGTAATATCACACATGATGCAAGTCTGACTCAAGCAGGACGAGTATCATTAGGCGTTTTCACGTCAGCCCGATGTTTCGAAATAGCGCGCTATTTTCTGACTTGGGAAATTGGTAAATATCTTGATCTTGGATTTTTATTGGGCTGATGTGAAAACGCCTACTGTGTGTTTCTCCCGGATGTTTGTCTCAGGTGACCTCAGAAGGAATTCCCTGAACATCTTTCTCATAAAGAAAAAGATGACCATCCATTCTAAGATTAAACCAGCTGAAACGGACCAAACTGTAGGTGGCAAGAATGGGGTTGGCAGTTCCATTGTGACGGCATTTGTGCTTCCAACAATACATGTACACATGCACTGCTTTGGCATCAATGCTGCCAAATGACTTAACGAGCATCATTCAGTGGCCATGTTTGCATTATCAGTCTGTAAATGGCATGACCATCATCTCTTGCTTCCTTCTCACTTGGCAAGCTTCACTCCATCAGACATGCTTGACCGCATCACATTCAATATCTATGGGGGGGGGGGAGGTGGCCAATGATACGGGGATTTCCCCCTGCCTTGTCCAGATTTTGTTTCAGTTTCTCCGCAGAGGTGGCTTTCAGTGGTCTTTCATGCGGATCCAGATTTTATCTGCAAAATTTGGACTTGCTTCATGCATTACCAAACAAGCGAAAGAAAGCATGCATTATATCAAAATATACACCATATACTATAGGGTTAGGTTCTGTTGCCTATGGTGACTTGAAAAATTGACTGCAGATTATTTGCAATGAATGAGAACCGTCTCTGTACTATAGCCTCGGTTCAGGGCACATCCATTTGTTATCTCGATATATGACAGACCACTGGGGGATCATCAAGCAATCATTCTGTGATGAAGTCACTCTCTGTTGCACAGCTGCATTGTGAATTCGATGTGGCTTCAATAAGAAAGTGGATATGACTTTGGTATGATGACTGAATATGTTGCTACGTGACGACTGAATACCAGACTACTTCCTGGCTTGCAGTCAGTGGAGGAGAGGGGTTGGCCTGGGTCAAACCCACTGAAATTTCATCCCTTCCACTGAGCAGATCTCCAATAGGAGAGAAGAAAGGGATCAAGAAGGTCATGGGGAAAGACGTCATCAACGAAAAACCGTGAAAAAACAACAACATACCGTACATCAACACATAAGCAACAGGCGTCATAACTCGACAACTGATATGTTTTGAGCATGAGGAGGGCGAAATTGGTCCTGTAGATAAACAAATGGCTCAATCCAACCTGATGGCAGATTTTACATCAGGAAGAACATACTTAACGGACAGCAACACAATACCACACCAGCATCATACTCATGGAGGTTGTGTATTTCTGTAGAGAATATTTCTTGATGCGGCATGCCTCAAAAAAAAAAAAAAGAAGAAGTATGATTCAGTGAAGAATGAGGTTGGATGGTGGCTGTGCAACACCCAAGAAAATCAGCTATTTGATTAAAAAAAATTCATACACCTACAGGAATTTCATCACATTCTCTTTTCTAGGTGTACAGTTTCAACACTGTATGGAGCCTGTCACTCACAATGAGCTCTCAATAGTCCCAACAATAACAAAATCTGTCAGCACAATGCCGTCCACCATTTGGCATCACAGTTTCATGGCAATGCAGCTACCTAGTAAACTGTACTATGCTACTGAAGCAAAAACAGGGTGTCTAAAAGTTCTTGATAATCAGACTCATTCAAATCTTTGTATTTCATATGACTAAGGATTCATCATAATCTGTTTCAGTTTGGTAGCAAAATGGAAGAAAAATAAAGACTGTCTGAGAGAAAGAAAAAAATATCTTAGCTACATAAGAAGTGTCAGCAGTACAGGCGTGATGTGTATGTATTCCTATCAATGAAAGACTGTATCCCAGCTACCAATTGGGTTTACAAACAATGGCAAGCACTTATCAGATAACAGCTGATAGTTATACTAACTTCTCCTTTAGCTGCACGACAAATGTACAAAAACTGTTTCTGTCAGTGTTGCTTTGTTTTGTTTTCCCCAGTGTGTGTTAAAATGTGAAATTGACAGACACATAATGCATGGGAACTGCTGGATACACAGCAGCACCCTCTTATGTGTGTGTGTGTGTGTGTGTGTGTGTGTGTGTGTGTGTGTGTGTGTGTGTGTGTGAGTTGATGCCTTTGTTGTTGGGGTTTTGTTTAGCAGTTTACATTTGAATTAAGGGGTGATTGGATAGACACACTGAATAATTTCTTATGGTCTAAGTAAAGTCATATAAATTATCTTTGAGACTATATTGAGATATCTCAGTACAATGAGCACATTGACAACAACCTTTATCCTGCATTTGATTTTTAGTGCCAGTTCCAGTTTATTCAAATATGATTCATCAATCTGAATTGTACAATGCAATGTAAGTCTTAATTGAAACAGGCATCACATTTATGTTCAATATTAAAGAAAGTTACCGGTATTTGCAATCTCTATTTGTACAACATCACATGAATTTCTTTTTCTTTTTCTTTTTTTGTGTTCCTGTACACAGAGTAAAATACAGTGCATTCTTCAACTGCTCTGGAGAAATAGGCGTTCACACTAGCATAGCAGCAAGTTCTTTCTTGTCTAAAACTATACCTTACACATGTTCTGTCTAGGTAAATGATATATAGATCTCCTATCCCATCACCATATACATACCTCTACATGAACATAAACCAATTCTGTGTATCATGCTCCCAATGTAGACTACTGATATACGGACTGGGCACTGAAAGGCATGTGGCACTAGAGTGTTGTATTGGACGAAATGAAGAACCCCAGGCCAAGTCAATTACTGGTATGACGAATACAATAAGAGGGTCTCCACTCCTGCAGTTGATATAAAGTCCACAATGTCAAGATCCCTGCCGAGCTCTGACCTTTTCAATAACCTCTCCCTAGGTTGAGAAAAACCATGGTGGAAACCATGACAGACAGACAGACAGACAGACAGATTGCTGCATAATAGGCCTATAGCTTCAAACTGCCCACTGCAAGTCTGTACAATGTGGGCTATTATGGGCCCTTTGCCAGAAAAAAAAGACTGAATGCTCAATGTGTATCATTTACATTTGCATAGATCTTCTCTTCATAATTACCCGGTATTATCTGATACCTACGTTACACAGTATCAACAAAAAGATGCACTGGACATTATCGTGTCCATTTGGACAGAGATGTCCCGACTTTACAATGCAGCTTAATTTAGAGATTAATGTAACCTTTGTTGTTAATTTAATATAGAATTTGCCAAGTACTAGAGCATTTTTGAAGGGATTCCTAAACTCCAAGTCAAATGGTTTTCATACTTTCTATGAGCGTCGAAAATTCGAGGTGATGCCAGCCGATGTGTGGTGATACCGGCCGATGCCGGCCGATACCGGCCGATGCGTGGTGACACCTCGAATTTTTCCTCAGTAGAAACAGATCGGGTAGTGGCCGATGCCGGCTGATGCGAGGTGCTCCGTCGTCCATCTATTGAGGTGGTCGATGCGTGGTGACGCGAAGGACGATTCTCAGTAGAAACACACCGGGTAACGAAATTCGTGGTGTATCGGACGTCTAGAATTTCTCCCCGCGCTTTTCAATCAGTTCATCGCACACACTCCTTCGACACATGTGTACAAAATACGTGTGTACACCCAGCGACCGTGTTCGCATCATGCTTTGTTTGTACCAACTCGCTTGTGTATGTGTTATAGGCCCTATACGTTACGTTACATGTGAATTGTGGCATTCATCGTCTATTGTATAAGCCCTCATCACTTACTTGATTTTACACCGCGTTATTTCATTTTATATTATCTCGAATCGCGAGAGTACCACATTAGTATGTGGCAGCCTTGAGAAAATCTCAACTGGACCCTCTCTCCAAAAATTTCTTATCAGTCAGTGGCAGGATACCAGTATGTTAGTTCGGGGTATATTGAATGGGAAGACGAAGAGAAATGGCTAATCAAAAAATAGCCGACGCAGTTGTAGCAAAGCAGGCAGGGTTCGGATCGTATAACAGGCAGTGCGCGCGTGACCCAAATCTGTGACTTAAAAATACCTGACTTCCGGAATCGCCGCATTAGCATGTCACTTTTGCATCACCTCGTATTTTATCGCTCAGTAGAAACAGCTCGAGTGGTCGTAAAATGCGAGGTGCTGCGTTGGTCACAATTCGTGGCGATGCCAGGGATGTGAGGTGCTCTCAGTAGAAACACGCTCTTTGTAATACAATGTACGCAACTCAAGCACCACCTCCCCCCCCCCCCCCCCCCCACCACCACTCTTTCAATCATGGCTGTTCTTTTCATGTACCAGTACTTTTTTTAAATGAAAAATTGTCACTTTTTGTTTTTGCTTTGTTTTCCTCTTTTGACAATGGCTGCTCATCAAATTTGTTAATCTTGTGATTTTATCTGATTGTGAAACAATAAAACATTTAATCAAAAAAGCACACATCCCCAATACACACACATATATTTTTATCTTTTCATTTTGTTTTTATTATTTGGGAGTATCTATCAATCTAATCCACTTTCTAAACCTAATCATTTTTTTTCTCTCTCTCCATCTACAGTATCTCCACTATCTATTTCTCTTTCTCTCCTATTCTCTCTTGAACAGATCACAACCGAGGAGCACCACCTCATTTCCTCACTTCCAAGTTTGCCGAAGGCGACGGCTGACGTACTGTAGTCATAAAAGCGCTTTGGCTTGGTCGTTTCCTCCGTAATGAGACGCTCCATTAGCTGGCCATATACATTGCATTGTGAGGCATGCGACCGTAACACCTATCGAGGATGGGGGAAGCGGCTGCCATTGACTTTAAATATACACATATTTCTTTGTACTTTGTCTGTTAGTTAGAAAACATGTTCATTCAAATACTGTCGTTTGAAGAGATTTCAGTGATTACAAGATATAATGATGTCATCCACTCCCCAGTTCTCTGCAACTGACATACAGGTGTATCCTGTTACAGACATCTATACTGCACAGCTACAAATAAGTCTTCTGAGCAATATCTCTGAGAACTTACTGTATACACCATATATTTAGTGAATCTATTTTTTTTTTGTGTGTGTGAATCAGGACTTTCTATTAAACAATTTTGTGAGTGGTTAAATTCACGATCATGGAGTGCAGAAATGAACAGGGAAATGTACATGTGCACATTGCATTCATGTTGGGTTCAGAGTTGATATTTTTTGTGTGTTTTTAAATTCACACAGAGCACCCAGCTCACAAAATTGGCCAAATAAAAAACACCAAACAAACCTGCAAAATAAATGGTGTATATACAGAAATACCTAAGAGGACAATGGTGTCCGCACAAACTGTTAAAGCGAGACAAATGAATTTAGAAAGGTGATACTGACCATTTCAATTGAATACAGACTGCATCCTGTCAGCACAACATAATTGTCAGCTTAACCTTGCTTGAATGACATAAAGTCACACACACAAACTTCTAAACCATACAGGCTGACATTTACAATAACAACAAAGTAGAAAAACAAAGCAAAGCTTTAAATCATCCTTTATCCACCTACTTAGAAACTGATTTCCATGCAATCATGAGAAACCCTATTGCAAGATTACATTAATGTGAGTATCCTGTCCATGATGTGATAGTTGCAATGTTACAACGACAATTGCAAATCCAGGTAAGAAGAATGAAAGTTGAATAATTATCAAAAAGAAAACAAAGAGAAAAGGAAATTGTATCATTGTAACCAAGGGTCTCACAACAATCTTGAATGTGTTAGCTTTTACTATGACTACACCTTAAATTCTTCCTCTGAGCCACTAACAAAACTTTCGCCCAGTCTCATCAATCAACATTTATAAGCAATGACGTAAACTACTCTGTACATAGCATGCTTCAATGTCTTTACTCTTTTGGAAACAATGTCAGGTACATGTATACTGGTACAGCAATCCATCATAGGCAACTACAATTGACATGATAACCAACAAATAATTTCAGTCACTGCACATCAAAACCCTGAAAATGAAAAAACATGAGCAAGAAAAGGTCCACACACAAAACCAGTGTAATACCGACTTGGCACTTGATGAAATTACATTTATGAGTAAGGAGCAGTGTGGGAAAAACTGTAGAATTAGACATTTGCAGAGTGGAAATGTTCACAAATTTCCCGCAACTAAAAGCTAGCATGAAAATACAAGCATGGGAATATCTGTTTGTTATATATGCACCACTACGTAGTGTCTCGATTCCGTTGAATTAAAAACATGCTAAGTTCATCTCACTCGGCTGAGTGCAAAAATTTAATCACACAAAAATATCCCCTTTTACAGCACCTGAGAATGCATGATTCTTAAAGGTATTGTTTATCAAAAAAATGTTTGAGTTTTCATGTTTGATGCATGTGTAGGTCAGTTGTATCGCAAAACACCCTACCAAATAAAAATTTCGCAATAGAGCCTTACTAGAGATATCACTATTTATCTAAATAAACCGTAACTGTAGACGGTTTATTGTAGAAACATTTCTATTATAACTATTGTTCACATTTTGTTTATTTAACAATATTTTACTTAACATTGATTCTACTGATTAACATTATTACATCAACTAGCAGCACCCGTGGAAATCCACGGGTCTGAGGGGTTTTATTCTTTTTTCTCATAATACGATTTTGCACATTTTTATTGAAGAAATAAAAAGAAAAGTCTTCTCATTCTTTCGTTAATTGTGCTGTCTTCTAAATGACCACCCTTCCCAGAAATTTAATAATACAGCTGTACATTTTTGTAGTATGTGCCCGGCGATCCGGTTCATTGGCAGGGATCATTCCCGCCACTACTTGCTTTCATTATAGAACTTGAGTTTCGAGGGGTTATTTGCACCCGTTGAAGTCCAACAGTTGTCTTGTTGCCCCTCACCCCCCCCCCCCACACACACACATTTCCACCTCCGCAGGGCAAAAAACAAAAACATTCAGGGAAAATTACCAAAAACTCAAATGAGATTCCCCGAAAGTTCTGCCCAAAGATTGTTCCCGTCGAAACGGGAAGATATTAACACTATGACTTTGATTGCCCCCTGCTCTTGCATCCACGCAGGCACCCGCGGGAATCCATGGCTGGTCTCAAGGCCTCGGTTTGTTTGTTTGGTTTTTTTTTTCATATTTCTTTTCCCCACGTTATGAGAGAAAAATAAAATATTTTCGTCTTCATTTGCTCCCCCCCTTTTTGTTTTTAATCACCAAAACTTGGCTTGATATATCATAGAACCATCATCTGCTTCAGACTGTATACATTATCATAATTAATATTAGGCCTACCACATATTGCTCCCATTATTGTTATTATTATTATTATTATTATTATCATCATTATCATTATTATCATTATTATCAGGCACCCGTGGGAGTAGGGTCTCACGACCTCGTATTTTTTTCTTTAATATTTTTTCCCATGTTATGGAAGAAAGGAGAATATATATTCGTCTTCATTTGCTCCCTCTTTTTTTTTTGTCACCAAAACTTGGTTTGATAGACCATAGAACCACACATTCTATTTCCACTTGCAATTTTAAAAATAGGCGGTTGGCAAAGCAAGGTTTTCCCCTACGTCCGCTCATCTTATGAATATGTATGATTACAGCAGCTCTGCAGCTTAAACGAATGGACACAGCTACGCGTGTAATCTGATATGGAAGGGTACGACGATCGGCAAATACATTTATAACAGTCTGCGTACAATGACATCGGACTTGAGAGCAAACGGCGAGCAAACTAAATGACGTACCTGAGCTGCATAGTATTCTGCAGTTGTGCAAAATACAATTAAATAACAACGTTCGTTGTTTTCATTTTGGGGACGCCAATGGCGAACTGTACGTAAATGCCCTTGTAGTCCATATCACGCGCACGCCATCGTCAATACATTACATACACGTAACAGGCGGAGGCAAAGGTACATCACAGAACTATACACACAGTGTAGAGTGTGTAGAGTTCTGTGAGGTACATTGTGTGTGTGCGTACGCGTCCGCCGGAAGATGTCAGAGATTTCGCTGCATCCATCATCTTTAGTATCCCACTGTCTCTGCAAGCTAATAGATGAACGGTCGAGAAAGCAGGAGTCCAGCGCAGGTTCGGTGAATATTAAAACGCTCGGCTCTTTCGTCACGCACAAAAATGCATTATGCATCTATCTAATTAATTTTTCTTTTTCGTCCTCGACGTCGACACGGAGGCGGAGCGGGGACGGAACCCGCGCCATTCGATGCAGGATACTCTCCTGCGGCCGACGGCACCGGTCGCAGCTGCCCGGAGCCGACGGCTCGGGAGGAGATAGAAAAACCAGCAACGCCGGAATAAAACAGGAAATACATAAGGCCGCGACAACAACAACAACTTCGAGTATTATAATAGTAGATGGTTGTCTCTATCCCTAACTCACATTTAAAACTATTTTGAAGCACTAAAGCTGGGTTTTTGTTTCATCTACAAGTGGTAAATAATGCCTTTAAGATACAAGCTCAGTAGAGACATTCTATATTATGCTAGTGGTGTGTGTTGAAAAGTATTTTGATACATACAATGTATCTACAGTATATGGCTTCAATCCTGGTGTCAAGCTATTTTTGGTATTTGCTTCAGCACTTCATTCAAGATAGGTTAGCATATTCTGTAATAGAAATTCAAATTGATGAGTATACACACATTGTATGGTCCAGGGTATATGTTGGGTGTATTGCACACTATGGACTCACATAGTACACTGCATACAGTTCTTTATATAAGCCTTATATTTTGTGGTGTTTTTATTTTCACAAATCTTATAAGTCAACTGATGTTCACAAAATTAACATTCATAAAAATATTGCTTAACACACACTAAACACTATCAATATGTTGCATATATGGTCGCCAAGGTGGGAAATCACTAGCTTTTCTCTTGAAGACAGATTTAATTCTTTCTCATTCTATCCATGTGGTTCTCAATCACAAATCAAACCACTCACAAAATTCTCTCACAATATCTAATTCTAACAAAAAAAAATTACGCTCATGGAACACTATGCCATTACATACGGTGTAATAAAGTAAAATGTACCATGAAATGACAACAAAGAAATCTGCCTCTCTTTCATTCACCTGTCATTATTACTTAGTACTCCATTGTCCACATGAATTCATTATGTCAATCCCATTGTGCAGCTGATTTCTCGCTCTCTCTCTCTCTCTCCCTGGGACCTCACAATCAATGTCCAATTAGACATGGTGTTTGAAGAATTAGTGCAGTGTTTGCCCTCGGCAGCCCGATCAATACATTGAGTTTACAATAATTGTCGGAGACATATGCCATTCACAAAGAAACACATGTCTCACGAGACTGACTGCGATAATGCAATTGATGGATGTCGCCACGGCAACAGAAATTTTAGCAATCTCACACCAACCTCAGTGGCACACTGATGAAATGCCCAGCACCCTGCTAATTGGAAAGAGAAACAGCCTCAGCACAGAAAAACACAATGCATGACAATAGCAACATCCTTAGCCAATACTGCAAAGCAGGGCACACAAACAGAAGCTCCTATTCATTTCGAGGGACTGAAAAACAACACAAAAATCTCAGTCTGTTAGGACCTCTGTGCACTGTCCAGCATTATCAGCATTGATTCTCATATCAGGGTCACTCACTTGTACCAGTCGTGATGTGGGCAAAGTACAATATAAGCACTTCTTATCATAGCGTATAGTTATCACCTTAAAACATATATACCAAGCAACTGCAGGTATACTGAATTCAGAATTTCAATCCTCCAGGAGCATGATTTTGAAGACAGATCAGAAATGAACATTTCATGACCCTCAGAACGACTGTTTTCTCCTCTTGAACTGCATATTAAAAAAAAAAATACAAAAATCAAAATCCAGACAACTGCATGCTTGTACTTTGCATGGACTGCCATTCAAGTTTAAACACGAATAGTTGATAATGCATATTAGAAACATTTAAAGCAGCAACATATCGAGCCAGTAATCAGTTCGACGTACATTCAGATGTTGCCCAACAAGAGATCTTCATATAATGTAGAAGAATAACAAGTATCAAGTCTAGACTTTATGTACCCAGGTAGCTTTACTTTTTAATTAACTTTGCATTGTTTCTCTCACTTGGGTTTGATACTAAACCTTTCACATGAAGTTTTGCTAAGTACTACATGTACAAAGGTCTGCTCTGGGACCTTGTTTTACACAAGGTCTACAAGAAGACAGCAAATTATGTTAGATGCTTACGATACGCTGAGCTCATCAGCTCCAAGCCAATGATATTAAACTTAATTGTGCATCAAATGAATGTATCAGCATTATGTCATTAAAGGTAATGAGTCATAATCTATTTCTTTTTCAGTGGGGGGGGGGGGGGGGGGGAGGGAGGACAAAAGAAAAAAACACAGGCCTACTACTGTAAAGATACTTTCACGGCATGAAATTTTTGCAACTTGGAGCCAACTGCCTTTTTCGCAGTGTATGAAATTTTTACGAATTGCCACTGGCATTCCATGCATATAATGTAGACAAGAACTTTTGAGTGCATTTTAATTTTGTGAATCTTGGCTCTTGTGAAATTCGCAAAATGAAACTTTTGAGTGCATTTTAATTTTGTGAATTTTGGCTCTCATGAAATTTGCGAAATGAAACTGCAAATGAACATTTCTAATTTTTACAGATCATATCATAACTCAATTGCCTTTAGTCATAATACAGCAAGATCACCAGTGTCTCTCAGAAAGTTTGATACAACTTCAGTTTGATATAATTTTCGAGAACTTGTCAATTCTTTACAAAATGTCTAAAAGTTAACACTTTCTAAAATAATCCTATCAATAATGTCATCTTGAAATAAAATTCAGTGGACATAAGGAGGGCAGAGTAAAATCAATTGGATTCTCACTATGCCCTAAATTACAGATCAAATTTTGTCCTGGTATCGAAAGATATTGATATCACTGTCGAAGTTACATTATAGCAACACTATTTTGTGAGAGACAAAAAAAAATGATAACAAAGCTATATAAATAAAAATAAACCATAGACAATTCAAATACACAGAATATTGACCATAAGATGAATACCCACAAGTATGTGGAGTTGGGTTCCAAAATTCTTTCCAAACTTGTGTGTTTGCATTCACTTGAAAACATACTATTACACTGCATCTTCTTGCTCTTTGTTTCAGTATTTGAAGGACAAGTTCATCTTCATAGACATAGTAGAACACATCAGTGAGAGTTTGAGCAAAATCGGACAATCCATTAAAAAGTTATGAATTTTTGAAGTTTCTGCTCAGTCACAGCTGGGTGAGAAGACTACTATAGCTTGTGATGTCACACGTGTGTACAACGATATAAAGAAAGAATAAAGAAAATTCAACATATTTTCACTTTTCTCGCATAACATAAGATTACAGAACACTCGACATCTCTCTTTCAGAAGGCAGGGGGAATAACATCAGCAACAAGTCAAAGAAATGTGCATTTTATTCAAAAAGTAAAGTTTTGTGAAATTCTCTTTTTATTTTCCTTATGTCGTTGTACGCATGTGACATCATACACTGTGGTAGTCTTCTCATTCAGCAGTGACTGCAGAGATAACTGTACTTTAAGAATTCATAACTTTGGAACGGATTGTGCGATTTTCCTCAAACTCGCACTGATGTGTTCTACTAATATTGCTGCATTCACTCAACCCACATGTCTATGAAGGTGAACTTGTCCTTTATAGGCATAATTTACCATTTACAGATGAAATAAAAACCCAGCATTAACGCTTCAAAATTATTCTAATATGTGAGTTATTGATAGAAACAACCATTGTAAAAATTTGAATCTGTATAATCACTGTTAAGTGTTGTTAAATACACAAAATGTGAACAATAGTTATAATAAAAATGTTTCCAGACTTTTAATACCGTCTACAGTTATGGTTTATTGAGAAAAACACTGATATCTCCTTATATTTTAGGCTTTATTGCGAAAATTTTATATGGTAGGACGTTTTGTGATACAACAGACCTACACATATCATATGCATCAAATGTGATATCTTGAACATTTTTGAAATCACTGCTCCCAAAGGTAAACTGAACCTTTAATTTCAGTGAATCTATGCTATATGATCGCTGCTGTTATTCATTTTAGTCCAATGCACAGTTCACACAGATATTTGATATCAAAAGTTAATTTTACAGGAAGCACTATTTTTGGTGGACTTTGGCTGACAAAATCAGGCAAAGAAACAGATATATCACTTTTGTTCTTACATTATACATGTATTTGATATCAAACACTTGGTAGCAACGGCAAGTCAGTCTGGATATTGGTTTGTTCCACTCCAAACATGGAAGGGTTACCGAACTGTCATACAAAACAACAGACATCTCCTTGTGCAGTGAGTAGGGTCCTTGACTATTATGTAATGCCCTGACAACCAGGGTACATGCGTTTTTGTTCTTGGGTCCATGGGGGAGGGTAAGCAAAGATGCACAAGGGATCAGCGTTAGGCTATTGTTGCTCCCAGGTTGCTTGTAAGGTTTGTTTCTAAAAGGAGAGTTTTAATAGGTTACATCTTTAATGGATCAAGGACGGACTTAGTATTAAAAGCACAGGAGTTCTAATTGCCTACAGAGAGTCTGATCCCATGGCTGTATTAGAAATTTTACCTTTTACCTTCAATACCAGAAATTTTACCTTTCCAAATGAGCAGTGCTGCTTCTCCACTAGAAATGCAGCAATGATAGGACACACCCAGGCATTTACTACAACAACAAAACAAATCTTCCAGCAAGTGACCATAGAACTGCGGCCATATTTACTAGGTAGACCCACAACCTCTTTTGGGTCTGAAGTCAAGCTTTTCACCATAGGACCATGACATCTAGTACAACCCCTAGTATAAAAGATGTAATTAATAATTTCAGTTGATATCCTTTACCATTGTCAGTGTGCAGTCTCCCTCTCTCGGTTAACCTGACTGACACCTAACTTTCTTTGCTATTTTACTTTACTTCACAAAGAACGACATTAAAGGTTGCCAAGCATTGTCAATCTTTGTTTCCTTGTGACCCAAATTCGTGCTTCACTACCTACACACTAAAATGTGCCTGAACAACAGACTTGAAGGATTATCTGTGTCCACCCTTCCTTTCTTCTCCTTCCCTCAAGTTATTCTGAGGTCTAATCTCAGGGATTAAAGGAATTATAGAGACCAGTTGGGTGAATAGGACCCTAAATGGGTCATTACCACATACCAGGTACTCTCTTTCCACATTAGAGGATTAGAAGGTATGGATTGTATTTACTCTGGCTTCATCCCTTTATGTACCACACACTGTACCTCAATGGTTTTCCCCGTTAAAACTGTTCCAACTATCTTCAGTGTTCTGAGAATGATGTTGTCTTATTGACATAAATAATGTCTACGAAGATAACACTTGACATTTTGTTTGTTTTCAAAATCTGCTTTTGCTATCATCTTTACTTTTTCTTAAGGCTATAAAAACAACTTTGTTAAACCATGAAATAAGAGGCATTTTCCTACAGAGTATCTAGTAAGTAACAGAATTTTTTTCTTGATTTCAACTCCCCCCCCCCCTTTCTTATGTCTACTACATGCAGTAAAATCCTGAAAGAAAATAGGACTTTGGTTGCTTTTGAGGCACACTGCAATCTCATAAATATGACTGATTTGGTCGATTAAAGTTATTGGCTCATGATGCATCTGCAAACAAGGAGAAAATGACTTCAAAAACCATCTCCTGTGCTATGGAATTATCCAAAAGGTAAACCAGATTTGCTGTGGACATCGATCAACAGTTGTCTGAAAAATCACACCAAGTTCATTGTCTACACACTAAAAATAAATGATGCCTACATACAATTGTATTTCAGAAATGAATTTCAGATCTACGAACAGAGACCGAAGATATGATACCTCAGCTAGTTCAGTGCTTCCTTTAGCAGCAATGAGAAGGCCAAAAAGGACAAGATAATTTCATACAGGTATACTGTATAGGCTGTCAAGGTTTATAACTTACATCAGTCAGGATTTGGCCACACTGTACAGTGATGCCCTGATATTCTACCTGGCACAATGAGGGTTGAATGCCAACTATGACAGTCTGATCATAGCAATCTTCGATCAGTGGTCAATACTCTATTGTGCACGGATAAGTAGGTCTTACTCAATGGTCACTTGGTTTGAATAGGGAGTGCATTGTCAATTTTATTGGACTGCGGATTGTGATTGATTGATCGTATTAATAGTGACAAACACCTCCCAAAGAAAGCTTTGCAAGGAATGAATTCACACATAATCCTGGAGGATTCACAGAAGCACTGCCTGCTATTCAGTTTAGTTACAACCTGTGATACCAGTAGCATTTGTTGATCTGTACATTTGTAATTTGTCATCCAGACTGTAGGTATCTTTGCCATTCCAAACCAGTCCAATATACTTAAATATCACACTTAATTTTTTTTTTGCATAGAGAATAGTTGGTTTTATATGCATAAGCTACTGGAGTGCCATGTGACTTCTAAAAACTTATGCTTACAAGTAAGGTAGATAAATTGTTCATGCCTATCATAAACACACTATTATCAAGTCACCTATGTACTTCTACTTACCACCTGCCTCATGCATTTGATAAAACCAGAGCATGTTTTAGCATTATCAACAGACAAGTCACTGAAATTCTTTGTTTGTCTTTCATGATCTCAACAAAGACACATCAGGTCATCTACATACAATGTATGTGTTCACTTAAGGTTTAGAATTAAAGACAGAAATTGCCCAAGTACAAAAACATCACCTATCAACTTTTGGTTGTGGCATTTCACGAATGCAAGCTATGAAGTAATCACATTTTTCCAAGTATCCATACAAATGCTGGTACGTACCTTCTGTGTTCTCCAGCAGTGTTTTGTTTTCGAAATCAACCATACTGGTATGGTTGACTTCACATAGATGGCTAAATGAAATATAGCCAGTATTTCAAGTACGTACCGGTATCAAAATGTGTACCTTTAAATCAAAACTGCACTAAATTGTAAGGGGATATCACACTTCTCAAGTATAACCTTGACAGGTGACGATTCTTGTTCTGACATATTTCACCATCACAAGTGAAAAAGTAAACTTATGTTTGTGCCAAGTATCCATATTACGGGTAGCAACATTGTATGCTGGTACTACTTTCTATGGAGTACACACACCATGTTCTTATGGGATATTTTGTTTTCTAACTTGGCCATGCTGCACAAAATTCAGCCGGTTTCCATGGTATCAAAATGTCTGTCAATCAAAACTACACACTTCATTGTATCATGAGGTAAAATCAGGCATATTTTACAATTTTGACAGTTATCAATGATTTCTGTTCTACTATACACTGCACAAATTCAAATGATGACATAAATGGGTGCATCCATATCATCATCAGCAGTGTCTGGAAATACCTTGAATTGGAAAAAAAAGGGGACACAGCAACACCAGAGCTGGGCATTTCATCATTTTGTCAGATATTTTTTCAGACAAATTTGCTCTCAGCCAATCAGATTGTGTGGATTTCTGTAGCTTAAAACAGTTTATCAGAAGAAAAAAAAATATCTGACTAACATTGTAGTGATAAAATGCCCCCAAGGGCATGAACGTATGAAGAGAAATGTTTGTTAATTCCCAAGGTGAAATTGGTTAGACAACTAGAAATCTAAGGGAGGGGGGGGGGGGGGTGGAATTGGGAAGTATCAGGGGTAACTCTAGACAGAAAGATCCGTCTGTCCTGAGTCTTTTATTTTGTTGACGTTTGCGATGATCCGTGAAGCCAGACGCAGTCTCCGCGGAATATATCCCCAACAACCAAATACAGACTGATCTTTCGGTCAAGGGTAACAGTAACAACTTAGGATTATTCTCATCAGACATAACAAGATTGCATTATGTCACTAGTCCTCAATATGGGCATAAAATGTGCTACTTAGAATAGACTCTTGTACACAATTTTTGCTTGATTCATGCACATTTCTGCAATTTGCAGGTTGCATAATCTCCACTCCCATTCTGGGCCACCTAAAGATTCCTTTGCCCACATAAACTCAAGTTCAAGTGGCCCGGTTGGCCACCTGAAAAAAAAAAAGATAAAAAGTTATGGGCAAGTCCTGCTAATGTCAGACAATTTCTGCAGCATTCAGAACTTTCACACATGAAACAAAATACATTTTTATACAATCAAAGTCTTGACAGAATAAAAAGGAAAACTCATCACAGCTCAGGAGGCAGGGCTTAACCTTTCCGTATTGGGATCTGTGATTTGGAAATGTGCTTGCAAGTTCTAACACAATTAGTAGACAATAATAATGGGAATTTCACACAGAATCTCTGGTGTAGTACACTTTATAGGCTCTACTACTTACTAGTAGAAATTGCCTCTGTCACTGTTTTTGTTTAGGATGGGGAGACAATCCCTGTTATGTATGTTATGTAGATCTATATGTCTACTTGTTTTTATCGCAAGGACTAACTGAAAAACAGCCGTGGCTGGCTGATGTTAGTACATGATTAAATAAAATGAATGAATGAATGAATGAATGAATGAATGAATGAATGAATGAATGAATGAATGAATGAATCTGTTCCAGATCTACTTCTGCTCTATTTCTGGA
The DNA here is from genome assembly GCF_040938485.1 of Diadema antillarum. Classification (NCBI taxonomy): domain Eukaryota; kingdom Metazoa; phylum Echinodermata; class Echinoidea; order Diadematoida; family Diadematidae; genus Diadema; species Diadema antillarum. The sequence continues at coordinate 1,036,912 of NW_027271026.1, forward strand.
GTTCAAACTCGGCTAACGTTAGTTCTGTGAGCGGCATCAAATACCAAAGTTGCTCGTGGTCTCGACACGATTCTGTATTAATTACAATTTATGGACAAACCTTCATAGTGACAGTTGACCGACTTGTCTGCGTCTCCGCTTCAATGCTAATTGTTCCTCGACGGTCCATGCGGCCATGAATCATGCTAACAGTTCCTCCCCCCGATGAACTCGTACCCTCCAAGGTGGCCTCGGTACCGCCGCCGCCGGCGGACCGGACCTGAAGATGCTGGTGTTGGCCAAAAGAAGACGGCCGCGGTGAATTCGAGTCGTCAGAATCTCGACAGTATACAACTCCACTCTGAGAAACAGTAATGCTGGGCGCACAGCCCATGGCAGATCACGACACGCAATTTTCTGTGATTTGTGGTGACCACAACGCCAGGAATCTCGGCAATGACGAAGATCCGAAGATTACTCGATGAAGTCTGCACATATACTGTCCGGTCATAAATGATGGGGATTCATGACGATAATAATCGTGGATCATTTCATCTCCTCCGCAAGTGTATCGGCATGTTGTAGCCTATATTTCCACCCCAGTACATGATCAGCTAACAAACAACAGCTGTTGGCAATTTCCACTTGTTCTTCTTCAAGAAACTAGCCGACTGAATCTACTCCTACGTAAATAATCTCCTAAAAAGTAGGTTCCCTACCGTTGTTTTTTAACGCGGTGGCGCGGCGTATGGTATACGGTAAAGTATTCCTTGCCTGTACTGTTATTACACGCAAACGGGACATCTACCACACGAGTAGATCCGATACATCTCCCTCCTTCAATATTCCTCGCATGCATGTAGCGACGCGACGCCGTGCGATTGTGTGTTGGAAGTAGCCGCGGATAATGCTGCGCTGAAACCAATGGCTTGCAGTCCGATCAATTCCCGTCCGATAGCCGAGATCATCGACGGTCATTCTCACTGGCGCCGCGGAGAGCGAACCGAGGCGCACGCACGCACGCGCACTGCGTGAAGAGAATTTCGTGAATGATGAAAAAGAGCATTTTCTCATCAGTCGCCGATCTTCTAAAATGGTGCTTGAAACAAGGTATCTCGGCCTAAGCAACATATTCCTTTAGAAGAACGTTACATTTGGTTCATCTACTTAGACTTTTTTTCCTGCAGAGATGATCGTGTTAGTGTCTCCTTTTCGGGGCTACCAACATTGGAAACTAGTTGAGAGTGAGACTCCCATAGGCCAATGTTATAATTTAGGAGTCAAAATGAGTGAGATCAATAGAAATGCATGCAAATGAAATAAAGTTTTAGAGTGAGAAAGGACCAAAATGAGTGAGTCTCACTCTCAATGAGTGAGAGTTGGCAGCCCTGCCTTGTGTACGCGTGGAAGGGGTGGGGGGGGGGGGGAGATGAAATTTTTTGTGTGTCTCTTGTAAAGTTATCTGTACGTCTCTCCATTTTCTTTGTTATGTTGTCTTTTTCTTTTTCTTTTTTTTTTTGGTTGGGACTATTCATGGGCAAACAGTGTTGCTTCTAATTTTCTTCAATCTTTTTCTCCATCATTTTCCTAACTACTATTTCCTAGTATATCTTCTTGATTTTTCTTGTCCTTTTATTTTTCCTCTTCTCCTTCTTTCTTTTCTCTTTTCTTCCTGCTTTTGTGTCCTCTTCTTCTGCAATTCATCCTAAGGCCAGTATAAAAAAAAACATCACAATGTCGACCCACTTTTCAAGGCCTCGAATGAAAATGAAAATACTCCTATCTTTTTAATTGCAGTTGGCAACTGTGTATCATTGTTTGCAAGAAGAAGTTCTAATGTAACCTTGAAATTTGTCAGTAAATTTGTCTCAAGGGGCCTTAGTTTCTGTTCTTTCCATTCATTTTGAGATAACAAAGTTTTGATAATTTGTAGATTTGCTTGATCATTTTTGTGCTCATTTCAGAAGTGCGAAAAGTGTATTGGTACTTTCCCTGATAACTTTTATTTGCGGAAATAAATGTAAATAACTAATGTGTTTATCGCAACATGTTCAATAAAAAACAAACAAACAAACAAACAAGAAAGAAACAACCACACTCTAACGATCGTAAACAAACGAGCGACTTTTGAATAATGGTATACAGGCAAACCTTTAGGCTTATAATGTATACAGCGAAAAAATATATATATCGCCAACAATGTTATGTAGGCCCTCATGAATTATAATATGCACTATCGGTCTGAATTTTGTGTTTTTATTTCTATTTTTTTATTCTAGTTAGTTTTTTGTCTCAAGATTCGCCGAGTCATTGTCATGGATAATGAGGGATTTGCTACCAGTAGGCAATATCCGGACATCGTTTGTACTTGACATGATCCGGCGTTCAAGAATATTGAGCGACGACCGTGAGTTACGGATGCGGAATGAACGCATTTATATCAATATCAGAAGTCTTTCCTGGTTGCGTGCCACGGGTTGCGTGTACGGTTGTACTATACTGTAATCAGGCAGTCCCCGAGGTAATGTTAACCAAAAAATACAAAAAAAAAAAAAAACTCACTTTTGTTATCATAAGAACTGATGACAAACCCAATGCTCGGATACCAGCTGGAGCCGACGATGACTGATGTAATATATTGTTTTCTTTTTATCATCTATCGCATAATGACGGCTGCGGCAGCTGCTGTCGAGAGGACGGTTTGTATGTGTGTGTGTGTGTGTGTGTGTGTGTGTGTGTGTGTGTGTGTGTGTGTGCGTGTGTGTGTAGTGTTTTGCGAGCCAACGTGGGGTTTGAAGCCTGAGTTTGAAGAACTTTTTTTCCCGTCTGTACAGTATGGCTGTCTGAGAGTTTTAAAATGCAAGACATTCTTTTCTTTGTTTTGTCACATAAAAGTGCTCATTAACATCCATCTGAAGGCATATCATTTTGCTTTATCAAGCGGACATCAAGTCTTTTGTTCAATGGCTTCATAAAATAACATGAAATGAAATAAAACAGAATGGTAGGAGAGTAATCACACACTTGCTCATTTTAAGAAAGATATGGAACCTGCTGTGTTTTGCATCATTTCAAATCTTTTCGCGAAACAATCTATTGATCCTTATCACTCGACGAGTGGAACAGCGTTTACCATACCCAGTAATATACAGTGGATAGCAATACGACCACCTCACAACACTCCTTTCGACTCATTGTAGGAAAATCTTTACTATTTTTCAATAAAATTAATTACAAAAAAGTATCATATTTTCCCGCGCTTAAAAGTATTCTTGGGTCTTCATAACTTCATTTCTTAACAACTTTAATGACTCTTTATATACCTTTGAAAGGCAAAGAGCTGCCATTGCTATAGATTATCAACTAAGCCAAACACGATCTTTATTACCCCCTTTTTTTTGGGGGGGGGGGCCTAGTTGTATAACAATCAGTGAGAGATATTAGTAATGTGAAGTTATTACATCATTGCCTCTTCGAATTTGCAACAAATATGATTTAAGGGACTGTACAATATACAGGTTTAGGTGTGGATTCATGTTTTGAACATTCCTAAGTGAGATAATAAGAAACCTCTTATGAAAATATGAAAGAGCGTGTAATTTTAAGAAGAATTCAACGTTGTTTGTTTGGGTTTTTTGATGAAAATTGGTTTTCAAATGGCTGAGATATCCCAAAAAGTGATAACAATAAAAGACTACAAGCCACGCCTTTTATTAGGATCTCTTTGTCTCACCTTGTTTTTGGATATCCCAGCCATTTCAAAACCGATTTTCATCAAATAAACTTTGATACCCCTTAGAATTGCATGCTCTTTGACATCTCATGTGAGAGTGGTTTCTGAATATCTCACAAAGCTTAATCCTCACCTCGAGCAGAACTGTACACACCCTTTAAAGTTAACACAGTCATATTACATGTCTTTAAAATGCAAAACTGTCTATTTCATTTTGTATCAAACATTGTTACAGATGCCTAAAATGTGAATTGTCAAAGCAATGCGTGTACATCGAGAGACACAAGAATGAACATGATTGCGTCATTACTTCCTCATTTTGCATCCTATACAGCATGTGCGTTGATATCTTGTCTACACGTGAATCTCGCACGCAACTCAATGACACAAGCATTGATACTGAAGAAACAAGGTCTGTAGTCACTAGCATCATTCGCATTGAAATGTACTGCCTTCTTTGAAGACCATTTTTTAAACTTGTTAATTTGCCGTTCTCTTCAAACCTCGAGAAATACTACCCGTATGAAGGCATACTCGTATCAGGGAGGTGGCTCTTCCATCTCCCTGCTCGTATCTTAGTGATAGATGGTGGAGTGCAGACGTAGATGGCGCTATAGCACATTGCCCAGAGCGGGTTGATAGATAGAGTTGCGACACCGGAAGTTCGCGCTGATTGGTCAATCCTTCAAAATAGTTCCCCGTGGTCGTATGATGTCGATAAGACCTTAGAAAACCGCGTACCCTATTATGACGCAAACAATGCATTCATTGTTATTTTGCTCCGTGGCTCGCGCAAAGTAGAGTTACGCGCTCCGCGCATGGGTTTTGCGCGAGAGTGCAAAATAGCTTCCCCTCGTCGTCATAACAACAATAAAGACCCACAACCCGGGATTTTGAATTACAACAACAATTGTAAAGGAGTGGGACTACATGATATTTCCGTCCTTACATTTTGACGTTCGCCCATCAACATCATCCAGGAGCGTTAAAACAACTCTGAAAATATTTCATCTTTTCCGGTTGTTTGCATCCGTTTCCTTGACGTCGACAGTAAGTACTCCTTTCTCTACTTCATTAAGATTACATGATTGCCGTAAAAACAGGACATTTTTCTCAACAAATCACACTCCCGTCGCAAGCAACAATGGTATCTCACCGCTGCCGCTGGGTCCGGGTACTGCGCGCCTATGTGAAAACCCTGTAGAAACAATTCGTCGACATCGACGATCAGGGGGAACTATTTGACGTGACCTTTGTACCCCAGTGTCGCAACTCTATCTATCAACCCGCTCTGACATTGCCATCCAGCGCCTTCACGTCGCCATCAAAGAGATAGAGATCGAGATCATAACTGGCCGCCAAGATCAAGAATCTCTGTCATAATCATACACGTCATTGCTTTCTATTCGCGGCGATGGAGCAAGGGAATAGAGGTGATTTATTTTTTCTTTTCTTTTGGTTTTATTTCATACAAGCTTTTATATAATAATTTCTCGTCAGGCTTTTGATTTTCCCTTCAAACATGTATTTTCGATCTAATGAATACAGTAACTATGCTTCAAATGATTTCTTGGTGAAAACTTCTGCAACTTTTCCACTTAGTTGAACTATATCAATAAAAAATAAGCAAGGAAGTTTGGGATATTTCAGATTTGGACAAAATTTACCAACTGTAAAGGTAATTGAAAAAGTTCAGCATGAACAATTTGTTTATTACACCGAAATGTCTATTTTTATACAATGGGTCATGGGAGGAATGAAATGATGCATTCCTTCATAATAATAAAGGGTCCGATATTGGCAGTAGCCAAGGGCCACTAAAAATTAGTGTCAGACCACCAAATTTATCTTTTGACTGCCTAATTGGGCAGGTAATATATTATTCTGACTGGGTCAGTTAGGGATGAATTACATCCGTGACAAAGGGGGGGGGGGGGGGGGGGGGGCACAAAATTTGGATTTTGAATAAAAACCAAGGCAATTGGTATTTAATGCATTCCTCTGTAATTATAGTGACTTTACTATGTACATGAATATATATATATATATATGAAGAGTTTGTTCGCAAAAACCGATAAGTCCATATTTGCCAAATGGAGATATTTGCGATTAAAGGTCAAGAAAAACAAAGAGAATAATAAGAAAATTTTTGCTTCTGTTGACCATAACTTCAAAAATGTACCTTTATTATGTAATGACCAATATATCATTTAAAAGGTATTATTTTGTACTTTATGACAGAGACCGTACTTCAAAATCATCAAAAATGGACTTATCGCTTTTTGCAAACAAACTCTTCATATATATATATATATATATATATATATATATATATATATATATGTATATATGTATAGGCCTATATATATATATATATATACATATATGACGTAACATTGCACTGTTGCCAGGATGCGCGCTGGGTGTTAGGATGCCTAGCATTGATGCGTTAAAGCGCGCATCCTTGGTAACACGGTTGCAATATATTGTTATGGCTTAATTTTGTTATTGTTCTCTCAGTATCAACACTTGAGAAAGGGCGGCGAGACGCTCGAAAATTTGTGTGAAGAAATAAACCGTTGGTGAATACAGCATGAACTTTGTTGCAGCTTTGTTACTTATCTTTTTATCTTGCCAACACGTGGACTACCTTATCAATATATATATATATATATATATATACATATATATATATATATATATATATATATATTAAGCAAGCTCTTCATATATATACATAAATATGCATAGACATATATGTGTAAACATATACATGTATGTGTGTGTTTCTGTGTGTATGTATGTTTGTGTGTGAATGGAATTTGAATGCAAAAACAGACAAATGTATTCATGTAACAATCTGAGATATTTTAGATTATAAAGCTGCTGAAAAAACAAAGAAATTGATAATTAAAACTTTACTTATATCTTCCAAATCATTCTTTGTTATGTAAGGAGTGCAGTATTATTGAAAAGATTTTATTTTTCTTATCTGATGACCTGGCTTTCAAGCTTTGAAAAGGGGATTTATCTGTTTTTGCATTCACAACTTTTTATATAATGATGGGGGAAAGGGCGGAGCAAGGAATATAGCAAATATCAATATCAACACCACGTCATAATCATCATCACAATCACCATCATCATAATCATCATCATCATCATCATCATCATCATCACAACCATCATTATTTTAAACATAATCATCTATAAAAAAATTCATAAAATTGTAGTTGTATATGTGTAGTATATTGAAAGCTGTATAGCTGCTTTATCATATTGTGATTTGAAAACCAAGAGGGGATGTGTTTTCTACGATGTTAAAAGGGCTGGCGCAATGTTTTCAAAAGTGGGGGGAGGGCAGTCTATACTTCTGGTGCCACTTCCAGGTTTCATCTGCCCTCTGGCTGTACCTGCCCTGGATAATGCACTCCAGGGTGCTACTATAGACTGATGGTATTTTTGTAAAGTAAATCCTAGCCATCACGGTGAAAGAAACCAGCTGAAAGTACCAATATTGTGTAGTTTGTCATTATAGCAAATCAACTATCATAATCATCATCTTCAAAAGCGTATATTTTCACCATCATCATCATTACCACATCGGTACCAGCATAAAAAGAGACCTCTCCACACAGCCATGGACAACACCCTTAAAACAAGGACAACATCAACTGTACCTAACTTCACACAGAGCAATTACTACGGTGAGGTATCATGATATTACCTTCTGGTTCTGAACACCACCCAGACAGACAAACCCAGAATGGACATCCATAAGCACTGCTTTGCATTGTAATTTATTCACATTCTGATTATATATATATCTATTTCAAGTTTGCTATACTTTCTTTTGTATACCATTTCCCATCAATTGAATTGACAAGATGTCTATTTCAAAATGCTAAACATATCAGCATATTCATCACAAGCTTTATCACATGCAATTATATATGACACAAAGACTACACTTACATAAGCCAAGTAGAATTCTTACTAAGGGTTAGATGACATTATTGAAAAATAAAATAGTAATATGTTACATCAAAAAGAAAGAAGCAAAGTGAGATTGAAAAAAAAAAGAATAAGGCATCATATGAGCAAAGGGGTGTACCTTTGCCTCTCGACAAAACATTTCTTGTGTACAGCCTTGTATTATGAAACTACTTTGTTAGACAAGTAACATCAAACAATTATACAGCAAACAACTGCAGAGAAATCTATTTAAGTACTTGTCTTGTTTTTTTACAGTTATGTGTGATTCAACACATATTATATTGGGGGAAGGGGCACTTAAAAGCAGCTAAGGTGACCTAACATTTCAGAAAATTTGTAAAAATGTGCTACACATTCAGAATGCATTACAAGGATTTTGAAATCAGCCTAGTAAAAAACAAGTTACATTGTGTACATGCAGTGACTACTGAAGTTTAGAAATGTGAAATTACAATGGAAGAGACACAATGACATAGTAGGTAATAATAGAGACATCCCATCGAGCCTGAGTACAAATATTTACCCCAAAACCTGAGTAGAGCGTACAGCTAACACAAAATTGCTACAATTCACCGAGGGTACAAATCGCAGAAATGTTTTCATCATTGAGCAAAAGAATCTGAAGATGTAGTGCAAGTTAGCGTCTGAGCCATCACGGTTCAAATATGCAGCTTGCTGGAAAAAAAAAAACAGTTTTAAGAGGAAGACTAGCTGTCAAAGAATCTATTCTGAGGTCAAGAAAAACACCTGGCTTTCTTTCTCAAGTCCACTTACAAATTTCTGTGGACTGTCCTTAACTCTTTATGTGCCATGGTGGAAACCCCCTGTGTGCCACGTTATTCTGAGACACGAAGGTAGTCATGCTTTGAGAAAGAATTCTGTTTTTCCAATTTGTATAACTGCTACAAATTTCTGTTAAGCTGGACATAATAGTGAGCAAAGTTAGAGGAATGCCAAACTTTTCTTCCATATACAATGTATAACAATTCTGTTTTCAATTTTTCTTTTGAATTACCAGTTGCTACATTACTGTAAAGGCATGACTTTTGCACACAAAATAGTGAGGGAAACTTAGAATGTACAAGCAAATCTAGTTGTGAACACCGCTTGATAGTCAATAGAATGCAAGCCGTATGTGAGAGGAACAAAAGCGCGAGAAACGCTTTGATTGTACCACGGGATTAGCGATTTATCGATCGGTTTTGGCGGCTTTGTTTGTTGAGCAGAATATGCGAAGTTGGCACGCCGTCGACTGAGCTGGACTTGCGAACGTGGCACATAAAGAGTTAAAAGAGAAAATCATGGATTTCAGAGTAAGCAAAACAAAGACAAACCTAACGCTTGGTATCTCTGACTGGAACATTCGATAGTACTGTATACTATGCTAATGACTATCCTCTTCAAGACCACAATGAAACTATTCTTTGACTCCAGCTAGGCTGCTGAATGAGTGGTGGAAGCCATTAGCCAAACTGACATTGGCATCAATTTACTCTCACAGTATATGTCAGTGTTTATATGGGTTCAATGATAATGGGTGCATGTTGCCATGGTAACATGGTAAACAAAAGGGTAACCAAAAATTAATAACCTGTACATGCACCTCACAGAGACACTTTCTTACATTTTTTTTTCAACACAAGCAGTTATGTTAGTCTGTGCACACAGTCAATCACACCTATGTGTGTGTGCTACATGTTTTTATCAAATCTGGAAAGACAACAAGCATTGTGCCTTCTGTTATGCAGATCATTTCTTTCTTTCCCTTTTCATTGGGTGCACTCATACAGCAATTCATTGGTACATTGACAAGATCCATGTATCATAATGTACAATGTAGATATGGTGCATGTAACATGATGAGTCGCTTGGTTCAAATTTCTGTGGAAAATTAATTAAGAGTGGACTGTGCCTGTACTTCTATTGCACAATTTTCATTTGGCTAACAAAATAATAATGATAATAATAATAATAATAATAAAACTGATCAAAATTTTTCAGTATATTCTCAGTTGACCCAAGATAGCTTTCAAAATGTGCAAATTAGTCAATATCATTACATAATCTTTGTTCGGCTAAGGAAAAGGCTAACATATACCAACTGTTACTTAAAGTGGTATATCAACTAATTTTAAATATATCTCGGAATAAACTGTGATCATGTACTGTACAGACCACATTTCAAATACAACAGGCTGCAATTCAGTGACTGCAAGGCTGGCTAGAGCTCTTTGTACATTGTATATATACATGATGAAAAAAAAGGGAAAACACAGAAAAATCATACATCACATTGCATGATACCCATGCCTAAAAGACTATATGTACAGCTTTGGCAAAGTTCAGGAATTTCCACATTAGCTGAATTCATGACCATCTTTATGCCAGCATTTGTTGGTCTATATTCAGCTGCTGTGGTGGCGTCTTCATCACTCTTGTCAGTGTTCCATTCAGCTGGTTTTTCATCCAGATCTCATGGCCACGATTGTCCAGCTCTGTAAATTTGAAGCCGTGGCCTTGCAGGTTGACCGCAGGGCACGGAGTGAAATCCTTGGGGATGTAGTCCGTCTTGTAGTTTGTGCGGTCATCGAAGGGTTCCGAGCTCAGGTTAGCTGTGTTTCCTGGAGCCATGCTCTTGGCAGGATGTGCATGCTTTGCCACATAGTTGGTCTTGTAGTGGGAATAGCCCTCGAAAGGTACTGAAGGACGCTCATACGGCCTCTGGGAGGGGTCTCCTCGACGGAATGGCATGCTCTCCCACTTGCGGAAATCCTGCTTGTAGTTGGTTCTGTCGTCAAAGGGGACATCTCTCCCTGGCTTGCCAGAGGGGGGTCTGACAGGGCTGGGTGGCTTGATCTTGTGGGCAGGATATGCAAGGGTGTGGGTGGTCATCAAGTCCATGTTACCTCCCGGCTTCACCCAAGCCTCAGGCACATGCTGATATGGCCGCTCCATGTCCCACTTCTGGTAGGACTGCCTGAAGGTAGTGTTATCCTCAAAGGGATGGTCGGACCTGAGGGGGGTGTTGCTGGGCTTGCAGCTCTCTGGCACATAGCCATGCTTGGCAGTGAAGTCACGCTGGAATGTGGATAGGCCATCAAACTTGTGTGGGTTCTTCTTGTACTGCGGCTTGGCGGGGACAAACTTGGGCTGCGTATCGTGGGGGATGTAGGTCATGCGGTGGCAGGTCTTGTCGTCAAATGGTGATGTGGACACTTTGGCTGTATCGTCAGGCTTCATGCTGCCCCTCATCTCTGCCCTCTTGGCAGGGAAGTCACGTGTGAATGTGGACAAGCCATCAAAGGCGGCACTAGATGGGATGTAGGCGTGGTGGTCTTTCAGCTTTTCCTTTGGTGGTAACTCCCACTTCCTGTAATCATCTGCAATAGATGAATGAATCTCATTAATGACTGACACATGGTACTTAATTCAAAATAAGGAAATGTCCATCAACAATTCCTCCAAAGAGAATCCTATCAGACATTCTACTTTTGAGCATACCTATGCATTTCCATCACGAACAACTTATTATCAATATTTCTTCCTACACCCTATTCATAATCTTTAATAACAGACTTACTTTCTCAGCCTACTTACATACCAAATATAGGACCAAGCCCTCTAAAATGTTTTCCAATAAATCCTGATTGCCATGACATTGCCTTTCTGAATCATGCAGTCATTTGTACATTGTGATAGTGTGTATTCGCTACTTGGCAAAGGGTATTTATTGCATATCTCATGCTTTGCAGAATATGATCCTTTAATACAAGATGGCATCCACCGTCATTAGATTATACCAGTATTAAATGTTACAAATTATAATCAGAGAAATATTGATTACCATAGCTTAAAAATACATAAATAGTGTATACAAAAGTTGATCAGGTGCTATTGCAATTCTGTAACTAATCTAATGACTTATTTACACTGTGAGAGTATGTTCACGTAAGCTGAGAAATTAAACTGATTCACAAATGGTTTTCAGGCGCTGAGTATACAAAATCGAATTTGGCAAGACTATATAATGATTTTAGTATGATACATCTTAAGGCCGAGAACTTACCAACATAGGTGGGCGTTCCCCTGAAGGCCCCTGGAGACACAGACCTGGTGTGGTTGCCACGGAAACTCTTGGGCGGTTCTATCTTTCGCTGGGGGAAGTCCTTGGTGTAGGAGGTCAAGAGGTCAATGTCCCCTTCCTTGGGTTTGTACTGCTCAGGGACGTGCATTGGAGGGCGACACAGTTCATGAGGAATGAAATCGAGTCTGTGAGAACACAAGCAAGAAAAATGAATGCTTATTCAACTTTAGGAACATTAATATTTCATTAAATTCACTTCCTAAGCTCCCTTTCACCAGCTAAATGTGGAATTGTTTCCCCCTGAATCTTGCTATCCGGAATCACAAATGAATCTCTAGACAATCATTTCTGTTCCTTCAAATCGCCGGGTCATCTTTTCTTTCATCCATATACTGAACCCATCTATCTATCATATATCACACTGTATCAATCCCACCAGACATTTCGTCTTTTTTTTTAATGTCCATTAAAGGGACTGTACAGTTCTGGTTGAGGCGAGGATTGAGGCGAGGATTGAGCTTTTAACGTTTTGTGAGATATTCAGAAACCACTCTATGAGTTGTTAAAGAGCACTCATTTCTAAGGGGTATCAAATGTTTATTTGATGAAAAACGGTTTTGAAACGGCTGAGATATCCACAAACAAGGTGAAACTAAGAGATCCCAATAAAAGGCGTGGCCTGTCGCCTTCTATTATTATCACTTTTTTTTTATATCTAAGCCATTTGAAAACCAATTTTCATCAAATAAATGTTTAATCCTTCTTAAAATTACATGCTCTTTCATATCATATGAGGTTTCTCATTATCTCATTTAGGAATGTTAAAACCTGAATCCCCACCTCAACCAGTACTGTACAGTCCCTTTAAAGTTTTCTCTTCATTGATATCATAAATACCAAGTAAACCAGTGAACAAAGCTATACATCCTTCTTTTACCTGTTGGTAGTGGCATCAGAAAGTGGATCTCCACTCTTCATCATCTGAGGCTTTGGCTTGAAGTTCTCCCGCATCCCGTTGCCAGGATACGCCTTGTACTTGTTGGCATACTCGGAGATCACGCATGGCCCCTTGGCTCTGGTGGTCACTTTTGGTCTGTGGGGACAGCGGTGCCTCCTGCAAGAGAAAGAAATGTTTGACCAGTGTAAGTGGAATAAAGCTTGTACTGTGCCAGCAAATGAATGTGCAAGCTTTCATGTACATCAAGCACGATAAGTGTACAAATAGTGCAGAGATATTACGATCTGCTAAAGTATCGCCTATTTTCATGTGCTGGATCTCTCAATTTCTGTGCATGTGTTTGCCTCATAGGTAGTATGTGTGACATTGACATTTGGTTTGTGGCTGCAAATGCTTTTAAAAACACCATGACAAAGTTTCATCTTAAGTTGATAATTCATGACATGATATTGCATATTTTGAGCCCCTTCAATCGTATAAATATGAACTTGTTGCGTGAAATTATTTGCAGAGCTCTGGAAAGAAAGTGTCAATTCTATGATTGCATTGGCATGTAATGTACGTTCTGGAGATCATAAACATCACTTTAAAATATGGGTTGTCTGAATGGTTTAGCTAAAAACACTCACATGAGATGTCTAAAAAGAGTTTTGGTAGATCATGATGATTCAAATACATTAGGATATGAAATAATCTGTTTAAAGTTGCAAATATATCACTGCAATGTACAGCACTGCTCAGTTGCCAATGGTACACATTATGAGTATACACTCCAACATACATTGCGCCTTTTGATCTTTGTATAGAAGCCTCTATAAAGCAATACTATCATGTACCATTGATACAACCACAGAAAAAAAGAGAGTATTATCAGGCTTGTTTACACACTAATAACTGTCCATCAAGATGTTTGGTTCTGTTATCTGACAAACATCTGTTCCCTCTATTGTTTACGCACACTACATATAGTTACTGCCAAGTTCGACTATCAAATGCAACGCATTGATTGATCTACCTATCAACGCGATACACATTTCATGCGTCACTGACACTGCATAGAGACGGCGAACACTACTATTCATCGGAGCTCTCTTCCAGTGTGGCTGGCAACTGTGTACATGTAACTATGGCGACCGCACAGCTCGTACGCTGTCTGCAAACATGAGGTGCTGGAAGTGTATTATTTAATTTCAACTTTGCCATTGAATGTGGATATGATTGCACTGTCATTATACTGGTACCTGCTCTATGGCTACAAACAAGCAAACTCTGTTAGCAAACAATTTGCACAAGGTTGTTTTTTTTTTTTTTTTTATCCCACTGAATTGAACAATGTATAAAGGGTGGACGAATCAATAGATAGGATGTCTTGGACATTTAACTAAAGTAATTACCATTAAACATACTAGATTTCCCTTCACATTTGCATACCCTTCATGAGATATTGAGTGTTTAGTTGCCATGTTTGTGAGATGTCAAAGTCAAGTAACATGTGGGAACCAGGATGAATGTTGATTTCTCTATCTTAGTTGGTCCCATTCTAACAGACAATTCAACACACTGTAACACTCATGAGGACAATTTTTTGATAAGTGATTTCGAATTATGTCATGAATGACAAAGAAACAAACCAACTCATGATAAATATAAATGATATCACAGGACATGCTGTGTGTTCAACATCCTAACAGCCAGAACATCAATGAACAAAACAAAGAAAAAAAATCAAACCTACCAAGCCACTGAGCCTTGAGCTATCAATGTGTTTGTTCATAATCTTTTCATGCTAATCTAATAGGCTTTTAAACAAGCTTGGCTTCTGTTATGCCAACAAAAGTCTATTGATCAGAGTTTTCCCTGTCTCTGATCCCCTCACTGCTTGGGTCGATAGGCGTTCCCTTCTGAATGTGAGGTGCTTTTGTGAAGAGCGGGTCTATTGTTACCAGTAGGACAAGTGACAAACAATGACCTACAGTGTATGTGTGTGTAAAGTGGCTCAAGGCAACCAGCGGTATGGCTTCATCCAAACACGCTGCAGAGAGAACTGCCGATCAGATACAGCCCTTCATTACCAAGCAGTATTTCATTTGCTCTGTACAACTAAACATGTGTTTCCCACAGTCTGTACAAGTTTCTCTCAGAAATATACTGTAACTAGTGTACTGCTGACTCCCATTCCAGTGGTCATATAAAAGACATCACTTTTATGTATAAGGAATTCTTTCATAAGAAATTGTAAATATTCTTCAAGAAATAGCTAATTCATCCAGGTTAAACAATCGATTAAGGCTGTCTTAAAACTTATCATGAACCATGGACAATGAAATTGTGGGTGGGACATAGTTTTATCAGAAAGTAGGCAACATAATTAACTCACACAGGGTGGTCCACAACTTGAAATTTTAGCATGTTGCAAGCTCAGAATCTGAGAATATTGCAGAAATTGAATATGCGCGGAGCGCACACGATGAGTACGTAGTACACAATATTTTGCAGCTTATCTCTCTTTGTGCTGCTTACATTCAATGTTCTCTCTCATGTTTTGCACACAAATATCTAAAGTACCTGGTAGTTTGATGTTTCTTATGTTATGCACATGTTTTGCACATTTTTGAATACTTTTACTTTGAGCTTGTTGCAAATTCTTAAGGATGTTGCATAGCATGTTGCTGACTTTTTAGGATGTTGCACAAGAATTTTAGCATGTTGCAGCGACATGCTAAAACCCCTCGTGGACCACCCTGTCACATCTGAAGCTTTCTCTGGGGGAGGCTTTTGTATTATTTATAACATCTGCACTACATGCAACTGAAGTACAACATGCCAGTTGTTAAGGCAAATATGAATATTTACATGATCTGAATTTAGATTCACATGGTTGCTGTTCAGCATGTAAATGTAAGTAGACTACCAGTTATAAACGTAATATATTTTGCATGAGTTAATATAATCACAGGAAATACTATCAACTTTCAGGACATCAACTTTAAATTGTTCAGTATGATTTTTGTAAAAACTTTACTGACAAAATGTTTTCAGAGCATTGAGACCAACAAAATATAGATGAATTAAGGGGGCACAGAGACACAAGATGTGCCAGCCCCCCCCCCAAAAAAAAGACATTTTGGACAAGGTGAAGTGAATTTAAAGAGAGATATTTCCACCATCATTCATTCAAAAACAATAAGATTGATTAAGCATAGGTATGCAGAGAAGGCACATACAGTATCAGTACATTATGTATCTCCTTTCCTCCTTCGCCTTCTTTTTTCTTTCTCTCTCTCCATTTGAGTGTTTTATCCATCTACTGTAAACAACAAGCATATTTCAGGCGAATAATGTTTCACAATCTAGGACGTGTACATTTGTGAGCAGTTTTATCCACAAATTAAAAACCACAGCAGAGGGATGAAAAAAGAAGTTTCATTCCTGATTAAGAATCTAAGTTAGCATTGTATTTTCCCATTTTGCAGGCAACATATATGTGCATTCATGTTATACCTGGCGGTAGTACAACTGTATTATTAGGTGTGGTGTCAGTCAGTGTTTTCACAAAATTTGCCAACAAATGAATTACTGTGACGGTACATATACAGCATCCATCTCTATCCATTTTTCTACCCATCTCCTAATACATGTATTAAAATATATACATGCAGGCATAAAACAAAAGTAGAAAGATTATCAAAATCCAAGATCTACAAGTAAAAACTTTTAAAGTTTAAATAATACACATAAACAATCGATTCAAATCCAGAATTTAAGCTATATTTGTGAATCATCAGTGTACCTTGTAGATTAGAGATTACTCACATCCTATCACATTCACTGAGTTATGACTGAAATAGATCTAATCTGTGAGGAGAAGTTCTCTAAAGTTGATGCATGTCATCTTACCCGCACGTGCATATCTCGCATATACACCGCCGTGTCATGGTGAAAGATCGTATTTGGATGTTGCGCCGCGTCTACTTCCGATCCTTCAGTGCTCCGTTGACTCACGAAGATATTTTCCAAAATAGAGAGATATGTTAACCCCTGACGACGATTTTCAAATTTAGTGGGAGAAAGTTGTTTGTTTGACGAATGGTAAAATACAGTCACATCACTTCCTTACTTGCTGAAACCCACTTACGAAGAACACAAACACTGGTATTGGTAGCAATTTCTCCGCACCTGCTACACATGCACTGCGCATTCAGAACTCCAAGCGAGCGAAACGTAGCGAAGGTAACTCAGCCCGGCGGCGTTGTTTGGTACGTTGTCAAGCAACACCGGTGGGCTTCATGCTCAGTCGCCGAGCGTGTCGGTAGACGCGCAGTGTGATGATAAGATAGCGTGCGAATCCGTGGCTCGAATGTTTACTCGCTGTGTGTGACACGATCCAGGACTCGTCCACTCACAGCACTAGTACCGCCCCCCCCCCCCCCACATACACACACACGTACACACGTACACACTACACACAAAACATGCAGGCAGCTACATTATTTACTGGGGAAGCAAGATTGAGGGAGTAAGATCAAGTATTATGTTCCTATTCTAAAGCCACAAACTAAATAAATACAAACCTTAATACTGTTGTTATACTTACAAAAATCTAAAATGTGTCAAATATGTGAAATGCTAATTTCTAGTACTATACTAGTAGTAGGTACGTTCCCCCTCAATTGTGGTATACCCAAATCTAACGGCCGCCGGTTGTGCATCATTGCGCAGTATTGCGTTTTTGCCTGTATTTCATCATTTTCATACTTTGTGGTGTGAACTAGAAGGCTCCTGTAACCATGGTTAACGGATATCTGCTTATTATTCAAGCTTTTCTCAGGGAAGGAGAAAGGATTAAAGCTAGGCAAATGTTGTGTCAATGGTAAGCTGTATTTTCACTCGATAGCACCGCACATTGCTTTGCTCAGTCCCACTCGTCGGTTCTTGTGTTAGAGAATACTCTGAATAGGTTCTGTTGCAAGATAGTCGCTAGTCCGAGTAGTCGAGTCGAGTCGACAGTGAATTTTCGTAATCTGCCACTTTAAGAGATCATCCCGATTCACTGAGAGCTTAAAGTAGTATAACCTTTTTAAAAAATAAGATTAATAGATGGTGTAAATGTTACATTAACCGAAGTTCCTGCAAGACAATTTCAATGGTGAATGCTAGGGTTTAATACTGTACAATAGGGGCAGGGCCAGAGAGGCAACTCGGTCGAGTTTAATTTACAATTACATGAGTTGACTCCATTAAAAACTGTGTATAAGTAAGAGCTTGTTTGGAAGAAGTTTGATATCTAAACCAACTGTAGAGTAAAACACCCCGTTTGCAGCAGACTTTGTACAGGGTGCCTATTTGCGGCAGGGGCCATTTGGCATTTTATTCATTGATGAAAACGCCCAGTCGGGTGTTGCTTCCCATATAAACACTAGCGAGTAGCGAGTAAATGAACTCCTGATCCTGCTTGTTTTCTAAAGTAGAACTAGGCCCTAAGCACACATGATGTTCATTAGCTGTTTTATTGATTAATGAAAGTGCAAAGTGCCCCTGCCAGCAAAAGGCACCCTGCCTGCCACTCTATTATCAATGCTTCTCTATAAAAGATTTTGTTCGAATTTCTGTGAGTAGATGGAAATAAGCCATTGTCGTCGTATTGCTGTGGTTTTGATGCAACACGAGCATGTAAAATATGAGATGCCTACAAGTACAACATACAGATACAAGGATATGAAAGTAAATGTAGACCCATTATTCTATCAATGTCTACACGTACATCTAAGCAATTGTTGAATTTCTCCAATAGAATAAAATGCTTTGTTAGAGTTCAGGCTCTTTGGTTTTTGTTGTTCTTGTTTAAATTTAAACCCTATTTGTTGCTGTTGCACCACATAAATTCTCTCCAAGATGATTGTCATCCTTTTCATGATGATCCTTTGTTCAGTTTTGCATGATCATGCTCTTCCTAGAGAGAATCTATCCGAGAGAGAATCTATGTCAGGGGCGGATCCAGGGAGGACAGCAACCGGCGCACGCCCCCCCCTTTATTTTTTCTTGAAACAAAAGAAATAAAAAGAAAAAAATGGGGGGAGGGGTGCGTGCGCCCCCCTTTAATTTTGTAAACACGCCCACTCTTTACGGAATTCCTGGATCCGCCCCTGTATGTGGTGATGGGCCGCAAACCAACAGTTACTTTCAATTTTGCAGTAAAAGCTAAGAGTCCTCACTGAGCAACATGAAACTCTTCAGCCGAACATGACCATTGGCACTTCAGTGACAGTCAAAGTGTTGATACTAAATGATAGTGTAACAATGCACTTTTTAGTCAAGTGATGACATTGTCATCAGCTTGTTTGTTCTGGGAGTATTTATTTGACTTTTTGGTTGTCCCTTTTTTGTTGTTTTTGTTATGGATATAGGCCTACTGTAGATCTACTCCATTGTAATTTTTTTTTTCTTCTCCCTTACATGACAGGTGGGTGTCTGGAAGAAGCCCTGATGGGCGTGTCAAACACTATCTTCTGAAATTGGAGGACAAGGGGAGGTGACACAGTGCAGAGAAAGATGGAGAGTAATGATGCAGTATTATGCAGATCAAAGAAAATATTGGAGCTCTGTCCAATTGCAGCAGGTCCAGTCTGGACATTTGTGAGCAATACAGGTGTGGCCAAAATCTACCAAATATCCGGTAACAACCAGATGTCCATTCCATGTGACCACTGTGAGGGGGACCAGATGGCAGCTATTATTCCAAGCAGCAGTCTGTGGTGCTGTCAATGAGCGTGACAAAAACTAGTGCGTCATGTATCATGGTGGCTTCAGATCTACTGTGAAGTAAACAGTCAAGAAAAATGTGACACTAATAATATTTGACTGCATTTACACAGGCTACCAATCATTCATCGGAGAAAGTGGTGTGTTTTATGTACATGTAGCCCTGTCCTACATCGTGGGCCTACATGTAGGTCGTGGGGAGGGGGGGGGGGTGGGATGAGAAAGCGAGGCACAAAAGTGAAGCATTGTATCACATCTTTTCTTTACAGAGGTGCAATTTTAGTAATATTTGTGCTCTCAAAACATGCAGAACAGCAGCTTGTGCTTCCCAACAGTAATGATATACAGTAAAAGGAAAAAGAAAAAAGCAACTACACATGTATGTATTGTATGGCAAATCATTGTGCATGGGGGTCCTCAACCATGCATGGGTTTCTTTGCCCAAGAGGAGTCCTCTGCAGTCTTTGTTTTACTACCCAGTATCACTCGATTCGATGGTCAGTGTGATTCTTGATAACTTCAAAGATTTTTGGTGGACTGAAATGGCAACCACAGAAAAAGTTTGTGCCAAGCCCTGATACAGTATATACTAAGTATATAGTGTAGTTTGTTTGTGTTTGTGTGTGTGTGTGTGTGTGTGTGTGTACACAGGCCAACCCTGTTATAATGAACATGGATATGAGAGGATTTCAGTAAAATGTGTGTTTTTTTTTTTAACAGGCATGTCTATTTCCATGGCACAACTCACTAAAAAAAAAACCAAAAACCTAATTTTGGAAAACACAAGGTTTCACTGCTATGAGAAGATTTTACCAGTAAAACAGTCATAATTTCCCTCCATTGCTTTGCCTGTTACAGTGAGATATTAAAAAAAAAAAAAATAGGCAAAATTCATGACTCCCTCATGCACACATGGCGACTTCACAACCAGGTACACATCTTTTACATATCACACACACACACACACACACACACACACAAATGTGTGGCACTTATTGCACCTCATTACACTTGAGGCAGAGAGGTTATACATGTACATGTACTTACTGTGCAGTAGCAATGCATAACAACATGTAATGTGTGGTAATACACGTATGCACATTTATCGTCACTGGGATGATCAGACCTTGTATGATCTGCAATTTTGATGAAAATGACTTTTTTGGATTATTGGTCGAATAATGGGTTAAGTGATGTCCTGTCCAAATCCCAACTGTCTTACTCCAAAAATGAAGCCACCACGGCATGCCAAAGGAAAGGCTATCCCGTTCGACACAGTGCTTTGGGCGCCATGTTTTTTGGCTCTCCTGAACATTGGACATTTTCTAGATTCGAGGTCTTATCGCCCAAGCGATGTTATGCTGTTTGATGGAAGCTCACTACACCTGTATGGATGGCAGGATGATTCTCTCTCCCATTAATATCAAATGGTCACAACTTTACCATTATACGTTATGCTATTCCATTCATCACTTCGGGTCCACTGCTCTTATTGTATGTGAAATAACATGCACAAATTAAAAATACAATTGTAGTGCAATCATATGCTTGTATACCAAACACAGCTGTTACAAGGTTTCATTTGACATGAATGTTGAGAATTTATTATACATGTGTCAAGGATACAATGTACAGTCAATTGCTTTTGCAAAGATACAAGTTATAAATTCTAGGCCAAGTTTATGCACAGTTCAACATGTGACCTCAGCTAAAATGAGGTGGATACACACTGCTCTGTGCCAGTACACTGTATAAAAGAATCAAATTGCAGAAATGTGTAATTCCTGGAAAACTGAACATAGCTTTCATATTGTGTATATTTGTTTCATATTTTCTCAACTCGGGGGAACAAGGAGTGAACAGACTCGTGACTGTAGTTCATCACTAACACAACATGAGGGTGTTGTGGATGACATTGGCTTGTACACCCTGTACATGTACTCTAAAAATGATACTAAAACGATCTCTGGTGTAAGAAGAGTATAGATTGTGATTCTCAACCATAATGCTCATTGTTCACAAAGCTGAATTACCACACATCTGTGCTCATTCTTTGCATACAGACATCCCAATTTACTTTCCATTCATTACACAAATAAGAATTATGCTATGCAGGGTGCTAGAACCCCATTTGTCTGTTCAATGCAAGGGGTCCTTGCCCAATGCCTATTTGGACAAGTTGGAAATTTTTTTTTTTTAAGTGCCCCAGTATGTGCCTATAACTTTATTCATGTGCTAGATTGTAGTCGGAAGATCTGGTCATGATGGTTCTAATGATTACCTGTTTTTTTCAACCTGTTTGTAAAATGTGTACAGTATTGAATTTTTTTGTTAATGAATATGCATATCAACAATAAAATGTATTGAGGTTACATGTTTACTTGATAGTGGTGATAACCAATTTGCCAGCAAATATCTATGTGTGCATGATTTGCTTATTCATTCATCTTTTTAACTTTGTGTTGTCTTGATTTGTGGTTATCATAGGAATTGATTGCAAATGAGCTTGTTGACAAAAAACTTATATATATGTTACTGACTTTTAATGAGATATTTCCAAAATATTTCTGATGTTTAGTTGATTTTACGATGGAAATAAAAGAATACAGGTAATACTCATATAATGACCTCATTAACGGCAGCAAAATTATCCTGTCGCATCGAAAGTAAATTACACTATCAGGAGTTCCAACAAGAATATGATACCAGTACGGCAAACATGTGAAAGCTGGACTTGTGATATTGAATTGAAATTCTTTGAGAAAGGTTGTTGGTAAATACCTGAGAAGTTTTTGGAGTCATCATATGCTTAAATGTCACAGGATTTGGATGAATAACCATGGGTTTGTGTTTTTGTCACACCTCCAACAGCAATAAATCACGCCTTGGTTAAAGGGGAAGGCTAGTAACTGATCAGTGGGAATCAGTGGAAATGCTGGGAGATGATTATTCCAATCCTTATGGGATTCATTCAAGAGTTCATTGTATATCTATTGTTGTGTGAAAATGATTTGCTTCAGAACGGTCTCATATTCAAGTAATGTGCAGTTTAATGCTTCCACGTTAGCGTCCCTGGTCAGTGACGGAGCATTAATCTGCATATTACTTGAATATGAGATCGTTCTGAAGCAAATCATTTTCACACAACAATAGATATACAATGAACTCTTGAATGAATCCCATAAGGATTGGAACAATCATCTCCCAGCATTTCCACTGATTCCCACTGATCAGTTACTAGCCTTCCCCTTTAAAGCAACCTATCTTACAACTGTATACAGTCAGAGACACCAAGGTTGCACTTCAAACTGAGTCATGTCTAAATCT
Organism: Diadema antillarum; assembly: GCF_040938485.1. Classification (NCBI taxonomy): domain Eukaryota; kingdom Metazoa; phylum Echinodermata; class Echinoidea; order Diadematoida; family Diadematidae; genus Diadema; species Diadema antillarum. The sequence continues at coordinate 1,059,748 of NW_027271026.1, forward strand.
CGCTACCTTCCTTTCTTTTCCTTCTATTTCTGCTGTCTTTAAGCTAGCAACTGACAATGGATACAAAAAAAGAGAGAAACAAAATACTCTGTACAGACAAGTTTTACATCATTGTTTCTAGGAGACAGATACAGACTAGATGCATTATGAATGAATTGCCCACTTCACTATTTCTCTTTCTCCTTCTTCTTTTCTGCCTCTGCCTTGGCCTCTCGCTCCTCGTGCTCCTTGATAAGTTTTTTCAACTCCTCCACGGGAAGGATGCGGATGTTGGTCTTGCCGTCTTCCCTTGTCAGTGTGGCGATCTCGACTGCACAAATTCATGGGGGGAAAGAGAAACAAGATTACTCCTGGGTCGTAAATAGCAGTACAGGTTAAAATCATGGTTGTCTTTTTGTCTAAATGCATACATCCATGGAGTGAAGAACAAGGCTACTCTTGGATGGTAAACTTGTTAACTTTTTATTAAAAATGAAGTTTTACGGAGTTCTCTTCATATTTTCTATTTTCTTTATATCATTCAGACGGGGTGTCATGAACTGCAGTAGTCTTCTCATCCAGTGATGGCTGCACTGAAACTTTAAAAATTTGTAACTTTTCAACGATTGTCAGATTTTCCTCAAACTTCACTGATGCGTTTAGTACCAGTAATATTGACTGCATCTTTTTCTCAATCCACATGTAAATTTGGATTTCTTTCCCCTTTTAGCAATTCATAATGGCTTGCCCCAACTGGTTTTTCTACAGGTTAAGGGAATATTTAGTCTCACTTCAAGCAGGCCAGATAATAAGAATGGTGTGATTGATGCTGTGTGTGTTGTCTACTGTATACGCCGAATATTTCGCGAGGTTTTTATTTTCGCAAATTTCGCGAGTCGGGTGCTATTCGCGAAATTAAAGACACACGAAAATTTAGACTCGTGAAATATATGGCATATACAGTATGTTGTGGGTGCACCAAAAAGCTGGAGATAATAGAATAATTCAGCTGTGATGCCAAATGCATTGGTAAAATTCATAAGAGCTGTGTGAATGTGTTTGTGAGTGTATGTGAGACAGTGAATGACACTGGCAATGTTGGAATGATTCCACATTCAGAATTTGGATACAATTTATCCACGACTGTCGTATTCACAAATCAGACCACTTTTAAAAACAAATTACGAACCCCTTCAACTGAGCACACTACAGAGTTATCTTATAGTTCAGAAATGATAGACAAGATATAATCATCGATCGAGATTCAGAAGACTTCCAGTCTTTATCGGAATACAATGTTGCGGGTCATGACAAGAAATGGGCTTACTGTGAAATGAAATGAATCACCAACTCCACCTGCCTATGCCATTTGAGAGCGAGGTTTTTATTTTTGTGAATCGGGTGCTATTCACAAAATAATGCATGAAATTATAAACTCTGATCTCGACATGAATTTGATGTGCACACACAAATTTCTCAGTTCATTACACTGCTTCACAACTGCGAATTTAACCACTCATGACATTTTCAGGAAGTCCTGATTCACAAAAAAAAAAATCAGACTCGCTACATTGTAAATATATGGTCGATACAGTAATTGAAGTGGTTCAGACAAAGTAAATATTTCTATTCAATTCAGTTACATCATTTACATCCACAGAAATAACATAAATGCACATAATGAATATGTCCATGGAATACAATGGATTTTTTACATGCTTTATAGGCCACAGATAAACCCTAATACAAACTAACACCCCTCACCCATTAAAAGATTAAGAAAAAACTTCCTTTGTAGCTGTATACCAATAACCTTGTTTCCATGACAATTCTCTTCCAATAAGCCTTTGAAATACAGATGTATGGTCACGTGAAGTGAACTCACTTTTCTCGGGGGTTAGCTTGGTCATGTCCAGCGTTTTGCTGAGAACCTTGATGGCTAGTGCTAAGGCTGCAGAGAGGTTGGTGTCTCCCTCCTTGTACTCTTGCTTCAGCATTGATATGGCAGCCTGAGAAAGACAAGTTATGATGAAGACCATGTCGATGATGGCATAGCAAAATTCATGCCCTTTTATGGACATTATTACACAACAGACACCACTCTTATATAATTAGATTTACAGGAGTGGCATCAGACACTTCAGTTGTACTCCATGAAGAATTTGCATCACCTGGATGCAGTGTTCACAGCAATCACAACTTTTGAAGACTACCATATGTCTAAAAAAAAAAAATACAACGGGACCCTCCAAAATAATAACTTTGAAAATAGTGAATCAACCCAAATACAATTTCAGTGTATGAAACTGTTAACTTATCGCCCACATTTTACAGAAAACCCTATCTGATTTGCTTCAGTGGTCAAAGAGAGGTCAAATGAGGAGTTTTGTAGAGCATGTCAGGAATCCCTTCCCTCCAAGTTCTGTCCATTGTGTTCACACATTAATACGCAGTTCCAAGAGCATCCAAGTGCTAAACTTGGAAGAATCAGAAACATGACATGCTTTACAATGATCTACATTTCTATGTGACCAATTAACCAAACTGAATGGGGTTTTCTGCAAAATGAAGCTAAGATGTTATATTTTAAGACCCTAAAGTAACATTTAGACAGGTTGATCATATTGGAAGTTATCACTGCAAAATCCAATTGTATTTATTTATTTTTTTAATTTTTTTAATTTTTCATTTATTTTTATTTATTTATTTATTTATTTATTTTATTTTTTTTTTGGGGGGGGGGATATACTGTATACTGTGTGAAAATGAATGAAGTTCAGCAATTAAAGTATCGTAGAATGGTAAACAGGGACAACATTACTGGGGATAAAAATCATGCTACGAGGGAATGGTATGCACAATGTCTCGTAGATATGCAAAGCCTGTCTATTAAGAAAGAAAAAAAAAAACCACACACACACAAAAACAAATAAACCAGTACCATGGATTACCAAGGCAGTAATTTTCCAGCACACTAGCTCATCTTGGCCTGAAACATATTAGCTTGTGACTTCCAAACAGCATATTTTCATCTAGAATTATGAGCAAGATAGGGATGTTAAGGAGGAGCTAAGGTCTTGTCTGAGATGACTGCAAAGAAAATCTATCACCAACATACAAGAACGTTTGAACATCAGAGCTTATGAAATGAATTCAATCTCTCACAAGTACGTCTGCTTTTTTAATGTATACACAAATATTCCTCAAGAGCTCAATACCTTCAAGCCATCATACTTACAGCACTGTTGTTGCCTATGCATGTTGCCTTCCAGCCACCATAGTTTCCGCTGGGGTCACTCTGGTAGAGCTGAAAGCCATAGTGTTTGTCCCAGCCCATGTAGAGAATCGATACACCGAAAGGCCTCTTACCTGGCAATGACAAGTAGGTGGAAAGTTGAGAGAAACTCTGTAATATTCTCGGCCCTCATCTACCAATTGGTGTTTGAAGGACTAGTCTCAAATATATACATCATCCATGCAGCCTAATTTGACAAAAAGCATAATACTCGATCCAGCAAATCATTTTAAGAATGTTACTATGGTAATGTTTCATTGATGTGATATGCATGTATGAAAATGACAATGATGGTATCAATTCTTGATAGCTCCATAAATTAACAACAAATCATTTAAAAAAAAGGATAGAATTCAATTTGATTCATGGAGGAATAAGCTGGTTGATGAAAAATTGTACACATACAATAATATATGAATACACACATCCAAGCGTAAAAAAGGTTGCAACCTAAAAATGTATATGGCATAAATCTGTGTAGCTGTCGTCAAATCAAAGTACATTTTGAGACTTTCATTAATACAAATTCAATATCTGTTGTTGTTGATGTTGTTATATTCATGATTTATATCATCAGCTTTTTTTTTTTTGGTGTAATTAACTCATCAATATAAATCAAATCTTTATCATTCACACCCAATAACTGCAGTTAAACTACAGTTAAGTTTGCAGGTTTTCTGTGTGCCAGGCAGCCAGTTTTTGTTTTGTTCTCTTACCTCCTGCTTGTGTGTAGAACTGTTTTATATCACACAATGAGCTCACGAGCTGTTCATTTGGAATGTTCTCCTGGTACTGGAGGAAATACCTGATGAAGAAAAAGAAAAACTTCACATTTACTTTGTCTCCCAAAACGTGTGTGAAATATAATCTTAAAACTGCATTGATCTCTTTATACATGTATATAGAATGTAGCACCCTTATTTTAACCTGTTGAGGATGGGCTGATTTTGCTACAACACGTATTTCCCATAGACACCTGCCCGAGTATACTCGGGACTCATCCTTAACAGGTTAAGTTCTTAACTGACTTGCACACAGGCAATTAAGTAAACTGTAATCTGAACTTGTTATTTGCATACAGAAGGGAACACCATGCTCTCTACAAATAACCATAAATATCAATGCTAAATCAAATCTACATTGGGGAAATAAAAAAAAACAAAACATATATATCATGTAGGTGCAAGGGGGGGGGGGGGGGGGAGTGGATAATACCTGGTGGAAAACCCAATGGCATTCTCTAATATCATACTGGGATGACTTAAAAGGGACATACATCTCATCACTCATTTTGTACAGGCAATACAATTTCCTATTTTCAAATTCATTCTTCAAATATTGTTTCATATCATATAGATTAGTACACTATATTTTCCATATTTGCCTTATAAATCAATTCAGATTTATGCATCAAACTTTCAATTTGCACAACTTGAGGCTCCCAGTAATGAATAATTACAATCACACAGAGATCCTCCATTATAGGAAAAATGAGTATACATGTACCGCGTGTCCCCAAAAAAAGCGGAACGGTGGATTTTCAGTACCTTGCATTCTAAAAGTGATATATTTTTTGACATCATTAGAAAGAGCATATTCCGCAGAAGACAATGATACCAAAATCATTAAATTTGATTCAAAACTTTTTATTCTACGCCCAATTCTGTAAATGCAGTCATTTTCAAATTTTGCTGGATTTTTGTGACGTATGAGCGAAGAATTTGGGTGGAACAGGCGTTCCATACAGTGTATTATTGTAGGCCCATTGATCCATGTGAACAAAAGATACAGCTTTCACATTGGGCGGGGGCCAGGAAAAAAAGAGTGTGTGTGTGTCTGTGCGTGTGTGTGCGCGCCCAATATGAAAGCTGTATCTTTTGTTGACATGGATCAACAGGCTTACACAATACACCTTATGGAATGCGTGTTGCACCCAAATTCTGCGCTCATATGTCAAAAAAATCCAGCGAAATTTGAAAATGACTGCATTTATAGAATTGGGCGTAGAACAAAAAGTTCTGCACCAAATTTAATGATTTTGATATCACTGTCTTCTGTGGAAAATGCTCTTTCTAATGATGTCAAAAAACATATCACTTTTAGAACGTAAGGTACTGAAAATCCACCGTTCCGCTTTTTTTGGAACAGCCGGTATAGATAAGAAAGACATCTTAAACACTTTTCATTGAGAATATAAGGAAAAATGATACGTAAATAAAAACTCACCTTTGACCTGCAAGTCTGAGCTCACTGGTTAGAACATTTGCATCTGATGTGATTCCAGAGACACTGCATGCCATATCACTGTGAACAAGATAATAAGCAAATTAAGCTGGCAAATTATACTATGACAAAAAGCTCTGACTATTCAGCTCCCTCTATAATGCTATGAAAGCAAATCCGCCATCATTTTTATACAATTCCCAGAAACTAATGACATCAATGACCTTTACAGTATACAGTACATATATGCACTAGCTGCACTGTTACTGTAGCTAACCAATTTCCTCAAAAAAGGTAAATATAACAAAGCATGACAATTCTGATACTGAAACGTCCGTACCTGTTCAGTTTGTAGATTTTGTCTGAAAAGACCACATCATCCAGCAATTTGTGTGTATTCCTTCTCTCTGCTGCAAGAAGAACCCCATCTGATGCTAGGATGCCGAGAGATGTGCCAGCGTGACCTATGGCTTCCATAGCATACTCCACCTGATATAGACGTCCTGAATATTACGGGAAGAAAATACAGAATACAGTCATCTGGAGATGTGTACAGTTCTTGATAGTGGTGGTACACATGTGTTTAAAAACTTTTTGACATTGTAAATTACACGTTAAAAAAAAATGACTCTATGTAATTGCTCTGTGAAAAGTGTAAGGATATCATAGAGTAATATACTGCATTCTTGATATTTCAAACAATGCTCATATTAAAATATATACTGCATTCTTGATATTTCAAACAATGCTCATATTAAAATACAGCAAGAAACAAAGAAATACACAAAAAGGGAGAGAGAGAAAAACCCTTAGAAAGAAATGTATGGTAATATATTTACCTTCAGGTGAGAAGATGGTGGTTTTCGAATCATAGCGCCGAGACTGCCGTAGGAAAATAAGAACAAGGAACTTGTTAGAGTGATGCCAAATAGTAGTATAAGTAACTGTAACACAACCTGCGTCCCTGTAGTATAACAATTTTTGTCACAGCATTATGCATTCTCACACTGTTGAAATATTATCTGCTAAACAAACATACAAAAGCGACAAAAAATAATGTTGTTTTTACACTTAAATCACAAAATGTATACCATAGGTAACAACATCTACATGTATGGTATCAAATTATCATCCCAACATTTGCATCGAGTACCAAGTTGTTTAAGAAAAGAATTTTCATAAGAAAAATAATGCACACATAAAGAGTTATGATTCAGTATGAACACGCTACTCAGCACATGCATTACCAACGTGTGTGTGCCTGGCTGAGGCACACATTCTGCTGAAATTAGCCAGCAAATGTGATGAACTGTCAGGGTATGCTGGCTTGAAGTAATGCTTCTGCACTGGGCCCTGTTGCTAGAAACTTGACTTGCGATTAAACACCAACTTCACATCAAACCCAAGTAAATTTTATCCCCCGCGACTTTGCATTTGATAAGAATCAAACACAATCACAATGTTGTGTTTGATATTTGTGTTTGAAATCAAACACAAGCCAATTCAGCAACGGACTTGCATCTACTGATCTAGTAAAAAGCAAGTTTGGCAAAGTGAACAATCATCATGGTCATGTGAGTGCATAGCCCCTAAACCCCCTGGATTGCCGAATATTCAAACAATTGGTCTATAGAGCCGTCTATCTTTTTCTGACACATAGATTTAAACAAGCAGAATCCACCAGACAGGAATTACACCTTCTGTGGGCAACCTCTCCAAGAAGTTAGCACGCATCCATACCTTGGGGTAGAAATTGACAACAAACTGAGATGGGACACCCACTACAAAAAGATCACCGCCAAAGCCAACAAGGTTCTTGGTTTCATGAGGAGGAACCTATGGTTCTGTACCAAGTCCATCAAAGCCACTGCCTACACAACATTACTTAGACCCATCTTAGAGTATGCCAGTAGCTCATCATGGGATCCGTATCACAAAGGGGATATTCATCTCATAGAATCCGTTCAACATAAGGCAGCTAGATTCTGTATGAATGACTACAAACAACAGAGCAGTGTTTCCCAAATGCTAAAGGATCTGGAATGGGACACCCTAGAGAACAGAAGGAGAATTTCGAGACTTTGACTACTGTTCCAAATCATGAATGGGGAAGTGGGAATTGATCCCAACGCCTACATTTAATAGAGTTAATGACAGAGGGGGAAGAACAACCACTGTCTTCTGGGGAACAGCAGAAGAATCCAAAGAACACTGATCAAGTAAGAATAAAAAGATGTAGGGTTGGGGGTACCACGTATCGTCACCCTAAGGATCTGTAGCTTGTTTATTCTAAAAATATAATACAAATCCGCCTAATTCTTACCTCAAATATGCCATAAATACTGCAGTTTTGAATGTCGTGACCGTCTCGTTGATTATGAATCTCCGCTTTAAAATAGCGCAATTTTAGTGCGTGCGTTCCGTTTTCTTCGCGCAGCTAAAAAGGGAACCTTGCGATCGACACCCCCTCCCCTCCATAGGTATACACATGAATTTCACAGCATAGGTAATACACATGAATTTCACAGGCCATAGGTAATACACGTGAATTTCACAGCCATGCGTCGTTTAATACTGAGCGGATGTGTAATTTTTAGCTTGGTTTGTTTGAGTTTGATTTTCGTTTCTTCGTTTTTATTGTTTTTATAGCTAATGACACTTAATCCCGCGCGTACTTTTTCGTTCTATACGCAAACAGCCATGATATGCAGGGTGTCGATGGGAAGGTGCCCTGTCGATAGGTGGTGCCCCAACCATACACTTGTACACAAGTAGAACCTACTCATTCTTCCACAGGACAGCAGTGGACAGGAACCTACTTGACGAGGAAACAGTCACGTCTACATCCAATACAGTCTTCAAACAGAGACTTCAAATGTGAAACACCTTTCCTGTCCTGCACATGCATAAACGACCATATTGAATTACTAGACTAGTTAGAATCTAGTTAGATTGCTTAGAAGTCTAACGTTGGTGGAGTAAAATTTACAGTTAATTCTGAGCAGGGCCTACACCGACGGAACCGGAACAGAAACAGAAACAGAAGTAACAACAACGTCTCTTTCATTCAATATCGTCCAAACCAGTACTCCTGCACAGAGTGCACTGTAGCTGTCTAACAATAACATGAAACGCTTCGCTTTGTCTGATGTTAACTTTTGGGCTTTACATCAGTACACTTGCTACATCGCGCAAAATACAAAATAAATGAATGTGTGGGACTATCATTCAATGACTCACAATCCCGAATACGAACATGAACTCATTTATGCGGTACCTGGTACTGGGTTATTCTTTGAAAAGCTTGACAAGAATATAAAACAATGCATTCAAAATGTTGATGGTATAAATTAAAAATAATTTCTGAGGAGAATTTTAGTCTAAAACATACCATTTTGCTGGATGTTCAGTCGTGAGACGGCACACTTTTTCGCTGAGCAACGATGAATTTCCAAAAACGAACGCAGAGGGCTCATGAGCACTGTTATCAGACTTTTCTTCACCCGCTCTGACTGTTGTAAATGTTGCCCTCGGATCCTCGATCGACGATCATACAGCAGGGAGGTGATCTCCAAGGCCTGAGGCCCGTTTTACATACCCAAGTTACGTTTAATCTTACTCTCGATTTATTGAGCGTAACTAAGCCAGTCGAGCGTAACTCATAAGATCAATAATGATCGTAAGTCTGTTTCATAAAAATACTTTAAATGCTTGATTTAAAGCACATATTTAACAGCAGATTGAGCGTATTTTTTTTTGAATTGCATCAATCGTAAGATCTTGTCAATCTTACGATCAATCTTTATGGAATGGAACAGGCCCCAGGTCTGGGGCCTGTCTTATAAAGACTTGTGATAGAAATCAATCAAAAGTTTTTTTGAGAGCTGCAATGCAAGTTGCGATTGATTTGGGGACTTGTGATTGATTTGGAGGCTCTATAAGACGGGGCCCAGAGTGTGGTTACATAGGGCCATGGCATGTTGGACAGGAACATAATTATAATATGCCCATGGCATGTTGGACCGGAACATTATATGCCCATGATTTTTTTTTTTTTTTTTTTTTTTTAACATGGCTATTTCTCAAATACTGAATACTAAGTAATCAGTGTTTATTTAAGTCGATGAAGGCAATTTGTCAATAATGTTGCTATAAGTGTGTTCTAGCTACTTTTCTCCGATTTATTGCAGCTTTCACATGCATGCTCTGTTTGTTTGTATGACCGGTATTCTGTTCAAGTTCCCAACAAAATAAACTTGAATTATATGCATGAAATTATCATAAACTACTATTACTCCTGTAAGTATCACCTCGGTTTGTCTTGTTGGGTTTTGTTGTTGTTGTTGTTGTTGTTTTATACTTGCAGACCTATCAAGTCTCACGCATCAGCACACACGCCTGACATTTTTTTTACAAGTAGCCTCACAAACCAAAACATTATGAAAATAATATTCCTTTATGTAGAATAAAAAATAACCGAAGTACACCAAGAAATCCTTGGATTACAAAAGATATTTTGAAATCCATAAACACTCGTAATTCTTTGTATAAGTTACATATTCGTAACCCAACTGAATTTAATTTGAATATGTATAAAGTTTATCGAAATAGGTTGACAAAATTGATTCGTTTATGCCGTAGATTATAATTTTTTGATAGAATGAAAAAGGTCTCGAATATCAATGCAACATGGAAAATCATCTAAGAGGTACTAGGTAAAAAGCCTGATTCTCCGCCAACGGATGATATCACATTAAACGGCATCAAAATAAATGATCCCAATACGTATGCAAACTCATTTAAAGGGGAAGGCTAGTAACTGATCAGTGGGAATCAGTGGAAATGCTGGGAGATGATTGTTCCAATCCTTATGGGATGCATTCAAGAGTTCATTGTATATCTATTGTTGTGTGAAAATGATTTGCTTCAGAATGGTCTCATATTCAAGTAATGTGCAGTTTAATGCTTCCAGGTTAGCGTCCCTGGTCAGTGACGGAGCATTAATCTGCACATTACTTGAATATGAGACCGTTCTGAAGCAAATAATTTTCACACAACAATAGATATACAATGAACTCTTGAATGAATCCCATAAGATTGTAACAATCATCTCCCAGCATTTCCACTGATTCCCACTGATCAGTTACTAGCCTTCCCCTTTAACTCATTTTTCGTTAACATCGGTCCGGAACTTGCTACTAAAATTAGCAATACTTCTGCTCATTTTACATATTATCTTTTTGGCCAAAATCAAGAGTCTATTTATTTCAACCCAACAAGTCCCAGTGAAATTATCAATATCACCAAATCTTTAAATAGTTCCAGATGTTGTGGTTTTGATAAAACAAGTATGACGCTTTTGAAAGAAATAGTTAATCCACTCGCAGAACCGTTAAGCCATATATTCAATCTTTTTTTATCACAAGGTATTTTTCCAGATCTGCTGAAAATAGCTAAAGTTAATCCTATTTATAAAAAAAAATGATCCTCATGAAATTAGCAATTACCGTCCCATTTCTTTGTTGCCTATAATATCGAAAATTTTAGAAAAAATTGTTTATAATAGACTTCTTAAGTTTATCGATAAGTATGATTTACTTATTCCCAATCTATATGGTTTCAGAAAGAATTATTCCACTGATTTAGCATTGATACAAATTTATGATAAAATTACGAGTGTTTTTGCAAATAAAGAACATGTTGCAGGTATATTTTGTGATTTGAGTAAGGCATTCGACACTCTTGACCATTCTATTTTACTCTCCAAACTTAGTCATTATGGTATTCGGGGACAAGCACTTTTATGGTTTAAAGATTATCTAACTAATAGCAGACAATAATTACATTATGTTACTATTAATAGTTGTGAATCTGATCCCCTTTTAATTAAATGTGGTGTTCCTCAAGGCTCAATTCTGGGCCCACTATTATTCCTTCTTTATGTCAATTATATCATTAATACATCCTCTCTTCTCTCTTTTGTTTTATTTGCTGATGATACCAACATATTTTATTCTCATAAGGATCTTAAGATTTTAAATGATACTTTGAATATTGAAATTAGTAAAGTATCAAATTGGTTTAAGTCTAATAAACTTTCTTTGAATATAAAAAAGACTCATTTCATTTATTTTAAACTTTATTCTCATAATGTAGATACGCTGATACATATTAACATTGATGATATCCCATTAGAAAAGAAAACAAATTCGAAATTTCTGGGAGTATATATAGATGGAAGTTTGACTTGGAATGAGCATTTGCATCATGTTACAGCGTGTATTTCTAAAAATATAGGGATTATTTCCAAGCTGAAATTCTTTCTTCCTCGTTCAACTTTATTTTTATTATATCATTCCTTAATTCTCCCATATATAAGTTATTGCAATGTTGTATGGGGAACTTGCCGCTCTACCAAAATAAATTATATTTTCAAATTACAAAAGAAAGTTATACGTATTTGTACAGGATCGCATTTTCTGGCTCATACTGATTCTTTATTTCGTGAACTTAAAACATTGAAGGTTTTTTATTTGAAAATTATTCAAGTAGCAGTAATGATGTTTAAATATATACATGATCAACTTCCATCATCGTTTAATAACATGTTTAGGTTTAATACTTCTGTCCATTCGTACCCTACTCGTATATGTAGAAATTTCCATCTTTTGAATCCAAAATTATTAGTGAAACATAAATCAAAAGACATTCGGGTCCGGACATTTGGAATAATCTCCCGGACAATATAAAGTCCAGCTCAAGTATTCATTCTTTGAAAGCTTCACTAAAACGATATTTGATACAATCATATTCTCCAAACCAATCAAGATAACAAATATTGATGATTGTCATTTTTTTTGTCAATCTCTATTTTCTTCCTTCAACTGCATCTTGCACCCACACCTGCAACTGCACTGCACCCACCTGATCACTTTCCTCCAAGAGAGTTTTGTTGTTGGATAGTCATTTTATGAGGCCTCCATCCATTTCAAGCTTAATCGCTTACGATGGTGGTCTCCTGCATTCAATGATCTCTGTTGTTTACAGAAAAATACTGTATATATTTTATTTTATGTTTGTGTGTATCTACATTGCTCAATGCAATCACTTATGTGTATCTATTTGTGTACTGTTATCGATCTATTTCACTGCACTTGCTATTCTTTGTCTTTGTACTTCGGAAATTTGTATTCAAATTGTATCTGATTGAATGCAGAAATAAAAACAAACAAACAAACAAACAAACATGAATAACCAACCACCAAAAAAAGGGTCACATTTTGTGACATCTTTTTTTTTTTAATGAGAATAAGTCAAAGTATTACAATACGTGTGCACCAGAATGCACGATTCACAGCTTTAAAATGTTAAGCTCCTTTCGGGGCATCTCCCCTCCGGGCCACCCCCTCCCATACCCTCCCCCGCTTGGTAACTCCTCTCTCTCGAGCGGCGCAGCAAACGCAACGCAAAATCTCACGCCTGTACTTGCTCTCTGACTTTGGCATTACTGCTTCTGCTTTTATGTGCAAACAAGAGTTAGGTGAGGATGATAAATCAAGATGAAATATTTCAAACGTGTTCTGCGTATCAAGAAGAAGAATTAATGTAATAGGCTTGAAATAGACAGTAAAAAAACTATATGATCGCAGATACATCTCATGTATGATTTTGTAAACAATGATATAAAAAATGAAATCCGAATACAGTACATTGAGCAAACAGAAAGGCTACACAGAACATACTTTATTATGTTTGCAGCCCCTTACAGCAAATAAATCAAGTTCTCGGCGGTTCGAAGTGCATGGCTTATACTTCGAGAGAAGAAAGGAGGAATAAAGAGTAACTCAATGTATAGGCCTACAGGGGCGTCACCAGCTTTTTTTCAAGGGGGGTGCGTTTTGACAGTAAATGTAAACTGTGAGATTTTTTTTAATGTGATTCATTGGCTCCTGTGTCATCATGTACATTTACACATACTCTGTATATTGTACATTATATTACATGTGATTGTATACATGCACGAATCTTTCGCTATGAAGGACTATATACGGGGGTACATTATTGTGACGGTGTGAGATCCTCGGCGATGATCCATTCCGCTCCTTCAGTGCGGAGGGTGTTGGAGGGGGATACCCCCTCCCACTGTAGGAACTTTTTGAAAAAAACAAGAGTGTAAAAGTCGCGTTTACAGAGCATGGGAAAAATAAAAATATCATGAAGGACTATTACGGGGGTACACTGCAAAAAGTCCGGTGTTAAATAGTGAACACCGAGCTGGTGTTAAATTTTCGGTGCTCATTTATGGTGTTAAATCAACACCTCCGGGTGTCATTTCCAAATTTTAAACTGTTTTTTGAAGAGTTTCTTAGTAACTGCACTTCTTGTTGATTTTTAATTTAAACAAGACGATTAAGAATTTTACATTAAAATACTAGATTTTTGAAAAAATGTGAAAATAAATTTACACCACAGTAACACCAGCTGGTGTGGTCTCTTATTGAAGCTGGACGGGTGTTAAACTATTAATATTAACACCAACAAATATCAAATCAACACCATGTGGTGTCATTTTTGAATTAACACCAGTACAGTGTCAAAATAACACCAGGTACAGTGTCAAATTAACACCACGAAGTGTCAGGTGAACACTTTTCAACACCATCACAGTGCATTTTCAACACCTGTGGGTGTGGTCCTTTATTGAAGTTTGATCGGTGTTAGATTTAACACCCGTGGTGTTAAATCTAACACCGATGTTTTTACAGTGTACATTATGTGACGGTGTGAGATCCTCGGCGAGGGAGCGAAGCAACCGAGCGGGAGAGGGTGTAAGAGGGGGATACCCCTCCCACGGAGGGACCTTAGTTTTTGTAAAAAGAAAAAAAAAAAAGGAGAATTGCAGAACAATAAAATGCGAGCGAGCGGAGCGACCGAGCTTGAAAATTTTGATATTTTACAATCCCAAACTGCGGTTTGTAGCTTATATTTTTTCGCTTTGGAAATGAAGGGGGCGCACCGGGCGCAACTGCTTACAATTACTGGCAGCAACATTAGGATAATGGCATAACGAGTAAATGCGAGCGATTGGAATGAGCGAGCTTGAAAATTTTGACATTTTACAGTCCAAAAACTGCCGTTTTTAGCTCTATCTTTTCGCTTTGGAGATTAAAAGGGGGGTGGCGCATCGGGCGCAACTGCTGGCAAGTACTGGCAGCAACGTCAGGAGAATGGCACAACGATTAAATGCGAGCGAGCGAAGCGAGCGAGCGAGAAAATTTTGGCATTTCACAGTTTAAAAAATGCCGTTTTTAGCTACATTTTTTCGCTTTGAAAATTTAGGGGGGGGGGGGCACCGGGCGCGACAGTTGGCAATTACTGGCAGTAACATCAGGAGAATGGCAAAGCGATTAAATGCGAGCGAGCTTGAAAATGTTGACATTTTAAATTTAAAAAATTACCGTTTGTAGCTATATTTTTCTCTTTGGAAATTAAGCAGGGCGCACCGGGCGCAACCGCTGGCAATTACTGGCAACAACATCAGGAGAATGGGATAACGATTCAAATGCGAGCGAGCGGAGCGAGCCACTTTGAAAATTTTGACATTTTACAGGCAAAAAAAACTTCCGTTTGTAGCTATATTTCTTCGCTTTGGAAATTAAGGGGCGCACAGGGCGCAACTGCTGGCAATTACTGGCAGTAACATCAGGAGAATGGCATAAAATTGAATGCGAGCGAGCAGAACGAGTGAGCTTGAAAATTTTGACACAGTCAAAAAAACTGCCGTTTGTAGCTATTTTTTTTCGTTTTCGAAATTAAGGGGGGGGGGGGTGGCGCACAGGGCACAACTGCTGGCAATTACTGGCAGCAACATCAGGAGAATGGCATAACGATTACATTGTCTGTATCACTTCAGTCAATCAATTTTCCTTACAACGTTTTTGTCACCCCAAGGTTCCGCAATTATGTTTTCTCAATTTACTTTGTTTTGATTATGCAACCTTATTTTATGATACCAAAGAAAGTGAAATGTTTATGTTCTTTTCGAAAAATGAAATAAAGTTTGAATTGAATTGATTAAAATGCGAGCGAGCGGAGCGAGCGAGTTTGAAAATTTTGACATTTTACACTCTAAAAACTGCCGTTTGTAGCTATTCCTTTTCGCTTTGGAAATTAAGGAGGGGTGGCGCACCGGGCGCAACTGCTGGCAATTTAATACTGGCAGCAACATCAGGAGAATGGCACAGCGATTAAAAACGAGCGAGCGGAGCGAGCGAGCGTGAAAATTTTGACATTTTACAGTCCCAAAACTGCCGTTTGTAACTATGTTTTTTCGCTTTGGAAATTAGGGGGGAGGGGGAGGCGGTGTGCCACTGATAGTCAAGGATGTCGGTTTATGTTCATGATTGGGGGAGGTGTGACCAGCGAGGGGGCGTCGAAGTGACCAAGCGGGGGAAGGACGTCTAAAATCTGCACTTTAGAGCATCCCCTAATTGTTTGTGTTTGTGTGTGTGTGTTTTATACATGGAAAAGTTGGGAAATAGCCCAGGTCAAGTCTTATTATTGGCAATGCAAGGCATTTTTTTATAGACTATAGTATGTAAAACAACACTCAGTGATCTAGCTTTGATATAACAAAGTGTAAGGTACAGAGGTGTACATTCTACATCACATGGCGCAACATTGCAGCGACTCTTTGCCGTTCGGATGTTCTGAGTACACTGCTCCATCCTGCTTATCATTCAGAATGCCAACCAGGAATCACGCTGAATCACAATCTTTTGTCGGCTCCGGGCTTTTTGAACAATGTTTCACACTATTGATGCCTCTTTAATTATGGTTAAAAGAAATCTTAGAGAAAAAAAAAAATTCTTGCTCACCCTTTCATGTCAATTTCAAAAGCAGTTTACCAACCCTTGAATTACCATTTTGATCTTTTTTTTCAACCAGCGCCGCCCCCCCCCCCCCCCCCCCCCCCGTTACGCCACTGATTGGAGACCTATAATGGGGGAGGGGGTGGGCGTGGTATCTCCCTACCATGCGACGGAGCTTTTGTATTTTCTGAAGTGATAATCCGTTGCACAATGAATGAAATATACCTTACGTATACAGTACGGGCGATAGATAGTAAACACGTGATGTACATGTATAGCATCAGTGCTGCCAGAGCCGGGGTGCGATTGTTTTTGTTTTTTGTTTTGTTTTTGTTTTGTTTAGTTTTCCTCCTGGTGGAAAAAAAAAATAAGAAGAAAAATGAAAAAAGAACAATTTTTTAGTGTCCGGCGTTGAGGTCGCTCGCAGACTGAAGCGTTTTTTTTTTTTTTTTAAGGTTCTGAAGGGGGGTGCGTTCGCACCCAGCGCACCCCCCTGGTGACGCCCATGGCCTATGGATAGCTCTATTGCTCACAGGAAACGGATGAAAAGGGGGGAAATCATCGCACTTGGATTATTCACATATTGATAAAGGTGTTCTGTGCTTTTCCTTCATGGTCTGACATGAAATGTTAATATGAACAATGTTTGTGGACTGATTTGTTTTTAATTTCCCAGAAGGGCTATACATAACCACAAATATGTCACAGTCCCGTTAAATAACATGGACAACCTCACGGCATGGTTTCCTGTTATCATGATTGAATAACTGTATAGTCTTGCATTATTTTGCTTCCTTTGTTCCACAGTGCCTCTTGTGTATGATTTTTTATTACTTTGATCAAATAAAGATGTGCATATTCTGGTTGGCCCTATTGTTATAATTATGCCTTATGATGTAAAAAATCCAGTTGAATTGATTTAACTCAAATCAAATCAAGTTTTCGCTACTCTTTTTCTGTACAATACCATCTGTGTTTCCAAGTAGGTTGCCTACAAAATGTTGGGCAATATCAATTGCTAAAAAAATAATAATGATAATAAAAAAACTCCACAAAATCAAAATGGCCTTAAGGTTTAAAGGCCCCTCATGCACCCTGACTAACGCGTCTTTGTTGTAGGTTAATTATGAATGACAAAGCAAACTTCTTACATGCATAGGAGTCTATAATCATTAGAATGTATTACAATTTGAGTTCTGTCTGACGAAGATAAAATCAGCACTCAATCATATCATACCAACATTGAAATATAACATGATTTTGATGATGATGATGATGAAGATAATAATAATAATGATAATAATAATAATAGTAATAATAATGATGATGATGATGATAATAATAATAACGATAATAATCGTAATAATAATAATGATAATAATGATAATAACAATAATAATAACTTCTATGCTGATTATCATGATGATGATGGTGATGATGATTCATTATTATCATTATTAGACTTATCATCATTAGGAATACATGGTAGGCCCCTATTGTTATTATCATTATCATAAACATTATCATCATACAGGCCTCAACCGAGTCGTTATTGTCATTATCAATTTTATCTTTATTTATGATAGGCATTTTGATGGAAATAAAGATAAAGAAAGTTTTGAACTTTGAACTTTGAAAAACGGGCACGCATAATATAACTGTACAAATAGGTGCTAGATGCTGTATACTGCATGCACACAGTGCAGTATACTCGTAGCTAATGCACGTAAAACACGGAAAACTTGTGAGGATTTACGGGGGAAGCATGGGGAGTGTGGACTAACGTGGATTGAAGTAAGAATACATAAATATGACACTTAGGCGTATTCCTGGAGCGACAGAGGAAGAAACATCTTCCAAAGCCCAAGAGGACTCAATTAGTACAGCTCAAGACCAAATAATGGCAGCAGTCCGGATGGCTACACCTAATCAGCAGCAGAACGGTTAGTTTTATGTTTGGTCCCATACACATGATTTGGTGTTTTATTTGGCAGACGTCAGTACACGTACGCGTTCAATTCACTTCATTCAAACAGCGTAGGCGTGGGTGGTGTAGCATGCAGCAGATCTACATGCAGGCATAAATAGATTGAGGCATTGATGATTGATGATTCGTTGACCGAATCATCGTTTCTATCGAGTAGTTATGGCCTATAATGGGGCTGGGAAGGGGTTGATCTGTGAATGGTAATGGATGTGCCATGCATGACCAGGTCCAGCTATCCAGGGCCACAGGCGCAGGCAGGCCGACAGTGTCTGTCAGGGTTTATTCTGCATCGAGCATGCAGAATAGACACTAGATTCTATAATAAAATATATATAGTGCAGTTGTAGGATCTAAATTTACTGCTTTTCAAGAGTAGACAAGGGCAAGGCCAAAAAGCAAGGGCAAAAGGGGGATGGTTGATCATTAATTTTAGATCTATTACCCCCGCTCCGCCAAGGGAGGAGGTTATGTTTTCCGACTTTTCGTTACCGTTGGTTTGTTTGTTAGTTAGTTAGTTTGTACGTGTGCAAAATAACTCAAAAAGTAGTTAACGGATTTGGATAAAACTTGCAGGGAAGGTTTAGAATGATACAAGTAACAGATAATTTAATTTTGATGGTGATTCGAGAATTTTTGGGGAATTTATGAAGAATTTTTTATATTTTGGCAGGTACGGTCAATGAACTTGGGAGTTCAGGCTGCGCGTATTTGAGGTTTGCATGCGCACGCTAAAGTGCGTGCTCTAGTTTCTGCTAGGGCAAGGCGTGCCGGCCGTGCAGCTGAGGGTTTATGACGTAACAAAAAGGCTTCTGCATTGGGAAATTGGGCGACTTTCAGCACACAATGCTGTAAGTACGTATGGGTGGAAATCAGTGATATCTCTGTGGAAGAACATTATCAGTGGTGGAAAGATGATTGTTTCTACATCATGCATAGCTCTTCCTGATGATGATAATGAAGAACTAAGGGGGGGGGGGTGGCACGGGGGAGGGTGGCATACTACTGAGAAGGAGAAAATACAAGTTTCTTTTTTTTTTTCATCAATGATACAATTGCAGATTACAATTTTATTCCATTTCCACTTTGTCAATAAGTATGTGTATCACGTGTGCTTTTCATTTGGGTGTGTTCATATAGAGTAACTGTGGCAGTATGCGGCCGTGCGCCCGTTCACAGCAGGTACAACATACTCGGTAATATACCGCTAAACACAGCGGCACACTGTGTACATGCACACTACACATACACTAGCACACTACCAATCTACAAAAATTAACCGATAAAATAGGCACAATCTCTGACATAAGTGAAATTTTCTTACCTAAATGACAACATATCGCATTCAAAATTTTATTTTCGGTACTTCTTAACATAACTGTTAAGAAACAAGAGTCTAAAAAACTGGATTTTTTTGTTGTTTTCCCAATATTGATGGATTTTGAAAATATATTTTCATGTAAAATAGAACTTTCGCGAGCCAATGTGGGCCGCAATTTTTTTGTTTGGAAAGTGGATGTTACCATTGAGAAAATGAGAAATACAAGAGAAAGACATCAACAACACCACCAGAATTGCGATCCCTGTTTGCAGCCGGTGCATGTGTGCCTGCTATTTTCACGTGCTTTGGCAATGGGAATTGGTGCTTACGCAATTTTCGCGAGACGTGAAGGCGTTCAGCTGAAGATCATGGAGCACGCGCGTATTGCATACGAATTGTACATCGTGCCGCAAGCAGAGCTACTACGGCGCATATTGGCGAAAATTGTGCAGGGTTTTGCCCTGATAAATCATGACAACTGTGTTTATCATTCATTGGTCAATTTTTTTATGACAACAATAGCGTTTATAAATAATCTTGTCTATGATATATGAAATGGTTGAAAATGATTTGCCTGATTTGTTTACAGTGTGGAAAAACCCTTAAACTGCCGCCAACAGGGTATTTTACTCTACATGTCATTATTTATACGTGTGTGTGTGTTTTTTTATTCAATTTTCATTGCATTTTAGTTATGTCCTACAATTTATTGATATTCTTTTTATTACACCATATTTTGTCTCTAAATGAAGTTTATTTCATTTTTGAATTAATGAACCATCAGAGTAATGAACCTGATTTCATATTTGGATAATGAACCTTCGAATTAGCAAACCCTAGTTTGATTTCGGACTAACAAACCTTCAGAATAACAGACCTTATCTCATTTTTGGAATTATGAACCTTCAGAATATCAAACCTTTGAAATAACAAACCTTCAGAATAATGAACCTAATTTCATTTTTGGATTAATGAACCTTTGGAATAACGAACCTTCGGAATAATAACAAACTGTAACCCTTTATTCTGCAAAGGACAAGCACAGATGATTTTCTGCAGAGAGGCACTTGCTGACAAGCTGGCCTTCTTCATAATGGAATTTGATGATTCTAGCTGAATTCCCATGACAGACAGACCTGATGATATTTCACTCAATGTATCTGGACTGTCGAGAGTGTGGATGTGGATTGAATGATTTTAGATGATGGGATTCTTCTTACTTGTACAGTGCACTCCTGTTTATAACTACAATGAAGTAAATTTCAGGTCCCAGAATTATCCTCTATACATCTTTAAACACTTTATTTGTTTGGTTATAGCAAAATTTCAATACAAAGAAAGAAAACTGCCAGTCCCGAGGGCTTTATTAGAACGTGAGTCACCTATAATTTGTAAAACTGGACACTTCTTGGGATTGAATAAAATTGATTGATAAATATGGTAACTTTCGCAGAGTTGAAATTTTTGCGCTTTTCGCAAACCAGAAACTAGCGCAAAAATGAAAGCACGCAAATATTTTTGCTTGCCATATGTTCCAGTAGGTGATGTCTTGATTCTGTGGAATTAAAAACATGTGAAACTCTTCTTACCTGGCAGAGCGCGAAAAATTAGTAGTGCAAAAATATCTACTTTTACAGTAATTGGTGTAGCCTAAAGAATCGTGATGATAGTTGGGGGAAAATGTACCTGTGGAAAACTTTGTTTATCAATGTTAGCAAAAATTTGAGTTTCCCGGTTGGTTTGTTTTATTCAGTAGAGCAATCTTCAAGTAGTGCAATTTTTCACTTTGGATATTTCATGAAGTGTATGATGGTTTCCTAGTAGCTCACTACCAAGAACATGCATATGAACAAAACCTTGTTTTGTTTTGTTTTGTTTTGTTTTTGCTGTCCATATATAAATTGACTAACCACACTGCCTTGTTTAATTTTTTTCCTGTTTCATTTAAACAGAAAATATTCAGCGATTCGCTGGCTTTGGGATTGGGCTTGCAAGTCTTCTGACGGAAAATATCCTGTCGCATCCATTCATCGTCTTCAGAAGACAGTGTCAGGTAATGCTTATTTGCATCAGAATAATCAAATGCTTGTCTTTGATTCCCATGATTAGAATTATTGGAAAGGGTCAACCAAGTGCCAGTCTAGTAAGGATTAATGCATTAGCCCCCCCCCCCCCAAAAAAAAAAAAAAAAAAAAAAAAAAGAGTGAAAAAGATGTGTATGAAAGCAAAAGGTGCGATGACTGTAATCTAATAAGGATTATCATGAACTTGAGATAAGTTCTAAAATGTAGACTTGGTCAGTTTTCCAAGGTATTCAATTAGACATAAACCAGAATTATGTATTATTACATACATTTTTACTCGTTCCCAAGATTGTGTGATATTAAAGGAAATTTCATCTATCAAGGGTGTGTGAATGCAGAGAATATGTACTGCATAACAAGAATTTATGTGCAGTATTGTTTTGTCTGTCAATAGATTAGTACTGAGTTATCAACTTCATATTGCAGAAAGCAGAAAGATACTGATGTTTAACAAACCTTATCAGTATTAATGACAATGCTCTTGTTCATTTGCTTTCTAAATTGATATGCATGGCCTCATTCAGGACATTGTGTGTATTTTTCATACAAGTATATGTGTATTGAGTCTCCTTTGGGGACAATGCACATTCACAGTAATTGACATCAATGCTTTTCCCCATTTTACCTTCAATAGGTGAATCACCATGCACACCGGTATCACATTCACCCATTCTCCGTCATACCAGTCATCGTCACATTGCAGAGACAACATGTAAGCTGTTCGATTACATCACTGCTTAAATTGTGGCATAAAATGGAATAGAATGAGCTTCCCATGATGTGCTCTATATATGTGGAACAAAATGTTGTTATTTCATGAAGTTACAGGGAATAATTTTCTTGGTATCGCATCGCAATTTGCCATAGAAGTGTACAGGATATCATTTGAAATATTGTTAATCAGCTGAAATTGCTAATCAAATTTGAGTTGGAAAATTATTCCCTGAGTTAGTATAATAAAGTAGTGGTACAAGTATGTTAATTGTTGATAACGGAAGCCAAAATTTAAGACATTTTTAGCTTGCTCAATGTATGAATATGTTTCTTATTCATTTTTTGTATACAGTATACATGTACCTGTAGGTATTCATGATTAAGATGCAGTAATTTGGTAGTGCTGGTTTAAAGACAAAAATACAAAGTACCCCAAAGAATATGCTTGTATTTGCTGCCCCCACCTTTCTTTATCTGTCTTTCTATCATAGCATTGGAGATGGTACTTTTCATTTGCGTACCTGCCATTCATGTTGATATGATCCCATATATTTGTATAGACCGATTCTGTGACGCGCTATGTGTATTTTTGGCATGGGCAGCGCCATTACTGCGGTGTCTCAGCCGACCCCCCTCCCACTCCCCCACCCCTCTCCCTACATTAGCACGCGCACGGAATGAAAAACTGATGCATGGTTGCTTTAGCCAATGGGCGTCTCGTACTGAGTGCGCGAATGCTTGCTTAGTGCGAACCTTTGTTACAAGTGCGCGATAAACATGCTGCCCGTGGGGTGGGGGAGAGGAGGGGGAGGGTATGCTGGGACACTGCAAAATGAGCTAATGGCTGCGCCCAGTGCCACAAATTGTCTGCTGCCCTCAACGAACCCGAATCGGTCTATATCTTTGTGTAGGGCTTTTTCACCATGTGGAAAGGGATTGGAAGTGCATTCATGGTGCAGGGAATTGGTCTTGGCAGTGAATCCCTCATCAGTGAGTTTACACCGTTTCCAAGGTAATTGGTTCACTTTTACAAACAAGAGGAGGTCTACACATTAATTTTGTTCAGTGTGTGTACAAATGTATGTCTAAAGTTTTGTCAATCTACTCCACAAAATCCTGCTTGTACCAGTTATATTAATGTTTTGTAAAAATATCAACTTGTGAAATTGATATGTTATTTTAGGTATAAGTGTGTCCTCATTACTCAATGGAATTTGTTAATGCATCTGAAATAATGGTAAAGTTCATGTCATTGGATTGTCATGAAATACTTATACCAGATTCTTAAGGTTAATAGGACCTCCTGTTCTGTCTTAGAAAAAAAAAGAAAGAAACAAAGAAACAAACATGAAGTACTCTGTTAACAGGGAGAGGTTCACACACAAAATGGTAAGAAACCAAGTTTTTATAATTCTTTGCTGATTTTATATTCTGTGTCCTGTATTACGTTCATGCTTTAGCTTCTCCAGACAATTGCAAGTGCAATTTTCAAGTGAATATTGCAATGTCAACCTTTCAGAGGAAAATTACTGCATTTTTTTCTTGACAACCCTAGACTCACAAACAAAGTGAGGCATCAAAACTGAAACCACTCTCATGCCACATGATTGTTTCACTGCAGGGAAGTGCATTCGTACAGTACAATCAAGCAGTTCATGGGTCACGTCACCCTCAAGATGACAAGTATCGCCATAACGACGCCGTTCCTGGCAGCCAGTCTTGTGGAATCAGTCCAGGTTTGGAGGAAAATTTGTCTTTGTCCTTGACCACTGATAACCCATTTCTCTTCACATACATTCAGAGTTAAGCCCTGTGCATCTCCACTGTAGAAAACAGATGTTAAAAAATGAACAAGCTCATATAGGCAATTTTTTTTTTGTTCTTATAAAGTATGTGAGAGGTACCATGTGGTATAAATGTATGCAGGTAACGTCACTTGATCGAATTGCACATAGAATTGAGAATGGGTAGCCAATTTTTTTATGCCTCCGCCAACGAAGTGGCCGGAGGCATTATGTTTTTTTTTTCTTCTTTCAGAGCAAATGATTACAAATGCAAGACAGGGCAGCATAGTATAGTTCACATCCAAGATAGAGGTTGGAAATATAAGTGCTAACGCAGAGAGATATAAAGGGTATGGGTGGGACTGTTCATTAACACAACATTTTAGGAGTTTTGTAATGTCAAGGTGGAGTAAGGTGTAAGACAATATTCTATTTTTTGTGGCTGGACTTGCATGATTTCAAATTGAAATACCTTTGTGTGCACTTTAACAACAAAATCATAGCTCAAGGTTTGAACTCATAGGTCATGAAAGATGTGGTTTCATGTGATTCTTACCAAGTTAATTGATTCATGTTGATGCAGTTTCTTTCAATGTTTACCCACTTATTGTCTCGCCCACCGGAGGTGAAGGCGAGACTAAGGGATCCAAATGGCGTCCGTCCGTCGTCCGTCCGTCGTCCGTCCGTCGTCCGTCGTCCGTCACAAATGTTAAAGTTTACCTGCAAGACTCTCTTATGATGCATAACTTGGCAACTGTTAGAGCAATGTCAGCCACACTTGTTTGATAGAAGCACTAGGGGTATCTTCATGTTATGGTGTTGTCAGAGGTCATGTGATGATGTCAAAGGTCATTTGAGGTCATATATTAAAGAGTATGTGCAAGACTCTCTTTTCTATGTTAAAGTTTACCTGCAAGACTCTCTTTTGACAAATAACTTCACATAAGTTGCTTGGATTACAACCTAACTTGGGTCATAGATGCACTGGGGGTACCTTCATGTTATGGTGCCGTTGGAGGTCACAGGATAAGGTCAAAGGTCATTTGAGGTCATACGTTAAAGTTTACTTGCAAGACTCTCTTATCACATGTAACTCGACACATATTGCTACAATGGCAATCAAACTTGGGTGATGGATGCACTGGGGGTACCTTCATGTTATGGTGCCGTAAGAGGTCACATGATAAGGTCAAAGGTCATTTGAGGTCATACGTTAAAGTTTACTTGCAAGACTCTTATCACACGTAACTCTGCACATGTTGCTACAATGGCAATCAAACTTGGGTGATGGTAGATGTCTCCTGGGAAGTTGAAGGTAACCACAAGGTCAAAGAATACAGACAGGGGTCAACGAACTTTTAGGGCCCAATGTTAAGTTTTTAGGGCGCATTTCGTTTATGGCTCATAACTTTTGATCCCTTTGTCCGTTTGTGACCAAACTTGGATGGAAGATACATGTCCCTTGGGGAGGTGAAGGTCGTCACAAGGTCAAAGGTCACAGACGGGTCAACAAACTTTAAGGGCCCAATGTTATGTTTTTAGGGCGCGTTTTGATTGTGGCTCATAACTTTTGATCCCTATGTCCGTTTGTGACCAAACTTGGACGGTAGATGTCCCTTGGGAAGTTAAAGGTCATCACAAGGTCAAAGGTCTCAGAAAGGTGTCAACAAATTTTTAGGGCCCAATGTTAAGTTTTTATGGCGCATTTCGATCATAGCTCGTTACTTTTGATCCCTTTGTCCGTTTGTGACCAAACTTGGATGGTAAATGTCCCTTAGGGTGTTGAAGGTCACCACAAGCTCAGAGGTCATAAGCAGGTCAATTAACTTCTGGGAGTTATAAAAAATATTAATTCTTTGTGCGCGAATGGGCGAGACACAATTTGGCGATTGCCTTGTGGAAATAAGAAGTAAGATATTCTAATTCCTTGTCATCTTATGGAGTCATTATGTCCCATAGTATGATGAACCATTGCACTTTTTTGGTGCCAATGGTTTCAACCTGTTTAATAGTTGATTTACCATATATATTGTATGTATTCATATATATGCATACATACACATATCTATATATTTTGTCTGCAAAATCAACATTTTGATGCATGTTCTATTCCTTGATCTGTGTTTTTCCTCCAACCTTCAGAGTGACATAGCAAGTGATAGACCAGGTGTGTTTGACTGCATCAAGGAAGGATTCTGTCGTCTTGTTGGGTGGGGCTCTTCTTCCACCACTCGTCTCCTCCCCATCTATACCCTCCTTTTCCCCACCGTCTTGCATGGCATCTTGAAATACTTTATCACATCCACCGTGCAATTCATCGTCCTGGCCATCCATCGGCAGAAGCTAAGGGACGCCGGGCGGGACCGCCTGGATGCCCCGGCCACCCCGGGCACGATGAAGGAGGCCTACTTCCCGGAGCTGGTGGCAACGTTCGCTGGGAACCTCACGGCGGATGTCATCCTGTATCCCTTGGAGACCATCATCGTGAAGCTGCACATCCAAGGCACCAGAACTATCATTGACAATACTGACAACGGCACGGGGGTTGTACCCATCAGCACGCAGTTTGACGGGGTGTCCGACTGCCTGAGGGGGATCCTCGAGGAAGAAGGGGTGGCCGGGCTGTTCAAAGGATTTGGCGCCCTCGTTGTGCAGTATCTCATGTACGCCGCCGTCCTGAAACTAACGCACTTTGTCTACCAGAAGTTGATGGAAGACTTTGTGCAGCGAGAGCACAGGTCGTGATGTTTGAAATCTTGCCTTCAGAACGGACCACGTGAAAGTTTCTCAAACGCCGGTGCTTTCTGACTTATAGACTTCTCGCTGGAATCTGACAACCGATTTGCAAAGCAATGAACGTACAGTATACATCACTGGAAAAGCCTATCGCCCTGGTTTTGTAATCATTAGAGGGTGCATGGATGAGATCTTGTATTTAATTGAACCATAAAAGAGATATATACAATGTAATCAAAGATTTCTCTAGTCACTGATACGTTTTGTATGACTCTCCCTGGTATGATGACAAAGGTAGTTTTCTTCTTCTTTGTATGCTTTACAACAGGACAAGATGCTGATATCAAGTAACTAACTTTATATGTATCAATTTTGCATGGCATAAATATGCATGAAAAGATGACCTGACATTGATACAGACTATTGTAACCTTACAATCATAGGCACATTAAAAAAAGAAATGTTTTATTAGCAACACAGTATGCAGTGGGGCTTGCCAAATGGTATTTGTTGTCTGAGAGATGGAGAGGTGCTTGCTCTATCCTTGCTCTGCCTTTACATCCAATATTAACATTTGTACCAGCAATCATATTGTCAATCATATCATATTATATGAGCAGGATACAGGTGAGTTTTTTTTTGTTTGTTTGTATGGTTTTTTTTCTTGCATATTGTACAAGATAATACAGGATGAACATACAAATTTTTGTGAGCTATCCTTGCAAAAGGCACAGCTTAATGTGAGAAATAGAGATGAATTTGGTGTGCATGAGAGACCATTGGCCATCACGCACCTCTCTCCCGAGACCCTCTGCTAAATGTCCACATCTCCATGTCAGGAGGCTGGGTTTGTGTATGTCTTTGTGCATTCATCAGAGATCCTGCCTCCGTCCCCTCCTCCCCCCCCCCCCCCCCCCCCCCCACATTGGAGTTGTTTGCAGTTTTAACCTATAGCTGTGACAAGTCTTTAGGCAGGGTGGAGTTGTGTCAAAATGCTGTGATGATTACCTCTTGGAAACACGACTTGAGAAATTTCTCCTGGTCGTGTGCATGCAGTGACAATTATCTTGTAGCTTTTTACAGGTGAATCATGTCAAATTGTTTGTAGCAATCGTTTTTCTCTTCATGCAATTACTAAAGTATTACTTCTGGGTAGTTTTTCTCTCTGCATGAGATCTGAACTGTGTTTGCCAAGGTGTGAATGTACAGTATTGATAGCCGCGTGCCATGCCATGTTACAGCCCCAGGATATCGATGATGACTGCCATGTGCAATCTACTGGCTTTGAAAGGTTTACCAAACTTTCTAATGCCCCTTTTAAAATCATTTTTCTGTAGTCCGGCTAGATGTAATTTAAAAAAGAAATCAAGAAAAGATTATACAGACATACATGTAAGTAGATTAATAGCACTCTGTGTTCTTCTTTCCCCTCCCCCAAAGGCATTAAATGATCCAAAACAAATCTACATGTAGACCTAACAAAACAACTGTATTCACAGAATTTCATCTGAAGGTTATATAATTTCTTATCAATGTCCAGTGTAACTTTTATGGGAAGCATATATTCCAGGGCAGAGATTGGCAGGACCCCACGGGCAAATTATTGACATTGACATACCGATACATCATTTTTAGTTATGGTAGTGATATCACGAGTAAGGATTGTTTGTAGGGCACTTTTTAATGCTCTTTTCACAATCAGACTCGAGCTTTAAGATGACGAGACTTGGTATCTTCAAATGTATCTTCAGTCATTTACAACAGCCAACAAAAGTTACAAAACACACGAATGAGATGTGCATTTTTCGCTCTCCATTAATACTTGTGCATCAGGGTCCCACATACGCATATGTACCTATATGTAAGGGTTTTTGAAAGGTGAAAAAAATGAGCTTCGGTGTGTAATGCATGTGCATTAAATTATATTTAAAAAAAAAAATGCTACATAAAGTACCTTAACATCAGCAGCTACTATGGTTTAATGTAATGGAGGTTATTTATTAGTAGGTATTTGTAATTGTATTGATAAATAGCCAACATCAGCTCTAAAAGTCAACATCTCAAGCAAGTGTACAGCCATCTTCATATCTCATACTAGTTGGTTTCATGAGCACACTGTGTTATCGTGTTCCTCATGTACATGCTCCTTAACTCTTTATGTGCCATGGTGTAAAACCCCTGTGCACCACATTATTCTGAGACTGAAACATGGTCATGCTTTCGGAAACATTCTGTTTTTCAAACCCATGTAACTTTTATAGATTTTTCTTACCCTGGACATGTAATGGCAAGCGAAGTTGTAGAGAAAATGCCAAGCTTTGCTTTGATGTAAATTGTATGACAAACCTCTGATTGTTTTTTCTTTCAAAGGACCAGTAGCTACAATATTGTAGAGGCATGACTTCTGCACGCAAAACAGAGACAGAAACTTAGAATTTACTAGAAAATTCAGTGGGGAACGCTGCTTGACAGTCAATCACCACATAAAATGCAAGCTACGGGTGACATAAATGGAGTCATGAGAGACACTTTCTTGCACTGTGGCTTTGGCAATTTATCGTTTGGTTCGGGCGGGTTTGTGCTTTTGAGCGGAATATGCAAACTTGGCACGCCATCGACCGAGTCGGGCGTGCAAACATGGCACGTAAAGAGTTAATACATGCTGTTGGCATGGGTTTTATGAGAGGAAACATCTCTGACTTGGTGAGCAAATTCTGATATTTACCCGCCCCAGTTTTCACATGTGTAGAGCCCTGCTCGTTACATCATTATTTGCCTAAGACCCGAGAAAGCATGATTTCCCTTGTTCATACATTGGTTTTATATTTATATGTGAGACCTGTTTTTTTTTTTTTTTTTTGCTTTCCAGTGCTTTTGCTGTGATGTTTATGGCAGTATGATTTACAGTATGGGAGGTATTTCATGCGGATATTTCCCAATATCATGGCATTACACAAATCTGTCATAATCTATGCCAGTATTTTCCCGCACCATCAGGGTTTTCCTGTGTGAGTGTACCATAAATCAATGGATTCAAGTCAGCAATAAAAACATATCTGTCGAGATCATTACAGATGAGTTTGCTCATATTGGGGAAAAAAAAGAGATATATATTGTAAATTCAACTGTGAAGTTACTGATGTTGAATTGGAGTTACTCTTGTCATTAGGATTGTACCAGCTATCCCATAATCTGTGATGAAACAGTGCCATCCAACCTGATACTTCTAAAGAAAGCTTCAAGTAGTTTTATGTGCACACATAAATATGCGAGAGACCTGTATGTGATTGCTTTTTAGAGTATGCTTTTAAAAGTAGTCTTTGTGTTCAAATGATCCAGTTTTTTTCGTTGCTGAAATTCTGTCATGTGCCAACTTGTATTTATAAATTTACAAGTGGATATTGTTTGTCTTTGAAGTTGAAAACCTTATTGAATGGCAAAACTATTCCACCCCTGGCAGCAATTATCAAATTCTATTGGAGGGAAAATTAGGCCTGAAATCAGCAGTTATTAGAAAGACTGACTAGTACGTTGTACTGAACACCTGCTGAAATCAGTGATAAGAACTTTGCTCACAATATGAGTGAAAATGAAAAGGATTTTCAACACATTTCTAACTTTCTGGCATATTTTAAGTGTAGGGCACATACTTCAAGAAATAAAAAAGGAGTGGTTTGTGACGTTAGTGAAAGGTGGCAATATCTTTGACTACAGATGTAGATATGGAAAGGGATCTACAATCTCTTGTGTAATAATCACTTTCTTGTGAAAATGGCTACAATATTTTGTGTGTTATTGCCATAAGTAGCCCTTTAACCACAAAGTATTAGGCGATGATTTTTCTACTCCATCCCATATGCTAGGCTTGTTATGGTATCATGCAGACTTTGCCAAAGTAAATGGAGCTCTTGTGTAAAATCTCAGCAGAAATAATGTAGCACTTTTCGAATGTGTGATTGGAAGCTCTGGGAAATGTTTGCCAATGCGTACTACCTGTAGATTACACAGCACTGTGTGCAGCTGTCATTGTTATTGTTAAGGAATTCATGCTCGTATCGCAGTGTATGTTTCTGATGAAGTCTTTGTCGAGATTAAAGCAAAATTGGGCCTTAAATATCTCAGGAATCTGACACATACACGTACAGTGAATTTGTTAGGTGCAACCCAAATAAATGTAGCACATGGACATTTGTGTCTCCCCTAAACCAAAAGTCATTGCTGGAGGGGGTTACACGTTGGCTGTATACATGTCACAAGCTCTGAGAAAATCACCCAATGCATGTTTCTATCACCTGTGGATTCTTCCAGTTGTCAATAATAATAATATTCTGGGAAGGGGTTGTCCAGTTTCATAGTTGGATTATTAAAGGTCATAATATATATACACACACATATGTTGTGACCTCCCTCTTATTGTACTTCTATCATGTGCTGTAGTGCTGTGCAGTAGTGTGCCTCTTTTCTGCGTTTTGGTGTTAGTGGATGTGTGAGGAGTTAATTAATTACCACAAAGAATCCATCTCATACTACACGGACTCCCGTCATAACAAAATCCTCGGGACTGGCAGTTTTCTTTCATTATATCGAAATTTCGTTATAACCGTAACAAATAAACAAGAAAAAATACGTAGAGTGGATAATGTTGCAGCCCTAATTTTTACTTCGTTGTAACCGAATTTTGTTATAACTGTGCTCGTTATAATGGGAGTGCATAGTAGTATACAGACAGATGGACACACATACACATCAGAGGACGTCACTCCCCCTAACCCCATAAAAAAACACCCCAATACACAGGTACACGTATATGATATATACAGTTGCTGTATACAATACAGCTGAAGTGAGTGTTTATGGAAAATGTTTTATGAAGTATTGTCAGCATTAAAGCATGAATTGAATGGGGTAATATATGATACCTATATATATATATATATATATATATATATAATACCTATATATATATAAGTAACAAAGCTGCAACAAAGTTGATGCTGTATTCACCAACGGTTTATTTCTTCACACAAATTTTCGAGCGTCTCGCCACCCTTTCTCAAGTGTTTCTTTTAGCTTTCTCAACACTTGAGAAAGGGCGGCGAGACGCTCGAAAATTTGTGTGAAGAAATAAACCGTTGGTGAATACAGCATCAACTTTGTTGCAGCTTTGTTACTTATCTTTTTATCTTGCCAACACGTGGACTACCTTATCAATATATATATATATATATATAACTAAAGAAAGATATTATCAATTTGTTTTAGAGGAGTGAATATGTGCTATGAAAGATTTTTTATCAATTGTCACCCTCTGTACAAGTGTATTTGTAAAATGGCGACTACATTTTTAACAAACATGTTGGAAAAAAGCAATAAGTAGGATTCAAACCTGTCATCTACTGCTTTCCTTGCAGCGAGACTACCACCAGCCTATCCCTGTTGGTTTGCCGGCAGTGACATGATGAAATAGAACAAATACTCAAGCTCTGAAATTTAGACATTGTAATACTATTACAAATGTCAATAGCTCAAGGTGGAGGAGTTGCTGCTGGCAACCAGGAATAGCCTGGGATTTCCCTGTATGGAATTGCAATTATGAAACGAAGCAAAACATCCCCATTGAAAAAAAAAAAAAATCAACAACATGAAGACAGTGAAGCCCTCGCCCATCCCACAATGAAGAAGAAATGCAGTTAGGCTTTTCCTTACAGGCAAGAGTTTTGCCATCTTTGACCATTCAACTGTCTCGCCATAATCTTCATCAAATATGAGATGCCAGATAGATGGTTAGGGCATGGCTTACAAACATCTCATTTTGCCGCTCCCATGCAGCAAACGTAGCCAACCAAATTTTACCGACAGTAGAGGGACTGAATAGAAGACAGACTGGTGGTACAGGCACAGGACAAGGCTTCTTTTATTATCAATGTTCACATGATAATTGAACGTCAGTTTGCATTCATACCATTATGCTTCTTGTGTCTGTATACAGCAAATAGTATCATAATAATATATGATTTTAGCTCTTTTTTTTTTTTGGTTTAATTTCTACAGCATTTTTATCATTTTTTTCATAAAGAAATAACCTTCCACTCAGTCTTAAATCTTTAAATTTTCAATACATGTGTCTAAATTTACAATCTACATATTAATACAATGTCAGACAGGCGCTAACTCTGCTGTATACAGTGCCTGAAGATAACATCCCAGTGCTTATTCACATACAATTTCAAGTACCTGGTGTCTTGACAATATATCTTATGATACATAACAAAATAACTGAACTGTATCTTAAGGAACTGAAATGTAGTCACCAATTAAAAAAAAAAAAACAAAACAAAATACACCTCCTCCTTATAAATTTATTGAATGGATGAGCAATTTGCAAGCTTCAGAACAATTCATTAATAGCTAGCTTTGGTAAAGAACTTTGATCTTGACAAAAAAGGCTTTTCAGAAACTTCTGGTACTTGTGGTACTTGTTGCTCAACACTACTTTGTGCTGTTCTAGCTGGGCTGCTAATAGTCTTTACTCAAGACTCCTCAAGTGTGTACTAACTACCCCAAGTGACACTGCAGCTACTACATTAAATGTACCACATATTTTCATCTAGGAGTGATGGATAACTTGGCAAATGCAAACTTGACGGGCAGTTCTGGGTATCAGTGGATCCATTTAAAAGAATGACAGGTACAAAACGTGAATGCACTTTATGACCAATCCTTCCTTCACTGGATCTAGTCAAGTTTGCATTCCGGCGAAATATTAAGCTTATGCAGTATTTCACGCTGCATTGGCAATATATTGCCTCAGCTACTCTTTGGTGAGAAGACGTAACATGGAGCAAGCTGGACAATCAGTGAATAAGAAATCTACATTGGCTTTATCTAGTGTAACTGCCTGAAACAACTGCAAACTACATCTTGCAAAAATAAACTTTTTTTTTTCTTTTCTAGCTTGAGAATGATATGGGAATAAAATCTATCAAGAACAACTGTCCCAGTCGTAATCTGAATCACAGATTACACAGCACACAAAGATCCACGCAGGGAGTTTTGGTACATTAGCAAATGAAATCATAGCGAAAACATTCAGCGAACAAGCATATATTGTACAAGCTACAAGCATGTATATCAGAAGCCTATGTGGGACAATGAACTACTAGGTGTTGTTTTTCCTATTTCCAAAACTTATACCACAGCTGTTTAAATCGTGTTTGGAACATACAAACTCATTTGTTGAAGAACTGTTGAATTAAAGAGATGAAAATGACACACAGGGTACCATAGCAAATCTTCACAACATACAATCAAGCACTGAAAAACGTAACAGATCTATCTTGAGAGTGAGAGTTTTATAATCTGCAAATACCAGACAAGCAGATAACTCGTACTGCATTGCCAGGCAAATATTTTCGGATTGAAATACATGCTCACTGTGCACAAACATACATACAAAGGTGAACCCTTCTGTCATTTTGAGGTTGTGAAGATTGAGCATACACAAGTTTAATCTTAGAAACACAGGTCACTTTAATGAGCAAATTTGAGAGAGAAAAAAGTTCTGACAAAATATATCTTTCATGAAAGTACTAAACAAAACACAGTCCTGCCAGTTGCATACTTTCATATCTTTGTTGGACTTTTTTTTTTTTTTGCACACCTTCTTTTGGGACTTTGTTAACTTGCAAATCTACATGTTGAAGAATAGATGTGCATTTTGATTAAATATTTTGTCAATTTCTGATGAAATGAATACGTACACGGGATTTATATTTGTGAGCATTTCTCCAGAATGAAGACTTCATAATCTTACAAGTGTTTGAATTCACATCTGGAATGAAAAATATGTAGCATCTCTTTTCAAGAGGAAAATAAGCAATTTCCCAGCTGAGGGAGAATATCATACATTGCATATCAGCTTAGAGGAGGCAATATTTTTGCATGTTCTTGTAATAAATTTTGCAAATATCAATCACCTTGGAAAATCTGCTAATCATATGACAAATGCAAGTACATGGTATGTTCCATTCAAAATCATACAGGATCTTTTCTGGTTTCAACAGAAAAATGAGGTGATCTAATCATCATCATCAATTTCCATTGGATAACACAAATTGACCACTTTATCAGAATATCCTCCATGTTTAACCCGTTGAGGACGGTTTGATTTTGCTACAACACGCATTTCCCATAGACATCTGCCCGAGTATACTCGGGACTCGTCCTCAATGGGTTAATACTCTTGATTCTAATTGGTCTGGTGTCTGAATATTCTTTCTTGTAAGTTTTGTTAGCTAGTAACACTCCAGGATTTAGGTGCCCACTATATGTTGTAGAATCTTTAATGAAAACAACTGAAACAACAACAAATCAAAGATATCATTCTACAAGCAATTATAGCCATGAACAACATCAACACATAGTTTTGGGATCATCACAACTGTTGAACTTTCTAAAGCATAAATCACTGAGCAAATCTTTGTGAAAGTATGCTTTCACAACCACACCAATCTCGTTCTTAAATGGCAATAGGTCCCTCATATATACTTTCAATGGCCGAACTTTGAACACATCGGCTCCCAAAGACAAGTGTGTTACATATGCCTTTATCAACCGAGAGTAGAATAAAATGTGATTTACACAAACCAAACTCAAAGTGTAAACATCCATGGATCCCTTAAGAAGTATGTATGTGTCCAAAAGTGATTATCTAGGCAAAGTCAAAGTTACAGGCTGAAAAAAAAAAAAAAATCTATGGCTATGATACAAACGACACCATGTTCATCATCTCTTGAGTCGTCTTTGAATAACTTGCCAAATGAGAATATATGGGTCTGGGTATAAGATGTAACACAATCTGAAGAACATACACTTGAGGCATATACACACTATGAAATTTGGGATGGTATGGAGAAGTTCAACACATTACACGAAGCAATGAGGCAACACACAACAAAATACAAAAACACGTCGTAGTCATGACAGTAACGAGTTTAGTGTTTATATAGTTTATAGCTTTCCTCTCTCTAGGAGTTCATCTTTCCCGCAGATATTCATATGTATAAAAAAATATGTGGATATATGAAAGAAAAAGCGTAGATGAAATACAAAGCAATGGCAGCTCGCGTGAGTACATGTACAGTGGTCTATAATGTCAATTATTTTCATGCCGTAATGTATGCTGAAGTCGCAAGAGCGCCACCTCTTGTTCATTCTTTGGCCAGTCAGCGTGTAAGCTACAGTCTCATTGGTATGTGATGGGAGCTGGTCGCATCCTTTCAGAGAGGAGCGTAGAGCAGACGCCACGTAAGGCCATTCAGTACGAGATATTTTGAACGCCACACGAGAAGGAGAGAAAAAGAGAACTTTTCTGTCGATAACTGCCATTCTATCCATCGCCATCAGGACCTATCTCTGTGCACCAATCCAGATCCAGATCCAGTCACATCCTGCAAGTGATGAGCTGACTCCATCAGTCTAAGTGGCATGCAACAAAAGAACATTCCTGTGCCCACAGGGAGCTAAAGTTGACCACCATCTCCGTCGAAGCTCGTCCGCCTTTCACTTCCAGTCCCCATCACAGCAAGCTGTTTGTGCGTTGGGGGGCAGGGATAGTGTATCCTCAACATCCTCACCCCAACATGTCAGCTGGAATTTGCTTGTTTGCTTTTTCTCCCCTTCTCACTATCGATTCTGCTTTGTCTTTTTCCATCTTTCTTCCTTTCCTTCGAATGCAGTGAACTGGTGGCAGGGGCAAAAGTCAGAGGTCAGAGGTCACAAGCCTTCATCGTCCTCCTCGATGACGTTTCTGTGCTCCAGTATCTGTGAGTCAAATGTAGATAAAAAACTCCTGAACTTAGCAGTGCACAGACAGACTACCATGGCTATCGTCATGACAACAGACTGAAAGCACAATGCTGATTGCTAAACATGGGTGCCACACAAAGAGATTTTCCCCAGTGACTGCTAGAGTGCGGAGTCTTCATACACCCTGTACTATTGTTTTGTGAGCGCAAGGGGAGCACTGGATGACAACGAGGCGGTAGGCTCACCCCTCGTGCTAACACGCTAGCAAAGGAGCAACCGAGGAGCAGCCAAAATCAAGTGCGTCCTTGCGTAAAAGTTCAGAAGTTCGCGTAATACGCGCTGTAGAAATGTATACTTAGTACGCAAAGTCCGCCATTACTAAGTGGGTACAATGGCGGCCCCCATGAAATCACTGACACCATTGTAGAGTCCGCCCTCTAGTGGTGGGGAGGAGAAAAATCTCTTTGGTGCCACATCATTAACTGCACATAAGTTATAACTACCCTTGCCACTGTGTTGTTGCTAAAATTCCATCCATGTAACTATTTGTGGGTTTTGCAATACGATGTTAACACACAAGCAGCGTACAAATAAGGCATTCCATGATATTCTTACAGCTGAACTTGCAAAGTGGCAGTCCCTTCTGAAACAACATACTGTTAGTGTGGAATATTTCGTTACTTTAAAAAAAATTGTTGTGAGTTCTGCGCTTGACTGCACTATCACAAAAATAATACCACACAATTTCTTCTTCTTCTTTTTTGTCAGAGAATCTGCACAAATGTGATATCAATTATCTCAGGATTATTCTTACAGAAATAAAGATGGCACTATAATACACTGTGACGTGGTACAGTTTGGTAGCTTCCAGATATGAGTCAATCATTATGACAGTGTTTAAGAGTTTTTCATGATAAAACTGGAATAAAAATGTCTACCCTTGCACATCATTTTTTAAACCATGAAATATGTTTATCCGAACATACTCTGTGATGGTTCTCTTCTTCCTCCTCATCCTCTTCCTCCTCTTCCTCTTCTTCTTCTTCCTCTTCTTCTTCCTCCTCCTCCTCTTCTTCCTCCTCCTCCTCTTGGTGGTTGGTAGGTTGTCCGTTGCCATGGTTATCATTTTCCCGACACCACTCCCGTTCCTTTAGCACTCTGGCGAAGCACTCTTCAAGGTATTCGTACTGAATTGGGAAAGGGTGAAAGGAACGAGAAGCCATTGTATATAGGCAAATCATGTTTGGAAGAATGGAGGAAAACCAAGAGCTAGATACAGACTATATTGCCCAAACATTATAATACCAAGATGTAAGTAACCTCTAAAATATACAATTTTTTTTTTCAAAATATCTAGAGCCAGCACTGCTTCTTCATACAGTTTCCACTGCCTAGCTGCATGACACAATTTTGGGGGTTTTGTCTTTGTTTGAGATTGTGCCAAACTGGTGGAGGATACTATTACTCAGGGATTGCTGTCTGCCATCTCAGTAAAGTAAAATTTAAGCCTGCACTGCCGATCAGACGTTTCTGCATATCTGAGAGCTGAGCTGGTCTAAATTTCATGACAGAACTGCATTTACAAGCCCAAGCCCATCACATAACGTCTTCATAAATATATTAGGCGATTCATATTGCGCAAAATCAGGGGTTCATATTTTCATGCATAGACTTACATGATCTTGTATAGTTTTTGGCTGGTCTGAGCTAAACAAACTGCACAGAAATTTGCCAAACTCTCGTAAAATTTCTCAAAGTTTCTCTTCACATCAAGTTTCCATTAACCCCAAATTGGGCTCTTATAAGATAATTTAATTACTTTTCTCCTCCAGCGACTTAAAAAGTGCTCTATTATCATCATGTCAAATCATCCGTGACCAGTCTCACTTCTCATGGCATAACTGGTACATGCAAACTGATCAGAAAATTTGACAAAGTCTAGACTGATGTCGAAAGTAATCTGCCTATAAAACTTTGAGGGATAAAAATGAAAGGTGTGCAGATATTTGTAAATACCTAACCACGCTACAACTACAGACACAAACAAAGCAAACAAACAAACATAGACAAGAGGAACATGTGATAGAAAGCAACAGCAACAACAACAGCAACTCCCTTCCTCCCTTACTCACATATTTGGTGAAGACTCGCACCCATCTTGGCTTCTTGCCCGGCTTGGTGTACTCAAAGCAGAATGCCATGCCCTCCTCATCCGTCTCGTACTGACTAATCTCATGCCAGTCAAAGGCTGGGGCTTGCTCCTATACATTGAACACAGGTATAACATATCAATGTGTGTGTGTTTATATGATTGATTGATAGATAGAAAGATAGATAGATAGATAGATAGATAGATAGATAGACAGACAGATAGATAGATAGATAGATAGATAGATAGATAGATAGATAGATAGATACAATTTGTAGATAGGTAGATAGATAGATAGATAGATAGATAGACAGACAGACAGATAGATTAATAGATAGATAGGTAGATAGATAGACAGATGATAGAAAAAAGATAACGTTAATTCCACTTATTTTTTTTCCAGCGAAATTAGAGCACTTGACTATTTTAGACATTTAACAGACTTTTTTTAAGTTGAAAGAATGTGTACTTTTCATTAAATTTCTTTGTTTATTTTCATTTCATCATTCCACTTCTGTGACATCACATATTGTTGTAGTCATTTTATCCAGTATTGACTGCTCAAATGGATTGTTTGGGGTAGATTCCCCTTGATCTAGGCCTTTGCACGACCCACTTGCATGTAGCAAGTTTTCTGCATGCTTGTGAGCTGTGACAATTACCGTTTGCGCACTTAGTACAAACCAAGCGTTCGCGCACTCAGCAAGTGCTTGCGCAACCGATGAGACAATGTAATATGATGTATCATTGAATGGCCAGTAACAACGGTAACCTATGGGGAGTTACTACATTGGCCTATGCATCTTGTTCAATACGCTCTCATATTGCAGAATAAAAATTGAGCAGATAATAATACATGTTTTTAATGTGCTGCTACAACGTTCTTTCTAGATGATAATTCAAAACCTTGAATACCTGTCACAGCTTAAACTACCATGACAACCTGCCACAAATCACTGTTTTGAGGGACACAACTTCTGTCTACCTGTATCAAGAACATTCTCCTTCTGACAATAATACATCTGTATCAAGGATTTTCTGCCTTTTACACTATTTCATCTGCATGTCAGCACATTTGGACAAGCTTTATTCTTCTTCTTTTTTTTTCGCTGGACCTACCTCTAACGTTCCGTCCTCCTTACAGGCCTGTAGCGTGAACTTCTTGTAGCCCACGACTGGAATGACGTGACCCGACTTCTTGGCGTCGCACGAACAGTGGGGGAAGGCCACCGTCCCGTAGCCGTCAAGTCCCCGGACTATTTTCAAGTACTGGGAGGACAGACAAGGAGGGTTTGGTGTCAGTAGTCAAGGTCAACCTTTGTACATATCTTCCACTGATTTCCTCCCAGTTTCAGTGCTCTGTGAGCTTACTTCACTCACATTCAATGCGAGAATTAAAGGGATTGTACAGTTTTGGATGAGACCTAATTTCAGGTTTCTAACGTTTTTGGGTGAGATAATGAGAAACCTCTAATGACATATGAAAGAGCATGTAATTCTATGAGGGATTCAACGTTTATTTGATGAAAATTGGTTTTGAAATGGCTGAGATATCCAAAAAAGAGCGATTATAGTAAAGTGTGGGACCCACACTTTATTACGATCACTTTGTTTTACTTTATTTTTGGATGTTTCAGTCATTCCAAACCCGATTTTCGTCAAATAAACTTTCAGTTCCTCTTAAAATGGTGTACTCTGCACTATATCATAAGTGTTTTCTTGGTTTCTCGCAAAAAGCTAAAAGCCCAATTCTCATCTCCACCAATACTGTACTATCCCTTTAAACAAAATGATTCATACATGATAAATTAACCCTACACAAATAATTTAGCTTCTCAGTTGTCTTTGGTTGTTTGTTTATTTGCGTGGAGGAAAGGATTAACTCCCATTAACAATATTTGTCTGACTTTTGGCATGACAGAAAATGCTTTTCTTACTTCACAAAACATTGATATTTAGAAGAAAGGAAATTGTTCCTCTGGGAAACATTAGCTTACGATCACTGCTTTTCCATTAACAATATTTGTCAGACTTTTGGCATGACAGTAAAATGCTTTTTATCTTTACAAAACATCAACATGTAAAAGCAAGGAAATTGTCCTCTGGGATACAGTAGCTTATAATCACTGCTATAATGAAAAGGTTGCAGCGACAATACTATGTGATGACATACAACTGTATGATACTTATACCAGCATGTTGTTCCAGACACCTCTGGCTGAGGAACAGAGAAATTGTAAGGAAAGGTGCCGTTATTACACCATTCTTCTCTCATATCAGACATAAGACACTAGGTCAAAATAGAAATTAAAATTTAGCTCTGTAAAACCCAGACAGCAAACTTAAGAGACTCAAAAAGATTTGCAGACACAAACATCTCAAACACTCCTTTTCACAGAGTACTTTATACCACAATTGTCAATTTGTAGATGAATTGCAACACGGCAACAAACCCATTAGCAGTCAGCATGTACATCGATTCCTAATTAGTAATTGATATGATTGCTACTGACAGGAATGGCTAACCTCCATGTGAATCAGCCCCAAGGTCAGGCTTACCTGTAGTTTGTTTTGCTTGTCCTGATGTGCTTTCAGCTCATACAGGGTGTTGGAGGGGCACTTCACTCTGTGTTTGGACACATCACTCACCGCCTTTAGGGGGGGGGGGAGAAATACACACAAAATACAGGATTACAAGAGAATTTTACCAATAAAGTTTTAGCGGAATGATTAGATAAAAAAGAATATAAAACCTATATAAGTGAAAAAATGTGGGGAAAAAACACACCAACAAAAAAAGAGACACAAAAATATTTCAAAACCTATAACAAATGGAATGTTAGCAACTTTCGGCTAGCAATTCTTCACGGCCAAGAATGATAGTCTTGGTCACAGACTCCAACCTTATATGTATGTGCAGCGCTCCTTGTTTACTTTGTACAAAATAAAAAAAGAAGGCTGAATTCTGTCTTTGTTTTCTTAACTTCTGACGGAAATGTAACTTTACTTATTCAGATTATGTATAAGCATGTAATGTCCCTGATGTTTTGAGCCTGAAAGATGTAGAAGTAGTTAATTGCAAGACAGCAATGAAGTTGTTGTACATGTAGGTAAACTGGATAAGTATCAAGTTAAGTCCAATATCCTCTGTAAAAAGGTGACAACTGACTTGAGTCATTGTAGGTGTATTTACCTTTGCGACATAAGTTACAAAGATGCCAATGAAATTTTAGGACATTTAAATATGATACATCGTGTGTAAACTTACAGCTCAGATAACACGGGCATAAGCACAGAGAAAAAAACAAACAACTCGTCAATTTGATGACATAATACAATTCAGAAGCTTTAGTAGGGTTACAACTACAAGCTGACTGTAGCAAGCTACATTCGTGTGCACGATTCCTTCTCAATATCCCCGTCTGTCTTGCATATGATAGCCTCTATATTTAGTCTGTAGCCTTCGATTCCAAAAAGCTGTGTGCATGAGTCTGTTTGTGTTTGAGGGGTGGGGGTGGGGTAGGGGGTGTAAGGGAATGCAGTCAATGCAACGAGTTCAAAGATCTCTTCACCATGGATGCACAGAGCTTTATCACTAATGGAAATTTCAACCATGTGAGTTTCACTGGTTCACTACGAACTTGAGATACATGTGAATCACTCGTCCCGTGATTGACAAGGTGGATTAGATAATGAAGGAAAGGGTATTACACAAATTGTGTCCTTGTCGAGACTGTTATAATAGGAGCTATATAATGAGAGCTGCGGGGACATTTAAAGTTGGGTGCTTTTATCGTCAAGAGAACAAGGAGAAGGGAATTATATCGGTCCTTCAACTCTATTTTATGGGCAATGGATTCTTCATTCAAGGAGGATAGGAGGATTGATCAAAAAAAAGGAGGAAGAACAGGAAGAAGAGAAATGGGAGAAGAAGAGAAAAAGAGCAGGGGATGAGGAGGAGGTCGATGGGGGGGGGGGGGATGAGGAGGAGGTAGATGGGGGATTGGAAGAGAAGGGAACAGAGGAAGAGGGAAAAGAGGAGGAAGAAAAAGAGGGAGAGAAAGAGTGTATGGAAAAATAAGGGAGGATGGGGAGGAAGAGGAGAGGGAAGGAAGAAGTAGGAAGGGCTGGAAAAGGAGGTAGATGGGGAGAAGAAGGAGGGGAGGAAGGGAAGGGTGAGGGAGAAGCAAATGGAGAGGAAAGGGGGGGGGGGAGAAAAGGTAGGGAAATCTAGAGTTCAATGTTTGATGCTGAAAGTAGTTCTAGTGTATCAATGTCTATTCACAGATACGTCATCCTGAACTTGCCCTTGGCATTGAAGAGAGGGGGCGGGAGGGGGGTGTCAGAGGGGGCGGGAGGGGGTGTGGCAGGGGAGGGACAGGCAGAGATAGAGAGACAAAGGGGAGGGGGTGAGGTTGGTAGGGGTTGATGTATGACTGACTCACGATCACACCATAGTTAGTTCCTTGGTACATCTAGTCATCCCCTAACCCTGGCACCTCTAGTGCTGCTCATCACCAATGCCTATCACATGCCACAGGTTAGTCTCCTTTTTGAGGCTTTTTGTGTAATCCATAAACTGAGTTTTACCTGCTACATTTTGGTACAGTATGAGTTAATTATGTTTCTTGCTTTACAGTGTTCCCCATCTTCCTCTATATGAATGCATTTGGAAAGAGGAAAAAATTCTTAACCTAATTAACCATGAACCAAAACAACACACCAAAACGATTATATCTTACTTAACTTGTGACAATTTTGGATACCATTAATAAACCTGGGAAACAAGACTAGTCAACAGCAGGCAAACACCATACAGCTGGAGTCTGGTATGTCAACATGAATGCCTCATTCCACATACTGTTAAGAAAAAAAAAAGTATCCTCGTGTCAGTGCAGTAAGCCTGTTTACAGATGGCACAAACTAGGATCGACTTTGTCAAGCGAGGTATT
The DNA here is from genome assembly GCF_040938485.1 of Diadema antillarum. Classification (NCBI taxonomy): domain Eukaryota; kingdom Metazoa; phylum Echinodermata; class Echinoidea; order Diadematoida; family Diadematidae; genus Diadema; species Diadema antillarum. The sequence goes on from NW_027271026.1 coordinate 1,103,647, forward strand.
TATAGATCCATGCTCTTGCAAAGGACTGACTGGAATTGCTGAGTCATACACACAGGGTTACTAACTTCACACATTTTCTCTTTGAGCACTGCTCGTGTGCACTTTCCTTAAAAGGTCTACACGTTCACATGTTTTGTACACAAATGCATTCCCATGTAGAAATTAAAGATAAACAATTACTGGTACTTTGCAGCTGGTCTTAACCTACTTAAGCCAAAATTACAAGCAGGCAATGTAACATTTTCTTACTTCCAACTTCCAAGAAACAAGCAGGTGATCTCTTAGAATTTCTTTTGAAGGTACTGCTAAAAAAAAATATAAAAAAATTGAAAAGTGTTCCTAAATGGGTAGACTACTTGTACGCATTGTCTGATAAGTGCCATACTGGTATTAGACAACCTTAACACAAACTTTCATGTGAAAACACACATCACCAGAGATTAAGCACCCAATGTGCATTCCCTCCCTTTCTGTATTGCATGCCTGAGAGTGATAATTGAACTTTTGGTTCTTTATCTCTTAAAAATGATGTGAAGCCGCTACTTGTGAATTTCATCTGAGAAACTAAGACCCAGTTCACACCAACGCTTGAGCTGTTGTTCAATTTGGGAACCACCTCCTGACATGTCCCTCCCAATTTTGTGAGGTAGACACGTACAGGGCTAGGCCTCTCACAATATTGACATGTCTATCACATCATATTGGGCTCTGTGTCAGTGTGAGCGTGTGGTACACTCCATCGCATGCACATCGGGCATGTTGAGTGCTGCTTGAAATATTCAAGCTCTTTTAATGTATTGCAAGCCTTATGTTCTCTGATGAGTTCAAATACAATGTCGAAAGTGAGAAGCATCAGCCAACCTCATTACTGTGTCAAATGTCAAATGGGCTATTTTTAAAACTCTCCCTGTTTCCTGCTTTTTAAAGAGTTTACTGTTTTAGTTTCAATGCAGCAAACATCCCTTTTACTAAATAAACATTTATTCAGTCCCATAGACACTTTTTATGTCAGCAAAAGGTTTCACTTCACGCTTTTACTTCTCACTTATCGCTCAAAGATCAGCTTGAATACACATTGCTACTATCCATTTGTATGCACGAAGACTACCACTACAGTGGATAAGAGAAAGTCCGTCTCAGCTGTAGCCTGAATTCTTGGTGCAATAGCCCAAAATTTAATCCTTGATGAGCTGTGGCAGTTCGGCCCAAGACAAATTAACTCACAGTTCAATTTCTTGATTCATAACCAACTGAAGCCCTGTTTTAACAGAGCCCTTCAAACTGGAGTTACCGTGGCAACGTACAGGTAACGTCAGGGTAATCTTTTTTCACCCTTCCTGTTAGAACGGTTTCCCCAAAATGTTGCTCCGACGTTGCCGTGATAACTTTTGCCACAAATTGCCGCGACACAACCCTGAAGTTACCACCACATTACCCTGGCAACTCTCCTATTAGAATGCAACTGTGGTAACATTCCAATGCTGTACTGTACACACATGTGCAACATTGCAGACAGAAAATGATTGACATGCCAATCACATGCATGGATTGTAACCACTGATCTCTATGTAGTTGAGATCAGTGACTGTAACAAAATTTTGCTTACAAACATGTGGTGCTGGCCGCAGTGGGTGGGGTAGTCGCATCAATGGACACACCCCCTTTGTAGAAACCTACCCAAGCAAGGTTTTCGGTGTGTGTCCGTTAAAACAGTACCCCTAGCTCTCTCCTGCGGTTTTGTTGGAACTTTAGAGGAATTCTGTTACCCGGACACTACTCGCGCATTGCCGCTGTAAGGTCTGTTAAAATGGGGCATAATAAAAAAAAAAACCACACACACAACCAAAACTTATTGCTGACTTCTGATCTCTTGACCTTTGACCCAGGTGCTCACCTGCCAGAAGAGATACGCCATGGCCTTCTCGTCGTGGTTCATGAGGAGTTCCTGCGTCGGCGCAAAGACCCACTTTCGCATGGAGATGCAGCTCTCGGTGGGCGTGGCCGACGAGTAGTTCTGGATGTACAGACTGTGGGGGAATTCCGTCCGTAGTAACTTCCTCTCTGGGGGATCAAACGTGAAGATGAAAATGTTGACACAAATGATAGGGATGAGTAAAGCCAGACCCTGGGCACACTGATGGTAGATAGTGTTGTGACCACCCTAGAAAACCCGCATGTACATTCAGCATACGTACCATATTAAAGGAGATATCATCTCAAATCAAGCTCAAGATCATTCTAATATCATTATATAGTCAAAATAATTCTGAGTAAGCCTGAAACTGCCGCTTATAAACATTTGCCTTGGGTTTGAAGGACACGTGCAACAGTATACTGCAAAAAAAAAAACAACAACATTTTTTTGCAGTGCGGAATGACCAGAACTAGTATGAAAATAAAAGCATGAGAATATCTTTGCTTGCTTTATATACCACTAATAACTGTCTTGATTCTGTGGAACAAAGAATACATGAAATTCAAACCGAGTGTGAAAAATTTCTTGAGCGAAAATATCCACTTTTACAGCATATTGATTTGTCAGCTATGTATGTTATTCATCATCACATGCTTTCATTTCAAATGACTTTGAGATAAAGATTCCAACATATCAAATTATCAGTCAACACTTGTGTGACTTAAATAAGATGTGATACTTAAATTAAAAGGGAACATGACAAATCTTAATTCAAAATGACGTCTCACTACTGTTGCATGTCATCATTCTTACAAGGGGATGGGGGTGAGGGGGTGGGGTGAGGGAGAGGGGGAGGGGGACCCTATAAGAGGAAGCAACTTGGGTCTTGGCCAGCAGCATGATACATGGTATCACATTTCTATAGAACAGGGGCCCTGGTTTTCATCTGCTGTCTCTTTGACATGAGATGCTATGCTATGTATCCATATCTGGATATATGCAATCGGGTATGTATTTATGTACAGTGTACAGTGTATGTATGCAAGTATGTATTATGTATGTACCCAGGTATGTACATTGTATGTATGTATACATGTATGTTTGTATGTATACATGCATGTGTGTACCTGTATACATGAAGACAGATGATACGTATCAACATACACAAACATACACATACACTCAACATATCTACAATGTACTACATACATATCACTACCAGAGCTCTGCACTAAATTTGTTTTTTTCCCCCGCTGGTAGCCTGTTTGGGCCACTAAAATCTTTGAATTCAGAATATCAATGGTCTGAAAAAGAATGTAATGATCCAAAATGATAGGAAATATGAATATTCATTTTGAATTTTAGCTGCCCAATCAGGCCATCAAAAGAGAGCTTTTAAGAAAATTTGGTGGCCAACATTAAATTTTTAGTGGCCCCAGGCCACTGCTACTGTTGAGCCATGACTGCGCACGTATACTTACCAAATCCACTGTCTGTGATCTCAAACAGAAAGAAGTAATTGACCATTCCCTTGTCCAAGGCAATCTTGTGAACTAGACACTGGCCGATGGGAAACAGAGAAAGAGAAAGATAAAAAAAAAGAAGACAGTTGGTGAGTTGTGTATCTCTCTGCTGTGATTACATGCAATGTAATCCCAATGCCTGTCTGAGATTTGTAATGCTTAAGTCTGATAAACCCTAAGGGCATCGTCTATCTAATATTGCAGGAGGCCGGGGCTGTTCTAAAAACGGTAAACTGTGTTCTGATTATCTCCTATACAAGACTACGTTCCCCTCCTCTACACAGGAATAAAAGGATGCTAGCGAAGGGGATTTCAAAGGAAATCTAAAGGAGATTTAGATGGTATCTAAAACAAAAAAAAAAACTGTACAATTGAAGTGCTGAAACAAGTGGAAGGGGTCTTTTAAAATTTGTTCAAAATCTGGCACTACATCTGAGATGGCTTGATCGTGACTACAAAACAGCTTGCGTAAGGAATCATATTTTTTTTCAGACAAAGAACATCACTGACCTAGTATTTTCTGTGTGAAAAAAAAACCCAAACAATCATACTTTCTTGTGTCTGCTTGAGAGATCGAGATGTACTGTGTAAGTGGTTTCTTTCGCGGTGGTTTTATTTTCGCGATTTTCGAGCTTTAAGGTTGAACCACGAATTTAACATCACGGCGAAAATGTTTTGAACTCGTGGGTTGTTACAACGCTATCATTACCGACCGCGAATTTAAACACACGTGAAAAAGTCGGCACCGATGGAAACCGCAAAAGTTTCTGTACGCGAAAGAAACCACTTTTACAGTAATCTGTATATTTTTTCACATCAGCCAAGGCAAAGGAGTTAGCCTTGTCAACAATAGATTATGTTTTCACGCATACAAATCAGAGATTTAATATTCCATACCAAATGTAATAACCCCAGCAACCATTTAAAGGCAATTTACAGATCAACAAGAGAGGTGACTTACACACATGGAAGCGTCATACATTAACTTTTGATTTTCAAAATTTTCAACCAAGACTTCGCTAAACTGTTGCTTCTGAAGTACGTCTGCACCAATCAAATTCGGCAAACAGGGAGTACCACCAATGATGTATTGAAGTAGTCATACAATCATGTTTTGTGCCTCTGCTTGCATAAACAAACTATATATATTTTTATATATTTACAACAAAAGAGGTTGGTATTCACGGACAAGGAGGCAAACTGAAATAGCACCACATGATATACAGTTGCTCGAGTCCTTCTCTCCCCCTTTTTTCTTGATTACATCAATTTTTTAGGTAAGGATGAAATAATATACAGGCTGAAAAAACCCCAAAACAAGCTATTCCTTGTGTAAACTGAAATTCTTGCTATTCAAACTTCCATTCCAAATACACCTCCTCAGCAAAGGATTTTAAGTTTAGCAAAGAGACAACGTAGCAAAATTGAACGGCATGTTATTAGAGCAACCCCTGAGTACCGGTACACTTGTATTTATATAGTTAGCTGCTTAGCAATTCTGGAGTGCGATATTTATTTAACTGCAGTCCATCTGGCCTTCTTGATCAGTAGTGAGAGGCTATTACAGCATCAGCCTCATCTCTCTGAGAGTTGGACTCACATATGGGTGATGATGATATTGCACTCAGCACTACTGTCACATCTGGCATTGAGAGCCCCTGGCAATGTCTATCAAATTACCAGGATGGGACCAAATAAAAATCAGAATGTAGCACCACCCTTACTTTGATGCTGCTACCATCATCTGTAGAGAGCTTATTAATGCTCAAGTATTCTGACATGCATACTGTAAAACCAGAAATGTTCACATCATGCATTTTATTTTAGCAAATTTTGCAAGGGCAAAGATTTGCAAATTTTGCTAGGGCAATGATTTGCAAAATTAAAATGCAAGCAAAAGGTCTTGTCTACACTATATGCATTGAATGCCAGTGGCAATTCACAAAAATTTCATGCTGCAAAAATATATCTTACCTCACAGTATAAATTCCAATAATATTAAACACTGCACTATTGGCCACCATAGTCTCTTTCACACATGTCTAAAATGTCACAGTTACTTAGAAAATTGATTTTTGGAAGGCAACACCGAAACCTATAAATTCTTGTGTGCAGATACAAGGCACATGCAGAAAAATCACTATAAACTCTCGTGATACGTGTTGCGATGCAAAAATTGGTTCGGCTAGATTTTCCTTGGAAACTCTCACGATAATTTGCTCTGCACTGTGCGTGTGAAGAAAACAACAATTTCTTTAACCCCATAATACAACTTGCCACACTAGGTCCCCACATTCAGGTGCCCAGGGGCACGCTCTAGTCATTGTATAGGCATGCGTTAGTCTGGAGATTACAAGCGCTTAAATTGCAGCCAAATTATAATCTTATTTTACTGTATGTGCACTGTGGCTAAATAAAATAAATTTTCACATTGCGATGTAAAAACCGATAACTCCGGTGTGCAAATGCGGCTATTAAATTCTCGTCCTGAATCATGCTCGCAACGAACGTGCGAGCAGTACAGCACGGTGAATTTTCATTGCTGCAGTCGGAAGGGGGGGGGGGGTTGGCGCCTTGGCAGTACGTGAACAGATGGGGAGAGCGCTCTGCCTTAATGTGTTGCCTAATCCCAGCGGATTCACTCCTCTGCCACAAAGTGCTTGCCTCAGGACGAAGGAGAGAGTGGGGGGGGGGGGGCAGGGAGGGGAGGTGAGGTTTAATTAGAGTTGAAGTAAAGAGAACGAGCTGGAGAAAAAAAAATGAAGAAAAAGTGAACTGGATGCCTAGGGACCCTTTTCTCATCTTTCCCTTGGTTGAGGAAATACATCTGCTAATGATAATCAAGTGTTCGGCCAAGTGAAGCAAATACATATCCTTGTTTTCGGGGGAGGGGGGGATGGGGAGGAGGGATAAAATGAGATTACGAGAATATTGAAGCTCCATCAAATGGGATGAGCACACAGAGATATGGATATGGCTGTGTGTGACGGACACACACAAATAGCCAAATAAGGTGAAGGGAATGTGACAAGGCTATAATGAACACAGTAAAAGTAGGAATTATAAACACATAGTATAACGTACATGCACATAGATACACAGAGAATGGGAGGATGGGAAGAGAGATAGAAACAAACATAGATAGAGGAAATCCATCCCAGAAATGAATAAACTTCAAAAGAACAAGAAAAATATTCCCAACAGAATGATACAAAAATGACAAAAATCAGATAAAAAATCAGGAAGATATGACATTTTTAAATTGCATATTTAAAAAAAAAAAACTTCTTGACCAGTAGTCATGAATATTCACCAAGTTGATGATGTCATGCTCTCACAATTTCTTGTAACTTCATTTCGTATACAGAAATGAAAAAAATGTAATACTTCAGTCGTATAAATACAAAACTTGCCTTAAAACCACCCAAAATAAAAAGAACAAATGTTACTTACCTATGATATATCTTGGTATGTGAACTTTATTTTATTTGTATTAGCTAAATTTTTTTTCTTCAAATTTCATATGTAACATACATGAAAAATTGTGAGGGTATAACATCATGAAATCACTCATTTGAATATTCATAAGAACTGGTCAAGAAATGTTCTCCAAAAAAATGTGAAATTTCAAAATGTCATATGATCCTCATTTCTTATCCAATTTTTGTCATCTTTATATCGTTCTGTAGGGAATATTTTTCTATTTCTTTTGAAGTTTATTCATTTTTGGGGGTGGATTTCTTCTATAAGACGGTGACAATCCATTTGCTCCATTGCTCTAGTCCAGTCTTATATTTCTCCCTGGACTTAGAGGACAAGTCCACCTTCATATACATAAGGATTGAGAGAATGCAGCAATATTAGTAGAACACATCAGTGAAAGTTTGAGAAAAATTGAACAATCCGTTCAAAAGTTACGAATATTTTAAGTATCTGCGCAGTCACTGCTGGAAGAGAAGACTACTACAGTGTATGATGTCACATGCGTACAACTATATAAGGAAAATAAAAAGAGAATTTCACAAAACTTTACTTTTTGAATAAAGTGCAAATTTCTTTGACTTGCTACTGACATATGTTAAGGGTAATATTATTCCCCCTGCCTTCTGAAAGAGAGAAGTCAAGTGTTCTTTTGCTATGGGAGAAAAATGGACATATGTTGAATTTTCTTTATTCTTTCTTTATATCGTTGTACTCATGTGACATCACAAGCTATAGTAGTCTTTTCATCCAGCCGTGACTGAGCAGAAACTTCAAAAATTCATAACTTTTTAACGGATTGTCCGATTTTGCTCAAACTCTCACTGATGTGTTCTACTGATATTGCTGCATTCACTCAACCCACATGTCTATGAAGGTGAACTTGTCCTTTAATAAGGTGAGGGTTTGGGTTGTGACAGGGTTCTTAGGTTTATTTTGATGTGAGGACTAGGATTAGGGTTAGGGGTTTATATGTTTGTGGGTAGAATTCATGTTTGGCTTAGCATGCAGATATTTCATGGGAGCAACTGTAATGGCAGAAAATGCCATGGAACCACATACGACATCCTAATAGATGGAGGGAGAGATTGATAGGCAGGGAGAAAGAGGAGAGAGAAAAGAAGGAGAGAGGAACAGGAGAGAGGGATGAGAAAAATAATGCACGCAATGAAATATCATAAGTTGAATTCCAGACACACTTTAGCGGATGTCAGGAAACCATGACGGAATGCACTCCCGTTATGCAATCAATGCTCAAACATACATGTACACTCCTTTTTCCCGTGTCGCCTTGGGGGGGGGGGGGGGGGGGGGGGCGGGGTGCCCAGGAATGGTACTAGATGAAGATCACGTTGAGCTCCCATACTCACATTATATACATCCTCTGCCGTGTTGTTTCTCCTGACTGACACGGTGGCCGAAGTCCTGTCTGGTAGGTTTATCCTCATCTCAATCTGCACTTTGGGGGGCTCTGGACTCGACTGCAAGATAGAGAGGATACAAAATAAAAATTTGAAAACATATTTGCGGGTTCTTGAAATCACGCTGCACGATTGTCAACCCAGTGAATATGTATGGAGAAAATTGTGAAGATATTTTTGCGGGTTTTAGAATCGCACACACTGAAAGTAGCGCGAAATGCGCGAAAATTTGTGCGTTTACAATACCCATTTCTTTTCACATATTATATACATGCATGGCCACAGAGATACATTCGTTAATATAATCACTCCCCAGCATCACTACCTCACCATGGGCCTGTCAAGAACATCAAATTTGTTAGAACAAAAGCAGTCTTAAATACAGACTGTTACATCATTTGGAGTCCATGCAACTCATACACTAAAATCTCAGAACTGGAACCCATTTCAAAAAAGTTGATATGATAGCAACTCTTGCTGGAATGGCAATTGTCATGGCAATGACAAGAATCCAGCTTCCTGATTGGCTGTTTCTACTGGAAGTTTCCATTCCAGCAGGAGTTGCCATCCTAACATCTTTTATGAAATGGGACCCTGGAGTGTACCCTGGGGAGGCCTTGACAATCTGATCTCAAAATTTTCATTTTTTTTTTTCCATAGAATGCTTCAAAAGGACGGAACGAGGACAGAAGAAACATTCTACATGAAGAAAACAACTTCAAGATTACTGTCCTTGACTGAGTGTAGATTGAGTATTTAGTTTCTCCTATTTTTCCTCATTTTTTCCCCCTGAAAATCTCAACAAAAACGACTAGAATGCGGATGAAACAATACTCACACAGAATTGAGAGAAAAACAAATCCTCGGTGTTTGCGGGGTGAAGTACTGTTCATTGTTCGTCCGCAGGTTGATTTTGCTATCTTATGCAATATGAGTATGAATAACAGCTCTGTCCTGATTTTGGGAGCTTCACAATAGTTTGTACTCAAAAAACAAACCTATCAGATTCCCCAAGTAAAGTATATGAATATACAAAAAAACTCTTTCTGCATAAGATAAGACATGATATGCACAACAGATCTGGTTAACGACATACAGAGACAATCAAAATTTATGCAACTTTGAAAATGAATTAGAAGGTATCCTTCACAATTGATCTCAAGAAACTGCTTGATTTTAAAACATGTATCACATCATATCAAGCTGTACTAGACAATGCAAACAGAAGTTATTATCTCATCTAGTGCAACTGTTATATCTATTACTTGGGAGAAATTCTGTAAAATTGCTATAATTTAAGTTTTTCAACTTGCCTGCCTAATATAAAAGATAAAAAATTAATCAATGGGAAGAGTAAAGGAAAAATCAACGAGAGAAAGAAAAAGAGAAAGAGAAAGAGAGATAGAGATAGAGAACAGTGCTGCACACTTTGCATTCAAGGCACGCCACCTCAGGCTACTGTATACGCCGCATATTTAGCGAGTCTAAATTTTTGCGAAACGGGACTTCCCGAGACAATTTTGCGAGTGGTTGAATTAGAGAACGTGAATTACAGTACTGAAAGGAGAAATGCATGCATGCATGTCACGTTCAAGTTGGGAACATAGTTAATATTTTTGCACATTTTTAAATTCGTGAATAGCACCCGACTCGCAAAATTTGCGAAAATAAAAACATCACGAAATATTCGGCATAGACAGTAACTGCTTCAGAATCTTGAGATTCAGGGATTGCAGTAGGTCCCCTTGGCAACACAATTCTACATTTTGGATATATGGACACTAACATAATGTAGTGCCCCCCCCCCCCCATCCCGAAGGCACCATTACCATTTATACAAACTGTCTGAAGTAGAGCAGATTTTTTTCAGAGTTTCTTCCAAAATCATTTCTATTGATGAGGGCAATCATTGCTAGTGGACCTATGAATGCTTCACCATTTGGCACTGATTGGGACAAACGGGCTCATTTGCTGAACATTCACATCTCCGACGGGCCACCCTTGTAAGCACAGCTGGCAATTACACAGGTTATGTCACAGGCTAGGGGGAAAGGAAGATAATCACTCCAGTATATTAGGTGTATTTCACGTTTAACAACCCCTCCTTGTGTACCATATTCGTTCACGTTCTCATGCCACTCCTCTCATACGTCAACTCCACTGGCTGCCAGTAACAGCAAGAATATCCTTCAAGCTTCTCCTACTGGTCTACAAAATGGTCAACTATAGAGCTCCAGAGTATGTTGGGGAGTGTCTGGTATGACATTCTCACTCTTAGGCGCACTCGTCTAGCATCATCAGTTACCTTCCCTCAACCACACACCAACACACGAGCTGGTGATGGAGCCTTCTCGTCTACTGCTCCCAGACTGTGGAATAAGCTCCCTCCTATTCTGAAATCATCACCAACACTGGATCCCAATATAACAAAATTTGAAGACCTACTTATTTTGATATCCCTCCCTATACATGCACTGGACTTGTACTGTCACTGCCTGGTAATTCTTATATCTATTTTATCTCCTACGGCAACCAGGGATGACATCTCATAGCGCTTTGTACCAAGTTGAAAAGGCGCTCTAAAAATATAAACTATTCTGTTATTACCCCTTTGCATGCCTGGAGTGCTGATTGGAACAGAAGACTCCATGGCATTGTACACAATGTACAAAGTCACCGACAGAGAAGGGGTTAACCCTACGTGTATGTGTGTTTTTAGTGCTGATTGCAACAGAAGACCCCATAGCATTCTACACACTGTCCAAAGCCACTGGCAAATAAGGGGTTACATGCTTGGTTCATGGCCACAATGCTTCACAAATGTTCAGCTAGACAGCAGAGAACCAACTAATAAAGAGGAAAATTTTATGCGAAAGACACATGATTGCCTTGTCGCAATAATCACGTTCCTTTTTAGATTCTGTGATAGGATACATGAACACACAGTTCTCAGTCACGAGGAAAATTTTGAATTTTGGCCCATTTTCAGTGGCAAATATCACAACACGAAAAACATATGTACCTTCTTAATTTAAAGAGTCTTTGAAAACATATGTGACCCGCTACAACAAAATGATCCTAAAGTCGGGCGAGGTCAATTATTTGAAAATTGCATGTCATAATTTCCTAATCTTTCTGCTTTAAATTGATATATAACACATCTTATAGAAATAATCGCCTGCGGAGATATCGATGTTTAAAAGAGAGCATGTCGAGACGTCTGGGAAATCACTGTTTCGAGAAAAGCACCCTGAAAGTTTTCCTTGCGACGCAATCACGATCAAGGGACACGCAAGTCAGTTTTCGCCTCCGGACAATAGAAGGCAAGCCCGAGCAACTCCCGAAATGCTCATTCAAGCACAGCGTCGGCGGTCTCCTCACCGACCAATCAGTGACTAGGATGCCAGGAGAAGCGGCTGGGCATAGCGCACCCTGCCTGCACGCACCAGTCGACTGGGCAGTGTGTGAGCTTCACGCTTCGGTTAGCGGCAAGCAGCAAACTGACCAATGAGATCACTCTGGTTGTTGTTAGGGGCAGAGCCTATCTGTGGCGCTCAATCCAAATTTTGGAACCAGTTTCTGCTTCGTTGAAACGCCAAAAAACATGGCCCAGAAAAACGCTATTTTTTGGTCTTTCCTTTCACCATTTTGCTTCAAAATTTCGACAGATGATAGAAGATATGTCAAAATCAGAAAATCGTAAGTTTTGACCAATTTTGATGCTCTGACTTCAAACTCGATTTTCACGGCTTCGACCGTGCGCGACTTGAGGACCCTTTTGTTGTAGCGGGTCACATATATTTAACTTGACAATGAATTAGGCTCTGTGCTACAAAGTTTTGTTACTTTTTATTTCACCTTATCTTTTCTTCTCTCTTAGTCTTATGTCTATTTTCCCTTACATATCTACAGTTTCCTTCCTTGCATAGAGCCGTTAGTTCATATTTTTTTTTGAGTATGCGCAATATAAATGTGGTTTATCTACTATCATCTGGCTTGGCAGCCTACTGCACGTCACTGCAGCTATGGCATACTGTACAAAAGCCTTGTGCCGGGCCTTAGCCGTTGCGTCACGACGCAGATAGAAACCACTCTTGTTGGTTGAACCCCATTGAAGGCAAAGACAGAATAAATTGCATGATAAATGGTATGACGTCACATGTGGATGAGGTAATGTTGGGGGGGGGGGGGGAGGGGAGTTGGGCGACATCCCGGCTTCTACGTACACAATCTTGGCTCACAAGAAAAGACCACTATCATCACAGCACCTATTTATAACACATACCAAACAACTATGCAAAATACAAACAAATGAATGAATACACGAATTAAAAAACAAACTGAAGTTGTAAAAAAAGAAAAAAGAAACAGGATGAAATAATACACAAACATCAATTGATAGAATATAGGAAAAAAATCAACCAAAACGTAAAAGTACATGAGGTACAGGCATTTGTTTGCCATGAAAGATCTTCTGAATCATACTGTAACAAGCCAGCAAACGTCGTGTGCTTGATCGCAATGAAGGCTGATATTGCAAATCATATTTTCAATACCACGGTAAGTGGGAGGGAAAATTGTGTTGCAACATTTTCTTTTTCAATTTCCCTGCCCCTCCTACAACTACTACTATGTTTAAATTTACCTGCTGACGGAATAAGACAATGCTTTCAGGGTTCACAATTTGGGGCAATCATATTTGCTTTTGCCCTCTAGTACCCCTATAACATTCACTATAAACCTGTGCATACAGTCCCACATTATTTCCTGAAAACCTGATTTCACATGGCAAGTTCATGATCTATAAAAACTAAAAACTTGCAGCATGGGCCCCTTCAAATTGATTTGATTTGATTTGATTTGACTTTAACAATTTCTGCATTCCCCCCCCCCCTCAAACTAGCACACAATTTGACATGGGAAATATCTGAGCACTTGATTTAACTTTTAATTTCTGTACTCTTTTCTTCAAACTAGCACACAAATCTGATGCGGGAAACACTTGCTCAAAATGAAGGTCAGAAAGTTCACTGGCACCATTGACATAGCAAGCAAAATATGCATACACTATCTAGATGACTCTGGTGAAGACAAGCACTTTTGCAGGCTTGAAGATCTGTGGGTGTTTGCCACACTAGCTGCGACACATGTATACAACATTTGAGGAATGTCCTGAAAAAATACGAACTGACTTTCCGGGAAATCTTGGCAGCCACAATACTTTAGAAAAAAACAGACTGAATCTTTAGTGCATCACAGAGAGTAGTTCTAAACATATTTTGGTAACAAGTACTCGTAGTGGTATATTGCCACTTGGTCTATAATATCAGATGGTCTACTTCCCAGTTCGTCTAACATCACTACGGCTAAACTCATTTGGTCTACTATCAATTTTGTCTAATGTCTGTTTGGTCTAATCCTTACTTGGTCTCAATGTCCAGTTTGGCTAATTATCATTTCGTCCAATGACCAGATGGTCTAATTGCAATGTTGACTCCCTGCATTTTTTTTTTTCCATTTTCATTGTTTAATAGGCATCTAAACTGTGGGTATTAGATGAAATGGGCATAGCCCATCTGGAAGTAGACCAACTGGTAATGAGGCTAAGTGGCAATTGGACTAAATGGTCATTAGATGAACTGGTTGTAGATGAAACAGGATTAGACCATGTGGGTTGAGACTAAACGGTGATTAGACAAAGTGGAAGTAGACCCTTGTAGTTTGGTGCATCATCTGCAGACTTGTGAAGTAGTATTTCAAGAAGGAGAGGAAAGAGGAGGAGGAGGAGGAGGAGAAGGAGAAGAAATAGAAGACAAAGAAGAAGAAGAATCTGCAATATCTGGGACAGCATATGAGCACAGTAGTAAACATCACATAAAAAAAAACTTGATATCATCTTGATTTTGAGCACACTTTTTGTCACTTTTCATGCTAACAGGTCATTAATTCTGATAAACGACATAATCTTACAGCTGGCAAAGGACTACACATTTTAGTTTATTGAGTACTATTACAAGTAGAATCTAGCTACCTGACCTAACTTTGAATTCTCCAACAATGATTACACTCAAAACTGATTGACAGAACATTGTAAAAATCCAGGAAGGTTTTAGGAAGTAATGTGATAATATCACTTCACTCTTGTGTATATTTGCTGTATCTTTGCAGCATCGACAGAACATCATTTGTGCATGCTGTAAACACATACACAGAAAACAGACAGATTAACTGACTCAGAGACAGAAATATGGATGTATAGATTGACATGAACAGATAAATACATAAAGAGAAAAAGAAGAAGAAGAAGAAGAAGAAAAAGAAGAAGAAGACGAAGAAGAAGAAGAAGAAGAAGAGATAGGGAAGGAGATATCAGGAACTGCCGCACAAAAATATTCATAAATAACATAGCTGCAGTCCAAGTTGTTGTGAGATATAATCTACAAGATTTCCTGTGATGGCAGCCTCTGGCATTTTGCTGGACAAACAGTTTGTGGCTGGCAGTGGGGTTGGATTACACGGATGACTCCTCTGATTGATGCTCGTTTCATCTACATGGGCAACTTCTGGAAATCTTCAGGCCGATTGGCCATTGATATGGCAGCTATTACACCACTAAACTGCCATAACACTTTAACAGCAAGTTATTACTGCCATCAAGATGATAGTATTGCTACAATGGGGCAACAGTTTATCTTCGGGAAGTTATAGAATGTGATTCGCTCTCTAGTGATTGCGAGAGTAACAGCTCAGTGGTTTGCATTGGTATATGGTCAATCTGTCCGACTGAAGTCCCTTCCAGTGTCCTCGTGAGGTCAATAACCTTTGCAAATAGCATTTCTCTAGTGTGGTCTGTCAGTCCATCAGGTTGGGTCAACAAATTGCATGATGTCCACGAAATGGAGGTATCAACTTTTTCATTTCACAATACACGCAGATCATTTCAAATGTGGTTAAGTTTTGCTGTGTCAATATCAAGTCTGCCCCCTGCTGTAGTGATGCATCTTTAAATCAGAAACTTTCATGGATTTGCTGCATCGCAAATTAATTTTCTTACCTCCATTACATGGACATCACATGTAGTATATAAACACTGTCAATAAATCCTCCTGCCTGAAATTGCAATACCCATGACGCTTGAGCAGTAAAGCTTGGTGGGATACCATTTTCTTTCTGATGTCATTACTGGCAGATATTTGTTTGGTTATTTAATGAGGCCTAGTTTTTGAGTTCTAGTATGTCACAAGAGATGACCCAACCCTCCGGACTGACCCAATTTTGTCTAGCTTTCAATGTCAACACTGGCCTATCAGATAAATGCTCATAGATAATGCATAAACACAACCCAACCCCTCCCCCCCCCCCCCCCAAAAAAAAAAAAAGCATGGAAAGGCTACCTGAAGTTCTATGAGACCTTTGCAAATGTATTACTTACAAAGTCTGTGCAGCTAATCATGGAAATAAGCAAAGGTCAATCTATAGACAAGTGCAGTAACGCTATCAGGCATTATCACCAGTTTTCTTCTTTTTTTTCCTAAAGCGGTGAAGACTGGGTCATTTCCAGGAATCTGATTCCCCAGCTAAGCACAGAGTACGGTTCAAAAATCGATAGAATCAATCCTCATAGACTCCCGAATAGATTGAATTTATCTATTTACATTGGTGTGCCACGGTCTTTATTGGTTCAATGTCACTTTCACTTTCAATAGGTGACTTCCACCCGCAAATGATGAAACATGATCTAGAAATATGCCTATTGCGAGGAATGCAATTTAAATCTGATTCCAAGCTTTCAAAAAGAATCTGATCGTGATGAAATATGCTTTTGAACAAGTTTACCAAGTAGCACTCCTGCTAGTTTGGAAGGGCTTCAAGTTAATAATACCAGGTAAACACACACACACACACACACAAACACAATAGCAGATATAGATAGATAGATAGATAGATAGATAGATAGATAGATAGATAGATAGATAGATAGATAGATAGATAGATAGATAAATAGATAGATAGATAGATAGATAGATAGATAGATAGGTAGATAGATAGATAGATAGATAGATAGACAGACAGACAGACAGACAGACAGACAGACAGACAGACAGACAGACAGATAGATATAGATTAAATATGAGCTATGAAAACAATGCCAACATAGATGCTAAGTATATCAAGATTCTCATAAGTAATATGCAATCAAAAGTTTCTTGCCACAAGAAAGGCAGTCAGCTCCAATTTGCAAAGAATTTCATGCTTCAAATGTTTCTCGTTTTACAGTATATTTCATCAGGTTTTTCTACTAGGCAACAGCTTACAAAAGCTAAAACTACAACTCAAGTCTATTGTAGCATCTCACATCATGTAAGCAAGTAACCCTGATTTCTTACGACCTGTTGTTGGGACTGTCCAATACAGACGCCGCCTTAGATTTCAATAGTGCCAAACATTTCATTTCAGCGGTTTGATTAACATTCAAGAAATAGAACATGACAAGGTTTGGGGCTTAGCTCAACACTGGCCGGCAATATTTGTATCGCCCGATTTGACTCGCAGCCAAATAAATATCCAATCTGCTTCGGTAAACCTTCCCCGTGCCTCATGACACATTAAAGGTCCCTTGAGGAAGATGTCGCGGAACCCAATAAAAGGCTGCCAATATGATATTGATAAAGCGTATTCCCCCGGACTGTGAGTCTAATAAAAAGGAGGAAATAATGAATTTATAACTGGACAGGGAAAGAGACCTGGATGGCTTCAGCAATCACCGGCTTCCCCGTGCAGGAAAAGGAGGACACCATGAAATCCCCGGTTGCTAGATGGGGAACTGGGTACTACCAGTTCTTTCTGGTATGAGGGGAGGGGTGGGGAAGTGGAGACAAGGAGAAGGATAGCATCCAATCAAATCTTGAGAGGTATATACATATTTTTTAGGAGCATAATTCTGGGACCAATGATGTCCCCATGTCATTCTGACCCCAGAGGGAGAGTAAGGTATGGTGGTTGGGGGGGGGGGGGCGGGATGGGAGGGCTATCTGTTACTGGTGATTTCCCTTGGCTAGCTTTTAAAATTTTGATAAGTGTGTCTACTTTCTCATGAGCAGTTACACTGTGTACAACTATGTCATGTGACTATAGTATATTCCTCCCCAGACCCCCCCCCCCCCTCCATTCACCTTACCCCCGATAGTTCTACTCCTACACATCCATTTCCTGGTAGTTATTGCTTAGGGGGGAACTCCCCACATGGCATATCTGGGACACCGCTGCCAAACCTCCACGATATGCAGCACGCGGCAAATATGACGCGACACGCAGCTCGCATCAATGTGGGAATCATCTGTTTTTCACACCAGATTGTCCTGCAACGGGGCAAATAGCATTGTGCTGTGAGCAAACAGCGGCCAAATCGAACCCGAATGAGATTCCCCGGCTCCGAAATGAAGAAACGGCGGACGACCATATTTACCCAGATGCAGAAACGAGTTTGTGCTATGGAGAGGGGCTCGCCCATACATGTTCCGTGCAAGATGTAACAGGGTCGGTTTCATGAAAATTAGATTACGGCAAACAAGATGCGAAGGGAATGCACCAACATCCATAAAGATTTAACGCAAGCAAACACAGTAAGAGACACCGTATCCTGCAGAGAGTAAGATACTGTACACCTATGAATTAGGTCACGATTCAGTTACACTCAGTGTAATTGATGCTAACTATGTACTATGTACTTTCTCTCATCAACTCCCCCCCCCCATGATTTTCTTGAAAACTTTTAATATAGGATGTGATCTCTTTTTTAAGCCCCTGCCCCCTCCCCATATTTGATCATAACAAATTTCTACCCTCCTCCAACCTAGGCACAATGCTCCAAGAATCGCTGATGATCTTTCAGTCAGCATACACGTCCTATGCAACTCTTTCCTCTTGTAAACCCATGCCTTCCATTCCATCTACTGTATACGCCAAATATTTTGCGAGGTATTTATTTTCGCGAATTTTGCGAGTCAGGTGCTACTCGTGAAATTAAAGACACGCGAAAATATTGACTCTGATCCTGATGTGAATATGATGTATGCGTGTACATTTCTCCATCAGCACAGGACTCCACGATCGCGAATTTCATCACTCACGAAATCGTAGGGAAGTCCCGATTCGTGAAAATTTAGACTCGCGAAATATATGGCGTATACAGTACTCAGTGTAACAATTTTTTCTCTAAACTCCACCTGGGATAGCATGACATGAACAGATAAAGAATGCAACTGATTCATCAGTAGGGGGATTTACACTTGCTTGGAAAAATCACGATTTTTCTAAAATCGCGACACTTGGGTGCAAGTTGCTAAGCAACTACACCCGAAACGCCCTCGAAACATCACCAAAAAAAATCGCCAGCCGGAGTGCGATTTTTTGAAACATCGCGATGTTTGAGGAGAAGTTTAGCGAGTGTAAACCCAAGCTGAAGAAATATCACAATTTTTCATCATGTGATTTTCGGTATTGGATTGCACCGGGAGTTTACGCGCGCTCCAGATCCCTCTTTGGAATGTGTAGAGTACGTCGCCCATTGGCCAGAGTAAACGGTATACATACTGTACAGGTAAACGGTCGATCCTTGGCTCGTGGTCTCTCACCTCCCTGATGACACTATAGTATATGAAAACTAGTAACAAACCTGAAGTTCTCCAACCACGTATCATCACCCCATGACGACTTATGAAAATAATATTCTCCCAGAAATGCATTGATTTAGGAGTGCCCATAATTATACTTCTCTCGGTATACGTTGACTTCGTGGAATACAGGAGCACGTAACAAGTGTCGGTAAAACAATGGTGAGTTCTTGCTGTCGCCTGATAAAATACCAGTCCTAAAAAAAAAAACTAAAAAAAAAACGAGCCTGCTTCTCACTTCTGTCATATTGGCGAAATTTCATGATCCTCCTGAATGCTGCATTCATCAACTTTCCCATACTTACCTGAAGTTTTACACACCTACTACGTATGTGATCTAATGTGGCAAGCTATATAGTTTTACCGTAAGTTTACACTCTCGAGAAACACAAATTTATGTGTGCATTAGACTGATAAAAACCCCTGGCTCAATGGTGTAGCTGTGAGCAAAATAGACTGCACTGTAGTGAATACGAATAGCGCACGCTTCCACTCGTCTACCGTGTTGAAGAGAGGTAAATTACACATGCGCACTACCGACTAAAAAATTGCGATGTTTCGTGAAGCTCAAACTTCGCATGTTTTTGCGCAAGTGTAAATGGTTGGACCAAAATAACATGATTTTAAAAATCGGGTTGTTAGTAAGTGTAAATGCGGCTAGTGATATCTACATAAAATCTACTTATAATGTAGTATGATACAGATATAATCTCCTACCATTTATATGAGTAACCTTTACACAGCACTTTTTTTTTTTTTGGGGGGGGGGTCACATTTGTGCAGATCCTAATTGAACAGTCTCCTCCAGGTCAGTTCTTTGAGGATCAATGTTAAAATCATTCATTGCAGCATTCGGAACCCTTCTACACAGCAACATAAAGCAGGTAAAGCATATCTGCACATAAACAAGTTGTCCATCTATTCAGGTGACTTAGAATTTAACTGTCAAACAACTTTTTTTTTCCTTTCTTCCAAAAAACAATCTTGCAATATCTATTTCTCCTTTCTTCAAGTACTTGTACACAGCAAATTAATCTCTCCTTCTAGCATATTTCAACTATTCATTGTTGTGACTTTGTTCACATTGTTTGTTTGTTTGGTAAATAAATTTCATTTCATTTCATGTCATTTCATTTCATTCATCAATCCTTGCATTCCCAGAGAAGCATGATCTGGTATCAAAGAATTGCACTGAATGTAATGCACGCAATTCTGTTGGTTGTTTTCTGTCAAACGCTGCATAATCTCCATCTCAATACCTCTAATACTTGATAATGGTTCTTATTAAATAATAAGCCAGTCTAAAAAACAATTTACAATGCAGTATGCTAAAGGGAAAGGACTCCTCTATTCTGGCTACAAACCATAGATGATGTAGCCATGGTAGTTTATGTCATGACAACCGTTATGGCAAGTAAAACAGGACCCACTGTAGTTTATCATCCCGTCGCGCCATCTCCGGTGTGATGGAGGGTGTATGCAAACTCGGTGTCAGGTGCATGAGACAGACATGGGTACAGGACGCCACACAAACACACACACACACACACACACACACACACACATACACATGCACTGCTCATGCAAAGGAGAGCATGGGGGGGGGGGGGGGCTAGGTTGTCATATTAGTGTTAGATGAATAGAAAATTGAATTACTAGCGCAAACACTACAGAGGCAACCTTGACTTCAGCTCCCATCAGGACGGCGTTTTGTCACGATCACTTATGCACGTGATTGAGGGAGCAGGAATCGTTTCGTAGCTAGGTGCCGTATCTAGTGTCGCATGCAACGACCCCATTCACGCAGCACCAGCCTAAATGGGCACTGAAGTGTACCTCCTGCAGAAATGTTGGCATCTTTTAATTGGCATCCTTTGTAAACAGAATAAATATCATTCAATACAACTTCAAGGTATGAAGCACCTCAAAATGAATACCATGTGACAATGTGAACACTACAATGTATATGTGCCACTGCATATCTACCATGACATGTACATGTATATCTCGTACACCTGCAGCTCGCATCTATCACCTAGCACTATTTTAAAATCAGTATTCTTTGCTTTGTGTTTGGGATAACAGCAGCAATTCTTTCAGTTTAAAGCACTGTCAGTGAGAAGCAGACTTGATCACCCAATTTATTCTAAACTGAACCTCGGTGAAGCTTTTCAATAACTTTCATTGCTTAGAGCAAGAACAGGTATCTATAGCAGTTCTGCAGCTTGAGAACTAATATGTGGGCAATTTATAACAAGACAGCTTGTACAGCACCATAGACTGAAAGAATACTGTATACGCTATATATTTCGCGGGGGGTTTATTTTCGCGAATTTCGCGAGTCGGGAGCTATTCGCGAATTTAACAACACGCGAAAATATTACCATCCAAAATGAATCCCTTGCCTTGATGATACGAAAATTTCAGTACTAGTAGTATACCATGTCATGGCTTACCGAACAGACCATATACTGTACTGGCTAAGCTTGTTTACGTACATATAGCACGTCCATGTCTACTTAAACTGTAGAGAGCCAATCCATTATCGCAAGGGGACCACTCGTCAGAAATCTAGCGCGATGGACTTAACCACTTAAAAAATGTTGAATTCTAACTTACTAGTTAGTAGAGTTTGGTAAGTTTTTTTTCATGCAGTGTATAACTAGTATCATTCTTATTTGCTAGTAAGTTGAAAATTCACACTTTCTTTGCCACTTCATATTTTCTCTGGTCCCCCAATCGCGAATTTAACCACTCGCGAAAATGTGTGACAGCGGCAATACGCGAAAATTTATGTACGCGAAAATTATAGCGTATACAGTATACAAGCATGCATTCATGGGCTGTAATGTTGAGCATTCTGTGGTATTTGCACTTTACACCACTATACCTTCAAATACACAAAGTTTGTTGAACTTCCAATTCACCTGCTAATGAGCATCATAGATTGATACTTGTAAGAATCAACTAGCATTCAATGTCTAAAGAGTCACAAGGATTTTTTTAATGTTTTCACTGCTGTACTTTCAAATGCACACAAACTTGGTGTTGCACAATCAATTCAACAGCTAATGAGCATCATATAATTAGAGAATAAGAATCAGTTTGTATTCATGGGCTAAGCAGACGAGCATTCTTTAAAGTTTACACTGCAGCACCTCTGAATACATAGACCATGTCCTGTTCTCCCAGTTCACCTGCCGATGAGCGCACCTGCTGCCTACAGTACCACGATGATTACATTAAACATTTTTAATAAGGAACAATTTGTGCTGGCAACGAATTAAGAGTGCGGCAGGAAAGTGCAGTACGACCTCGCGCGAACAGCTCTCGAGCGGAGCTCACATTACGCCCAGCCTGCCTGATTCCACGGAGCTCCATCACACTTCGCTGGAGTATCTCCACAGACTGCCTGGCCGTGCAGTAGCAATCAAACCGATCCCTTCATATTTCTCTCATTCCCTCCCATACAAGTATTCATGCTGCCTGGGCATAAATCATCAGCGGCCTATCTAAATTCACTGACATTAATGGTGAATTATCCCTCAGCCAAATATTACTCTTCGCCCACTTTCTTCAACTCCAGCACTCTCTCGCCCTCTCTATCTTTCTATCTCCCTCTCGCTGACTTGATAAATCTTGCCCACAGCTGGGGCGGCTCAATATTATAATCTGGTGCAGCTGCACTCTTTTTCCTGCTTGCCATAACAACTCATACTGTATATTTTGCATAATTCACATAATGCGCGCAGAGGTACAAGCACTACATTTCCGTTGAAAGTGACCAAAATATCTCAAACATAATCTTGCCTTGTATGCGCTTGTCTTCTCTTTTATAGTGTATCCTGCCATGCGTCAACTGTCAAGCCCTACATTATTGCATAGAATACCTGTTCTTTTAATTGATGATGGTATCGAAATCGACAATGGATGCTGGGCATAAAATCTAATAAAACGATCTAATCAAAAGGAGACTCTAAACTTTTCCACTAGTGGAGATGCTCAAAGTATTTTACTACATATCATTACCTCTGCAGTAACTGAAATCAAATCTTTATGGAAAGTACAGTACATACAATGTATGAGATGGTAGATGTGATATTTCATCAAAACTCAATGAAAATTAACTTCTGTTTATATGTAACGTCTCTTTCATCAAAACTCAATGAAAATTAACTTCTGTTTATTTGTAATGTATCTTTTAATAACACAAGGGTAGATCCCTAAATTTTGTAATAATGGGCATACCACAGACTAAACTGATGAGCTGCCTCATTGAATACATGTAGTCTATCACTAGATCACACATGATTGAACTTCATCAAATTCATCCTTAATCATCCCAATCTGAAACAGAATATTTGACCTCTGAATGTGATTATATCAACTTTGACCTTTGACCTTCTACCTTGTGACAGGACATGCTAACCCTTAAAGCTTACATGACCTGGATGAGTCCTGCATTAACTCTATGGGAAATTGCACTATCTCAACAGCACTGATTATAGTTGTTTATCTTTGTATATTCGTGAATATGTACTCTTGATCATGAAGTCTTCTGTGGTACTAGAAGTGCTCATGGCAGAACGCAATGGCACAACATGTGGACGATTCAACAATATAATGCCTTCAGTACCACTCACTCACATAGAATACTAAGGAATGATAAATAGAAATGAAAAGATAGAAAGACAGATATCTTGACAGATTGATAAATAGAACGAGAGAGAAAGAGGGAAAAATCATTGAAGAGAAGGGACAAAATCATAAAATGTACCTGCAAATTTACAGCTTCGGATAAAAATGCTACTGGCAACCAATAACAAGGGAACTGGCACTTCTTCCCATCTCATTTTCTCTTCCCATCGTATTAACGTGCACTCGCCTAAAATGTGCAGTATATTATTTTCAAGCTAAGTGAGTATGGATATGTTTCGGGGCTTCCGCGGCAGTCAGGTTAGGCCGTATAAAACCACAAGGCACGCAAAGCACTGCACTCCTTTGTTGGCACCGATACACATGAAATGTCGAACATGCAGGATATGTTTCAGGTAACTTCATCAAGTACGCTCCTTCACTGCGCACGAACCCCAGGGAAATGTAAAGCAATGTGTTGCTCCTAAGACGGCGGTGGCCAAATAAAAGGAGTCACATCTCTTAGAGTACGACTGCACATAAGTCGAGTCCTTTGTGGCAGAGATATGTGGGAACGAGGTATACCAAACCAGATATTATATTGCAGAAATTGAATTTAAAGTAATACATGCAGCATGTCAAATATCTTTATTTAAATGTATATTAGTACATGCATGTATGTACATTTGTATACGTATGTCTGTATGTACACTGTATGTATGGACAACAGGTATAGGTATGGACATGCATCTATCATTTTTTTTCTAATGTATAGATCTACCTTTTCATCTATCCATACAAAGATATTCTCTGTAAGGAAATATACACTTTGCAAACATTTCAACATGAATGTTATCCTTCTCCTCAATGCTTCTCTAGCTACATAAAATTGCAGTTGAAATAGAAAATTCTACATTCTGGCAAACCAAACAAAAGATTCTTTACAAACCCAATGTTCGTTCGCTTTCAAAAACAGTCACGCAGGCAACATTTTATGATGGAAAAGAGGGCAAAAGTGAAGTTATGAATCACTGGATTGGATGACCACAAGAAAAGAGTAAAACAAGCACTCTTGTTTTTTTTGTAAGTGTTTATCTGTGCATGAGCCCATTGGTTACATGTCAGTTTAAAAGGACATTTGATAATATACATCATTTAGCTAGAGCATATATCAGACTATCATCAAATCATTTTTTTTTTTTTATAATCAATGCCAACCTGATCTATGATTTGAAGTAAAGCCATATGGGCCTAGCCTGATCCATAGAAATGTTTGTTGTTTGTTTTTAAAATTAGTCTGTGTTTGAACGTTTCTTACTACATGTCGTTGACAAAAGAATTGACCTTTAATTACAGAGGCCACCAGCTTTCCGTCTTGTGCCACTTCCAGAACTGGTCTTCTTTATGCGTTTTGGTAAGTATTATGTCAGTTCCCATATCTCACTAAATTGTGTGTATAATGTTATTTGTTTTCACAAGGCATGTTAACAGCAAAGCTATTTTTCCCCTCTACCTTTACCTCAATCATATCCGGCCTCAGCTTCATGTAAAAATCAAGGAATACATATTCTGAACTTACACAGAATAAAACATACATTTCTATAGAATACCCAAATCTCCCCTTTAAAAAAAAGCAAAAGAAAAAAAAAACACCCAACAAAACAAACAGAACATCCTATTCTTGCTTAGAGTGGCTTTACAACCTTGCATCATTTATAAAACCAGTATGCTAATCTTTGCAGACAGTGACTGCCACTACATTGTTTTTTGTAATGCACACTGACCCATTAAGTGACACTGATGATTGTGAGTGACAGGGGGTCACTCTTGAAAGGCAATGCTCTTTCAAAAAATATGTGCGCTGTAAAATGCATCTTTGTTAGCACACAGTGAGCCAATGGCCCTCAACAGTAGGGATTAGCAAACTTTTCTCTTTAGAGGGAGGCGTGGGGGGGGGGGGGGGGGGATGGGAGTGTTCATATCATTTCAGGTGGTTTTTCATATTAAATGTCCCTAATTAAAATGTCAACTTAACATTTGCTACTGCACCATTATGAGCAAGAGACAAAGGTTCCAAAACTTGTATAAATACAGAAACCTCATTTGTGTTCAGCCAAGCTCACACTCATGGTCACATTGTTTTGGAAAAGACATCATGAGCAAAGAAATTTATTAGTAGCCATGATAAAAAATCATGAGTGTACATACTCGAGCAAGATTTGAACCTACGACCTCCTGATCACCGGACAGGTGTCATCTCCACTAGACCACCGAGCTTTCACCTGACAGCATGTGTTGGTTCTAATCCTTATAGCATGCAGCGAGTACTGTGTAATTATTCAAATTCATGAAATTCTTCCATTGAGATGTTTTCATGGCAACTGATTGACAAATTGCCCTACATCGACATAAATAAGCACTGAATTGATCAGTGTTTTAGTAGTAGCCATGATAAAAAAATCATGGGCGTACATACTCGAGCAGGATTTGAACCTACGACGTCCTGATCACCGGACAGGTGTCATCTCCACTAGACCAACGAGCTTTCGCCCGACAGCATGTGTTGGTTCTAATCCTAATAGCATGCAGTGGGTACTGCGTAATTATTCAAATTCATGAAATTCTTCCATCGAGATGTTTTCATTGCTACTGATCGACAAATTTCCTTACATCAACATAAATAAGCACTGAATTGATCAGTGTCTTAGTAGTGGCCATGATAAAAAATCATGGGCGTACATACTCGTGCAGGATTCGAACCTACGACCTCCTGATCACCGGACAGGTGTCATCTCCACTAGACCACCGAGCTTTCGCCCGACAGCATGTGTTGGTTCTAATCCTTATAGCATGCAGCGGGTACTGCATAATTATTCAAATTCATGAAATTCTTCCATTGAGATGTTTTCATTAGCCAGGTTCACACATACAAAATAGCGGATGACGATCGCGATGCACATTCCGAGTTTTTTTGCAAGCGCCCACACGTACCAAATTAGCGGGATAGCGATTGCGATCGGTATCCCGCTAATTTGGCGAGTGTCCACACATACCGAATCATCCCGCTAATTGCCGATAGAGATAACAGCAAAGCCTGCAAACTGGATCACACAGCGCCCTTCTCTATCACTGCCTGTGCGCACTTACCTTTGTCCATTGTCTTTTACGCGTCAGTGGTGTGGTTCGCGCGCTGTTGTTGTTGTGCTCCAAAGAGGTGAAGGACCTCTTCGTGGAGGCCTCGCTGTTGTGATGTGCGCATTGCATGATGGGATATAAAAACTCGAGATTCTAATCCCGACCGTTCACACGTACCAGCGCGGGGCCAATTATTCCGCTAATTGACGAACCAGCGCAAGATTTCTTGGGATTAGCATCGCGATGCTTATCCCGCTAATTTTCGGATTTTTTTTTGTCCACATGTGCAAAAAACTCGGGATGACGATCGCGATGCAAATCTTGAGATTTGTATCCCGCTAATTGGTGTACGTGTGAACCCGGCTACTGCAACTGATTGACAAATCATTTACGTCAATGTAAGGCAATTTGTCAATCAGTTGCGATGAAAATATATCGACAGAAGAATTTCATGAATTTGAACAAAAATATAGCTCGTATTTTCACTTCAGATTTCTTTTTTTCACATTTTCTGAGAAATTAAGAAGAATTTCTCCTAAAAATCAATGGATATTTTGTGCCCGGTGTACATGACATAATCTGGGCAATTGTGTTTATAATAATGCAAGTGACTTGTTTTTCATTTCAACAATTCAGATGGTGCTGTCATGGCATTCGTGAACCCGCTTCTTCCCCTGTGGGGTAAGGGTAATTTTATATAAATGTGTGTCTGATTGCCAATTTGAAGGAGGGGGGGGGGGGGGTCATAGTAGTGTATGAGATTACAGAAAGAAGTTGATGTCTGGATGCAAAATTACGGTTTATGAGTCTGCTTTAAGACAAGACTCTCGAGAGCAAGACTGCTGTACATAGACAAAAACGTAGACAAAAATCAACGCAAATCAGCATTGATGCGGTGGAGTTGTGTGAGCCTACCATAGGAGCAGAAATTGATGTGATTTCTGCACATCGCAACCTACAAGCATCTCTTGCACCTTGTCAGGATCATCCAGGAACAGATTTGTGTTTGTTTTTGTTTTGTTCCTGCTTTTGTACAGGTAAGTTTGCATTTTCGAAGTTTGTGCATTGTTATTTCATCTTTTTTATCACTTCAGTTTTCATAACGTTTTATTATTACTAAAAGGTTACACATAATTTCATACCCTTCTCAGTTTACTTTGTTTTCCTTATGATACCTTATTCTCTGCTACCCAAGAAAGTGAAATGTCTACGTTCTTTTCAAGAAATGAAGTAAAATTTGAATCGAAAAGAGAATTGAATTGCAGTGTTTCAGACAAGAAACTACTTTTGTGAAGCATATCAAAGATAAATGAATTATTATGCTCTTCTCCTGTGACAAATCACATCCTTATACATAAACATAGGGACTGACTAATTTGTCTAAAGATCCTAATGATTCTTACACACAATTTGACAAGTTGAAATAACAGGTTGGATTTTTCCTTCTTTATTTTGCAGTCTGGTGGCTGCTTTCTTAGACTGCTTCTTTTTTTTCTTTCAATGAGAACAGAGTGTGTACACTAGTTGATTTGTGACCATTTCACATACTTTGAATGTGTACATAGAGAAAATGACAATGTAGTCAGCAGATTCTCAAGATTCTTACAAACAGAATTTCACAAATTAAAATAGGTTGGATGGATACAGAGGAGTATCATGATACATGCACAAGGTCTTTTTTCTCTCCCCTCTTCACCTGCATATCTGCTTTGTATTATGACATGTAACATTTACTTTAATTGAAGTGTACAGTATCCCATGCATGACAAAGTTCAAGGTAGTTCAAATAGATTTTTTTTTTCACATGCTTAACATCTATGAACTAAATGAAGTAACATCATACATTATTGCAGTCCACAAATATTGATACTGAAGCTTATATTTTGATAAGCGATTATAAACCTGTGAAATATACAAACATCAGGTTAGATTGTGAGGTAGAACAACAGTGACAAGAACAGTCAATTTGTTACAACAGTATACCGGTAAATAGTAAACAGGCGTATTTAAATGACGCAGACCCAAAGATGTCAATCCTGCATTGTTCATATATAAAAGATGGCAAAGTTTGAAAGAGGAATTGTGCAGATGTCTCAGTGCCATTACTTTTATTTACTCTTATGTATTAAACACATTTCGATGGCTGTCAGCACATATATCTTTACTCACACATAAAGTTATTAGCATCTTGTTGCCTCTAATGATCACTGGGAGGGGAGAATTTCCGAAGAAAGTTAGCAGCAAAGATGCGCAGGAATCTCTCTGTGTCTCCAAATCTAATAGTCTCCGCACAATTTCTAAGGCTCCCAGCTTATTAAATTCCCCATCAAAATCTCATCAGGGCCTCTAAATAGCACTAAGTGGGAATCTCTGCAGGACCGATGCGCGGCCCCCACATCACCGCAGAAGGTGTCAAAATATGTTTTCAGGGAGGATGAGACAACCCAGCTTGATCAACAGGCAACATGGGGCCAATATCAGAAGGACAGGGAAGGAAGGGGAGGGGAGGAGATGGGGGGGGGACCTTTCAAATTAGACAGAGAAATTGATAAAAAAAGAGAACATTTGATAGATATGTGTGGTGCACATGGTTCCCTGACATTCACTCCTGCAACAATTGCTCCCATGCAATACCTGCATGCCAAGCCAAATATAACTTCTATCCACAAACATAACACAAACCTTAATTCTAATCCTCCTACCAAACTAAACGTAAAACCCTACTATCACAACCCTAACCCTACGCATAAGTCCTTCGAGAAAATAAGACCCCACCAATTGTTGCAGGAGCAAATGGTCGTATCATCATGGCACAAACACACAAACAAACAAACACACACACACACACACACACACACACACACACACACACACAAATACACATGCAACAAGGCAAGTGCTCTCTTAATTTAAACATATTTGTGTGAATCTTGAGACTGGTATATATCCAACAATTTCTCTAATTTATCTATTCTCACTGGCCTATTGACTGGCCCTCTAAGAACATGCCAAGCTTTCCATCAATATCAAAATGTTACAGACTGGAAACTAATGACATGTAAATGTGTCTCTTGCCCAAGTTTCTCCTGACCTGAAAGAGTTGGGTGAATCCACAGGAGGATGGAAGATGACTTCGTGGAACCTGTGAAACCCTAAAGGTCAGTGCGAAGTGTGGCACACGACGGGGTCACTTATACAGTGATGGAGGTGGATGAAGAGCTAATGCCTGAAATGCAACACTTTCTCGTATTGATTTGATCTCGCATATTCTTTGCATCCACAGGGATACCAACCACGTAAACAGCACTGCAGTATTGTAAGGGTTGTAATGGCATATTTCTAGAAGAAAAACAGTGTTTTGACCTTTTCTGCAATAGACATGTATTGTACTACAATTTGGGAAAAAAATATTTTCCAAGAAACCTGCAGTATTTTTGGCAAAACACAGTACAAAATAGTTGGTATCTCCACATCTAAGCTAAAACTGTATCTCCACTAGGCATGTAATGCAGTGCACCCTGCTACAAAAAGAGGGCTTCTACAGATCATTCTTGCAGTGTTCTCAGACCTACACATGACTGCATCATTACTGGGTACATTTCATGCATAAATGAAGAGAGGTTTGCAGTATAGATATTTTTGCCTAGAATATGGTACGATGCCCAATAAAAAATCTGCTACATAGTGGCTTCATGTTTAACAAACATGCTCTTAAATGTTCCAGGTTTATTCCCCCCCCCCCCCCCCCCCCCCCCCCGGCGTCCTGGTTATGCTTGCCCTGGGTTACTGTATAAGCTGTTATTTTCCCGTACATATATTTTTTGTGAATTAATAGGTCACAGACATTTTCACATTAATTTATGATTCCATACCCCTGCTTCAGACCAAACCACATTACATTCTTCATTAGATGAATGAATAAGCATTTCTAGATGACCTAGTTCTCATCGGCCACCTGAAAGCCTTTTCATCCATAGCCCCCACTCCATGATTCCACGACCATATCTATCACTGGAGCTCAGCGAAGAAATGTCAGCATTTCATGTTAAATGGCATGTAACATGGGCACAGCTTCTTGACAAATATGTACCATGAAGGCAAACAAAAGACAAATATTGTGAGAGAGAAAAAAAACAAGAAAGGGGGAGCATGGGAGTAAAGGGAGAGAAGAGATAGAGAAGTAGAGAGGAGAAATAGAGAGATAAGAAAGTTAAAGAAGGGAGAGGAGAGATAGCGAAGGGAAAGAGGGGATGAGAACAGATGATTAAAGAGAAGAATGATGGAGGAGAGATAGAGAAGGGAGAGGAAAGATAGAGAAGATGAGAGGAGAAACAGAGGAGAAAGTTAAAGAATGGAGAGGAGAGATAGAGAGGGGAGAGGGGAGATAGAGAAGAGATGATAGAAGAGAAGAATGATAGAAGAGATATAGAGAAGGGGAGAGGAGAGATAGAGAAGGGGAGATGAGAGATAGAGAAGGGGAGAGGAGAGATAGAGAAGGATAGGGGAGGGATAGAGAAGGGGAGAGGAGAGATAGAGATGGGAGGAGGACAGATAGAGATGGGGAGAGAAGAGATAGAGATGTGGAGAGGAGAGATGGAGAAGGGGAGAGGAGAGATAGTGATGGGGAGAGGAGAGATAGAGATGGGGAGAGAAGAGATAGAGATGGGGAGAGGAGAGATAGAGAAGGGAAGAGGAGAGATAGAGATGGGGAGAGAAGAGATAGAGATGGGGAGAGGAGAGATAGAGAAGGGAAGAGGAGAGATAGAGATGGGGAGAGGAGAGATAGAGATGGGGAGAGGAGAGATAGAGATGGGGAGAGGAGATGGAGATGAGGAGAGGAGAGATAGAGATGGGGAGAGAAGAGATAAGGGGAGGGATAGAGAAGGGGAGAGGAGAGATATAGATGGGCAGAGGAGAGGTAGAGATGGGGAGAGAAGTGATAGAGATGGGGAGAGGAGAGATGGAGAAGGGGAGAGGAGAGATAGAGAAGGGGAGATGAGAGATAGAGAAGGAGAGGAGAGGGATAGAGAAGTGGAGAGGAGAGATAGAGATGAGCAGAGGAGAGATAGAGATGGGGAGAGAAGAGATAGAGATGGGGAGAGGAGAGATAGACGTGGGGAGAGAAGAGACAGAGAAGGGGAGAGGAGAGACAGAGAAGGGGAGAGGAGAGATAGAGATGGGGAGAGGAGAGATAGAGAAGGGGAGAGGAGAGATAGAGATGGGGAGAGGAGAGATAGAGATGGGGAGAGAAGAGATAGAGAAGGGGAGAGGAAAGATGGAGAAGGGGAGAGGAGAGATAGAGATGGGGAGAGGAGAGATAGAGAAGGGGAGAGAGAGATAGAGAAGTGGAGAGGAGAGAGAGATGGGGAGAGAAGAGATAGAGATGGGGAGAGGAGAGATAGAAGGGGAGAGGAGAGATAGAGAAGGAGAGGGGAGAAAGAGATGGGGAGAGGAGAGATAAAGATGGGGAGAGGAGAGATAGAGATGGGGAGAGACGAGATAGAGATGGGGAGAGGAGAGATAGAGATGGGAAGAGGAGAGATAGAGATGGGAAGAGGAGAGATAGAGATGGGGAGAGGAGAGATAGAGAAGGGGAGAGGAAAGATGGAGAAGGGGAGAGGAGAGATAGAGATGGGGAGAGGAGAGATAGAGAAGGGGAGAGGAGAGATAGGCATAAAGAGAAGAGAGATAGAGGCAGAAGGAGAAACATATTATGTAAGGGGAGAGGAGAGATAGAGAAGTGGAGAGGAGAGAGAGATGGGGAGAGAAGAGATAGAGATGGGGAGAGGAGAGATAGAAGGGGAGAGGAGAGATAGAGAAGGAGAGGGGAGATAGAGATGGGGAGAGGAGAGATAAAGATGGGCAGAGGAGAGATAGAGATGGGGAGAGAAGAGATAGAGATGGGCAGAGGAGAGATAGAGATGGGGAGAGAAGAGATAGAGATGGGGAGAGGAGAGATAGAGATGGGAAGAGGAGAGATAGAGATGGGGAGAGAAGAGATAGAGAAGGGGAGAGGAAAGATGGAGAAGGGAGAGGAGAGACAGGCATTGGGAGAGGAGAGATAGGCATAAAGAGAAGAGAGGATAGAGGCAGAAGGAGAAACATATTATGTACCAAGGGCAGGTTTCAATGACCACCTTTTGAGGAGAGATAGAGAAGAGAAGAGGAAAGGAGAAATAGAGGAAGAAGGAGAAACATATCATGTACCAAGGGCAGGTTTCAATGACCAACTTACCCGTTCTGGTTCAGTGTCTACTGCTTCTGAGTTCAAAAACTCTCTCATTATGTCAGATTCACCGATCACCCTGACAGCCGCCACTGTAACGAGAGAAAGAGAGGGAGAGAGACAGATAGGAATTGAATGTAAGATTTGTGTATACATTGCACTACAATGTATACTTTTCTGCCTGCAATAAAGATAATATGCAGCAATGGAACGGGAGAAGTCAAACAAATTAAGTTAGCATCTAAATCAGGTTTGTACCACAACAATCCAGAGGCTACATTGGATACACTCTGGGCTTGTGCGTGCCTTGTCTGCGGGTTGGTGCATTTACATAACAGAGTGCAGAATTCACAGATGGACACAACTGTCCAAAGAAGGTCTTACAACAATCCACAGTCATTAAAGGAGCAGTATGTGCTTTATCATGTTACAAGCACTCAAATTGACATTGAACAGTGGAGGCATAGTATGTGTATTTGGGAATACAGATACGAGTGGGTGTGTGTGTCTGCGTATGTGTGTGTATGTTTGCAAGTATGTGTATCTTTGCATGTGTGTGTGTGTGTGTGTGTGTATGTGTATGTCTACGCAATACATGAGAATGTGTATAAGTGTATGCATAAATGTGTGTATTATCCTCTTTGTTATTATACTAGAACATGATGAATAAGTTCCCACACAATGAATATGCCACAAAAGGTCATCTCAACATAGTTGCTATCTGATGTAGATATGGACTTATTACTGGAATCATGTCAGTATTACATGCTGTCATGGCAGTTTCAGTGCATTTCAATGTAATGTTAGCATCATACCGCAAAGGACTGGACCTTGACATGTTTATGAAATTTCATCAAATGACATTGATGTGGTAAATTGTGTCCCATTTACACATCTGTCATTCTTTCATCTTTTCTCTCTCTTTCAAGCTCTTGATAAAATCAGAAAAACAAACTGTCATCTTAAGAGCATGAACTTGTACACCTCTGCATCACCAATAAAGACCTAATGCACTTCAACCCAATCAGTCTCAAAAGTATGGATACACATTAATCTGTATTGCTCCTTTTTCCTCTTTAGATGCTTCATGACCTTGAACTACTTTCGGAATGCATTCTCTAATACTTGGTACTGTAAACAACAGCACAGTCACTGGGTAAAAATAGGACACAAAATAGCCTGTAATGATGTGTAATAAATTCAAATAATTTGATAACCATACTCATTTGGAGGCATAAAAATGCCAAAACAAAGGGCAAAAATACTTCAAAAGCAAAAGAAACAGTAGCCAGGAATTACATTTATATTCCATTCATCATCTGCGCACTGCGCACAATGCTTAAGTGGCCTTAAATTGATATTGTCAGCTGAGAACCAAAAGGGCACTATCGCATTCTACGATTTGATCATAAACAGAGACAAAGCAATCAATTTTCACAAAACAATGAGCTTATCTAATCAAAAGTGGGTAAAATTATTGTTCCATATGTCAAGTAAAATAGCACCATGGTTTTGATTTTTAACATTTTGCTGAAAATGAAAATAATTCTAAACTTACACCAAGATGTAAAGGAGACTGAGCTCTACAATGTGATATCAATAATTCAATACCCCCCCAAAAAACAACAAAACAAAACACAACAAAATCAATAACAAAAACAGAAACAAAAACAACTAGAGAAGCACTCTGAGAGCGCAGACCTCCGCCAAGCATGCAGCTCATTTCCACCACTGATCTTGTTCTTCATAGAGATATCATTGATTTCCACCCATACGTACTTATAGCATTGTGTGCTGAAAGTTGCCTGATTTCCCAATATAGAAGTCTTTGTTACGTCATAAACCCTCAGCTGCACGGCGCGCCTCGCCCCAGCAGAAACTAGAGCACGCACATTAGTGCGCACAGGCAAACCTCAAATACGCGTAGCCTGAACTCCAAAGTTCATTGACCCTACCTGCCAAAATATCAAAAGTCCTTCATAAATTCCCCCAAAATTCTCGGATCACTACCAAAAGTTAAAGGACAAGTTCACCTTCATAAACATAAGGATTGAGAAAATACAACAATATTAGTAGAACACATCAGTGAAAGTTTGAGGAAAATTGGACAATCGATGCAAAAGTTATGAATTTTTTAAATTTTTGTGTTGGAACCGCTGGATGAGGAGACTACTACAGCTTGTGAGTCATATGCGTACAACAGTATAAAGAAAATATAAAAGAAAATTCAACATATTTTCACTTTCTTCGCATAATAAAAGAGCAATTGACTTGCCTCTTTCTAAAGGCAGGGGGAATAATATTACCCATAACATTTATCGGTAACGAGTCAGGGTAATGTGTACTTTTTTCAAAAGATGGAATTTTGTGAAATTCTCTTTATATTTTCCTTATATTGTTGTACGCATGTGACATCTAAGTTATTCATACACTGCAGTAGTCTTCTCATCCAGCGGGTACTGCAAAAAAACTTCAAAAATTCATAACTTTTGAACGGATTGTCTGATTTTCCTCAAACTTTCAATGTGTTCTACTAATATTGCTACATTCTCTCAATCCTTATGTTTATGAAGGTGAACTTGTCCTTTAATGGTTTGTTACTTGTGTCATTCTCAACCTTTCCTGCAAGTTTCATCCCAGTCCGTTAACTATCTTTTGAGTTAATTTACACACAGACAAACTAACTAACAAACGAACACACACACAAACCAACGGTAACGAAAACATAACCTCCTCCCTTGGCGGAGGTAAAAACTGCAATAATGCCTTCTGGTTCTCAGCCAACAAAATGTCAACTTGTACTGTGATCTGTTTAACATGGCTGCTATGGAAGCAGTAAATACTTTTAAGCCAGCAACCATGGGAACTGCCTCCCCCCCCCCCCCCCCCCCACTAAGCAATGAAAATAGATTGCCTTGTCTAGGGACACATCAGCCACAGACAGAAGACTTGAACCATCAACTGCAGATTAATGGTCCACTGTCTTACCCACTGAGCCACAACTAGTGGGCATTTCATGAAGCGTTTCATCTGATATTTTTTCTGACAAACTATTACAGGCTACTGACATCATTGCAACTGATTGGCTGAGAACAAATTCGTCAGAAAAAAAATATCTGACAAAACGCTTCATATAATGCTCTTCAAAGTCATACACACTAGTTACTTTCTTGGGTGAGGGGGGTGGGAGAAATATCTTCAGCTATTTACATATCACATGAGAAGGACAAATTGAACTACCCATCTTGAAAGAAACACGGAACATAGCACAGACAAATAGGAAAGTTTGTCCACACTCTGTACCCAGGGTAACAACCTTCTGCTCTACTAAACTGGAAGTATTTTGGCCACTACAACACCACCACTCAAGCATGAACTCTGTCGCATGCTTGAGGAGAGCAGGTGTTGCGCCTTGCCCGAGAGATCCACTTTAATTGTCGTAGTGGCACCTCGTACATTGGCATCGTAGACTAATGATTAATAGGTTCACAAGTGGTTCGGCGTATGTGTGTAGGGGTGGGGGTGGGGCAAATACAAAATACGAGTCTCAGGTGAAACGTGGGTAATGCAGTCATATTTTATGGTAGCAAAGCTGCAGGCAAGACCTAATCTCGCAGCTAGAATAGACATATTACTGCCATTATTGCACATCCAGGATATCTTGAAACCAGAAATGTTTGTGTGCATTTCAATTTCATGAATTTTGCAAGAGCTGAGATTCATGAAAGTAAAATGCACATGAAAGTTCCTGTCTACACTGCATGTATATGCATCGAGTGCCAGTGGAATTTCACAAAAATTTCATGCTGCCAAATATCGTGCTTTACAGTATGAATGTCACTATCAGTACAATTTCTGCATTCTGTATTATGTATCATGGGGGGGGGGGGGGGGCAGGGTGGGAGAGAAAAATTCATTACCGCTGAGAGACCTGCTGTAACTGCTACTTGTAAGTAGCTGTCAAAGAAAATGAGACACCATGACATTCTGAAGATGAAAGTGATAAATCTACTCAGTTATTCATGACATTCATTGTTTGCAAAGACTGCTGTCAAAGAATTTCAAGACTCCACACGCTTAGCATTCAGTGGATATGGCCCAAATACAGACTTTAGATGACTTGAAAAATGGGACAACCTACAGTAAATGCATGTAGTAAGTCACTTGCTGTCACTGTAGCTTGCTCTGACAGTGGAAACCCATGTCTGACAGCAAAATAAATAAAGAAAATGCCCAGTATTACAGAAACCCATGGATAATGTTACTGCATACAACACCGAACATGAAAAATTCATTTTGCAATTCCCTGGCCATTTGTGCAGGGCTACATTTAAAGCCCTAAACCACATCCAATTACACTACTGAATAAATGATAAACCTCTGCTGCCCTATCGTTTAGGATTCAATGCTATGAATTATGCATGGTGTGACATTACTAACCTGGTCTTTGGAAGGTAGAAAAAGAAGAAAAAAACACACACACACACACACACACACACACACACAAACACACACACATAAAATGATGTCTGAAGTGAGTGCACTGCATTTCTTAGAGCTTTACTCTTTTTTTCGCATTGGACATTTAGCTCCAAGCAGATCATCTGAACATCTGTTCAAAAGCCCGGCCAAGAAATCCCCGCCGTTTGCAAAACAATTTGTTGATGAGATTTGACAATGATCTATACTGCAAAGAGCCCTCTTGGGGTAGCAGCGCCATCTATTTCTGTTAACTTCCTACCGCTGAGAGCAGGGTTTAAATGCCATTCAGTTGCTGTCGGATTTCTTCCAGGCTGGGGGGGATTTGTGCATAAGTGGAACTTATAGGGCAATCTACATGGTAGATATTTTGGGTTGCCTATGTCACCATGATCCTGCGTATTTCTAGTTTTGTACAGGTAACGTCTATACATTTCTTGTCAAGGGAAAACAGAGAAAAATAAAAATGACATACAACAAAAGGACTTCACATTAATCTGATGAACTGAATTCCTTTCAAGAAGATTAAAAATCAAATTTTCTAATTTTTCTACTTCAAAGAAATAAAGTAAATGACATTATCATGAATTGTTAATATTACATGACCAATATAGCTTTTTTGTTTCAGGTTGGCCTACGTACACTAGAGTACAATATGGACATACTGGCATATAGACAATCTTTAGTATCATCTGTCCCATTCAGCTGAAACTAATAAAGATCTATCTCATCTTATTCTAGTTGACAATGAATGTTCATGGGCTAAAATCTTTGTTTTAAGCAAAGGCATCATGCATACATTCTATTACAGAATCACCGCAAAGCAATGTTTATGGCCGAGGAGGAATCGTATTGAAGACTTTCTGGTCAGATGTTACACTGTCACAAAACAAAACTGCCAAAAATAAAGAAAAGCCTTGAGTCGGGTGATGATCATCTGTATACAGGCATTGGGAATTGTCCTTTAAATAAGTGAACACGATGTATGTATCGCCCCTTGCATTACGCAGTGCCAGTTGGGGGCACTTGTCAGCATCATACGGGCTGAACAAATATCCACTACCATCAATCTCAGCCTAAACGAACAAGATGGACCAAAGAAGCTGCCACTGTGTTGTTTTGACGAGTTTTTCTCATTCTTCTTTCATTTTAAGAAACCCTCTTCCATTTCAAATGCTCTTATGATTCCCATAAAAAGCGTTCTGTCCAGGGATTCCTCTGGGTTTTTTTTTCTCAAATTGCTACCATACAATGTATGTTCCCATGACAAGCTTTCTTTTCTTGATTTTCCTCTTTGCATAAAACATAAAACTATATTTTCTAGGGTGTGGAATCTGAATCTTCTCTTGTATAAAAGAGAGCATAATGGAGCATTACATGCATCATAGGCTTCATGAAAATTTGTGCACATTTTGTGCATTTTGATCTTAGGACAAATATGAAAGCATGTAAAGTTTTTGCTGTTTTATTTAATGATATTTTATATTTTTTTATGTCAAGCTAAGTTCATCGTAGGGGTATATTTGTAGGGGCGGATCCAGGAATTCTGTAAAGGGGGGGGGGGCGCAACTAATATTTCTGGTGCCACTTCTGGGATTCATTTCATTTCTTTTGTTTTTAACAAAAAATAAAGGGGGGGGGGGCATGTGCCCATTGCGCCCCCCTCTGGATCCACCACTGATTTGTTATGTTATTTGTCATGCTCTTCACATTTGCTAGTCCTGTGGCATTTTTAGTGAAGTTGCTGCCATAATGTGGACCAGCTATACACCTTGTATCTCTAACCACAGTATATGCTGTCAGAGCTTTTAGTTAAGTGCTGTGACAGCGGTTAGCTGTTTGAAGTGCTCACTCAACTATGAACATCTGCAAAATTAAAAACTGGCAAAATTTATCTTGCCCAGACAAGAGCGAAAAATTAATCACATGAAAATTTCCACTTCTACAGTACATATAGTTTCGCCTGGACACCTAACAGATTTGGTGACTCTGCCTCCACATTGAGAAGTTATACTTCACCAATGATGATGGGGGGGGGGGCATTGTTCATACAAGCAGATCCCGATGTCCCCATATTGTTTTTAGCCATATATGTTATCAAGATAGGAATATAATGAGGGTTTTCTTTTTTCTCAAAGCATTAGAGCTTTTTATTTCTTTTTGACGAAGAGCACGACTACTGTGGATTTCTGATGATGTCCGAGACTTCCTTCAGACTTCAAGATAAGATTGAAATGAGAAACTGACATTTCACATCAAGGCCACAGAAAGTCACCAAGAATTAAATGGATGCTGAAAGGAGATTCAATTTACCCTCAGAAAGCATTAGCATTCCATGGTGATCTACAGCTTGTAGCCGTTTCCACAAGTTACAACCAAGAGTCTGCAGCTTACAGGGGGCATTAACCTTCTAACCTTCTAATTTTATTAAAAGCTGGGTCACTCTCACCTTTCGTGCACTACCCTTACGAACAACAACAAAAAAGTTATTCGGCAAAACATTTTACTTTTTCTTCTACACAGTCAAGCATCAAATCTGATTTTACATGATAACACAACCCATTCTGCATGCAAGTCGCATTCCTTTCTGAATGTAAATTTGCCAGCGAAAGTTCATCCATTTTACGTCCAAAAACATAATGGGGGCAGGCTCATATTGGGCGAGTTAGCGCGAGCGGGACTCATCAAACTGCCGAAAATGAGAGATGTCACGCCACCTTTGATTCCTCCGCTGCATGGCCGGAAACGCCACAGCTGTCTCTTTGGATTTGATTAGATAAAAATGGAGGGGGGCTGGGGTTGAGGGTAAAGGAAGGGGGCGGGGCGGGGAGGCCATGCAATGACGACTGACTGGTCTCCATGGGGTTTTATGTCTGCCTTGGGACCTATAATGCCATGCTTCTTTGGCGAACTCTAATGAGCCAGTACAAACCACCTATGTGTATGCACACTCATGGACGGCTGTGGAGCATGCACGGATGACTGGTGCTTGTTTCGTGTGTGTGCATAACTCACACGCACAGCGACTCCTCATCATTTTCTGCCATGAGAGCGGCATCGCAACCACAACATTCTTCCGTTCAAAATCCATCCTTTCACCACTGTTGTCACTAAATCAACTCACAGCTACAGAAGCCAATGCTCTCCAAGCTTCAAGGGGCATTCCACACAATTCATATAATGTTGCATTAGGTAGTTACATACAAAGATAGTGCAAATTCCAGATTTCTGGAATATATTGTGGTCGTTGAGCAAATAAACCAATACTCTGAAAAACCTAAAACATACTGTAAAACGAGGAATGTTCGCGTGCATTCTAATTTCGCGAATTTCGCGAGTGCCAAGATTCGCGAAATTAAAATGCACGCGAAAGTTCTTGTCTACACTGTATGCACTGAATGCCAGTGGCAGTTCGCGAAAATTTCATGCCGCAAACAAGGCCGTCGGCTCCAATTTGCGAAAAATTCATGCCGCGAATGTTTCATGTTTTACAGTAATACACTGAACAAGGATGATGACATAGGAGGCTCATACATTCCAGAAATGTAGCAATGTAATTCCAATACAATAGTTATGTTCAGACGGTGATCCGTAACTTCTAGGATAAGCTAACTCTCGTAGATAAGTATAAGGTGCCAAGTGTCTCATGGTCTCTTTTATCACGACATTACAATTCTGTCAACAAAATAACAATTTTGTTGACAAAATGAAATACTTTTTTGTCACGAAATTGTCACTTTGTTGACGACATTGACGTTGTCTCTGGTCAACGAACAAAACAATTTTGTGACGAAAGAGACCATGCGACACTTGGCGCCATTACTTAACTTCCAGCTTATCGTTAAAGTTGGTTTATCCTCAACGTTAAGGATCACAGTCTGAACGTAACTAATACCACTTGCTTGACAAGTTCACCAGTGTAGAATTTAAGCATGCTTTCTTATTTTGTTTTACTTCATTCAGTGCCCGATCACGCATTCTTACTGTATGTGAAGCTGTTATGGCATCATCCTTGTTCATTGTGATTTGTTTATGAATTTTGAAAACATTCTTATTCCTCATGCCAATCACTATAAATTCTGAAACTCTGTACCCAGTATAACCATCTTAAGAATACACATACACACAAACAGCTGTGGCGCTCACATTCTGTGTCTCCTCTTAAAGAATTATACAGAGACCACAGCATTTTTACGGGAGCATGGATCGGAAAGTCACAGGTTTGGTCAAAATGGACTAAGATCTTGGTCATATTTGAAATATGTAATGATATGAAACATTACAGATTATGCAACAAACAAGAAAGCAGTCATACTACATGACTATAATACCCTGCAAGATTTAAGCAATACTAGTAAAGTCATAATGCACCAATAAACATAATATGAGAAAAATACCATCTACAATCATGTACAATATGACAAAGCTACCTGGGTTCCTTTTTTTTTTTAGAATCTTCTGGTATGACATGCCACTATTATTGCTACACATCTACAGCTCCAGGGATGCCACCCCCCTTGTAAACAGCACTGCAGTATTCCCAGGGCTGAAAAAGGCATCTTTTTTTTTTTTTTTTTTTTGGGGGGGGGGGGGGGGGGGGGGGTTAAGTATTTTTACCTGTCTTGTAATAGGCATGTGTAGTCGTACAATTTGGATAAAGCAGTATTTCCATGAAACCTACAGTATCTACGTCTAAAACAACATTACAAAATACTGCCCAAAAAAAGAAAAAAAAGTGAGGGTTGGCATCTCTGCCAATCCTTGTGGAGCTCCTTTATTGCCTTTGGCAATGACTTTTCAACAAATCAGGAGCAGATATTGAACACCATAACCGCAACAAAAGATTGCAAGTACAGTTGAACCTCTCGTATCCGGACAAGTCGGGACCGGGGCTCATCCGGATAAGGGATTTGACCGGATACGGGAGACTCAATGCTTTATACATGTACATATACATACACATGTACTTATGTAGCTCATTGTAGTACCACATGTAGTAATGTGTATACTGCAACCTTTTCATTGTTACATTTGGGGATGTTTGGGGATGTTGAAATGTCTGGAGGTAAGCAATTTGGAAGGAAATTTGATGTAATGTATGTTAATCATGTTGGAAGTAATATGTAATTCATGTGTGTTTGGGTAGAGTTGTCAAGGAGTTGGGAATCCCCCTTTCCTCCCGTAATTATTAAAAAAAATCACGGCGAGATTGCGTCCGTATAATAGAGAGATCCGGATAAAGGGAGGCCAGATAAGAGAGGTTCAACTGTACATGTATTCATTATCAAAAGGGAAAACACGTGAGAAAGAGCAAACTTCATCTGACTCAAATGAGGAGGCTGTTTGCTGATGCCAGCACTCACCTTTCTCCAAATAATACTCCAGGTTTCTCCTCCTCGTGTCCAGCTGCTGGTCAGACAGCGTGAACGGCCACTTCCCCGGGAACTTCGGGAACTGGAAGTCGATGAACTCGCGCTTCAGCTTGGCGTGGACGTTGGCAAACTCGCTGTAGCGGTGTGAGCACAGCAATCTGCCCGCCATGTAGATGTTGTATACCTGGAGAGGAGAGAAAACCGAAATTAACATTTTCAACAAATTTTTAAACAAATTTTTAAACATTTTAACATCCTCCTATTTCTTTCTCTTCGTCTTCTTATTCTTCTACTTCTACTTCTTCATCTTTTCTTTCTTATCATCATCATCATCACCATTATTATTATGAACATCACCACAATCATCACCATCATCATCATCACCATCATGATTATCATCATCATCACCATTTTCATTATCATTTAATATTAATAGTAGTTAGCAGTATTACTATCATTAATATGGTACTGTGAAAAAAAAGTCCTTGAAGTACTGTAAACTCTTATGGCACAGGCAACACACTATTGACATTCGTTACAGCAACAAACTCAAACTTCACAAATATAGCCAGTTGTCTGAACTTTGTTTGTGCAAGTCATCATAGGTTCATGAATATCATCCTTTTCCACATATTTATAGGAGTCCATTATCAGCATTGCACATCCCAAATCTGGAATCAAAGTACTTGATTTTCACAACATATGTAGACCTCCCACAAAAGGAAACATTATCTTCATTTCTTTGATGATAAACAGAAAACCAGACATATAAAGACAGGAAAAGGAAGATAGAAGGAAATCATACATGTAACATCTGGATTTTACTAGAGATCTTGACTATCATTACAAATGTGATGATAAAGATTTTAACAGTTATCTTTTCTTCTGTTTCAATTTTCCAAGCCTCGTCTGTCCTATGCATTGTATTACAAAAAAAAATCTGCTCAATGCTTTACATTCTCACATACTATGCCACACAGGCATAAGCGAGCGACTTCGGTCCGACATAAATTTTTCCTACACTGCATTCAGCATCGGCTCTCTTCTCGCTGCGCTGCACCACGCAGCCTGACGACGTGTTGACCGAGAGTAGAAGTCACACAATCGAGGCATCAATCTCGCGACGTGATTGCCCACCGGACTTCTGGCTTGCGCTGAAATTTGAGTTCCCCTCCCAAACATTGTG
The DNA here is from genome assembly GCF_040938485.1 of Diadema antillarum. Taxonomy (NCBI): domain Eukaryota; kingdom Metazoa; phylum Echinodermata; class Echinoidea; order Diadematoida; family Diadematidae; genus Diadema; species Diadema antillarum. The sequence goes on from NW_027271026.1 coordinate 1,147,692, forward strand.
GAGAATCAGACCAAACACAAACACCAAATAGCAGAAGAGCAGCAAACAGATGCAAAGAGGGGGAAAAGATGACGAGGAAGGGGGGGGGGGGGGCACAGCGAGAAGAAGGCGTAAGAAAAATTACACCATGATGCTCGCACCATCTTTGCTTTTCCCATGTGTAAAATGCTCCGGGCAGGCTTTTGTGTCCTCTTCCAAAAATGTCAAATTTGCAGAGTTTTTTTTCTTTCTTTTTCCCCCTTTGCATGTAGCTCTACCCAGACAGGTTTAGCCCAAAGCGTGCTGATTGCAGTAATGGAGTTAAGGTGCAAAGCTGAGGAAATGTATTCTCCCACTAGATATATTCCACTTCCACTTTCAAACTGCTATTGTGTCAAGCGTCAGTGATCAAAAAAAGAAAAAGAAAAAAGAAGCTTGATGTACTGTCGATTCACTACCCAGATTCGCCACAAGACTTTATAAAATTTACTGCGAAAAATGGAAGCCCGAGAGGAATTGAGTGACGCACGAAGGCGGCGAGGAAACAAGGATACTTTGTATTCTTCGACGAGTTTTCTCTGCAAGTCTTCCACATTTCATTCCCACTGTTGGAAGGGACAAATGTATGCACATCAAATACAGGATTGACATAAACTTAAACTTTAGATGTGACTTATACTATCCACAACAGAGTATTTGGGCTGTTGGGGGTCGAGGCATTGTTGTGCATGATGTTTGGATGGCAAATAGTCCAGATGATACCACCTGTTTTCAACTGAGTCTGACTTCAGCAATCATTAGGTCACACACACACACTCTCACATACATACACTCACTCAGACATACATCTTCACACATAAACAGCAACAGTGGATTATCTCAAGACTACTGCACGTTTTGTACAGAGAAAATATTGTGTTTTTTTTTTTTTTAGTTCTAAACATAACATTTTTTTGGTCTGTGATTTAGCAACCAGAAATCAAGTCATTGTGACTAGGCTATTGTTAGACTGCAATAATTTGGTGTGATGGATGTATGTTGTTCTTACTGATTTCATGTCAAATAAATGAATTTTAGTGAAAATTCATGCACAGGTCAACGGGAGAATTGTGATAGGATGACATCGTCATTTTCTCCTAATTTGCATAATGTGGTTTCTTCTGATGTCACTATTCACATGAAAAAATGGAAAACTTTATAATTTCATAACCTTCTTATTTTGTCTGATTTTGATAAATGTCTACTATTCTATTCATGCGATTCATTAGCTGACAGGTCGAATCCCAAACGATGTAGAATCACACTTCAACAACAGCCCCCAACAAAGATTTGTTTGAAAAAAAGATACTATCCAGAGGGGGGAAGGCTTAGATTTGAGTTTCTTCAATACGTCTCCCTCTATAAATGAAAATTTGTTAAGATCACAACTGCTGATCTGTAAATTAACAAACATGTCGGAAAAAAGGAATCAGTGGGACTCGAACCTGTCATCTACTGCTTTCCGGGCAGTGACACTACCACCAGGCTGTCCCTGGTTGCTGGCAGTGACACGATGAACATGGAACAAATACCCAAGCTCAGAAATTCCGACATTGTTTGTTAATTTACAGACCAGCAGTTGCGATCTTCATAAATTTTCATTTGTAGAGGGAGACAAACTGAAGAAACCCAAACCTGAAAGATTTGTTTCTCACCACGTATTTCTCGCCATTGCTGGTCACGTGCTGGTAGTCCGGTATCGTGATGGGAACCGGGCGCTTGTCGCTGTAGTCGCAGTATGAGTAGCCCGAGGACTCGTCGCTCAGGTCCCGCTTGTCCTCGCGAAAGTTTGGCACGGAGATGACGGTGAGTGTGAGTTCGTTGCCTCCCTGCTTGATGAGGTCCACCACAAACTTGTGTGTTGCTCCTTCTACATCAACCTCATTCCTGGAAATAACAAATTGAAAGAAAAAATAAACAAGAAAATATGAGTGGAAATCATGAGATGTACCACTTGATGTCACATACATAACTATAAGTGTGTGTTTAAAACAAACATGCATGAATATGCAGTCAAACCTGTCTATAGCGGCCACTTAAAGGGAGAGGAAAAAAGTGGGCATTACAGACAGGTGGCTGCTATAGACAGGTTCTTTACCATGCTTTTTCTCTTAGAGGGAATTGTTTAAGTGGTTGTATATGGCTGGTGGCCGCTATAGACATGGGATTGCTAAGACAGGTTTGACTGTATTGTGCAACTGTGACTTCACATCATTCATCTATAGGATTATTCAAAATCAACATTGGATAAACTCGCCCTCCTACAAATTATCTATTTCCCATACATACACCATCATTCTACCACTGCGAGACTAGAAAACTATTCAACATGACAATTTCGTTCACAAATTATCAATACATACACACATGACTATTATTTTTTTTTTCATTTTACAAGTCATGTAGCTCTCATGTTTGGAGCTTAGTGACAGATTGCTGAAAATCTCATTGAGTGGAGGTACTCACTGATATCTCATATATCATATTTGTTATTTTTTCCCCCGTTGCACTGTTTTTTCCTGTATTCCATTTTATTTTTCTACCGTTTGATGCCTGGGAATAAAGTGATGAATAAAACAAAAATAATTTCTCCTTTATCATTCATGGTATTGATACAAATCCTCCACACTACAGGCATACCACTTTGGAAGGGATTACTTCTGCTGTTTAGAGAAAGTGAAGATTTGGTGGGGGAGGGGGGGGGATGGATAATGCATATTATACATTTGTTTTCATCCCATTTCCAGAAGACAAAGAAGGACCGCTTGACATTAAAATTCAAGTCTCTGATCATTTACAACAACTCTAATATCATCTGTATTCAAAGCAATGCTTAATCTCGCCATATTGCCGCTCACGTCACAAGGGCAGCTCAATATTAGATCTGGCCTTCCAAGAAATCACAGGTAAGCATCCATGCATCTCTGTCACTTTTAACTATGCAGGAAATGGATTCTAGTTATCTCAGCCCCCTCTGTTTTTCCTCTCCAATTGCAAATTACTACGACGGTTGTCAAGGGGCACAAGTCTTCTATTTGAACCCTTAACAACCTGAACCAGAGCGGAGGTGATAAATCACTGTGAACATATGGCAGTGTAAAATATTCTGGAAAACAGCACAACAATTGACAGAAAAAAAAAAACACCAGTAAAAATGCATTTTCCCAGAAAAAGGTAAATGATCATATCAATTTTCTTAGCTCTGTGCAATATTAAAAAAAGAAAAGGAGGAGCAATTTAGCAATTTATTTCTTGCAGAAAGGTACATAGATATGGAAGAATGGGAAAAACAGGAAGATAAAGAAGAATGAAGACAGGGAGGAGAGGGAAAAAAAGGAAAGAATAAAAGAGAAAGTGAGAAATATAAATATAAAATGATCCTGGTAGCTCCTAGGCAATCATCATCGTTGTCATTGGTAACTAATGTGAGAGGGAAGCACATGGAGACAGCTGTAATGCCAGACCCAATTGCAAAGCAATCCATCAAAATGCTCTTTTTTTCCACATATCGTATGTCCCCCCACTGCGATGATCCATCATTACACATAATTAGTATCTTCCAATGAGATGTCCTCTCTCCATTCCCCTCCCCTCCCCCAACTCAAGACTCCAACCCCCTCCCTCCCCGCTGAGAGTGCACAACTCCGCCTAGCCCCCGCCCATCACTTCCCTGGGCATAAAGATTTTTTTTTTCCAATCCACATCTCATCTTCCAAGCAATCATCGGCATACAATCATCTTTATGATGCATCTCTTTGCAACAACACTATTCTGTTTCCTCATCACCAATGAAAAAAAAAAGATATACATCTGCACATCTTCCTTTTATTTTGATTTTTTCTCTATTTTTGCTCTTCAAAATTATCACCTTTGAACAGCATGCCATCTGCATGTAAACATCACACACGATGCCCCACGATCGTCATCCAAGCATAGTTGAGAATAACCACCGATTTTTTTTTAATCTGCTATGTTGCTATGGCAACAGAATTCTTTATTTTCAAATCTCAGTCAATATTCTTGACAGATGTCTCTTCGTAGCCTTGGTTTCCAATTGTTTATCTCCACTGGATCAGAGTCTACACTAGAATGTTTTCTTTAAAAATCACAACAAAAATCATGAAGGATAGGTAGTGACAATCTATTTCCCCTATATCAAACATTTTGTTTAAATTTTTAGATGTAGCTGCATATAATGCAAATTCCAACAAAAATTGATGATTGTATGAATAACCAAATTAGAATTTGAATAGTACCAGAAACCATATAAGATCTAAGTATGATCACATGCACAAGCACTTGCTGAGTGCATAAACGCTTGCTACTACGTGTAGTGCACAAACTCTTGTTATTATTCACAAGCGCGCAAACATCTTGGTAGTTGCATGCTTCATATGCAGTTGCCTAGGGCCTACTCCTTATTCAGTGCTGAGTTAACTTCAAAGACGAGTAAAAGTACGGTACTTTTGTACAGTTTATTCCTTCTCTACAAAATGATCATCGATGATAATAATAATATTGGATGGTTTTAACTCATGGCATACCAGAGAATACTGCACTCGTCAGAGCCAATATTCCCCGGAATCCCATTCATAGCCATCCAATATAATATCAAGATTTGGATCATGCTAAAAATATCTCTCGAGATTTGAATCCCGCTAATTTGTGTCAGTGTGAATGCTGCTATTGTCTTGTTTTGACTTGAGACAATCCAAGTGCAAGGCAAGGGTGAAAAGGAGCATCATTGCGGATAACTGTCCAAAGTCCCTGGTACAGAAAAGGTTAAAGTCCAACTGACAAGGAATGTTTGGCTGTCATATCTACCCATCCGCCTAAGCATGATGAGGCTGGCAGGAACTAGAAAGTATGTTGACATTACACACACACACACACACACGCACACACTCTCTCTCTCTCTCTCTCTCTCTCTCACACACACACACACACACACTCACAACATAGCAGCACAAATTTACTCAACAAACACATACTGTGTACACAGACACTCACATATTTAAATACAGAACACAAAGCATGGACACACCTGTTCAGTGTACTTGTTGAGAAATTCTCAACTGAATACTGGTACAAATGAAGTACAGTGTACTGCAGTATGCAGCTCTGTTGTATCTGTAGTTATCTTTTTGTGATGCTAATTCTGCATTCTGATTGGTCAATCAACCGTGTCCAATATTTTATGATGAGGTTATTGCCCCATTGTATTTCATGCCCCTCATTGTTCATGTTGTTCATTTGTGCATCACAGCTGCGTGCACATGAGCATTGCAGCATTTGGTTTTCATAGAAAGAAAGTCAAGGCCGTGTCACACCAGCCTTGCGTGTGACTTGCAAAGAACAATTTTGACTACCCGGAGGTCCCCGTAGATATCCGCACATGACAGTACCTAGCATGTATCTCAAAAGTAGTCGCCCGTAGGTGCGCACGCATATTTTTTTACCCGCAACCGTGTTTAGGCCCTGTCACACCTTTCCGGGCAAGCTACTCGGGCTTGTTACGTGTAGGGATTTTCTAGCATACCGGACATTCCCGAGGGCGGAAAAGGATTTGTGCGAGTCAGCGCATGTGTCTTACTTGCGGGACGCGTTATACTTGCGAGTATACTGTGTAACCTTTGTACCAGTCGCGTGGGGGCTGACAACTTAGTGAAGGAATTCCTCTAATGGAATGGCTGAAATATCACAGAATTTCATTATCTTGGCTGCATACGGGACTGCGAAGTACCTGCGTGGGAATTGCCTGGGAAGTACTGCCGCTAAGGGTCTCCTACTGGCGTTCTGCGTGGACCTCTACGGGCATTCCCGCGACTCACCCGGAAAAAGTTTTGGTCATGCTCAAAACTTGGCTGCGGTTAAATCGCACTTGCGTGAGCACCTCCGGGCAACTACGCGCTAGATACTCTCAGGTGCGGACCAACTGCGGAGAGCTCCTTGGAGTAAATTTGTTTCCCCGCAAGTCAAGCCGCAGAAGTTCCCCCGTTTGGTATGACAAGGCATGAATGAAAATTGCAAACATTCTTGTTCGCCCGCTGAAAATCTTCTACGTGCTGGAAACTACCTCCTCGCCACAAGCCCGCGTTATGGTGTGACACGGCCTTCAAGACATAGCATATGTGGTTTCTAAGACTTGATGGGTTTACAGTAGAAAGCCAATCAGTGTTCAAGCTCATTTGTACATTATACATAAAGTAAAATGAAAGGAATGTAAAATGAAAGGAACTTTTATCACCGACATGCAGAGCAATCTTTGCTACATTTCTGTGTTTGAAATGAAACGAAAAGTACTTGTATTCCTCGAATCAAGTCATCGCATGGTTTCAAAGGGACTGTACAGTACTGGCTGAGGTGGGGATTCATGTTTTGAACATTCTTAAGTGAGATAATGAGAAACCTCTTATGAAATATGAAAGAGCATACAATTTTAAAAAGGATTCAACGTTTATTTGATGAAAATTGGTTTTCAAATGGCTGAGGTATCCAAAAAAAGTGATAATACAAGGCGACATGCCACACCTTTTATTAGGATCTTTTTGTTTCAACTTGTTTTTGGATATCTCAGCCATTTTAAAACCGATTTTCATCAAATAAACTTTTGATACCCCTTAGAATTGCATGCTCTTTGACATCTCATAGAGTGGTTTCTGAATATCTTGCAAAATGTTAAAAGCTAAATCCTCACCTCAACCAGAACTGTACACACCCTTTAATAATTGAGCAACAATGACTCTCAAGGTAGTAGGGGTTATACTTGCTGAATTATCACCCAAGGAAGAAATCTTTTAAATAGACAAACCTTCAGGCTGCATAGGAGTACTGTAAAAGAATTACATCATTGACACCTCTGGTATTCACTGGCATGTACGTATGTGATGACAACTACAAAGTTGTAATATCACTGTTCTACAAAAAACATGTGGAACTATGAAATCTCAAACTTTTCTTCGTCGATGCTCATTTCAAATGAAACTTCCACCATTTGCTCGTTTAATTTTACTTTTGGGATGGCTGTCAATTTCATTGTAGATGGAGGAACATTGGTCTTCAAGGCTTAAATTTTCCCGAAAAAAACGACAACTTTCAGCCTTGAAGTTAGGCTACATGCTGATCTCAATCACAAGATGTGAGCTGACCTTTCCAATCACAGGTTTTGACAATTCCAATCCTCATTGATGGATCATTACGGATTGTGGAGAAACTCAGCCCGATTGTGACCAGATAACTGAAGCGCAGTCTACTCCTGTGGTGGATAAAGGCACGCTTCAGGTCCAGAAACAACCTCCACACACACACACACAAAAAAAAAGCCCCATTACAGGTATGATTTTTGTCTCACCAAAAATAGCTACTCTCGCCGTTTAATGTTTCATTCTGTGTGAGATTATTTTCTTGCCTACGCAACTTGAATGTCAAAATTTAAGAAGCATAAAGGCGTTAGCATTGCATAAGGTACAATCCATGGAACTTAGATCCTTCTACCCATCAAATAACAATGCATGCTCCTTCATTGCACTTTCGATCCGTTACTTCAGACATAACATAGCACAGGCCTCGTAAACATAGTGTGTATGGACAAAGCAAGCACCTCAACAATGATTTCAAGGAAATATCCAATATTCAAAAGGACAGGCTCTTGAAATGAGAGGAAGCTTCACAGAATAAACTGCCTGTCATGTTAAAGGTAAATTCAAAGAAAAGAAAGGAAGGAGTAATTTCTTTGTGGAACTATAATCCTTCATGATTGAGTAGGTCTTTAAATATGTAATTTTTCCTACTTTCATTTTGAATCAACATGTAATAACACAGCAGCTGAAGAACACATTGTATCGTATACAATCATGTTGCTTCCTTCCAGCAGCACTGAAAATGTGCCTATGGGAGACACAGTCTCATATCAGCACATATTCAGTGTAGTGAAATGACATTCCTGTTTATAGTACAGTTGAACCTCTCGTATCCGGACAAGTCGGGACCGGGGCTCATCCGGATAAGGGATTTGGCCGGATACGGGAGACTCAATGCTTTAAACATGTACATATACATACACATGTACTGATGTAGCCCATGTGGTACTACAATGGGCTACATCAGTACATGTGTATACTGCAACCTTTTCATTGTTACACTCAGTAACAGACCCCAAAATAGAGGTTCGTGTTTGCAAGAATGAAATCATTTTCTTTTATAAATTCTTGGGATGATTTACCTAAATAATTATTAAGAAATGTATCAAGTAGATCTTGAAAATAAACAGTACGAGTCGACGATACTACGCTTCAAAATTCGATCATCACGGCTCGGCAAAGTCGACTGTAGGTCGCCATTGTTATAGATTGAGTTGGGAATCCCCCTCTCTTCCCGTAATTATTTTTTTTTAAAAAGAGAAAAATCACGGCGAGATTGCGTCCGTATAATAGAGAGATCCGGATAAAGGGAGGCCGGATAAGACAGGTTCAACTGTATGTCGTATAGCAGAGAACAGCCTCCACTAAATAAGGTCCAGTATCATTTATCGCATGTGGCGAAGTTTAACTGCACATAGAAACCTTTTTTTCTTTCCCTTTTTTTTTTTTTTTTTTTAGTGAGATCTTTCCATGGCACCACTCTGCAGACCCTAGATTTTGAGGGACAGTTCAAGAGAGTTTTTGAGAGCTTAATGCAGTTGATCTAACAGGAGATCTACTCGGGAGATTGATTTTTGGTAATCAGTGGGTGTTTGAGACATCTTAGTCTAGACAGCCACCTACACCCCACTTAACTGGTATAATCCATCCATTGGGAAGGGGGATTTTAATGTACCCCAGCGATGTTGATCCACTGAGCAGCAAGGTTTGTGTGGGTGGAATAGCGAGACAGCAAACCCTCTATGTATGCACTGAAGCAGGATTAACACACACACGCCAGCCAGTCCGACAACAAATGCAGCGTTTCTAAGACGGGATATCAACCCATTTACTGTCAATGAGAAATCCTGATGCTCTCAGTAAAATTACGCTATTTTCTTTACAAGAACAGATACAACTATACAGTGTTCTACAAAAGCATAAGATACAATATGAAACAAAAAGTAGACTTAAGGGGACAGGTACATCCGGGCTGCACACTAACTTATTTTTTCTACCGGTCTGACCTGTCTGTCGGACCAGTAGGTACCCAGTTTCTCTATTTTTTGACTGGTCTAACAGTAATTTTTACTGGTCCTGGACCGTTGGACCAGTGCCAGTGTGCAGCTTTGGGTACTTTTAACTTTGAACATGTGAGCTCATGTGTCACTGCATGGCTCACTCTGTATGCTTAGCATACAACTTGCATGGCAGATCACATCATACACATAAGATTTTGCATCAGTTTGACACCTTCTTTTTTCCCCCTTTTCATGGCTTTTCATAGTATGCCTGAGATCCATGATTGATAGACTGAAGGTCACATGGCTGCCTTGTTGCATCAATAGGGAATTCCCTACGAGCAACAGCTTGAAGCTGGCAGCAGCAGCAATCTTCTTTAGATGTGGACATTTCATACCAACATGCCTATTCCTTATATGGTTGGGTATAGCCACTGAAGATTTAGTGCATATCACGCCCTGTGACACCATTGCAAAACTGAAAACACATCTGTCACTATTGGGTTTTTTTTTCACCCTGTTCGTTTATATCAATACAATCACTAGCAATGCATCAGCAGTAGACTACATAATAAACATCTGTGAATTTCATCCTCCCAGATATGCAAATTGCACACACACAAAAAAAAACTCTCTTTGAATAAATAGACTTATCCTTTAAAAATAATTTTCTCTTCCAGTACGTGAAGAATTCTTCTGTCATAGGGACATATGAGCAACACACAAGTTTACACAAAACTGACTGAGCACTTTCTATGACAAGAATTAGTAACCACTGGATGTAGCTCTCTCATTATGCACACAAAGTAATCAAGCTGAGGAACAATGTAGGGTATTGCAAATATACTGGGAGAGAGAAAGGAAAGAGAGAAGGGAGGAAAAAAAAACAATGGGAAGGAGAGAAAAAGGAAGGCAGGTAAGAGAGGAAAAGCAAAGGAAGGAACTCATCAAGCCGGTATTGTTTGGGAACTGGGTCAGTAAAGCCACAAGCCTCGGTGAACCTCGACCGCCTCCCAGCGTCGAGTCGAGGGAAGCGGAGGGATGACCCCCATTTCATGAACTGCGGCTGTTACAGATTCTCACGCGGCCAAATTGGATTTGAGAACGCGGGCCACGCTCGCTGTAAATACCGGTGCCTTTGTTGTGTGTGCACCTGAAGGTATAGCAGCATGGATTTTTCGATGCAATGCGGAGGATCTTAAACAACTTAACGTAGGCAAGAAAGGTTTTCATTGTTTGTTTGTTTTTTAACATAATATACCAAAGTAGAGCATTCTTCTCAAAGAAAGCATTTTAACTCAAGAGGCTTAAAAAGGTTTTTTGGGTTTTTTTGGTCAAAAGGTGGCATAAGCATTAGAGACAAAATTTATGTGATTTTACACTGATTTGACCTTGTGATCTTCATATATGTACATGATGCTTGAAGCCCGGTGACACCATATTACATACATTTGTAAATGAGAGCTCTTGCAAATAGCACTTGATTACAAAACAATAAAAATCATGCATATATGTAAAGAGCAGAAAAAAATAAATGTGATAGTATAAAATGGCTACATGAAGATTATATCGGACAGAAGACAGTTCCACAATTTTTGAGTCACATCTTTAAGGAGATTTAACTGTGTGGGTATCTGACTTTTTGTGAACCTATGATCAGATTGAGAGAGAGACAATAACCTTGCCTAGGCCATCATTCTCCCAATCCTCAAAAAAAACCATAATATGGTAAATATTAAATTATTTGCAAAACTTTATTCCTGTAAAGTTAGCAGTAAAATATCATCTCGCAGAAGAAAACCTTTTCTAACTCTGCAGAATTGTCCAATGAGCACTGGCCACGTGGTGGGGTTGCACGACAGGTTGTTTGGTATGTAAAACAAAAGCAACAGCAGACTTGTGCATCAGTGTCTTCACGGCAGCATGGAAAGACATCTGAAACTCATCTGCCATCTGAAGTTTTTCAAGAGGACGGGAGAATATAGAGACACTTCTAAGAATCATCTCTCATCCATCTCCTTGAAAACTACTCAAGAGATGCACATTCTGGTGTGAAACACAGCTACACATTGGTGGAGTGAGAAAAGCACCTTGATTCAAGAGACAGAGTGTGTGTGTGTGTGTGTGTGTGTGTGTGTGTGTGTGTGTGTGTGTGTGTTTGTGTGTGTGAGGGATCAAAACCATCCCAGACACATGCACCTGACACCTAGACGACAGCACCCCAGGGCTAACAGGAGGAAAATTAAACAACAGACAAGATTTGATCTTCCTCCCATCCCACGGCAACCAGGATTCCCGACTTTGCCAGACAATTTTGCTAGACAATTTTGCAGGACAATTTTTGCCAATTTATCAAGCATTTTTCTCCCTGGAGGGGTTAGCTATGAGGGTCATATCATTTTCTGCTGCCAGTGGTAATTTGTAGCTGATTTGCAGACATTTTTTAATTTTGAAATCATGCACTGCGGGGTGGGGGGGGGGAGCAGAACATTGCTTTGAGAAAGGAGGTCGCATCAGTTGACCTTTCCACAGACTACACACATCTCATTTTCACTGGTGAAATAATCGCACCACAGGCCCCACACATTCTTTTTTTTTCTCTTCCCTTTTCACACCATTAGTGGCAGGTGGAATTAGTATTTTAATCAGTCTCTCCAGAGCAAGAAAACAAACAAACACAGAAATAAACAAACAATACTAAGAGGCATTACAACATACATAACCGCACTGTATCTGACCAGTGTATTGTCGTTTGAACAACATGCTGATCTATGAGGTAAGTTATACCTGCGGTACCCTTGCAGCAAGGAAGTAAAAATCCGGGGAACTAGCGGTGGTGTACTAAAGCGTCGGCATCTCGCATTTTTCATCTGATCAGCCCCTACTTACGAAAATGAAAACGAGGATCAACTTTCCTTCCTCTCAGCGGACGGCAAATGAGAATAGAGATCTCCCTCACCGTCTCCGGGACAGATTGCACATAACTCTTCTTCATCGTTTCTACCGGTATTAGCCATCGATATCTCAGAGCCAGATACTGGCATCATGAACAACTTGAAATCTCACTACACAGGCTTAAAGGTACATATCTCACAATGACCCCCTTTTTATTCTTTCTTTTTTTGCCAACCATGCAGAGTCTTCACGGTGCTTCCTCACATTATCATAATTCTGCCTTCTGTAGCAAAGGATAAAAAGAACACAACCCAGATGAGTTTATTCTATGTAGGCAGCATCAATAAACATAGGGAAGCAATTGATGCTAATGGCAGAAACAGAAATACTGACTGCTGCTTAAACATTAAGAAAGAAATATATCTTTTTAACATCTTTAATGAATCCTCTTGACACACCATAATTTACTACCATCTCTCCAAGAAAAGAGGGCCTGGTAGCCCCATCTCAACATCTCTAACAGGATGATACCTGATGCACTTCAAGTTCCCCTATGCTCCTCAATCTTGATCATCATGTCGTCACAGTATTGTTTGGTATCTGTCTACCTGTGTCTGTCTGCCTGAAGAGAACATGGTGACACTCCCAATCTTGTCATCCATCAACTTGGATACTCTAAGACGTCTGCTCATCCTTCAGTTTCTTCTCGCAATTTGCTGCGTATTACATTTGGTACGGTGTTGTTTGTCATCCTGTCTGCGGAGGGCCCAAGTACTTCCCCTCTCATAATCAATCACCTTGGATTTCTCCGGGCCTACAACGGTACCTCCAGTCATCATCCCCTTACTCTTTGCAGTTTCTCCCGTATCCGGTTGCCATGGCAACACTTGTCACCTGACCGTCTGAGGAGCCTGACTGTCTGAAGAGCAGGCTGAGTATCGCCATCAGTCTCCTAGCGCATCACCTTGGATACCAAGAGAGCTGCATCCAGTCAGTCCTCCTGTTAGCTGCAGACTTGTGCTGTCTTTCTCCAGTATATGAATTACCCCCTGTTCATCTGAAGAGGGCTCAGTAAGTGCCCGTCTGTCCTCCCCATCCATCACCTCAAAAATTCCAAGCAAGATGCAATGAGCTCCTGGTAACAAGTTTGTGGAGCAGCCTCCTTGGTAGGATTTACTCTTGGTCAACCCATCACCTGGAGAAGCCAAAGCTGGTGTGGTACAAATCCTCCATCTCCAAAGAGGTAAACACCATGAATCCTCCTCTTCTCCTGCAAGTCTCTCTGGTCCTTGGTGGTCTATCTTGGTAGTAAACATCATCACCCTGTCTGAGGAAACAATGACCCAGTATCACTCCATCTCATCAACCTCCCCTCATCCCATATTATGACCTCTGTCTCAAGAGCTCTTATCTTCTCCTTGCAGGTCTTTGCTTGTTGTTTGTTTATTCATATGTAATTCATCTATTTTTTTTATTTGTTTGTTGTTTATTCATTCATTTATTTTTACCACTCATCTTTACTGATAAGGAACCAGATTTGCCCATCCCTTCATCAATAATCTACAACACAACCATATCTATACATCTAATCATCACCTCTCTAGCCCATTTCTTTTCCCCCCAGCAAAAATGTAATTGAGATTACAAATCAGACACTGAGGGTCAGCCTTGACATGCTTGATGAAACTCGTATTCTTGCATCTAGGCAGCAAAAGGCTATTGTGCATTATACCACTGCTTCATTTTTGAATGCCTTTTCAACTCTAAAGAATCATTTGAAGCACAGCTTTATCAGTCTGATCCATTTTCTGTTTCATTATTATTGTTCTGTTTGTTTGGTTAAATCATTGACCAATCGCAATACAGTTCTTGTGAAACCCCTCAGTATTTTCAGAAGCCACACAGAAGGAAGAAGATTCTTACTATAACTCAAAATGCTCCTTGAACAGAACCCATTCCTACAGAGGGGGAAACCATACTGTAGATTTCCAGTGAATTTATTCGGACCTAGGTAAAAAATCCAGCCGTTATTCTCGGTACAAAAGGGGAGTATATTCTCAAGTGACGCAGGGTTAGTTTTTCATTTCCTTTTTAAAAACTCTAAAGTGTATTACTGTAAGATCTAGTATGTGTTGTAAGGAGACATTATTATTCTTCAATCATGCAAAACTTTGGAGACATTTGCAAAAGAGATATGACCTTTAGCTAAAGAAACACTAAAATTGAAAATTCCATATTCAGAGATATACAGCACCAAGCCACGGTAATGTAGTTTTGAGGGACTCCAAGGGTTAAAGTGGCATTGTGCTAAAACATCCAAAATATTGCAACGCTGTTTGCCTGCTGTGTAACCGCAGGTCTACTACTTAATGCACATTTCCCTTTCATGTATTCAGCAGCTCTTTTCAATAGCCACATGAAGTATAGGCATGCATCCAATCGTGCCACTGTTAAAGAGACAGCTGGTCACTCAACTTTTGCTCCCACAATGGCCGCAACATTTCACTCAGAGCTTGAAGCACTTCACTCCACTGCAAGAGCAGTTTCAGATCCAAAACCAAGTTTTGACAATAAACAAGAGATCCTTTTACTTGAAAAGATTCTTCAGATTATATATGCAGAAGAAACAAACTATCTCTCTATCTAAGCAACCCCTCTAAGATGCACTTTAATACTAATGGAATGGAGAAAGCTGGTCGACAGACTTTCTGTGGCGCTCCACCAGTCTATGACTTTGGGATAGAAGAGTTAAGAGTACATCAAGAAACTGTATGTTTACCACAAAACATGAAAGGTTAGCTCATGAATTCAAATGCATCGTATCATTCCTGCAGTGTCTATGCCTATGGCAGCACAACATTTGAACCACATCCCTGTGAAGAGAACCATTGCTAGAGCAGAGCAAATGTTGACGTTGGACTCCGGAGCCGTGAAGAAATTGATTCATCCCAGCCCCAAACCTTACACTCAGAATGATTACTTTTCCCTCCCTCTTTCTCTTGGCCCTAGATGGCTGCTCTCCTTTATACCATCTAAATCTAAGTAACAACATTTCTTACAGGTCCATTATATATTAATTTATGTAAAAAAATCTTCAAAAAGACAAAAAGCGACAAATTAATGATCGTCTGGAGCACCCCTTATGTACCTGTTATGAAAATCATTCAAGACATTTAAAAAAAAAATTGTTGGTTTGGTGCTTCATACTATTATTCTTTTTTTTATTACTACTCAAAAGTTACAGTAAAATAATCCCTTTGATTTGAGATCTGTTTTCACATACAATCTGTTGCAGAATATTCAAAAGCAATTCAACCAAGATTACAGTTCTTAAAATACTTTTTTTGGGGTCAAATTGGCAAACTTTTACAAATTTCTGTCTAGACTGTCTTTGTCAGATTTAATGAAGTTGACCAGTCGAAGGCCTAGCACAATAGGGAGCTTTAGATTTTAGACACGTGGACGTTCAAAGGAAAAAAAAACATGTTCTGAGCTTGCGCAGTAGCGTGCGTAAAGTCAATCTATTTTTAGCTTGCGTCGCCTGAGTTGTTTACTACGCATACTGGGCTATTTTCACGTCCGCACAGTTTGTGACGCAGAGAGCTTCTTCATGCACTGATCATATGGGGGCGCGATTTTATTTTTTATACGTTGCGTCCCAGCGTAATCTAAAGCTCCTTTTCCACACGACGCAGGGAGAGGAGAACGTCCAGCGCAAGCGTCGGCTCAAACGTCCGCGCGTCAAAATCTAAAGCTCCCTATTATTACACTGAATATGTTCACTAGGAGTCATTGAGACAGAGGGAGAGGCTTACCAGTGTAAAAAAAGCACTGCTGATTGCAGGGTTCATACGCTTCCACATTTTCAAAATTCCCTGACTTTCCATGACTTTCCAGAGCAGAAAATGTAAATTTCCATGACCATTTTACACGAAAAGTATAAAGTATAAAGGAGAGGGAAGATGATTATTATTTACATTGAAATGATTGTGTTGTCAATATTCTGTGGTAAAATGCTTTAATTCAAATTCTATATCAAAATCAAAGCACTATCTCAATCCAAAAGTAATCATACATTCGTGTTATTAGACAGGGCGCCACACTAACTTCTATTTTTGGTGGCCCGATCCGGCCACCGAAATCATTGATTTCTATTTTTTGGTGGCCCAAAAGTAAAATCTGGTGGCCCCCCCCCAAAAAAAAAAAATCAAGAAAAACATAAGAAAAACTAAATCGGTCCTACTAAACATAGAAAAATAAATATTAAGTATTACTGACGTGATACAGGTACCCATGTCTAAAATAAATGAATAGAGTTATCATAAAAGTTGATGCCTATTTACATGTAGGTGGTCAAAACTTACGTTTGAAATGATAAAGTGAGAGCATTTACAGACATTTGTAAACATCCGACATTTGTTTTGGCATTGTAAAGAGCCGAAAGTTACCGTTATTCATTTCTGATTGTGAAAGCAATCATTCAACATTTACTAGTATTTTAACACCTTACAGAGCCGAATGTTACCGTTAATCATTTTCAAAAGTAAAAGCAAACAACTGACATTCATTTTAGCATCTTACGGAGCTGAATGTTATCCTTATTCATTTCCGAACGTGAAAGCAAGCATCCGCTATTTATTCTAGCATCTAACTGAGCCGATTGATACCGTTAATCATTTCCAAATGTAAAAGCAACAATCTGTTATTTATTTTAGCATCGTACGGAGCAGGATATTACCGTTATTCATTTCCAAATTTAAAAGCAAACATCCGACATTTATTTTATTATCGCACGGAGCCGAATGTTATTGCTGCCCACTCCCAAAAGTGAAATGAATCATCTAACAATTATTTTAGCATCGTACGGAGCCGAATGTTTCTGTTTTTCATTTTTGAACGTCAAGGCAGACATCAGACATTTACTTTACCATCAAACGCAGATGAAAGTTACTGTTATTAATTTCGAAATATAATAGCAAATATCCGACATTTATTTTAGCATCGTATTAAGCAGCATATTACTGCTATTCACTTCCGAACGTAAAAGCAATCATCTGACAGTTATTTTAGCATCTTCCGGAGCCGAATGTTATTGCTATTTACTTTTGAAAGTAAAAGCAAACATCCGACATTTATTTAATCATCGTAGGGAGTTGAATATTATTGTTATTCATTTCCGAACGTCAAAGGGATCATTCGACATTTACTTTAGCATCTTCCGGAGCTGAATTCTATTGCTATTTACTTTCGAACGTAAAAAGCAAACATCCGACATTTATTTAATCATCGTAAGGAGTTGAATATTATTGTTATTCATTTCCGAACGTCAAAGGGATCATTCGACATTTATTTTAGCATCTTCCGGAACTGAATGTTATTGCTATTTACTTTCGAACATGAAAGCGAACATCCGGCATTTATTTTATCATCGTACGGAGTTGAATATTATTTTAATTCATTTCCGAACGTCAAAGCAAATATCCGACATTTATTTTAGCATCTTCCGGAGCTGAATGTTATTGCTATTTACATTCGAACATTATAAAAGCAAACATCAGACATAATCATCGTACGGAGTTGAATATTATTGTTATTCGTTTCCAAACGTCAAAGGGATCATTCGACATTTACTTTAGCATCTTCCGGAGCTGAATTTTAGTGCTATTTACTTTCGAACGCAAAAGCAAACATCCGGCATTTATTTTATCATCGTACGGAGTTGAATATTATTAGTATTCATTTCCGAACGTCAAAGCAAACATTCGACATTTATTTCAGCATCTTCCGGAGCCGAATGTTATCCTTATCCATTTCCGAACGCAAAATCAAATATCTGACATTAATTTTAGCTCCCCATACGGAGCTGAATATTACCGTTATTCATTTCCAAAAGTATAAGCAGACATCCGACGTTTATTTAAGTATCATACGGAGTCGAATATTACCGTTATTAATTTCCAAAATTAAAAGCAAACAACTGACATTCATTTTAGCATCTCATGAGGGTGAATGTTATCCTTATTCATTTCCGAACGTGAAAGCAAGCATCCGCGATTTATTCTAGCATCTAACTGAGCCAATTGATACCGTTAATCATTTCCAAATGTAAAAGCAACAATCTGTTATTTATTTTAGCATCATATACGGAGCAGAATATTACCGTTATTCATTTCCAAATTTGAAAGCAAACATTTGACATTTATTTTATTATCGTACGGAGCCGAATGTTATTGCTGCCCACTTCCGAAAGTGAAATGAATCATCTGACAATTATTTCAGCATCGTACGGAGCCGAATGTTACTGTTTTTCATTTTTGAACGTCAAGGCAGACATCAGACATTTACTTTACCATCAAACGCAGCTGAATATTACTGTTATTAATTTCGAAATATAATAGCAAATATCCGACATTTATTTAATCGTCGTATGAAGCAGAATATTACTGCTATTCACTTCCGAACGTAAAAGCAATCATCTGACAGTTATTTTAGCATCTTCCGGAGCCGAATGTTATTGCTATTTACTTTTGAAAGTAAAAGCAAACATCCAACATTTATTTAATCATCGTAGGGAGTTGAATATTATTGTTATTCATTTCCGAACGTCAAAGGGATCATTCGACATTTACTTTAGCATCTTCCGGAGCTGAATGTTATTGCTATTTACTTTCGAACGTAAAAGCAAACATCCGGCATTTATTCTATCATCGTACGGAGTTGAATATTATTAGTATTCAGTTCCGAACGTCAAAGCAAACATTCGACATTTATTTCAGCATCTTCCGGAGCCGAATTTTATCCGTATTCATTTCCGAACGCAAAATCAAATATCTGACATTAATTTTAGCTCCCTACGGAGCTGAATATTTCCGTTATTCATTTCCAAAAGTATAAGCAGACATCTGACGTTTATTTAAGTATCATACCGAGTCGAATATTACCGTTATTCATTTCCAAAATTAAAAGCAAACATCTGACATTTATTTTAGCATCTTACGGAGCCGATTGTTACCGCTGTCCATTTCCAAAAGTAAAGGCAATCATCCAACTTTTTTTTTGGTGGCCCGACGTGCGTTTTTTGTGGCCACGGGCTGCCGGGCCACCGTTAGGGTGGGATTTCACGGAGCACGCGAACGATTTGCGAAGGACGCGAATGACAAAATCCAACATTCGGAAAAGTTTTTCTCCGAATGCGTTCCGACAATGAAGCCGAAAACTATTATTGCGCAATTTGTGCGAAGTTTCCACGACGTTTGTGCGAATGTCGTGTGTATCATTGCTTAAGTACAGCATGTTACGTTCACGAAGAACACGCGACGGAAATGCGAACAACGAAAAATTTTCAATAATCATGGGATAAAATGTACCCAAGGAGAGGTGGAAGCTGTCTTGAGTTGATTTTTTTTCTTTCCTCTATTTCTTTCTTTTTCTCTCATTTTTCTATCCTGTGCTTGCCTACATTTTTTCCCTAGGACATATCTCCACTACTATAGTAGTAAAGCATTTGATTTTTTTTTTTGCAATTCCTCCAACACATAATCTCTATAGTTTAAAGGAATTTTGCATACTTTAGATTACTATTAAGTGTATTCTGCGATTTTTTTTTGTATATCAAACATTTCTTTCTCTTTGCTAGTCTTTAATTTCTTTCGTTACTGTAGTTGTTAATAATTGTCTGATGTTTAGATGTATGCTACGACTTTTATTTGTAGAAAACGTATAGGTAATACATCCCCCAAACGTGCACTAAACGTTTGCGAGAATATCTCAAAAGGTATGCGAACAGTTTGCGATTACGTCGTAAAATGATCGGAAAAACTTCGCAGATTTCGCGTAACATACGCGAGACATTCTCCAAAGTTTCGGAGTTTGTTTGGGGTTTCACGAACATTTTGCGAACATCGCGCGTGTCTTGCGAAGATCTTGCGCATATGACGAGGCTTTAAAGGCACTTTCGAGAACAATTCACGAGCAAATCACGACCAAGCGTGTGGAAAAGGTTCGCAAAAAATTTCAAACTTTTTTGAAATTCTCGCCGAAGTAAAAACGACATTCGCGAACAATTGACGACGCTTCCGAACCCTCACGTTCGTTTGGCGATCTTTTGCAGACTAAAATACGAATGCGAATACGAGCACGCGAACGATTTGCAGGGTGGGATTTCACGGAGCACGCGAACGATTTGCGACGGACGCGAATGACAAAATCCAACATTCGGAAAAGTTTTTCTCCGAATGTTTTCCGATAATGAAGCCGAAAACTATTCTTGCGCAATTTGTGCGAAGTTTCCACGACGTATGTGCGAATGTCGTGTGTATCATTGCTAAAGTACAGCATGTTACGTACACGAAGAACACGCGACGGTAATGCGAACAACGAAAAATTTTCAATAATCATGGGAGAAAATGTACCCAAGGAGAGGTGGAAGCTGTCTTGAGTTGAACTTTTTTCTTTCCTCTATTTCTCCTTTCTTTCTCTCATTTCTCTATCGTGTGCTTGCCTACATTTTTTTCCTAGGACGTATCTCCACTAGTAAAGCATTTGATCTTTTTTTTTTTTTTTGCAGTTTCTCCCATACATAATCTCTATACTTCAAATGAAATTTTACATACTTTAGATTAATTCTAAGTGTATTCTGCGATTTTTTTTTTTTGTATATCAAACATTTCTTTCTCTTTGCTAGTCTTTAATTTCTTTTGTTACTATAATTGTTAACACTTAAATGTTTAGGTGTATGCTACGATTTTTATTTGTAGAAAACGTAGGTCACACATCCCCCAAATGTGCGCTAAACGTTCGCGAGAATGTCTCAAAAGGTACTGGAACAGTTTGCGATCACGTCGTAAAATGATCGGAAAAACTTCGCAGATTTCGCGTATAATCACATACGCGAGACACTCTCCAAAGTTTCGGAGTCTGTTTGGGGTTTCACCATAGAGATATATACTAAGAACACTAGAGGGCGGACTCCGTAAAATCCCTGTGACCGATAGAAGGAGCAGAGGCGTTCGCCATTTTGGTCCGGGCAAATTTCGACTAGCGACCGTACCGATAACGTGTAGCGCTAGCGGAGCATGCAGGGAGATCGACGACGGGATGCAACGGCAGTAGGCTAGCATCTATGCCAAGGTCTCCATCGGAGTTTGGAAATAGAAAATGTTCTTAAATTCGCAAATTCTACTTAAAGTAGCATAGATCTATGTTGCAAAATGCCTGGTTCATGCGCTGCTTTTGGATGTAGAAACAGGAGAAAAGAAGGGGAGCGGAGTTTCCTTTCACAAGTAACTAAAATTACATTTATAGTGTGTGTTAAACAGATTGATTCAAGACAAAAAAAAAGAAAAAGAAAAGAAAAGGTCTTGCAAAATTCTTCGTCAGGGGCACTCCGCCCTCCCTCAGCTATTCTCGATCTATTGCTACTATATACTGTTATAGATAGCTACTACAGTACATAACTATATGCACCACCGGGTCGGCGGAACGGGGGGGGGGGGGGGGGGGGGGGGGCATTTGCCCCATTTCCAAAATAAAAAACTCCCCTTCTAAGTGCCCTATTTGGCCCTTGAGCCCCCCCCCCCCCCCCAAAAAAAAAAAAAAAAAATCGTTCCTCCACCCTTTGCTATAGTTCACGATGGTGATAGTGTGAGAAAAGCTCAGAATACGTAATATGCCTGGTGACAGGACATATTATGCTCCGGCATTGATATCTTTCTGAAAATAGAATTTAGCATCATGGGTCTGATTGGGCGTTTGGTTCAAGGCAGGGTGAGGATTAGGATTAGGGTTAGGTGTTATGATTTGGGTTAGGGTTTATGTAAGCTTCAACATTAGCATTTCGAGCTTGGAACAAATAAATTGAATTGAATTGAATTGAACTGAATTGAATTGAACATGATATGTCATGGAACCAATATGCCCACACGTACTTATAAAAATGATTTATTTCATTTCCACCACCCAAAAAAAAAAAAAAAAATACAATGAAACACTCGTATACACAGATACGAATGCAGTCCCCTCATACAGGAAAAATATAATTGCAAAAAAAAATTAAAAAAAATTGACGCAGTATACTGTATCACAAGGGGCATCCGGCTGTCTAGAGACCAAGAGAACCCTTTGTATTGCATGGACCATGGTCGTGTTGGTCGGCTTGAAAGTATTACCTCGTTGGGAATAAAGTAAAATTTTGTTTGATTTTCATTTTCCTTACCACTCATAATAAGAGATTGCTAGCAACTTAAATTTTTGAGTTGTTTCCTTCTCTCATCTCCGACCCCCTCATCTTCTTGCTGAAAGCCAATACGTGTTTAAACGCTTGTTGTATACGTGTTCACGTGTCCACCACTACTGCGCTGCCCGGACGCGATGTTTGTTTTTGCCCGGACAAAGATGGCGCGCGGCCTCTTCATCTCGGCACACGAGCACTGCGTACGCGCCACACGCAGTCCGCGCTCTCGTATATTATTATACATCTCTATGGGTTTCACGAACATTTTGCGAACATCGCGCGTGTCTTGCGCATATGACGAGGCTTTAAAGACACTTTCGAGAACAATTCACGAGCAAATCACGACCAAGTGTGCGGAAAAGGTTCGCAGAAAATTTCAAACTTTTTTGAAACTCTCGTCGAAGTAAAAACGACATTCGCGAACGATTGACGACGCTTCCGAACCCTCACGTTCGTTTGGCGATCTTTTGCAGACCAAAATACGAATGCTGGATTTTGCCATTTGCGTCCTTCGCAAATCGTTCGCGTGCTCCGTGAAATCCCACCCTTAGTGTCGAGCCCTGTATTAGATGACTGACGCTTCGATCATGCACGCAATTTAAAATAATGCCGATCACATCATCAGCAGCGCTCATGTCACGTATGTACATATGTGTACACAAAGGCACCACGGCACCTTACATCACAGCCAGTCGATAGTCATACACACAAGTACACGTGCACATGCCCATGAAAGACGCAATTAGACACAATCTGCGTGGAGTTTGTTATGAAAACGGTCTTAATACGAGAAACCACAAATTTGACAAACTATTCTTCCTTTGTTGATAAGAGAAATCAAATATCATTTTAACAAATATCTTGAAAAAAATTATTTTCCCTGACTTTCCAGAAGAAATAGATGGATTCCCTGACTTTCCCTGACTTTTTGCTTCTGGAAAAAGTATTTTGAAATTCCCTGACTTTCCAGAAATTCCATGACGCGTACGAGCCCTGTGATTGTGTGTGCAAAACATTCTGCAGGTTCAACCTCCTGTCATAAAGTCATCTTTTTAATGTGACGTTAATACTCAATTTACACAGAGTTCAGCACAAAGCACTCCTACACCTCTTTGACTTTATATGCCCTTTACTCTCTTATATCCAGAGTCACTGCCTGCCGAGACCGCACACGGAATGGCTGAGGGAGGCATAACTGTCATGGTAACCATTGTGTGCCCAGGAATTTCAAACATAATAATATGCTTGTACAATGCACTGCAGCTCACAGAACATAAGCTGTTTCTATATTTAGCGATTGTGTTTTCTTATCCAATAATTTTGCAAATGCGATCAAGACAGTTCAATGCACGTACTACGCATGCACTTTCAACCCAACCGGGTTGCGGTCACCGCTCCTGGATTGCTCTAAACATCAGTGACCGCTTATATACCATTTTTCACGCATGATGTCACAAAGTGCTGTAGTTTTCTCAAACAGAAATGGCTGCATCCAAACTTTAAAAATGTTTGAATTTTTGAAACTTTTGAATGGATTGTCTGATTTTCCTAAAACTTCGCCGATGAGTTCTACAAACATTGCTGCATTCCCTCGAGTCATATACATGCAGGTTTCATTATCCATGAAGTTTTCCTTCAGATACATTGTAGTAGTGCTATGTCTGTCCACAGATAACTGGATATGTGAGTCTCAACTGGAGTTCTTCAAATAGAAATTAGAGTGAATCAAACAGATCTAGGCACACAGGAGCATTGACCAACATTGCCTGGTGTAAAGGGGGAGTTCGTCCCTGCTAACCAGCATGATCTCAATGACCTCAATGACCTCTCTCAGTAGGGTCAAATAAAGGTAGAAAGAATGAAGGAAGGACATACAGAGATAGAGCAATAAAGAGAGAGAGAAAGAGATAGAGAGGGAGAGAGAAAGGAAGAGAGAAGGGGTGGACATGTATGTACATCTACACAGGACACACTGTAGTTGGATGTATGTTGACTGAGATGTACAAACAGACAGACAGATGTATGTACATCTACACAGGACACACTGTAGTTAGATGTATGTTGACAGAGATGTACAAACAGACAGACAGACAGCCAACAAAGAGAGGTAATGACACACCACCTAAAACTGTACATATCCACAGGCAGACCTGTGACATTAGCTGAACAGAGAGACAGTACAGAGACGAGATAAACAGACTTTTAAAAGGGGTGGGGAAGGCATTTCAATGGTGTCACCTAGTCTGAATTCATGCCTCCACTGAAGCCATAAAAATGCTTCCGTTGGGTACAGCATGGACCTATGGGTACAGGGAACGAATGATACTCCCAACGAAAATCCAAAGTACAAGAATACTGGATAACATAGCAACTCCCAGGGATCCCCCGAGCAGCCATGTACTTCCTGATATTACATCCCGGCACAGTTCAGAACACTTCTTCTGGGTACAAGTTGATCATGTATATTTGAAGTAGGTGAAACCAGTTGAGGCCTAAAATACACTGGCATATATGGATACGTCGTTGGATTTCAACTGGTGGATTCCCGACTCCATGTGCGTTCATGGGCCGTGAGATGGCAGGGTTGAGTTTCTGGCATCGAAGTTGACATTTTCACCTAATCGCTGTTGTCGACTACATGGCAAATAAAGTCCTCTGTCTTCAGTATCAATGTTTCTAGAATTTCAGCCACCCAATTTAACAAGAAGATTTCTCCGTGATATCATTTAATAGAGAATATACATGTGGCAGGGAAGAAAAGCTGAGGACTTCGATATCAAACAGGGAATCTACAACCACAGAACAAACTAACAAACAAATTTGTGAAAATGGTTCCTTTCATGCATAGACTGTGTCTGCATTTGCTGGTTCACTTTACAACAACAACAAAAAGAAAGAAAAATGTGTAAATTTACAAGTGAAGAACAAGAAGCCATTGTGAAACATAATTCTTTCTTCGTGAAAAAAAAAATACTGTTTAAGCTGTATATTTTGCATTTTAAAACATGCAGAAGTATTAAACTCCACCCATTGCTGTACTCCACAATTGCAAATTTAACCACTCACAAAAATGTCAGGAAGTCTGATCCGCAAAACATTAGACTCACTTTATATATGATATATTATATGGTAAACAGTTATAAGGAATAAAAAACACACAAAAGTTGGCTTTCTTCCACGATTATCTGCAGGTACAAAAACAAATGCAACAAAAACAGCCTTTTCTTCTATCCAGTATTTTGTAGACATTCCAAACACTGAAGGAGTTGTTTGGATGGTCTCATTATACTATCTAATAATATCTTGCATCTGCACAAGAAAATTTCTATATTTTATCTGGTTTTATAAAATTTTGATGTTCTTTTACATCATACAATAATATACTACCAAACTGATATCTACATGTAATTGAAAATGTCATTACTTACGTCATAACTAATGAAATAGTTGATTCATGGCATTCTCTTTGTGACACTACAAAAAGTAGCAGCTTCCACATTGTATCAATGCAGGCATCATGATAAACTTGGCAAAAAAAGAAAAATCACGGTTCACTATAATATTCTCTTTGAGAGTGCATAAAAAAACTATTTCCAAAAGACACATACTAAATGTTTTTAGCATCAACCTGACCTGCATTTATGTTTCGGAAGACTTCAGTCTATGACCCTTAAACATTATAAAATATCCTCTTTGACATTTCTTTTCTCTTTCTCTCCTGCCCCAACTCCTCAGGCAACTTCAGACATTCTACCTGCCTGACTCAGCTTTTATAGGGGAGACAGAGGTTACTTGCATCTTTGAAGGATTTTTTTTTTTTCTGGTCTGGATTGGCACGTAATATCTCACATAAATCAAAGAAAAACAGCCTTAGATTAGTTCACGCTTCAAAAAAAAAAAAATGAGCAAAACCATGTATTTACAGATGTTATTCAATATTGCTTAGAAAAAAAAATATAAACATTAGGAAAAAATTGTGGACTTCACAAAGGAGTTGCTGGACAGCAACTATCACAATTCCTCCTGACAAGCCTGACAGAAAAAAAAAAAAATCCTCTTTCGAAACATTTGAATTTACCCCAAGTCAGCATGCAAACGGGCAATAAAAATGGGGGAAAAAAGTACCAATAGATTTTGATCACATAACTTTCGGCAGTGCCAGATTTTACCCACACTTTTTACATGAAAATACTGATGTACAGTCACTGTACATAAACAGCATGGGAATGTTTACACTAAAACCCCACCCCCTAAATTGGAAAGTTTCATACTCCTGAATCTCTGCAAGGTTTGTCACTCTTTATAGTGCAGCTTTGAGCGAGAGGGCAGGCTTATAAGACACCTTTTTTTATTTATTCAAGGTCGTATATATTTCCACAAAGTATAAATGGACCTAACGATATGCATATACTGTATACGCTGAATATTTCGCGAGGTTTTTATTTTCGCGAATTTCGTGAGTCAGGTGCTATTCGCGAAATTAAAGGCAAGCGAAAAAATTGACTCTGATCTCGATATGAATGTGACATATTGGTATGCACATTTCTCCGTTCAGTTCAGTACTCCACGATCATGAATTTAACCACTTGCAAAATCGTCAGGGAGTCACGATTCGCGAAAAATTTAGACTCGCTAAATATATGGTGTATACAGTAATCAGATACATGTAGGACCACAATTAGGAGATTTATCCTTGCTTACTTCCTAGTAGTGTAGCTAGGAATAAGTGCTCCCATGTAATACCAAAGACAAACGGCATGGCCACAAAAGACCAAAGAGAGAGAGAGAACTGACACACAATATGTATGGTTTGCTCAGTACAAACTGGTTCTATAAAACAGATATTGCCTTTTTAAAGGTGTCATAAAAGACTTGACATCCTTGCAGGAATCACATTTTACACAAGAGATTATATTTTCCTGAAGTACTCCAGGTGTTTTTCCAGAAAAGTCTTGAATGGAAATATGTATTTGAATACTGATCAATGATCACAACAACAAAACAAATTCTGGCACTTCCTCCCAATCAATGTGTTTGCAGGCTGCTCTGGGGGTGTAGCTGTACTGGCATATTTACATGTAGTAGGGATCTGTGATCAGAAGTGAACTTACTGTAGCCTCTATTCAAGACCTTTATATGTTTCAACAAACTTCAAAACAGTGTGACCAAAGTCTTGCAGCACATAATATTTGTGGTAATCTTGTATGCTACAACAATCTCAAATACCTTGCATCTGTTGGATCTACTTCTTTGAGCACACTGGTAGAACAACTGTATCGGGTAATCTTCAGACACATTTTGCCAAAGCATACTGTAGGATTTACCTTCTTACATTGTACTGTAAAAGTGGATATTTTTGGGGGAGTAATTTTTTTGAGCTCGGCTGGGTAAGATGAAATTCGCGATGCTTTAATTCCGCAGAATCAGGATATTTACTACTGGAACATATGGCACGCAAAAATATTTGTGCGTTTATTTTCATGCTAGCTTCTGGTTGCGCAAAATGCGAAAAATTTCAACACCGCGAAAATTTCCACCTCTTACAGATATTTCTAGTAAGAGTCATGGTGAGGATTAGGACAG
This sequence comes from Diadema antillarum, assembly GCF_040938485.1. Classification (NCBI taxonomy): domain Eukaryota; kingdom Metazoa; phylum Echinodermata; class Echinoidea; order Diadematoida; family Diadematidae; genus Diadema; species Diadema antillarum. The sequence goes on from NW_027271026.1 coordinate 1,175,558, forward strand.
GGTTTTTTTTTTTACAGCAGGATCAATTATTACCCTCTCTATTGTGATCAATGCAAACATCTGAAACAGGCAGAGATTTCTTCACACAGAGGAACATTGCAAGATTTGATAACTGAACAAATAATAGTTTCATATAAAGCAGCATTTATACTTCAGCAACAAAAAGTGAACAAGAATGTGTTTTGTTGCTAAGTTGTAGTTCGACCGATGAAATTGAATGTTAAGACGGCAGACATACTATTGCATGCACTTGTTCTGATCATCGTGTGTCTGCCATGTCATCCATCTGCTAGAGCTACTTTGCCTCCATTTTCTTGCTCCCATCACCTCTACCCCTGCATCACAATCGATAACCTTGTCTATCCATAAGATGCAGCCATCAGCTCTCCGTCCCTTTCTCCCCCTCTCTATCGAGCACTCTCTGTCCATCTCCCCTTTTACCTCTCTCTCTCTCTCCTCCCTTCATTCTCTCCTACACACACACACACACACACACACACACACACAAATCATTCTCTTCCTCTCTTCTCTTTTTCTCTTCCCTCATCTCTTTTCCTGTATGTCTCTCTCACATATAAAAGACACACACACACACACACAACCATCTTCCCTATCTCTTTCTATTCTTTTCTGTCTGTCTGTCTCTCACTCTGTCTCTCTCTCTCTCTCTCTGACATACATAAACACACATACAAACATTAAGACAGAATGTAAACGAGGGTGGCTTGATCCCATCTATATCTATGCACACTCTGCTAGATCCATCGCCTTGCATCAGTCACATCACATACCTTCACATCCCGTATATTCATTACTCTTCATTCCCTATACAGCGTAGCCCTTATCCTGGCACTGGCATTATGGTGGATGTTTGGGGGGGGGGGGGAGGAAGGGGAACAAGAATAAAGGAGAATGTTGTTTAAAACTTAACATGCCACGGAAATATATCACAATATGTTTGCTCTTGTAATTTATGTATTCCTTGAGAAATCAATTATGTCCCCACAGAACGTCAACATGAAGACCTACATTCCCCTCTAGTGCATCTCTGTAGAGCTAACAACAATATCCTGCAGTGCTAGCATTCTCCATACAATCTACCTTTTCATCCACCAGGAGCAGTGGGTTTTATCCAGTAGATCCGGCAGTTTTAATCTACACAGCCCACTTCAATATTCAAGCGGAATTCTAGTCACCACGGGTTCATGACGTGCACGCAATGCCCATCAAGTTGTTATTATCGCAAACACGCCTCCCCCGGCAACTGAAGAGTACGTCGTCATGGAAACCGAGATGATGCCTCTCCTTCCTGACCCTCCGAGAGACAACAGATCAAAAAGAGCCATCTTGGTCATTGCTGGCGACTGTGTCCGCCTTGGGAACAGCAGCAATATATTTCCTTTCTCCTGTTGATTATTTTGTATCACGCATCAGCAAGATGGAAAATAAAAAGTAATCTGCCCAATTTTCACTTACCGCAAGAAGCATTGGTCACTTGGGGGCTACCAGCCTCTCAGACAACTCATTCCGGATGGTTTGCTCTCGACAATCAAAATATGCAGTTTATGCACTTAGCAAGTAACAGGTCTATGATTTACATCTACTTTATATCTTTGTAAATGGGCTTGGGCAGCAAACTGGTATTTTGGTATTGAGAGCCATTTCATGATGGTTTTTGATGAATATTTCAACACAATTAACACATTTCATTCATCAAAATCAGTTATTTCTCATTCAAGAGGACAATTACAGACTACCACCATTACATGTCCTTTTCACAAATAATGCTCACAACTGACAGACTTCTTAAGATAACTTTAAAGGACAAGTTCACCTTCATATACATGTGGATTGAGTGAAGGCAACAATGTTAGTAGAACACATCAGTGAAAGTTTGGGGAAAATCCGACAATCCGTTCAAAAGTTATGAATTTTTAAAATATTTGTACAATCACTGCTGGAGGAGAAGACTACTACAGTGTATGATGTCACATGCGTACAACGATATAAGGAAAATAAAAAGAGAATGTCACAAAACTTGACTTTTTGAATAGAGTGCACATTTCCTCGACTTGTTACTGACTTATGTTAGGGGTAATATTATTCCCCCTGACTTCTGAAAGAGAGAAGTCGAGTGTTCTTTTATTATGTGAGAAAAGTGAGAATATCTTGAATTTTCTTTATACTTTCTTTATATAGTTGTACTCATATGACATCACAAGGTATAGTAGTCTTCTCATCCAGCCATGACTGGGCAGAAACTTCAAAAATTCATAACTTTTGAACGGATTGTCCGATTTTCCTCAAACCCTCATTGATGTGTTCTACTAATATTACTGCATTCACTCAACCCACATGTCTCTGAGGGTGAACTTGTCCTTTAATATATCAAGATGATAGAAATGGGATTCTGTCCTCTGTATCCATCTTGCACAAATATTTATTAAATGCCTAGAAACTTTTTTTATTAACATTCATTTTTTTTACCATGCTGGTTCTAGTAATAGAGATCGAAGACAGGCATGTATTGTTTGAAGACAGTTGTTCTCGCATCATTTTGCTGTGATGCTCATTTCAAAGAATACTCCGCGCAATATTGGTGCAGGGATAACACCACTAGCAAAAGGCGCATTCTCATCAGAAGTACTATCGTACTAAATACCCAGGTGATTCGTAATACCATGGTCATAGACACTGCGGTAATTCACTTGGTACCATTCTCATTCACAAAATATCCTGGTATTTTGGGTTAAGCAATGCGCATGCACATATCTTCAATGGGAAAAGACATGAAGTGTGCCGAGTCAAGGAGAATTACACCGCTGTACGATCGGCTGTATTTCGTACCACGATTCACAAACAAATCTTGCATGTGTATTTCATGCAAAGTTTGAATCATTACCCTGAATAACATGATATTTTGCAGTCTATCTACGCTGACAAGAAATATCACGTAAATTACCATGTCATTGTAAATGTGAGTGCACCTTGATTTATCCATGTTTCTCAGCGTCCCTTGATTTCATTGTGGCACCATCCGAGGCTACGTTGCAATGACAATCATCATCAATACAATGCAATGTCATCGTGACGCTGCCACTGTAACGTACGCTGGTGGTTCTCATTTGCAACCATTCTTTTTTTTTTAAAGAGGGGTGGGGTTCTATCAAACAAAGAATGTAGACATGTTTACGGTAGCCCTAATTGACAAGATTCCACAGCAGACACTATATCACAACACTTGCATGCTTGCGGTTGGTCATAACATGCCATACTGTCGCGAGAGACATCTCCCTGCCTCTGTCTCACTGTATGGACACCTACCCTGAGGGGAAGGATGGATATTCATGGTATTGCTTTATCGCTGGAATATCAGCTACACTAGCACCACCTATTGATGTAGATTCTTGGGGTTCCACTGGTCAGCTGATCATGCAATTTCACACAATCCTGGAGGGTTTACTATTCAAGACGTCATCTAACCATGCCCAATTATTAGCAGTTCTCACTGGCTATTTAAATGATAGGAGAAAGGAATTTATGGTAATTTATAAAAACCATTCTTTTGTTCACATTCGATCAGAAACCCACTGCTGGCAAGCTTGAAATCCTTGTGGTAAAGTATGCACTATCTGTACTTCACCTGCCAATAGCCAGTTGACAAACAGATCAGTAAATACAACCTTATGCTAAAGTTTATGCAAACAAGTTCACACTTAAATACATTGGTGCCAGCTTACTTGCTTGAACTTAAAATTTTACTACTTGTGACGACTTTTAATAGCCATTACTTGTCGTTCCAACACATGAATCTGAGCAAAATTTCTTGATGCTGTAACAATCTTTCCACAATGAAATGTGAGCGTGAATGGCTCTCATCAAGAGAAAGTACTGACTTGCATGGCTAATGTTTGGCTAATAGAGTAAGACCTTTCCTATAAGGAGTTAAAGGGGACCTCTGGATGATTTTCAGACTTTTACATTTGAACAACTATAAATTAGCTAAACTGAGTACAGAGTTTCAGCATTTATAGTGATTGGGATGAGGAATAAGAATGTTTTCAAAATCTATAACAAATTGCAGTGAACAAGGATGGTGACATGGCAGCCTCACCATAAGAATGTAAGAATTGGGGCTCAAGGAAGCAGAACAAAAGAAAAAGGCATGTATGGATTTTTCACAGGTGAACTTGTTGAGCAAGTGGTATTGTAATGGAATTACACTGCTACATTTCTGAAATATATGAGGCTCTGATGTCATCAACACAGTTCAGTGTAATTTGTTTAAGATTTTTAATTTATTGGTTTCTCTGCTCAAGGATCACAATAAATTCCACGAATCTATACATGGAACTGTCGATTTATGTACTACATGATGTGAAATTATGAAAATCGTCCGGAATGCCCCTTTAAGGTAACTTCTAAGTCACATTACGTGCTTTAAGAAGACAAACAAGAGGGGGGGGGGGGAGGGGCAAAGATTACTTCAAATTCTTATTTTCCAATGATCTACATAGGTAGGAAAAACGTCAACATATTAAAATTTGATGTTGTTAGGGAGCTTTCACATAAAATTTTAGCAGGAATCAGAAGTAATAGTTATGAGAAGGTCCCATCTCAGAATTAGCCTGTCATTCTATACAATGCCATTTTTTTTTTCCTTTACTCATTACAAGCATTTGATGCTCTACCACAGTTTTAAGATGTTTGTCGCCAGACCCCTGGATAAGTCAGGATTTAACACTTTCAGATTCTCGTCTCTAACTGTCATTGCCTTTGTACAGTGATATCTCACCTTTAGCTATGGTGGGGTTAACCTTATGTTTGTTGCTGCTTGTCTTACCACGACTCGGTGGAAAAAAAAAAAAATGGGTGCTTGATATTGGAGGCGACTCAGCCACATTGGCTGGGGATCAATATCAATTTCCTGCAGCAGAACGAAAGGCAAATCCGCGGCAATGCACGCACAGAATCATCACATACTCTTTGAGTGTAGAAATAAAAGTGCACATGTGTGTACCATGTGTCTGCATCTGGGTGCATGTATGTGTGTATTTCAAGGTATACACCACAAGCAGTGCGAAAGAAATATGACAGTTTTCTCTCCCTTTATACTTGAAGTCAAATATGCATAGGGGAAGGAATCTTCAAAGGTCTAGTCTTATTTAGACATACCATTGTAGTTTGGAATAAAAGTTGCATTTATATAGAAAACGAATGATTTTTTTGAATTGGTATCCATACAAGAACATTGATTCAACTGTCTTTCCTGCTAATAGTATCATACTGAAGAAATATCATGTTCACAACCGATTGAACAACAAATAGTCATAAACTATTACAACTGATTGACAAATTGCCCTATATTGACAAAAATAAGCACTGAATTGATCAGTGTTTTAGTAGTAGCCATGACAAAAGAAATAATGGGCATACCCCCTCAAGCAGGATTTGAACTTATGACCTCCTGTTCACCTGGCAGGCATCTTATCCACTAGACCACCAAGCTTCCAGCGAACAGCCAGTGCTGGTTCTAATCCTTATACCATGCAGCGTGTACTCCGTCATTATTCATATTGATGAAATTCTTGTATCAAGTTTTTACCATTGCAACTGATTGACAAATTGATTATCACATACTGATCAATTCAGTGCTTATTTGCATGGACGTAAGACAATTTGTCAATCAGTTGCAATACAAACAACTTGACACAACAATTTCATCAATTTGAAAGGCATAAACGAATCAAAAACGTTTTTAAACTTTTTTGTTGTTTTGGTACTCTGACAAGTCAGAGTACAAAATGAAAATGTTTACAATTTTAATATTTCTTTTGTTTGGGGCTTTCTTTATCGCAAATCATAATCTTTTACAGTAATCATCATGCAACTGTTATGGTATTTCTTACCTTATCATTTGACACATTAAGAAACAAAAAAAAAACAAACCAAACCTAGTATTTCAACATTAGTTTCACCTGATCTGTTATAGTTCATTCACCGATGATTTCCCACACTATTTGAATAAAGAATGCATGTCATCCAACTATGACATTCAGTAAATTCATTCATCAAACATTGATTCCCACCCTGTTTTACATGAAATGTTAATCCCTCACATCAAAGCTATCATAGCCCTACAATTGTCAAAGTTCTAGACCATGGGGACCCTGTAGAGACATTCGAGAGACTGTTCAGTATGTCATGGTCTGAAACTCTGGGGAATCATGAAATATATTCCGTAAGTCTCAATTCAACAGGATGGAGCACTAATATGCAATTATCACATGACACAGGCATGTAAGATACCCTGCAGGGCACCAAAGAAAACAAAACAAAAACAAAACATGTTCAGATCTAAAACATATTCAGATCTAAACCACTGAGCAAGCCGAGAATGCTGATAGCGTTTATGCTACCAATAATGACACCTCAATACCAGCAGAGAAACAGACATGATCACTTACTATGTGTTTTTATTTGTTTTCAAATTACCATTTCCCTTCTTCACGGGCAAGCTGGCCACGTGAGTCAAACAGCACAAGTCAAGGAATCCCTTTTAAATGCATTTCAATGGCTGTTTGAAAATTTAACGAGGATATGACATGGAAAACATTTCTTATTATCTTTGACAGAACGACAAGCATCATTGATTCATCTGTCATGATCTACCCATGCACGAGTGATTACATCCACGCAGCGGTCATAAGTATTCAATTAACAACCCAGGAATTCTGTCCGACGGACTGGCTATATCACGATGATCATTAGGCTAATTGAGTTACAATGAGAGGGGTCGTAGGTCATAATAGTGCCTGTGATGTATTCTCTTATTCTTGTGTACCAAACTAAAGGATATATATACAGTGCCTCTCCTATGCTGACAAGTTGAGAACATGGAAAGTTCCACAGAACTTATCTTGCACAACTTAAAATAATTGAGGACCTGGAGATCAAACTATTTTATCTTATTTTTAATGTTATTCTTTTTCTTTTTGTCATTTGGTTCTGGGAATAAAAGGTTTCGATAAACTACAAAGACATAAAAGGCAAGCTATAGAACACTTCCCAGGGTCTGGAAGCATTTAGCCCACTTCCACCGCCCTATTATCAGGGACGGGAACCGCCTAATGCCTACGTCAAACCAGTTAATGAATGAGAGGGAAAATTCAATTACAGGAAATAAGACCCCCCACCTCCAGCAGAGTAGATCGGTTTGGTGGTGCATGCGGCAAAAGACTAAATCATGGCACCACTGGACGACTAGTAGTAGTGTCTGTTGCTCTGTGCAAGGCGACAGTGTCCTCATACCTTTTGGAAGAATTCTCAAAGTTCATCACATTAATGTGTGCTTACTGCTGTAATATCATAACTTACATACACACACACACACACACACACACACACACACATGCACACACATGCACACATCAAATTACAGAAAACAATAAAAAGAGACCCCAGAATAGAATGCAATCACAGTAATACAATGTGTACAAGTATAAAGTGACTTCATAAACCTGTATAAAACAGATGGTGGCTTTTGATCGCAAATATTTGAATTATGTACATGTCGCTATTCACTCTTCCAAATTGCTCCAGGCTGAAATGTGTAAACATTGTGAAATACAGATTTGTTGTTATTAATGTGCAGTGTGCACTTACGACTGGATAACAACTTTTGATTTATATGCATTTCAGCTGCTTGCAGTAAATTGCTAAACATTTACAGACTCTGTAAAGCTCAGCAAATTTTTAACTGAAAAATAGCAGTTACAAGATTATACTGAGAAAAAAAAAGTGCTGAATCTATTTTAGCAGCATCATAATCTATAATCCTGCTTTATTCGTGCACTTGTAATGCAAAGCAGTTTAAAATTAATTTACTCATTTCTTTTTTTGTTAGTGCATGTGCTGGTAGTACTTCTGAAATATGTATCATTTCCAGAGAGCCCAGCACAGCAGAGAGTTAAATACACAGATATGGGTGCCCCGGTGGCCATGGCAATTGCACCTGCGAAGTAACATTAGAGCGGCTACATCGCCGCAATATCCAAATTGGATTTTGTAATCCAATGCACATTTGTCGCATTTCGATATTAGAAACGTATACCTGGAAATGAAATTGAGGGTTCTTGATGACTGGCGCCAGCCTTTGATGAAAAATCTTTCACAGACGCTACTTGCGTGTCAGAATGCATTATGATTGAAGTGATTTTTTTTCTCTTTTTTGTTGTTGTCCAGGAACAGAAAGAAATCAAGCAGATGCGAAATTTATTGGGTCTCTGACATTAGCTTCCTATAGATATCCTCTCATACACTTCAAAGTGGTGATACATGTATCTGTTAGCATGATACTCTTCAAATACGAATAAGGGCACATCGCTGGAATGCATACTACTGACTAATTTACCTGGCCAAAGATAATTGCTTTCCAAAATCAAACTGAAGTATGGAGAGCATAAGCACAATTTTGTGCAATCACTGATTAAAAATACCTTACGAGTTTCCCTTTCTATGAACAGAAAAAAAAAAGGAAGAAGAATAAAAGGAGGCTAAGTTTTGGAGATATTAAAACAAGTGCTGCAGCAGATATGATAGTAGATTGACAGATTTCTAATTCTTATGCCTTTAACAAACACGGATATAATACCTTGTACTCAAGATTTTTCAATGACCACAACTTGTGCAAAGATAAATCAGCATTCTTGATTCTTATAGCATGCACTTTACAGACTATACACGGACTATCAGGACAACAACAACTGAATTGACAAAATAATTGGACTTGTCTGGCCCTCAAGCAAGAAAAATCATGGGAGGAAAGGGGAAAATAACATGCGTCGCAATGAAAGGTGACCTACATGCAAAATTGATATCTTAGCCAGCATAAGTAGATATGAACCGAGTCCCAGTGCGCTGTGTGCGATCATGCGTTGTAAACACGCTCGAGCGTCATCTAAACACCGCTACTACACGAGGCCGGTCTCACTGAGATACACCCTTAACCCTGGAGCTCCTGAACCACAAGCGGTTGCCCATCTCGAAAGTCACTGAACCGCCCAAGGTCACTCTCTCGTAGGTGTGTGTGTGTGTGTGTGTGTGCGTATGGGTGTGTGGGTGTGTGCTTATGCATGTGGGGGTACAGTACATGTGAATATGTGTGTGTTTCTTTGCCTGGTTCACAGCATATGATCATCCTTGCATCATCAGTATCCTCTGAAATTACATCTCTGTCTAGTATACACAAGCAATTTTTCCACACCCATGCAAGACTGGATGAAAGTTGCCAACTTTCTTTAGTGTGTATCTAGGGGTAACACTGAAAAAAAAAAAATCTGTATGCAACAGAGTTTGGGTTCATGTTCGGGTGGGGTGTTCCTCAGTGTGCTGGTGCAGCAAAAGCCAGCTAGGGAGGGTCTACCATGCAACAGTCCCAAGTCAAAGTACAACTGAAAGGCTGTTTGCTAAAAATAAGGGGTCCATAAGTGACATTATTAAAGGGAAGATAAACCCCAAGAACAATGTGGATTGAGTGAAAGCAGCAACATTAGTAGAACACATCAGTGAAAGTTTGAAGAAAATCGGACAATCGATGCAAAAGTTATGAATTTTTAAAGTTTTGGTGTTGGAACCGCTGGATGAGGAGACTACTAGAGGTAATGACGTATGAGTGGACAACAATACCAAGAAAATATAAAGAAAATATTACAAAAATCCATTTTTCATGAAAATTACAAATTCCATCAACTTGATATTGACATATGTTAAGGGTAGCAATTATTCCCCCTGCTTTCTGAAAGCGGTTGGTCCACTGCTCTTTCATAATTCTAGAAAAGTGAATTTTTGTTGAATTTCCTTTATATCTTGTTTGTATTGTTGTCCACTCATACGTCATATCCTCTAGTAGTCTCCTCATCCAGCGGTTCCAACACCAAAACTTTAAAAATTCATAACTTTTGCATCGATTGTCCGATTTTCCTCAAACTTTCACTGATGTGTTCTACTAATGTTGCTGCTTTCACTCAATCCACATTGCTCTTTGGGTTTACCTTCCCTTTAACAGTATCCTATGATCCAGTATAAACAGGAAACACATCACATTCTTTATAATATTGTATCGCAAAATAAAGAAAAAGTACCAAAAAGATATTCTGCATTCATGTAATTCTTGAGCTAAAGTACAAATTTACGTGTTATGTATAGAAACACTCCCAGTCACAAGATTCCTGCAAGAGCACATGCTTTAAAACTTCCATCGCTAGCTATTCCTCCTGTTACTATCATCAACTCACTTCTCAGAAGGACCCACAAGAGAGTAAAGTCATCAATCTCTGATTTCCTTTATACATGGATCCACTTATTTTCCCCATTCCAACATGTCATCCCACAATCATTACACGCTCCTTCCTTCTCTGACTAGCAAACATACACTGTACATTGTATATACACACATTATAATGGCTTACATTCTTTGATGTACTATTCCCATTCCAAGGATCACAATCTTTCCTATATACATTTCAGTCTACAAAACACTGGCTGACTATTTTGAATAGTTTTGCTTGATTCCCCTCCCCCCCCCCCCTCACCACCCCATACAACTGTACCAAAGCAGTAATATTTTTACACAAAACCTTTGAAGGTTTTAGCTTTACAACATGATGTCCATGTGTCAGTAATGATAATATTTAAATACATCTCTCATATGTCACGTTAAATAATGTTTCATATATCTATTTTGACTTCTTTACCCACCACAACATATTTTGGCAAAATGTTATAAGTCACTTACTGATCCTTCCCATCTTCATAGAAGTGCTATCTCTTTGTGACATTCTATAGTCTAAATGCATTTCAGTATTTACACACATTCTAACTTTTTTCTTCTAGGCTTTATCACACCTTTTCAATGGTAGGACTGAATTTTAAAAGTGATATTACAGCCCAAACAAAGTTCTGGTACGCCTGCAAAAGTTGTCAAATTTCGCTCCCAAATGTGAACGTATGCTTAGGAAATGTGCAGGATAACGATGTTATTACAAGATATTCGATGGGTAACGACGAAAATGCGAAATATCAACCAAAAAGGTTCAGTCTCAGAACTTACCCGAACGGGGTCAGGCTAAACTCGGACTCGGGGATAACTCGGCTTCGCTTTGACGGCGGGGTGAGTTATAATGGTTGTCCCTCTGATTGTACAGTGTTGTCCTATGGGAGCGGCCTGTATAAACTAGCGCTTCGTGTTCTGGCTACTCGCAGTAATGGTCCGAGTTGTTACAACGCGCGCATCAAAAACCTCTTTTGCGCGCATGCAAAATTAGTGTGCGCCGAAAGGCGCTTGATAAACAACAAAAACTCCAAAGACCGCGCGTCTCAGCAACTGAGGACCGCGCGCTGTCATTTTTGTTTTGTTTTGTATAGGATTACGTTAGCACGCACTTTCCTGTCCATTCAGTTAGGCCTCATTTGGTATTATGCAGTGGCCAGTAGAATGTGGCGATCACTTACTGCGTGTGAATTGTCTGAAGTAGGGTCGAATTTTTCCCGAGCCCGAGTTAGTCTGGAGCCTTCTGGAATAAAAGTCGGTTTTCCTACTATTATTATTTTTCTCAAAATACTCCAAAAGGACTCATCATTCCGGCAAACCGCGTCAGCCAGGTAAGTTTCTTAGTGGACTCTTTCGGTATATTGCAAGCAAAAATGAAATGGTGCTAGACGGGTTCTCGAGCACTTACCGAAACTTAGTTTTCACTTTAAACAATGACATGTTCACCCTTAGAAAGAAGAAAAAAAGACAGCAGGAAATTACAGAAAACTGGGGATCAATCTGCCTTTAGCATCCTTCAGCCGAGGCCAAGGATGATACAGACTTTGCTCACTTCTCGGGGACATGTCTACATCTTTTCTGCAGCTCAGACTGCTCTAGAAGTGATATCCACCATTCAGGAAACATGTACTACATTTCATTAACATTTCCAAGATCATTACACCAAGCAGATTCAGATGTTGACCTTTCCTGCATTGTACAATGTACATCAGGCATCGGCAGCCCTCTCCCCTCGCAGCCATCCCTCACGCGATACGCCCGCCCGCACAGCACAACAGCCATGGATGTTTACGCGGCTCTGAGCTGCGCTCGATCTGCGGAGCTGATTGAGGAACCCTTGCGAAAACTTCTTGAGATAGGCATCAGCTACTGGCTTGGTTGAGTGTAATCCTATGTGTCCCACCTCTCTCACTAGCTTCCCCTCCTCTCACTCCCTTCGCCATGTTGACTCGACCCAGCTTCTCGCAGAAAAGATGGGAATCAGATTTTTAGCTAAAAATGCAATGCACGTTGTCACCGGCAATAAAATGAGCTTGTACATTTTAATGTTATGTCGTTATTGCAGAAAAATTCCTCGGAAAGACCTCCCAAATGATTTCATTCTGATCAGTAAAACAGCACGTGTATTTTTTGAGGGGGAGGGGCAAAAACTTGCCTCAGAATCCACCCGAATTTCCGTCGGATGATGCTGGAAGAAGAATTCACCCTATCACTGCAAAGATTCCTAAATGTTTTCTATTTTTAAATGTGTATTGCATGAGACGGCTGATGCAATTCAGCGAAAGAGCACATAAATGATATTCAAGGCGATGCACAGAAGAGATAACAAACCATGCCTTTGATGGACAAGCAAAGAATATAGCTTCAGCATTTCATTAACTGTTAATAAATCATTTCATTTTTTCCCCCGACCATCTCTTATTTCATCATCATTCATGATACACGTCTCTACCTACTCCCCTCCTCTACAGCATCTTCCGCATATTGACATTTATTGCGCATTAATAAACATACCCAGGCAACGCACTCGTGAGGGTCCTTGCCTGCGCCAAGATAAGAGTGCATCTTTTGAAATTTCCCCATCCTACTATGATGCTTAGCTATCACATACATGCATAAACTTGTTCTTGCCCTGCAGTTTTTTTCATCAAATATTTGCAAGCAGCTCAAATGGAATGCAGAAATAAAAAAAATAAAATAAGCAAAAACAAAACAAGACAGAAAGCATCCAAACAAAAATGAAAATGAGGGGGAAAAAATTCCTTCCGAGCAGAGATGCACTGGCAGTGGTTCATTATTGTAATAGCGCTTCTTTCAGCCCGGGATGAAAATGCCAAGCTTTTAATTAAACCCCTCATCAAGGAGGACACACGCGACGCTATGTCGTCACCCAGAAAAAAAAAATTGGCAGGAAAATACACATAATATAAGAGAGCACACATATTTTTGTGCCTTGTGCAACAGTAGAGAACTGCATTGCCTTCGTTTGCTTTGTTGTTACACTCATGCTTTGGATATCATCAAAGCTCCTTTTGGGAATGAAACCATGATGAAAATACAATACTTATGAGAGTGAAACCATGATGAAAATACAATACTTATGAGAGTTGTGATGTGAAATCATCACTGCCTCATCTAGATTGCATGGTTCCACGACATTTGCTCCCGTGAGAATTGCTTGACAATTGCTCCCATGAAATATCTGCACGCTACGCCAAAGATAAATTCCATCCACAAACATAACCCTAACCCTTTATCCAAACCCTCACATCAAACTAAACCTAAATCCCTATCACAACCCTAACCCTAACCCCTACGTCCCTGGAGGAAAAAAAGAAAGGAGCAATTGTCGCAGGAGCAAATGTCATGTCACTATGCTAACTTGTATGTGTGGCTATGCCCAGTATTACAAGGGCTCAACACTAACTTTTTTGTCTGGTGGCCTGTTCGGGCTACTAAAATCTTTAAATGTGATATTTTGGTGGCCCAAAAATGAAATGCAGTGGTATGAAATAAAAGAAAATCTAAATTTCATTTTGAATTTCAGCTGCCTGATCAGGCCACCAAAAGATACCCTTTTTAAAAATTTGGTGGCCTCACAGAATTTTTTTAAGTGGCTCCTGGCCACAGGGCCACCACTAATGTTGAGCCCTGATTACTGTTTCGTGAAAAAATGCAAAAACTTACATTCCACATTTAATACTAACATCATGCCCAATTTGAATAGAATAAGTACTGCTCTGGTTGTTTTTTAATCAGCTCTATATAACTGATCTCTATTCAGCTCTATTCAACTCTAAATGAACATGAACAGTGCTCCAAAGATTATATTCCCCCTCTTCTGTTCTCACCTATCCTCTATCTTTATCTCCTTCTCACATCTGCCCTGGTTTTGACCAAAAAAAAAAAAAAAAAAAAGACAAGGAGAAGAAGACATAACTCATGAAGGATTTGGTAAACATTAGCAGTGAAAACAAACACCATCGATGTAAAATAGCCACGCCAATCTTTTGAGTCTTTCATCTGAAAGCGGTAGACTGTCAATGGGCCGGGAGTGTTTGACTAGCAACAGTGTCTGGCACCTAAGCAGTGTTTTTAATGTAGTCTATCTGTCAATCTGTCTTCCACGACACCTACGGTACCTCTCAATTTCAGCTGAGATTTGAGCAACCTGGGCAAACTACACACAGTATAGCAGAGAAGAATGGCTTCTTTAAAATCTTTGCTTGTTGACGATATGCAACTGAGCAATCTAATGAATTTTATTTGCTGCTAAATGTACCCCACCCCCCCCCCCCCCCCCCCCCCCCCCCCGCTTTTATCACTCTTTTGATACAGTAACTGTCTTTCATACAGAGATGGAACGCCCGGTGCTTGTTTTTCATGGAAGGGACAAATGGTAAATGCATTATATAGTGAAAAAGGGGCTTTTCCAGACTAGACAAAGTGTACAAACTACATGTGTTTATGGTGCTAACAAGTGTGAACATTACAACAACAAAAAATAACCTGGAGAACCCACTCCTCCCCCCTCCCCTTGGTCCCTCTAGACCACATAGATTTCTTCCAATCATCCAATGTTTATTCTGCCGTACTACACACAAGTATGGACAACAGGACAAACAAATCATTAGAGCACGTATGAAAGTGTATGTGTGTGTGTGTGTGTGTGTGTGTCACAATCACAGCTACTTGTCATTATAAGAGATGAACTGGATTTTCAATCACATCTCCTTGAAATAAAATCAAGAAATTGAGGCATACTTCGCACTAATCAGAAGAATGGGTCTCAGTAAGTCATTTTCAACTCCCCCCCCCCCGCCCCCTCAAAAGAAATATATATAAATATATATGTTTTTTTTTTTTTTTTTTGTAAGCAACATTCAACAGTTTAACTTACTGCTGCATCTCTTTTTTTTTTGCTTGCTTTTTCACAGGTTTGTAAAAAACAACAAAAACAGAAGTACAACCAGCAAAACATATACAAGTGTGGTACTCATAATGAAAATTCTCTTGTCACATTGGATAGTGGAATGCTCTTTTTGGTGAGACAACTACGATCTGGTTTTAACTTTCTGATACTGACATTCACAGTCCACTGGTGATGAAGCCATACAGAAGAAAGAATACTGCTGCAACTCTACACTGATTGAACTCGACATTACGAGGATGAAATCAACACCTCAGCTAATGCTGCACTTTCTCCGTAATGGACGAGTAGGTGTACTGAGACGTTTTTAGATTTGTCGGAGCAGCAGATACAGCCTATATGATCCTGATTTGTATGTATTCCTCACACGTGTATGAACCTTTCGAAATAGATGAACAATCTTGTTATACCAAGAAACATTTCCTCTCCCACTACAGCTGTACTTTGCTTCTTCTTATAAAATGAATATGAGCCACACACGTGCACACACACACACGCACACACACACACACACACACACATACACACACACAAAGACTCAACCATTTAGTGAAGACATTTACAAGGAACTTTCCTATTTTTTACTCAGTGCTGGGCAGTAATCTTATTCATGGAGAGCAAAGTTTGGATACAATAAAAAGTAAGTTCCTGAATGAGTGAGTGACAAGTTTAAATACAGAGCCCATGATGTGGTAATGTACATACTATGTACAATTCAGCTGTGAAGCAAAATGCTGAAGCAGTGTTGCTTGGATCAGTGAAAAGTACACTCCGTGAATGAAACCATCATTATGGCCACGCACATTGAAATGATGATCAGGGCTGGATGCACTCCCCTCCAGCCAACGTGATCTGCATGGAGCCCATTGAGACGCAATCCAACCTCCGGCACTTAACACCGCGGCCACGGCCACGCCACGTTCGCCGACTGCGTTAACGCAGGAAGCCCTTAATGCCAGGCGCCTTCCTGTACGAAGTCCCTTCCAAGGCCAGTTGCGTCTTCTTTAGATGGTAACGTACTTAGTGGTAGAAGATGGTTGGTAGGGCTGGGATTTCCTTGTACTCTCTCAAAGATATTAACCTCTGCTTGCCTGTGAAAGGCACCATTCAGAAAGGAGCTTGCCGGAATGAGCTGCCTGAAAATTTGCCTATGGGCTTCGTGGGAATTAATCCAAAGAAACAATGACAAAGTAATTAACAAACATTTTCTTCAGCCCTGTAGTATCAAGAGCATTTGGGGAAATGATGCATCAACTTAGATTTGCAGCTGTTTGGTATACCATGCTGCAGTGTGCTTTACTTTATTACATTTTATACATCACAAAAATTCACATGAGAGGGACCTGGTGGAATCTGATAAATTCATCCACAAACAATTCCTCACAAGAAGATGATAGATCAAGACAGAAGCTGATGAATTCCATGCAGACATTTTCCCCTGAAGACGTCCGTACCATAATCCCTGTACCCCCCCCCCCCCCAAATGCCAAAATAACAATGCCAGAACAGGCGGTCTTCCCTAACTGTGCAGACAAATCAGTAAACCATCAACCATATCAGTACTACAACAATGATTCTAAATTAGAAATTATAGACGTGGTATTGGAAAGGAGTGGGTCTTGAGACACTTATTAGAAACAAAAACTCATACAGATCATTTTTTCTCTTTCTGTCGAGTCTAATTTTGACATCGTACTTTCTACTATGTGCCTATTGCCTAGCGCACAAAGTACACTCTCACATACTGTGTTGTTGTGTCTTATTGTGTGGGCATCTTGGCACAATTTTGTGTCATGTTGTCCTTTTTTTAAGTGCAGCAGAGATCCTGTGAGCCCAGAACAACTCCAATCTTCACAGAAAGTGGGTGACAAGAATAGACTTAATGGCAATATCCCTGATGTATTAGTGTCCTACCATTCACTTCGAGGCCTACAAAGCCGGTTTATCCAGTGTGGCTTTTTATTCCTAACATATCAAATATTGAACAATTGGCAACCAATGTCAACAGGAGCTTGTGGCTATGTTGACAATAAAACAAAAAAGAGGAGGGGGAAGCTCCCTCCCACACGACTGCATCCAAGTGATTTCATTTCCGCTGCCATCAGCTAGCAACTTACCCGAGATAAGACATCTTTCCCCCTATGGATGTATCCTAGCAACTGTATCTTTTTTCCTCTCTTTCTTCTATTACATTTAACCTGTCTTCAGTTCTGAGGAAACAGCATCTACTCTGATGAAATTCTTTGAAGTGGTACTGAACATATTGGTAAACAACGCAGCCTAGCATAAGATGGTGCAACCATGTCTTTTACCCATCTCAAAGGTGTTGACTACCCTCTCATTTCCTTCTTAGGACAGACTTCCCGATAGCTATACAAGTCCATGTACAATGTACACAGTAAAGAGCACATGGCACATTCCCCCCCCCCCCCCCACTTCCACTCCCATGGCCATGCAAAATGAAGATATTCTTTTGAGTTTCCTATCAGTTCTGAAGGGCTATGAGGTACTTCCCAGTCCTCAGGTTGTAAGATTTCCTCTTCAAAGCACACTTATTCCAAAAGCACGCGCAGTGCCTATTGTAAACAAATTTGACGCATTAAAGTTTGTGTGTCCCATCGGCAACTCTGAAAATTAGATTCTTTTCACAAGCCAGTATATTGTAGAGGTAGGTAATTCAGGCCTTTCCTCAGAATGATAAAACTGGAGACTTCTTCATGATGGAGGGGGAATGAATATTTCAGATTTTAATTGAATTCACCTACCCCCCCCCCCCCAAAAAAAAAAAAAAAAAAAAAATGCAGTTGGTATTCTCGGTACTAAAGGGGAGCATAATCTTGAGTGTCATGGCGTTCGTTTTTCATTTCTTAAAAAAACAAACAAACCCAAAACTCTGAAGTATATTAATTACCATTTCATACACAATGTTGGGAGACATTCTTCAACCATGCAAAATTCTGTGACGTTTGCGACAGGGATAATGTGCGACTTTTCAGCACAGGAGTCAGTCCAGCTTACCCATGATATTTTCATGTTTCATCAATTTGTTATTATCATTAGCCAGCTTCTATCAAAGTATCATTTTTGTTTGTACATACTCACATACCCAAGGAGGGTGATTTGAGTGCAGTAAACAAATGATATTCAATACACACATTGCATGCTGCAAAGCATAGACACAATGAGTGATTAAAACTGTACTACCCCTACAGTGTATGTTAAAAAAGCCATTAATTAGGATGCAGCGAGAAAGAGAGAGAAGAAAACACATGGAATGAGAAAAATGTAATGGTAATAACATACGAAACAGAGCAAACTGAATAACTCAATAAACTTAATAAACTTACAGGGAGTTATAGCTACGACTTTTTATTGTTCACACCTCCTTACTTCACGGCATCTCTGCTTCACGCCCAAATATGACGTGCGCATTTAGACGTTAAATCTTTAAAGAAGTTAAGTAACCATGCATGCATCTTATATCCACACGATCACTTGTCACTGGCGCTGATAACGCTGGCCTGTGCGTCGACAGGGAGAGCGGGCCCACTGTCTGACGCTTCATCGACTCACTAATCAATAGAACTGACAACGGGCGAGATGGCATTTGGGATTGGGTGTTCATTATGGGAAGGGAGCATCCTCACTCGTGCGCATCACAGAGGTAAACATGCACTTAAGGCATCAGCTGCCGTATCACAAGAATATTCACAGCAAAAACAAACAAACAAACAAACAAACACAAAATAAAAAGCAAAACAAACACACACACAAAAAAAACAAAAAATAAAAAACAAGACAAACAAAAAGTAAAGAAACCTAAGCTCAGACACTCATGGTACATTTTCACAGGAGATGTCCAAATAAATAATCTGTTTGTACTCTGTATTTTGTATCAAGAAAGCACTAAATTAAGCTTAACATTTGTCACAATATCATCGCAGGTGTATTTCAGAATTTGATCGTAATTCCTTCTTTAAACAATGAAGTACATACATTTAGAGGAGACAAAGACATGCTACATTGTACATGTATGTACAGATGAAGTGAAATATTCATATAAAGTGCTGCCAGTGTTGTAATACTTTTTCTGAAAAAAAAAAGTTATGATGCACAAAAGTTTATAAATACTATAGCTTGTGGATGAATCAATGTATGATTTTAGTGTAAAAGGCGTACTTGGTAGAATCAATGCAAAGGAAAATCATATGACAAACATAATTAGAAGAGCTCCTTAACCATCCTGTCACACTGACACTTGAGGCCAAATCGTACCAATCTTCCATTTTTAAACTAAACTGTTTGAATTCAATCTCTCATAAAAGCAATGTGAGATTATTATGTAATATTCATCTCCACATGTGCTCATACAAGAATATCAGAACAGGGTATACTGGTACACCTTCATACATGTACAATGTGCTGCGTATGCTGCCAAAGTTTGTTTGATTTTAGTGCAAATTTGTAGTAAGTCAAAGGTTGAGCTACAGTGTATCTCTAAAAAGATGCTTGCATGTTTATATAGTAACTTGGAAGTTCTATTGCATCAAACTGCACAGAAATGTTCCTTTCACAAGTACTTTGTAGACTGTATGCATGTTGTAAATACACGCAGACACACATGCACTTCAAAAGAGAAAAACTGAAAGAACTGTTTGATAAACAAAGAAAGAAGTGAGAAAGGAAACAAGATAAAGGCTGTTCAAAAGACATAGTGTTTTTTCTGTGCATTGTGTGTTGTGTGTGAGTGTGTGTGTGTGAGTGTGTGTGTGTGTGGGTGTGTGTGTGTGTGTGTGTACTAGTGGAGTGCAGCACAATCTGAACATCTTGCATAATTTGTCACAGCCACTGTACACGAATGCCTATCTCTGCAAGTAGAGTGGTGCGTTTTCAATCCAAACCAAAATCAATGGTGCGGTTGTCTGAAAAAAGGAAAAAAAAAAGTGAGACTCCATTCCATGGACAGACGAAAACACTGTGCAGCCGCCGTCCCGCGGAGAGAAATCGAAGGACTTCATTATTCTCAGTTCTCCTCACATCTCATGAAGATTTCATGAGTCCTGCCATTAATTCCACCCATCACACAGACTGGAGGGCTGCGCCAGTTTGCGGGGCAGTCGGATGAAAGTTTGATGGGCGCAGACAATTCATGTCTCGCAGCCAGATACTCATGTCACCCCAGTGAATAACACTTTCACTTCACTCCCACTATTCTGCTTCCTACCCCACCATCCTGCCCCGCTCCCTCTGTCCCCCCCCCCCCCCCTCCACCATCCCATTCCTTCCAACATTTGGCTAGAAGACCCTAGATATCATATAAAGTGGATCTCTGATCTTCTCACAGGCTAGGCTATCATAAAACAGGCCCATGCCAGAGAGGATTGGCTTTTCCATATAATTGTCGTATTTAAACTGTATGCATACAAGTGAAGAGTTTTATTGCAAAATGAGCGAAGCGCCACTTTTAACCCGTTGAGGACAGTTCTATTTTGCTACAATGGGTTTACATTTCAAAGCAAGTCCATCATCAGAAAGAGCAAAATGAAACCTTCCCAGTAATACCTCACTTGTGACACAAGACGGAATATTCTAGAAACTACATGTATGACTAAAATATCTTGCATTTTCTCATCATTTTCTTTGTTTTTTGGCAGCTTTATATCATAAATATCTCAACTCAACAAAAATGGAATTAGCTCGTTTTGCAATAAAACTCTTCAAGTGTGAAGGCATAAAAAGGGAAGTCTCCTTTAAGTCATGGCTGCTGAAGATGGGGCTGGTCATCGGGTTCAACAAGGGCAGCAACATGTACAATATCATACCATAGACATTGTGGTCTGGTCATGGTACACAATGACATTGAAACAAGGATGTGTGATGGCGTCAGAGCTGTTTGCAGCATACAACACTGTAGTTCCTTGTCCTTTCCTACATGAAGAAATGGCATTAGAATAACTTTGCTGTGTGTAGTTCACCTGCATGCTGAGGAACCCTAGTTTGCGGCTTTTCGCTCCCAGCTACCACGTCCGCAATTGGACAGCAGCGTCAGGGGGATATTCAATCAGGTGACCGCGTGCACGACCACCGCTTGCCCAGGCCTTCATTAGCAGCAGCTGCTTTGCACACCTGAGGTGTCTTTTCTGGCACCTATAAATTCCAACAAATTTTGATAGATTCACAACTTTGGCAGAACGTTCTTCAAGCACCAGAATAAAATAGCAAAAGTGGTACAACTCATACACTGATTGTACAACAAGACCGCTTTAAAGATCAATTCCCAATTATTTTTCCCCTCTTCCTTCTTTTTCAGGAGTTAAGCTCAACTTTTGAAAATTGTAATTATAGTATAATAATGATGATTTGTAGTAAACTCTTGTACTTTTGCACAACATTCCAAGAAATGGTGAGCTGATTATTGGACTACACACAAACAGAATGACAAAGAGAAAAGGAAAAAGAAATAAATGCAACTACAATATACTCTCTCTCCTAAAATAAAAACAAAAAGCCCAACTACATCTCAGCACTTTTACAGCATGTGCCACCATTCAAAATATACCTGATAGTGCAAATTACAGCATACACTGTATATTTTCAAGCAAGATGAAGCCACAATGGACCAATTTCAAGGAATCGCAAATGATCGCACGTCTTGACAGAAAGCCGAAGGCTGGTTACCATGTCAGTCATGGCTAGAGGAAAGCGTGACGCTTTGTGCGAGTGTTTGCTGCTAAGTAATTGGACAAAGGATGGGGCTCAAATTTCGGAACAAGTGCAAAATGCGTTCGCACAACTCCAGACTACATATTGTGTACAATGTGCAAAGAATAGGACAGAGGGTGTCATGACCTTTTCAGAATTCAAAGCTCTTGTCCTTTCATGTCCAGTGAATCTTCTATGATACTTACAGAGCTGTAACTTGCAACAATGTGGCACACACAACAATTGCAAACTTGTATGAAATGATCTCTAGAGTGGTGTGGTTTTGTGTTCGCCCTACAGAGCAAAAATCATCCAATTGTTAGGAACACCAGAGGCACTACAGTTTGGCTACAGCTTTTCATCACAAAATGATTGCAGGTTTTTTTTTTAATGAATTCAAGTTTGTTGCGGTTTGGTTTAGCTTTAATCAAAACTGCAAAATATACTTGCAAGTTTTTAAAATGAAATCTTGCTAAGATATAGCTTTCTTTGGAATGCATGTGCGGGGCTACATATGTAGGGCTATACTTCTACTTTTGGATAATTAAGTTATGATACCTTTCCACATCTAGGCCTACAATATGATTTACAGTGAAAAGAGCATTCTACATAGTGTATATTCATATTGATAGGAAATATGCAAAAATTACAAACATATTGTGTACATTTTCTTTTCTTAGCTTTTACTCTGACTCTTTTAGCATAATTCAAAAACATCTTGTATTCCAGCAAAAGAACAAAACTTCAATAATAATACAAGAAAAGAAAGTTACAATGAATGGCAGGTGTGTCACACGATGTACACTCATTCATGTAATCAAAGCAAAATTTGAAGGGGCAAAAACATATTAATATGATTGGGGGAAAAAGTAATGATGTAATCATGTATGAACCTGTAAAAGATTGTGAATTCAGTGTTTAATGACACACCTCAAACTATGATAATGTAAATTGAATGTTTTTTTAAACAGTTTTTGTAATCACACCCCATTGATGTGAATCTCTACTTGTTAGGGATTAAATTTTCAAAACACTCTCACATACAATCTACCAGTAGCACACCAAAGAGGTGCAAACAAACTGTGCGGCAGTTCATCTCGGAGGCTGAGTTGGTGCGCAATAAATTGCAGTGTGTGGACAAGGCTTTAATAGTGTGACCTTCCTCGCCCTTGTCACATACCATGAAACATTCCCCAGTACTCATGCAATCTCACATTCGCAAGTCACACAGTGGTATAAAAGATTCTGAATTCTTGGTGAACATAATGGGCTACATCTCCAGGGCCTGTTGAGATTACATGCTGCGTGTACTCCTCTTTCTTCCGCAGCGTTATCTGGGTCAGGATTTACTGTGTAGGAGGCCACATGAATTGAATAACCAACAAAAACTGTGCTACACTGAAGGCTAGATCACTTTTCAGAAGACCTCATAAACACACCTCTTAAAATGTGTTTCTAAATGTGTGTAGACGATACCAAGTGCTCACAAGCAGAAATGAATCTTCGTGCTGCCACTATAAACAGCAAACAACATGCCACACAATATATTAGCTGCATCACAAAAACCACAGCGTGATAGTCAAAACAGGTACTCCTTTGTGCACTTGCGCATAAGAATGTATCACATGTAAACTATATATAAATAAAGCATGCCCTACGGTGGAAGAGAACACAAGGTCAACCCTAAGCTCCACCCCCTCGATCATGCTCTGGAGGTACGATGTACAACTGTTTACATTACAAATGCGTACCCAGAATCAAGCAAAACACAACTGGAAAACATCTCCACAACGTGATCGCGCAAACGTGATTTGAGACGCGTGGTTTGAGAAATATGATTAAAGTTCGCAGTCAGTCAGACGTCTGAAACCAAAATTATTCCATGGGCATGAAGGATAGTTGGAAGCTCTTTTCTTAATGAGATCTTTGTAAGTGTGAGAGCGAGGAGTTAAATTATTTCCTGCGGATGCATTCTCATTAACTTCACTTTATTAATCTCTCATGAGCGCAGCTGCCTCACATATAGCATTCTATCACACACTAACATTTTGACAGAAATTACACTCTTTTTTAATCATTGGCTACTATCAAAAATGTTAAAATGTTTGGTCATTAAGGTTTCATTCTGCCCTGTTTATTATTTGGTAATTATTATTTGGTTGTTTGTCTCTTGTCTACACAACAGCAAATTCCATAGAAATCAGACTTGCTTCTAAATTGTTTGCCTATTAGAGTATTTTCCTTTAAACAATATCTCCTTTATCACTGAGTCAACCCCCACCCTCTTTTTTAAAGGACAAGTCCACCTTCATAAACATAAGGATTGAGAGAATGTAGCAATATTAGTAGAACACATCATTGAAAGTTTGAGGGAAATCGGACAATCCGTTCAAAAGTTATGAATTTTTGAAGTTTTTGTGCAGTAACCGCTGGATGAGAAGACTACTGCAGTGTGTGAATAACTTAGAGGTCACATGCGTACCACAATATAAGGAAAATATAAAGAGAATTTCACAAAATTTCATTTTTTGAAAAAAAGAATGCATTCCCCCGACTCGTTACCGACAAAATGTTATGGGTAATATTATTCCCCTTGCCTTTAGAAAGAGGCAAGTCAAGTGCTCTTTTATTATGCGAAAAAAGTGAAAATATGTTGAATTTTCTTTACATTTTCTTTATACTGTTGTACGCATATGACTCACAAGCTGTAGTAGTCTCCTCATCCAGCGGTTCCAACACAAAAATTTTAACAATTCATAACTTTTGCATCGATTGTCCAATTTTCCTCAAACTTTCACTGATGTGTTCTACTAATATTGTTGCATTCTCTCAATCCTTATGTTTATGAAGGTGAACTTGTCCTTTAAGGGGGGGATCTGAATTTTTCAACACTATGCAATTTATAATTATTTTGCTCATCTATCGTAAGTCAAGCACATCAGTATGAGACTGATAGTATACAAATGATGCACAGGATAGAGTGCGTTAGTGGAGATGTAGCGCACTCGAGGGTATTTACAATTGTGAAACATACACGAGGCGAAGCCGAGTGCATGTTGCACTACATTGTAAATACCCGAGAGTGAGCTGCATCTCCACTAACGCCACGAAATAATCCTGTGCATCATTTGTTCTATAAAATGGGTCGAAAACTAACAGCATTTTTCACGTACCTTTGTGGGTCAATACCAGTCAGCTACATGTAGCACTCGCTCAAGAATCGATGTCCGAAGATGGTCGTCCCAAACATTTATGCACGTCGCACTCGGAACACACATATAAGTACTGTATGTATAAGAGTATACGTACGTCAAAAATGTTATGCACACAAGAAAGGCCGGCCGGCAGCCCGAACTAGAAGTTGTTTACAGGATTGACAGCGCGTATAGTAGCGCGCGACGCACTTGATCGCAACTGATCTAGTGCGCACTGCTAGTGTAAACATTGTGACGTCAGGCCGTGCATGTTAGTGAGAAATTAAGGCACGTACACGTGACTCATTTCAGCGCTTCCAATTGGCTACATTCTTGAACCCATTTTATAATGACATTCAATAGAAGTCACCTTGAGTGCGTTTGAATTCCACAACTGGAATAACACTGTATTAGATTTAGTATGAGATTTTTTTGGGGTTTTTTTTTTTGCACTGGGCCAATACCAATGAACTTTCATTATTCATGAGTTCGCAGACAGGAGTATGTTTTTAACCCATTAGCAACTGAAACGCACAAACCCGCCTGTCTTATTACTCCCTAAAATGCCCTAAACCACCTGTTTCTTTTTTTTTTTTTTTTTTAGTTTTTTGCTTTACCTTTACTCGCGTTCAGCATTATTAAAACTTGAAAGAGGTCAAAGGTCAACAAAAGTATGTCAGAATTATTTCTATGACACACCATTCTATTTTAGTCTTAATAGGCTTTTTAATTAAACAAGTACATTGTAACTTATAATAGACAAAATTAAACATGCAGTGGGCTATTTTACATCGTTTAGAAAGTTGTCAAAATGAGAGTAATATTGCTATACCTTCTAGGGAACCTTAGGCCATTATATACAAAATCTTCAGTTGCTGAAGGGTTAATGCCTTCAGAACTACACTGTAGATGAAATATATTCATGTTATATATTGTCATGCTATAGTTCAAAAGAGCACAAAATTTGCAAAAATTTCCACTCTGGGACATGAAACTGTAAGACATCACAGAAGCACTCGGGCTGCAGTTTTTCTAGAAGGCACTGAGAAAGATATTTTGCTTTTGCGTACATCTCAATATCACACTGGTGAATGTGCAGCTTGTTCAGAAATTCAATATCCAAAGTGAAACATGCAAAAGTTAAGTTGTAAATATCTTTTATGGCTTTGTATTGTTCCGATATTCTGAATATGACATTCCTTAAGTGGCCCTTCTTTGTTTTATTGCCTGTAATAAAAGCTTCATAGGATTGTGCCCTTCTCCTCCACCCCCCCCCCCCCATACACAAACCAACAATCCAAGAAAACATCATGGATATCTCACTAGGCTATGTAGATATAAAGGGTGATTTATTGGGAATTGTTACCGAACATTGTAAATGGATACATCATGTCACATGCTCAATTCTTTCCAACTCACCAGTGGTGTTTATCACCTTTTAGTGAGAATAACAACCTTCTAGGTCGCTGGGTTATGATTTTGAAAAAGATGTTGAGATCTTCCGAATAGATTGTCATCTATTATTTAAATCGTGTGGCACATGGTACATATTGTACGATATTTTATATCGCCTGCTGACAACCAGAGGGTTGTTAACACTGTCAAAAGTAATATTCAAGTCAATTTTATTCTATTTCAAATTCGTAAAAAGTATGGTCAAGTTGCTAAAAAACAACAGCACTGTGCAGAGAGTTAAAAAAAAATGCAAAGTGAGACTACTGTAAAACGAGGAATGTTTGCGTGCATTTTAATTTCGCAAGAGCCAAGATTCGCGAAATTAAAATGCACCTGAAAGCTCTTGTCTACACTAAATGCAATGAATGCTAGCGGCAATTCGCGAAAATCTCATGCTGCAAAAAAAGGCCGTCGGCTCTAATTCACGAAAATTTCATGCAGCGAAAATTTCATGCCGCAAATATATCATACAATTTAAAATAGCCACAGGAAAAAGGACATACATGTACATGTACACTGTAGGAATGAGAATGCCCAAGCTCATTCAGTAGAGGACACGGACCTTTCCGTGGCTAAACCGGGAATTAAACTGTTTAAGGAAGTGCGAGCGAGGAAATCACGTTGAGAACGAACAAGAATAATCAGATACAAATCTAAATTGCATCCAGTCTTTCATTAGGAATATTTGGCACTTCCCTATATAACATAGGAGAAGGCAAAGGTTGAATACTGTAGGCTGAAATCTGTTAGGTGTGAAATTCTACAATTGAACATAATAGGAATACTCAAGAGACTTACATATGTATATTGTGAACTGCCATTTTGCAGAAAGAGGTAAAATGCAAGTTATTTGACCATTTAATGATATCATAGGAGTAGACTTCTCCTGTAGATTTTAACACGCCATCAAATGTAGAGATTTATTACGGTATGAAGTCCTGACTTGATGCAATCAAGAAGCATTTTGTAATGTAGTTTTACTTTGGTCCCCAGTCATACGAGTGTATGCGTACATGTACATGATACCAGCCGTTGTATACAAATCTGGTATACTGTAAAACATGATATATTCGCGGCACGAAATTTTTGCGAATTGGAGCCGACGGCCTTTTTCGCGGCAAGAAATTTTCGCGAATTGCCTCTTCGTTCAATGCATATACACTGTAGTGTAGATAAGAAATTTCCCGTGCATTTTAATTTCGCGAATCTTGGCGCTCGCGAAATTCGCGAAATTAAAATGCATGCGAACATTTCTCGTTTTACAGTACTGTCCATGCCTACATGTATGATGCTGACATTTGATAGAATCTACAAACCATTCACAGCTCATTTAGATGATTTCACCTGACAATCTACTCTTGAATTACATTTTTTTTTTTTTTTTTTTGGGGGGGGGGGTTGTGTTTGTGGGTTTTTTTTTTCCGTTTTTTTTTTACCTTGGCCACAACTGCCAGTTTCAGGCCAATAAACGTCACCTTCTATGGGCAATTTTGTTACTCCTGATTCAGTTATTGGACAGATGGAGCAGTCTTCCCCCATTGGCAACTGTGTGTAGCAAGCCTGAACTCAATCACCAACCTAGCCTTCTTATTTCCAGTAAAAAACCTAAGTTTTGTTTCACTATCACAACACTTACAATATAATCATTTATTACGCCATGTGTGTAGCTGGCACTACTCTGATTGATTAAAACATTACACTGTGCAAATTTTTCATCACAAGCAATAATCATGTTCATTTTTTTTTAAATCAACACTTTCTAATATCAAAACATCAATTCCAAATCATACATTTGTACACTTGCATACCCCCTTTATAATAATGAGGATAAGAAGAGCCAGTTATAAAACCATTTCTGGTTGGATATCACTTATGCACAAATATGTGATAGATACATCACCCTGCCTGCTGTTCAAAAAGAGGGAAGAGGGCCCAAATGTATCAGTGCGATGAATAACTGCACACGTCCGAAGGAGCTGTTGTGTAACCATCCCACTGACCTTAGCTTGGAACTTCTACTCACAGTTTGCAAGGCAAGCCTGCAAAGAGCTTGTGGCAAGGTAATATAGCTTGGGGTAGGTTTCCATTCATCACTACTCCTGTTATTACGTACAGGTCATTGTGTAAAGAGGCAATCACACCGTATTAAAGTGGTCACCTTGTATAGCAACAATTGGTCAAAAAGCCATCTGAAGCGCATATAAATTCAACAGGAAAAGCACCGATTGCCAAAATGCAATACTGCAACAGCTTGTGTCAGTATAACATTCACACAAAACGGGCAAAATATTGGAAAAATTCAATTTGATAATCAAACGATGATATATAATTACAGATGCGATTTGATGGGCACCAATACCAAGTCATTTTGGTTATAGGATGTTTGATAGCTTACTTGCATGATATTCTCCATAATCCCTATTTTCTGATACAGGAATAATTTCTTTGTGACTCTGCCCAAGATTCATGCATCACAGAGGATACAAATCAAAGCATTGTATGTACATACATGTATGCACATCTATGATGACAGGATATTAAAACTTGGACAAAATACTGCTTGCCTTGCCACTGGGAAAAAAATATATCACAGGAAGGTAAAACAAAATTTTTGGCAACTATAAACAAACAGAGAAATATATCATTTCCAATTTCCAATATTTAAATGTTTTTAAAGTGTATGGGCATGTCTCACTTGTAATTAAATATCACACAACAAAACTGATATTTTAGCTTTACTATTTGTGGTACATGTACATTAAATAGCAAAATGTGTTTTGTTGCAACCTTCCTGGATTTGTTAAACCCTCCCAGTTTCAAACAAATCTGATCAATACATAGCTAGCTGTATCATGATCAGAGCAGATCAAATTATCATGAAACTAACTCCTTTTCCTGAAACTACCTACTTCTACGCTTGGGATAGCTTTCCCAACCTGCACTCATACAGTACGGAGTTTATTCAATACAAGTGTTGAAATTTGCTTTCACCATCTGAAATAAACACTTCACCCTAGAGCCTTCTTCAAAACTTTTTGGCAAAAGAGATAAAAGGAAGAAGAAGAAGAAGAAGAAGAAGAAGAAGAAGAAGAAGAAGAAGAAGAAGAAGAAGAAGAAGAAGAAGAAGAAGAAGAAGGAGGAGGAGGAGGAGGAAGAAGATGAAAAAGTAAAAAAAAGAGGGTGATATCAAAATGTGGTGAGACAGTTGGGGTGGTGTATGTATCATGGATTGTGTTTTAGCATCAGGGTCCTCTTCCCCCAACACAACCTCCCCCCCCCCCCCCCCCCCGCCCAACACACACACTTTTGATTGCCTACTATGAAAATGTAAATTGACGCAGATCGTCAAGTGGGGTGTAATTACAATGCCGACATGCCCAGTTAGGACGGTATGATGTAAGCAGACATCTTTGGCACGGACAGCGGATCGAACGCTTCTCATGCGAGTAATGATTGCCTGATGTAGCAGATGACACAAGTAGTTTGACAGGTGTAAGGTTACCGTACATCACATGCTGACAAGGAAGGCAGAGACACTAGTGCTCAATGATGCGCTCGTAATTCTCGAAAAGTCCTTGCGGCCGTCAGAGTACAGAGCCCTATACACGGGAGGAAATCGTGGCTCTCGGATGTGTACATTATAAAATTCCCTTGCATATCCTCTACCCCTCCCTTAACCTACACAGAATTTGAAAGCAAAATGTTGTAGGCCCTACTCTTTCAGTTTATCTTTACCATTTGAAGAAAGAAAATCAAATATTATCATTTGAAGAAAGAAAATTAAGTATTTACCAAATTTATGCCTTGACTAGTGGCTAAAAGCAGACTAAGTATAATTTTCTTCTTCTTACTAGTCTAGAAACAGAGATCAGACCCTAGTCGAGCCAAATGACTGCACTATGCTGAGTGCAGTAATCAAGGAATATTTTGTAACGCTTGAACCATGACATCAGTTCCAAACGGGGATAGAGAAGGGGGGGGAGGCTGAAAGCATGTGCTTCTTGCTTCTCAACTTGATAGAAATGCACCTCTCTGCAACTTGTGAATGTCATCAGATAAAATACACCACACGGAAAAAAAAGTTGTGTACAGTGAATCGGCCTCTTGAGAGCACTTATCAGAAATCTCAGTTTGTCACTCAAATTGCACAAATAATTGAAATCACTTCACTATCTTAATATCACTATCACCACTTCCTAATATGCTTTGTGGGGAAACCCTTGAAGACAGCTGTCTTGGACATGACTGACAGCAACTGGATTCTTCTGATCACAATTCTCAATACCTTCTTTATAGAAAATACAGATTTCCCTTTCTGTAATAGCGTGAATTACAATGTAGTTTCAGGCTCTTGGAAAAGAAACCAAGGAATCAGCAAACCAAGTCCAGAGCAAAACTATCGTACGAATTCCATGAAATCTTGAGGCTAACATCTTTAGAGTCTAATAATCCCCTGCTCTCACCGTATTCATGCATTGGTATTCCTTGCATTGCACACAGGTCAAACCTGGTCATATGTGTTGCTTTGTCTTCACTATCACAATTAAAAGAAAGTGCTCATCAACTTTGGGCACAGAAGATGAGCTGTTTGTAAATTGAAACCAGGATAAAGATCTCTCTCTCCCCCCTCTCTCTCTCTCTCTCAGTAATCTCTCCTCTCTTTCACTTTCTAACTAGATGTTTACATCCCCTCTCTCTCCAATAGGCCTTGCAGGTGTATTTAAGATTTCAATTAAACTTGGCAATCTTGGTCAACACCAAGCAGCCAGCGGGCTTGAAATATTGCGTCGTTGCGAGGCGGAAATGGCAATATGCCAGGTTGGGACAGGATGAGATGGAGCGGATGGCTGCCTGAGCGCTGCGCTGCAATGACTCTCAAATTGTGTCAAAATCGATTTGCTGCTGCGAATTGAAACCAATCCCAGGCCGCATTTCAGACAATAATGCACGATCACCTGCAGCCGACAATGCACACACATTACATGAATCTTTTCTCTTCCAACACATGAAAAAAAGAGAAAAAAAAAGGACTCGGTTGATTATCCTCGTAGACATTCTGTTGGGCCTATTATGGGCTAATATTAACATCCCCCACACATCAACTGCACATGATGAGATTTTCACCCTGTCTGAACACTTCCCCATACATTTGTGTTATTCACAATTTCAAGTGCCACAATGCCAGAAGAAAACACTCTGAACAGTAACGAACAGACAGTACATTACACACTGACAGCAAATTTGCCCATGATTGTAGTGCCCCAATTCCCTGCCACTGGACTGTTGTATCACATGTAGGCAGCATGTAGGGATTGCATTTGGCAAGGGTTGAATCTAACCTTTTTTCTTGTCTTTTTTCCGGGGCGGGGGGGGGGGGGGGGGGGGGGGGTGGGGGTGGGGTGGGGGGCCACCAAAATCATCAAACTTATCATTTATTCTTTTTTTTTGTGGCAAAAAAGGAGAGGAAAAACGCAGAATATGCATGTCATGTGGATATATAGTAAACTGATATTTCTTGTGTTAAGCTGTGCTGTTGTTTTTTTCTAATCGCAACTGACTGACAAATTGCCCTTAATTGATGTATAAAAATCATCACAGATTTCATTTCATTTCATTTCTTTATTTGTCCAAATAAAGTTCAGTATTCGGTATTTTAGCAGTAGCCATGTTAAACATCATGGGCACACAATCAGATTGGACTTGAACCAATGACCTCCTGATTGCCAGACAGGCATCATATCCACTGGACTACCAAATATAAAATCACTGGATATCAAAATAATATAATAAATCATGAGAATTACGTGAAATTGATTTGCAGGTACATTGCATAATAAAATACCTCAAATGCCACATACAGACTGTACACTGCACTGTGATTATCAAAGGAGTAAGAATGAAAAACATACTCAGGAGAAAGAAAGGAAAACATGAACAAATGAAATAATCTAAAAAGACAATTAAACCATGATGATTGTGTGAAATTTGGCAAGTATGATAATGGGCTTTATACTGTGACTGAAAGTCTAACACATTCAATATTGAATAAAAGCATAAACATGATTTTCCATGATACCATACATTTGTATAGATCTATGAAATGATTAAAACATCTAACATAGGCATAATATTTCATTTCTTCTATTGGATAGGTAAGACAGAATGGAAAATATTTCTATATAAAATATAATAAACTGTAAACTGCACATATGACTAACTGAAAAAAAAAAGGCTGCCACTCCTGACTGTAGAACTTTGAGTATCTGCTGAGTATATATAGTACACATTGCACACTTGTATCTCACACAAGGTTTACCTCAATACCACAGGGTGACACGGCCACTACATGTTAGCCAAACACACACACACATCCACACCTGTTTGCATAAAATATTACCATGCGAGGGAAAATATGTATGGCTATCACAAAGTGAGTGCATTTGACTGAGGGTGTCTTGAGAATCGATGAAGAATACCCTGTCTCACAGAGTAAGTTGATAAGAAAGAAACCCGAGAAATGAAACAAAGATAGAATATTTACAACCATTCACAACATTGTCAGAAAGTCTTCAATTGCAAAAAAAAAAAAAAAAAAAAATAGACGCGCTGAATTTTGATATGCCGTATGCAGTACTGCAACGCTGATTATAATAATAATAATAATAGTAGACATTTATAGAGCCCCTTTTCCACTGGATGCAAAGCGCTATCACAGAAATTCTGATAGATTTAAATATAGCATAGTTAAAAGCATCAAGGGGTTTGGTCATGCTTATGCCAGGATGAGTAGAGTGGGTGACAGAAAAAAAAAAAAAACACATGTTAAAATATAGTACCCTATAGCCATTAGACACATACTGGATATAGCTACAGGACATGAAAGCAGGATTTCCTTAGAAAACTAAACAAAACAAAAGTATGTCCATGGCCAAGATCAACAAACTATGGTATTGCACATTGATACAGTGCTCATTATATTATGGTATTATGATGGCTACTAAAAATAATCTTTGTTAAGTTTAATTTAGATCTGCTTGAAATAGCACTTTAAATAGCCTGTATAATGCCATACCATGCAAAACTAAAATTGTGAATTTCATCTACAAGTATTATCATTATCATATTATTATTATCATCACTACCTTTCTTATTATATTAAGTTAGTATTAGAATCATTATCACAAATGGTTTAATGAGGTCATTATCATTCTTACAGGTAGTGAGAAAATTTAAATTTAGTCATTTTGTCACCTTCTGGTCTTCCCTCTCATATGGAATGACAAAACAATTTTAAGAAGGTGATGAAATAATGCCGCATCAGTATATATTCAAAACCCTTTGCCTCTGAAAGTCAGAATCTCAATTTCAGACTGCACACAGGACCACTATACCAGGTTCTTGTCTGTTGAAAATGGGTTACTGTACCATTACAAGGCTCATCTTTGATTTATGTATAAAAGGAGGCACTTCAGGAATTTTGTTCAAATGTCCTGTAGGTTTAGTGGTAGGATCTTTAATTCAGCAAATGCCAGTGAGGCTGTTAACATTTTGTGCCGGTTGCTCTTCCAACTGTCTGTCGTCAAGCGTCTGGGCAAAAAGGGGCCTGGTGAAAACAGTGGGCACAGAATGACATGCAGCTCAATTCACTTATATCACTTACGGTGGCTGTCCTCCATGCTAAAAAGGTGAGGGATTCCTTTTGGAATTTTGGAATTTATGACGGACTTGTCGAAGCTTGCAGCAGGCTCACGATACCATCATAAGAAATGTTGGGGGGGGGGGGGATACAACGGCTCACACTCTCATGAAATGCAAAAAACAAACAAACAAATCAAACAAGCAATAACATGACTCTGACCTTGGGCCAATTTTCTACTGACCATTTCCTTTTCTGTGAGAGGGGGAATCAATGTCACTTCTGTCCAATTACGAAGCATTTTTTACACTTACATTATTGCACATTGAAATGTCTTTAAATCAAGGCATAAATTCAGAAAAAAAAAACCAACCTGCACAATATAAGGGCCCACATCTTGCACTTGCACAGTGACTACAAAAGTTACAACAACTCTACGTTTGATACTAAAAACTTTCATCTGCTGGGGATGATGAATAATTAAATGACTGAGCTTCAACCAACCTTGAATTGTAGAGGGCAAGCATAAGGCTTGAGAAAGTCCTCAGGAGAGGACGAAAGCTTGCCCTCTACAATTCAAGGTTGGTTGAAGCTCAGTCATTTAATTATAAACTCTACGTTTGACCACTTTCTCTTTGTTTTCATCCATGTGTGGGTATACAGCACTGGCATAACCAGTTTGAAATTTATTTTTGATTCTTGTCTGTATAATCATTACCTACAAGTTATTGAAGGTCAATACAGTATTGCATGTACAGTGCATGTATCACATTCTTGAGACTTGTAGGTCTTTATACAAAGTACTAAAGATTTCAGAACAATAACCGAAATATTTGTTGTATTGTAGTAAAATCCAAACAACCCAACTACGGACTGGAACATAAATTTTTGTATTATTCTGAAACACCAGCAACTCTTCCCCTCCCCAAAACAACAAAAACAAAATCAAAACAAAAACAAGACAAAGAAAAGCTACTGGCAGATTCCCTCCAACTCTCATGTACAGTAACTTGAGTTTCCTCTTCCATCAGATTGGTACAGCTGTGTGCTTATCATGACATGCATATACCTTTTACTATGCAATGTATACATTGTATCAGTAAATGAGTGTTATGCATTACACATTTTACACAGACTAGCATTCATTAACTCGACTTGCCTGAGACTGAGCTTTTTTGTAGTTAGCCTCAGAGAAGCTTGCGAGTTGGTTTCTAAACGTAGGACCCTGCCATCGAAAACAATTTTTCAGCCAAAACCAGTCTTATCACAGGATCTCGACATGAAAGGTCAATGCCCTTGAACTGACACAGAAATCTGGTGAGAGTTCATCAGGGGGGCGTTTCATCAATTTAGTCAGCGCTGACAATTTCAGCAAAATCCTTGGTTTTGATTGGCTGGAATGCTCTGGTCACTGACTGTTACTATGGTGATTGTCAGAGACTGACAACTCATCAGCACTGACAACTTTCATGAAATGGTACCCAGATGTGCTGCAGTAGGACAGAAACAAGACAAGGCACAGCAGACAGAGCAGTCTGGTAGGCCATACAGAAAGCGCTGAAATAAGAGTCTCAGTTCCGAGCAGAATAGAGAAAGGAGAGCCATACCAGAGATACAGGGGTAGCACAATCACTTGAAGTGCTATCAAAATTTATAAGAAAAAAAAAAGATGAAAACTGACAACAAGATGGTCCAATGCTACAGAAAGCAGATAAAGACAACTTACTCACTGTACATTGTAGACACCCCCCCCCCAAAAAAAAAAAAAAAAAAAAAATCACTCACCATACAGTCACCTGTTATTGCCTATTCATATGTAGGATACATTTAAGTTACACATAGTCTGCATGTCCTCAGTGATAATATAGACAGCCTGATACTGGTTCTTTGATAGTTCTGCCAAACAGCACTCTCAGTACATAGGCCTACAATTTTTTAGCTTTCAATACTGTAAAAGTGGAAAGGTTAGCATGCCTGTGCAGTGTCGGGGCGATTGTTAATGGGCCATTAACGGTTGCCCCGACAAT
Organism: Diadema antillarum; assembly: GCF_040938485.1. NCBI lineage: Eukaryota > Metazoa > Echinodermata > Echinoidea > Diadematoida > Diadematidae > Diadema > Diadema antillarum. Next base: position 1,211,832 of record NW_027271026.1, read on the forward strand.
GTACAGGCATGCTAACCTGGAAACATTGAACTGCACATTACTTGAATACGAGACTATTCTGAAGCAAATAATTTTCACACAACAATAGACATATAATGTACTCTTAAATGAATCCCAAAAGGATTGGAACAATCATCCCCCAGCACTCCCACTGATTCCAACTGATCAGTTACTAGCCATCCCCTTTAACAATAAATTAGCAGACTCTACCGGAATACAACCTAACTTCAGACTATCTATAACCAGAATGAGAGTCTCATTTCAGATACTTATCCGATTGGAGGAAAGTGATTTGTTGATTTGTGCCGAGAAAGCTGAAGACAAGTGAGTGTGTTTAGGTATTCACTGTGAAGTTGTACACTAACCAATGACTGATGAGCTGTGCACTCAACTACCAATCTTCCCCTACTTCTTCTGGGTACAAATCTGTCACCTCAAATTCTTAAGATTCCTCTAGATATCATTCAGTTTTTTGTTTCCCAGTGTGTTTTTGCACTGGGGGATGAACCACTTCTTCACCAGGTTTTGCACCCTGCTCTTTGCTATGAATGAATGAAGCGGGATCTTTTACGAGTGCGGGGCTTGTGACTCTTACACTCACACAGGACTTACATTTTATGTCCTATCTGAGGATCAGAGCGTTTTGCCTCTTGCTAGAGGGGACGCATGATAACAAGTTAAACATCGCTCATACTCAGCAAGGTCCACTGAGATGATCTGTGGTGGTCAGCCTCGAAATCGAGCCATTTTTTTTTATCACAAGCGCCAGGCAGAAAGCTACTAACTGTGCCACCTTGTAGCCTTTCAATACAATGGCTTTAAGTTTTAATTACTGAGGTCTAGACCATATAGTTAGATACCGTAACTAGTTTTACAATTGGTATACTTATTAAAAGCACATGCCAATCAAATAAATAGCAGTATACAACCACTCGCATACATGTGTCTTTACCATCTAGCCACACTTGTGTGGTTGTATCCATAGTCCAAGTGGTCAGATACAGCCACACGTGTGTGACGAGACTGTATTATATCCACATGTTTACATCGAGGAAAAAAGGAAAATAGATACTGTATGTAGACACCTCAACATTCAACGTGCATCACGCACAACCTCGTGAAGCAATAAAAATAACCTCATTTAACCAGCCTTGCATTTATCGTACCTTTGTCATATTTTACTTTATTTTCCTACAGTGTTTTCACTCCAATCTCATCATCTTTGACTTAGGATAGATTTGAAATGAAAAGCTATAGAGTAAAATATCCCGTTTGCGGCAGTTTAAGCATTGTTAAGAGTTTTTCCAACTTGTAAACAAATCAGGCAAATTATTTTCAACCATTTCATATATCATAGACAAGATTATTCATTAACGCAATTGTTTTCATGAAAGAAATTTACCATTGACCAACGCAGTTTTCATGATTTACCAGGGCAAAACCCGACACAATTTTCGCCGATAAGGGCGATATGCGACGTAGTATTTCTGCTTGCGGCACGATGTACAATCCCTATGCAATACGCGCGTGCTCCGCGATCTTTAGCTGAACGCCTTCACATGTCTCGCGAACATTGCGTAAGCGCCAATTCCCATTGCGAAAGCACGTGAAAATAGCGTGCGCACATGCATTGGCCGCAAACAAGATCGCAATTCTGGCGGTGTTGTTGATGTCTTTCTCGTGTTTTTCTCATTTTTTTTCGATGGTAACATCCACTTTCCGAAAAAAATGGCGGCCCACATCGGCTCGCGAAAATTCTATTTTACGTGAGGATATGTTTTCAAAATCCATGAACATCGAGAAAACGACAAAAAGTCCAGTTTCTTGGACCATTGTTTCTTAACTGTTATGTTAAGAAGTACCGAAAATTTCATTTTGGATGCCATATGTTGTCATTTAGGTGAGAAAATTTCACTTTCGTCAGAGATCGTGCCCATTTTATCGGTTGGTCTTTGTTGATTGCTAGTGTGTTAGTATATGTGTAGTGTGCATGTAACAGTGCAATGCTGTGTTTAGCTGTATATTACAGTGTATGTTGTACCTGCCGCGAACGGCTGCACGGCCGCTTACTGACGCAGTTACTCTATTATTTGGAGGACTTGCAATTGATACATATTGGGACTTTGGCCGTACACAACATGTAACCATTAGAAGAACATGTGCATATTGAAGTGCATGCATAACCTAGCCACATATTTTAAATCATAGTGCTTGCTTGTACGACTCTCCATGTACACGTACAGCAGCATGCACAAAACACATGGTAGCACTACATTAGCTGGTCGCCGCCGCCGGCGACTGTGAAATCAGAATGGAGCAAACCAGGGGCCCTAGAGTAGGAAGTACATGTAAGAGCTTCGAGAATCTTGCAGTTAAAAAGATGAAGGTTTGTGACAAGACCAAAAAAAAAAAGAGAAAAGAGCGAGAAAGGACAATGTTTAATACTGTGGATGACGTATAAACCAAAGTTATCTACTAAATAAGAAAAATTAACCTTTTTTTATTGTAGAGTACTAAACTAGACTAGAAGTATAAAACCAAATAATTTAGATTCTGTAGACTAGATTTTACTAGACTTTAATGTAAACATCAATATTTTCGCAAGATTAATTTTTCGCATTGAGCGGCTCCCCAGAAGTCGACTCAAGTGCAAAAAACACAAATTCCAAATAATGTAGAACCTGACAACGGGCCTAGGCCTACCCTGTCTCACGATCTCACGCATGGCGCCCATTATTCTCACGCATCGGGCGATGTCTGCAACTTGGGCCTATATCAGTTCGGGAAACCCACTCACAAGGGGGGCCCCTCCTTATAAGTAACCCGTCCCCCTTATAAGTAACCCCGTCCCCCTTATAAGTAACCCCCGGGGCACCCCTTATAAGGAGTCTCCACGCTTTTTTGCAATGCAGCGCGAAAATGAAAGGACTGCGGCAATTCGCTTGATTATGTCCATAAAGCTTCACAAGTTTCCTAGTTACTCACGAAATTTGAGCAAAATCGGTTTGAGGCATCATATCTAAAATCATGGATTTAAATGCGATGTCAAACGACCCATGCGAATGCTGAAATGCGAGCGATTACTGGCGTGAGTGTCGCCAGGCGCGGCGGCGCGGCAATGCTTGAGTGCAGACGTGGCGACAGCCCAGTCGCCACGTCTGCACTCAAGCATTGCCGCGCCGCCGCGCCTGGCGACACTCACGCCAGTAATCGCTCGCATTTCAACATTCGCATGGGTCGTTTGACATCGCATTAAATCCATGATTTTAGATATGATGCCTCAAACCGATTTTGCTCAAATTTCGTGAGTAACTAGGAAACTTGTGAAGCTTTATGGACATAATCAAGCGAATTGCCGCAGTCCTTTCATTTTCGCGTTGCATTGCAAAAAAGCGTGGAGACTCCTTCTAAGGGGTGCCCCGGGGGTTACTTATAAGGGGGACGGGGTTACTTATAAGGGGGACGGGTTACTCATAAGGAGGGGCCCCCCTTGTGAGTGGGTTTCCCGAACTGATATGATAATGAGCATAGCTCAAGGGATTAAAGTGATTGTTGCAATTGAAGGTATCCCGTTTGTCTTTCAGAGTAAGTGAAAAATATAGTCACTTAAGTATGCACATGATCGCACCATTAAGAGCTAAAAATTGAAAAAGCTCCCTAACGCCCAACGGGCCGTGGGAGGGGAGAAAACCCTTCCCACACCCTGGCTCGCGTGCACATTCGCGCGCCGAGATGCCGAGTCATGAAAATCTCACTCATAAAAATTTTTTGAAGTTGGCATCCCTGCTGGCTTGTAAAGATTGCAGATTAGTATAGGTTCTAGACTTCTACACGGCCTAAATTAAATAGGTAAAAAGTGCACCGGAAACGGTAGTAGTCCCACACGTATATATACGTGTAGGCTACTGCTGCAGGAAAAATTACACCATTTCTTTAGTTGTTACTAGAATATCCTACATTACTTTCAGTCACCCTGTATTGCTGTAGCTTATCACTACGCTCCTAAACAAGCATACGCATGGAAGACTTTTTTATGTAAAATTTAGAGTGAATATTATACATACACTTCGAGGATCCGATCTCCTTTCATTATCCCAGCTCGCTCCGCTGCCCCTCCTTCCAAGACGGCGCTTACGTGTTGCAGTGGTGCGTAGAGTTCGCCATTGATCGACTTCAACTGACCCCCTTCACTCACTTGGCCCCGAACGTTGAATCCGAAGCCTGTCTCGCTCTTACAAATGGTTACAACTCGAGGAGTGTTGTAGATATCCGAAGGACTGCTTTTATCCGTCGGCTCGTCATCCGCCATGGTTGTCCACGTTTGTAAAGAATTTCGTAGTTAATTCATCAGCTTCAAAGGTCTTCTAAAAGTCAGTTTGCACTGATAGTGATAACCTGGAACCACCTCCTCCGTCGAAGTGCGTAGAAGACGTGTATTGGATATAGCGCTACAATGCATTCTACCACGGCCATGCCATTATGCCGTTCGTATTCCCTCTCCGTTTCTCTAGCTCTAGCTCCAACCGGTGCGTAGTAGTGCGTGCAGCGCAGGCTCCGCCGCTTTGCGCGCAGCATATACAGCAGCGAGGATTGCGACGGAGAACCAGCGGTCGATCGAAAGCACTGCATGTGTTTATGTGTGTATTGCATGAGGTAGCTGTGCTCGCGCAGCGCGGGCTCTTTGCGTTGCGCATCAGCATCTGACCCTGAAAGCTGAGATTTAGATACAAGACCTTTTGTACAGTTGTCTTCAAAGTGAATCAGACTTGATATTCAGGAAAATTCAACAATAGAAAACGTTACTTGTCAAGCATTGAGTTTTGAGGAGTAGACTTTGAAGCATACGTGCAGAATATCCGAGGCAAATTCAGAATATGGAAAATTATGCAATGTTAACTACAAATCTTGGGACATTCTTTTCAATAAGCTTTGTGCTCTTCGTATTTGAGAAAAATCAAACTTGTTCTTTCTTATTGGTTTTAATGTATTGGCTTTGTCACGATTACATGTAACAGGTTTCAACACATACATTAGGCCTATATATATATATATATATTTCATGCAATTTGTCTATAGTATTATATGCATGTACTATGATAAGTTAATATATTGGACGGATTAATTGTAAGTGTAGCGGTACTATCAAGCTGCTGGAGACATTTATCATCGGGAGAATGAAAAGAAAGGAGTTTGGGTGAGCAAAGATTTTCAGGGAAGAGATACCGTGGTACTGAATGGAAAAAGAAGTGAAAGGTGGGGATGATCAAAAACAAATGAAAGAAAAAAAAACAAACGAGGATCACGATGGAGAAATTTGATTGTACACATGAGACATATTAAAGGGATAGTACCGGTACAGTATTTGTGGAGATGAGAATTGGGCTTTTAACTTTCTGCGAGATACCAAGAAAACACTTATGAAATAGTACAGATCATACCATTTTAAGAGGAATTCAAAGTTTATTTGATGAAAATTGGGTTTGGAATGACTGAAGCATCCAAAAACAAAGTAAAACAAAGCGATTGTAATAAAAGGTAGGTCCCACACTTTATTAGAATCGCTCTGTTTTTGGATATCTCAGCCATTTCAAAACCAATTTTCATCAAATAAACATTGAATTCCTCATTGGATTACATGCTCTTTCATATTTCATACGAAATTTCTCATTATCTCACCAAAAAATGTTAGAAACCTGAAATTAGGTCTCAACCAAAACTATACGATCCCTTTAATGTCGGAATTCACAATGAGAGGGGTAAAAGATAAAGGTAATAAACAATAAAAATATAGAAGGTAAGGACAAGCGTAATAAGATTGGGAGGAAGAGGTAGGACAAAGTGAGTAAAAAAAAAAAAAAAGATAGAGGAAAGCTAGAGCAACCTGACTGTTCTGCCCAATCACTTTGGCTTCTAAATTTTTTCACAATATCTGTCACAAGACCTTGGCCTTTCACAAACATTTTGATAATTATAAGTTTATTGATTCTGACCATTGGACCTCAACTCTTTCTGCACGAACAAAAATGTTCAAATTTCTATCCAGTCATACACCACATATAATATTATTATTGGACTTATACAAAATGGAAATCATGGCCAAGCATGTCAGCTGAATATTTGAAACCTGTGAACATGACATTTAACCTCCTATCCCTGTCATTTCAGGCAATTGATTGTTATTCTGTTGATTTATTTCTGTTCAAATGCTATCAGATATTTTCAATTGTTTTTCCTAACAAAAGATATGGCCCGAGAATTTCATTTTTAACCTATTAAAGTGCGATAACCCTTGACCATGGACCCATCACCCATTTCAAATTCCAATGTTAGTACCGTAATGGTTGATTTTTTTCTAACCTGTCCAACTACTTACAACATCACTTGGTATTTACAGATACAATCATGACAGGAAATAATGTTTGTTTGTTTTTTTGTTTGTTTTTGTTTTTTAAACAGTACAGTGATCTTTGACCTGTACCTTAGACCCTTTACTCCCCCCCCCCCCCCCCCCCCGCCTTCTTCTAATTCATATCAGGAAAGGACATTCCTAGAGGAAGTTACAGCTGAAATTTGTCATACTTAGCCTAAGTTCAGTGACTTTTGAACTCTGACCTTGAGGGATTTAGCCTGAATCTTTGCAGCACATCTTGTTTTAATCATGTAGCATATTTTATGTTAAAGGTTCAGTTTACCTTTGGGAGCAGTGATTTTAAAAATGTGCAAGATATCACATTTGATGCATATGTGTAGGTCTGTTGTACCACAAAACATCCTACCATATACAATTTTCGCGATAAAGCCTAAAATATGAGGAGATATAAGTATTTTTCTTAATAAACCGTAACTGTATACAGTTTAGACTGGAAGCATTTTTATTATAACTAATGTTCACATTTTGTATATTTATTGATTTTACTGATTCAAATTTTTACAGTGGTTGTTTCTATCCCTAACTCACATTTTAGAACTATTTTAAAGCACTAATGGTGGGTTTTTGTTTCATCTGCTAATGGTAAATTATGCCTTTAACACTGTGTATACCTGGTATACATACAGGTAGGTACAGCTTGTAGGTAGGTCTGGGCGTGGGTACGTAGGTAGATAGGTAGGTGGGTAGGTAGGTAGATTAGTAATTGGATGAAAGGATGGATAGACAGAAATTTGTGTATACATGTAGCTACATAGACATAAATATAGAAAAATAGATTAAGAAAAAAAAAAATGAATTATGTTATTATTCAGGAACCACCATTTGTGAATGCTAAAACATACAATACATGTACTGTAGTTCTCAGAAGGGCTCAAAATTCATCTTCCACTATCTGAAATTTGCTTACATTGCATTGAAACGGTCTACCAAGAAACTTGTCAGACTGATGCAATTTGCCAGGATAATGAGTTGATTTGGAGTATTTTGCAATCTGAAGGTTAAAGGGACTGTACAGTACTGGTTGAGGTGAGGATTCAGTTTGTAACGTTTTGTGAGATATTTAGAAACCACTCTGAAATGTTAAAGAACATACAATTCCAAAGGGAATCAAAGGTTCATTTGATGAAAATCGGTTATGAAATGGCCGAGATATCTAAAAACAAGTTAAAACACAGAGATCCTAATAAAAGTCGTGGCCTGTCAATTTTATTAGGATCGCTTTTATGGATATCTCAGCTATTCAAGACCAATTTTCATCATAAACGTTGAATCCTTCTTGAAATTACAAGCTCTTTCATATTTCATAAGAGATTTCTCATCATCTCACCAAAAAATGTTATAAACCTGAATCCTCACCTCAACCAGTACTGTGCAGTCCTATTGAAATGATTTTGATCATATGCAAATGACCATTATTCCAGAAGCACCTCAGTACCCAACGGTATTCAGTAGTGGGTGGGTAGAACATTTTGTGATGATCGATAATGCCCTAGCAATTGTATTTTTCAGCAAGTTGCATGCAATTCATTCTAGCGGGAAGATCAGTGGATGCACTGCTCTGGCCAGATTTGTTGATTATTGATAATCGATAATACAATAAACTTAAGAGCAACCATAATCGAGTAAGCTCTGACACTGTCATACTTCGGGTGGAACTTTTTAGTTGATACATGTATTTTGCATTTTCATTTATTGCCTAAACTGAAATTGTGCTATTATGGTGTTCTTTCACACATTTCTTGTCCATATAGGTGTACATTTTGGAGAAAAACTGACAGTTCTGCAGGCATATGAGAACTATGTTTTTCCCTTCAACTTAGACTTACAGATTATACACGACACAAAAGAATTGCACTCCACAGCAAAAATTGGTAACGTACAATTATGTTGAATATAATATTGCTTTGGTACAATAATCAAATTCACATATATTCAAAGAGTAGTATGCAATTAATCTAGTGCTCCTCATCAAATACTGAGAAAGCATTACACATAGCACAACCAATTTGGGGGGGGGGGGGGCAATATGCACACATTACCCATTCTGGGTCCTCATTGCTAGGCAATAACAACTCTGCCATAATTTCATACGACAAATGAAATATTAGCCTTTATGATTTTATCTCAAACAGGAAGCTCAGTGGAAGACATGGGGTAATGACATAATCATCTCATCAAGATTGTGACCAATACCTCCAATTCTAAAAAAAAAAAAGAAGAAATATGTGGAACTTCATGCATTCCCAAACTTTCTCTTCCACATGGAACCTCGATAACTGCCACCGTTCTACTTCACTTGTAACGTAATTCAACAAGATTGTATTACTGCTTGAGATCCGACTGTATTGCTACATTGTTTTTGGCACAATAACTTTGTGAAATAATTACTACAAGGCATCGGTCTCAAATGACAAGCCTCTACGTTGCGCCTTGGTGCTGTCAGTGCGTAACAGCGCATCGTCACTCAAGGTCACTGTAATTAAAACTCGCACCTTCACAGATATCCCTCCATTCTAGAGGAGGGGAGGACTCCAGCCAACCAGCCATTCGCTGGTACATCTATGTTAACCTACACCACATTCAGACTAGGTTCTGCTTCCAAAACCATAGTGTGGATGCTCAAGGGGATTTTCTCCTGGTGTCCCTACTCAAACTTTTCAAGTCCAGGGGGACAAATTTTGATCTTGGGCTTGTAGCTGATAACTCCCAGCACATGCTTGAACTCTGATGTCAAATAGCAGGGCCTGCCACTTCAGAACTATGCACGGTCCAAAGTGCGATTGTCCAAGCGGCTCAGGGACAGTTGATAGTAGTGTGAAAGGTTAGTCGTTAAAAAGATAAAATCTCTTCTGACTGTCCCAAGATGCAGGACCTAGTCTGAACACAGGATAAGTAGCACTACAGAATACATTCCACAGGCAATCGGGTTGTATCATTTCATGCACCTCGATAGAGAGGAGTGTTGATAAAATTGTCCTGCTCAAGGATGCAAAAGGAAATAGCAGAATTCCTGATCTGTTCACTATTCTGTTGAAAATGTGCCTGCACTTTTAAGAAAGTGCGGTATGGTTTGGACCCACACGTCCAGACCTCATGAAAGATCACAACTTTGGGGTTCACACTCACAAAAAAAAAAAAAAAATGTGATGTTTGGGAGTATGTGTGAACATGCCTGATGCTGCCACTCAAAAGGAACAGCTTAGACGCTTCATAGAGAAGAAAGGCCGCATTCGAGCGCTCAAAAGCAAACCAAGGTAAACCAATCCAATGTGTACTGCACCATACTATTTCAGATTTGGAGCGTTTGAGTGCTCAGTGGAGAAAGCGCACCTCATGAGTTATTTTCAGAGGGGGGTCACATGTTTTGCAGCAACTGGATCAGCGCATCTGGTATACTTCCACTACTCGAACAGGTCCAAAACAGAGAAAATCAACTCTTTGCAATATGACGTATGTGCGTATTACACACATTGTTTCTCATGCCAACTTCTGGTACGGTTATGGTACGCTTTTGCAGCACATCAGAAGGTGGTCTCCTTTTGGCTTGGTGTAGTAGGGTACGATACACTTTAGGAGCGCTGGCATGGGTATGGTACAGCGGTACGCTCTAGGAGAGCACTCCAACACACCCAGCGAGGACCCAACGAGTACAGTCACCACCTATAGCAGCCATTTGTTGTATGTGGAAACTAATACTCTCCTCGAGAGAAATTAGGTATTGAAGACCTTGTACATAGCGGTCACATGTCAGGCAAAAGTCATCTCCTGCAGGCAATATATCACTTTACATGAGCAGGACTCACATCACTGGTGTAAAAAATGTGACCTTACTTGATTATACTCATTTTACAGTGAGTAAAGAAAGGGTATTATGTAATAACTGATTTTGAGGGCTCATGCCCCCCCCCCACCTTAAACTCTACTGTATATTCAAATCCATTTAGATAAGCAGACATAACACATGCACGGAGAACATGCAAGTTACAGTAAAGTCAAAAAAGTTTAAAAGCAAATTGGATGAGGGGATGTCACCATCTTACTTGCCTCTCATAGACTTTTGCAAGTTTTTCCGTACTTGTAATGCTTGAAAAACGTCATTAGCATTGTATCATTCTAGAGTTGTCATGATTCATCATGACTCCTCTTGACCAGAGTGTCTTAATAATCTATAAATTCTCGAATTTACAGGTTGATTATGAATCAATCAAAAATAAACAACAATTTCTGTAACATCTTTGATATTGCAGACCAAATCAGAGAGTTGAGAGATAATGACATTGTAGCAGTCTACACATGTAATTTGATTACACATTTGTAGCTAACATCACTCTCTTGTGATAACTTGGGCACATTAAACTTCCACATCCATATTCTTAATTCAACTGTAACAAAAATTTGAACTCTTCTGAGTGTGTGAGTTTGTTCCTTTCATAGAGTCAAATGGAATATGGTGTTGGGGTTTCCACTTCTGTTGAGAAGAGTTGTTGTCCCATTGAATGTTGACATACACCACTGCAGGTCAGGTGTAGTTGGAAGAGAGTTCTCCGGTTGCAGAGCATCAAAATCTTTGAGGCCCCTGTGGCTCGTTTCACGGATGGTCCCATACCTTCATCCACCGCTCCCCTGCTGCAAACTCCGGGTAGTGACGCAGAGTATTGAGGCAACCTGTGGCAGAGAAAAGGAGAAACGACGCTATATGAAAGACTTCTTCCTCCTCATTCCCTCTCGTCCCTTCTCAGACAGACAGACAGACAAAACAGAATAGACAGACAGAGTATCAAATCATAAAACACAATGGCCCATGCGTAATTATTTCCAAGTGTAAAGTTGTCAGCACAGAGCTCACAACCAGCAGCTTTCATGAGTGGAAACTTGTATAATTCAGAGTCAAAGAGTATGAAATAGTGGTAAATAAGCACATTTTTTTTACATGCATTTGCTATGAATTCCATAGTCTTAATACAATGAACATGAAACCCTAAGTAAGAATTGCAGATGTTGAAGTGCACCCAAACTTCGTTCAATGTTTTCACTAGCCAGGTCGGTGGCATGTTTGATACACAGGTGCAATATAACACCCTGGTATTAAAGGGTGGTATATTTTCTCAGCATCATTACCTTTCAGTTCCAACTTCAGAGCACCAGGGACGATTTCTTCATGACTGTGTATGAACAACTCAATCAGCCAGGCTATCATCTGGAGACGCACAAACAAAGGGTTGCAGGTTAAATACGATAATGACGAAGCCATTTCTATGATTATCAATAAAGTGAATTGAATTAAATTGAATGGAATTAGTAATTTCATGACATGGGTATCACTGTAATCATGTCCATAAAGAATGACACAGAGGAGGTACAGCAATTGTACAAGTAAGCAGGACTTTCAAGCAACATCAAATTAGTCAAAATCCCTTAAATCTTAACTAAACTTTGTAACTAAAGCCATGTCCCCCCAAAATACAACAAAATAGAAACACATCATACAATGTTTATGCACACTTATGACAATACCTAATCACTGTCATTATGAGGTTTGACAGCGCACTGAAAAATGAGCCTAGTTGAAAAAAAAAAAAATGAATAGAGGTGCCGCATCATTGTCCACTGATAAAGCACATGACAACAATGTTGTACAGTGGACTCCCATTCTAACTAAGTCCTCGGGAACGGAAGTTTTCTTTCGTTATATCAAAATTTTGTTATAACCGAACAAATAAACAATGAAAAACATAGAGCCAATTATGTTGTGGCCTGAATTCTTACTTCTTGTAAACCAAAATTTCGTTATAACTGTGTTTATTATGACGGGAGTGCACTGTATACAATCCACATACTGTATACCCTTATTTTCGCGTACAGATATTTTCGCGATTGATGAGGTTGTAGACATTTTCGCGAGATGTTGTTTTCGTGAATCGACGCCGATGCTTACGTTAATGCTCTATTAACAAAGCGCATGGAGACAATTTCGTGTGTTGCTAAATTCGCGATCCAACTGTGATTCGTGTAATTTGCGAAAATTAAACCCTCGCGAAAATAACAGCTTATACAGTACTTCACAATATTACATGGAATGAAGACCCTATAGCATGAGGATTCATGGACTGGGAAGGCTGGCCCTGTTCAGACATATCTGAGAATCCTTGTTGACGAATTGTGTACAGCTTTATGACTGATCTCTATGTAAGTACACACAGTCACAGCCGCAGAGTCTTGACTTGAGTTGACCGTTACCAATGAGCAAATGCTTCGATGCACATATTCACTGACTGGTGTTGTTTGTGGTTTTCGTATGTACTCTGGTGGGTAGCCAATGACTTGGACCACCCATATATCTCCATAAGACTGGTTCTTTAAAAAAATGACCACATACAGACATCATCTCAGGTCTTTGTCTAACGAGTAAGGGGATAGAGCCTTCTCTTCAGTTGCGCCATGTCTGTGAAACTCTCTACCAATCCCACTTTGGCATTGTAACAACCTTGATAACTTCAAATCTGAACTGAAGACCTATTTTTTCAAGCAACTTTGTGAAAGATGTGTGACACATTGTGGGAGCCGGGCACCTTTGAATATTTCTACAGATAAATGCTGTTTCATCATCATCATCATCATCATCATCATCATCACCATCATCACCACCATCACCATCATCAACATCATCACCATCATCATCACCATCACCACCATCACCACCATCACCACCATCACCACCATCACCATCATCACCATCATCACCATCATTACCATCATCACCATCACCATCATCACCACCATCACCATCATCATCATCATCATCTTTGTCCAAGGCAGCAAAGCCACAGAGCAAGAGTGAAGATTCAACCGCACATGACCCTCACCTTGTCTCTCATGCCTGTCCACCAAGACTGACCCATGAGTCTGTCTAGTGCCTCGGGCAGCAGTATCTGGGCTTCTCTTGCCAGCTCTCTTCCGACCTCCCCCCACGCCAGTGGACCGGCCCCGGCGGTGCTGGCTAGCCACCAGTCGGGCATCTCGCGCAACTCGCCCAAGCTGGAGTCGTCCTCCCTGCTTTCGTCCAGGCCCCCCGTTGGTTGGTCGGCCAGCTGAGATCCGGTCTCGTAGTGACGAGGGTGTGGCCCAAAGAGGACGGGGAAGCACCGTGACGACAATGATGTCACAGCAATGGCAAAGACATCAAACAGGTGCTGAATGTTCTTGAAAGTGGGAGAAATGAAATACGGCTGTAAGACAAAATATAGCTCTAGAGTTATTGTGCCAAGTTGTTATGAAGCTCATATCTAATGCACCTTGCTTTACTTTTTTATAACTCTAGTGCATTCGCATGATTTGTTTGTTTGTTTGTTTGTCACAGTACTGGGTCAAGAGTTTGATCCAGACCTCACCACACACAAATTCCTTGAGCATCATGTCAATCTCCAACCACCACTAGTCCATCCAACTGCAGTCTGGCATCTGGCCAGAGCCAGGAACAAACCTTCGATAGGCCGGTGTGCAAGGGAGTCACATAGACCTTACTCACCTTGTACTATGGAAACCACAATCAGTAAGAGGTCAGCCTACTAGGTGCAGTATATTAGAACTTATGAATAATGTCGTTCCTGAAGGACTCGGCAATAAGATTTTCAATTCACCTCCTCTATGTTGCATTCTGATAAACAGAATTTGGTATGCTATTGTACAGAGAAACCTTGTTAAAATGAAGTCACTGGGACCACTGATCTTACCTCGTTATAACCAGTACCTCCTCATATTATAAAGCACACTGAAAAAGAGACTAGCTAAATACAATACAGTGAAACCCCGTTATAACGAGTTCGGTCATAACGAGGAACCGCTTATAACGAGGTGATCGCGTCGGCCCCATTTTCCTTTGCGTGTAAACCTATGGCAGAACGAATCGGTTATAACGAGTTCGGTTATAACGAGGACAATTTCGGTGCATCATGATAAAGAAAAACATAAGCAATTTGATCAGATATAACGAGGTTCCATTTCTTGACATGCCGCTTTCAAACACACAACAAGCGAAACATTGAAAACCGAATTCACGCTATCCATATTTCTTTCCCATTTAGCAAAGTACTGTTCCTTCCATGTTTTCTTCCAATCCACGTGATAAGACACAGGAATACCTTCCGAAGTTCCGACTAAGTTATCGAATATTATCATTTCATTTCCTTTTTTTTTCATGTAGCGACACTAGTGACCAAAAATGGACATATGGAATGCGTGTGTAACTCATCATTATATACTTTCCATTTTTCGTTCCGAATTACACGTGTTTTGCTGGTTAGTAAATACAAGTGTGTTTAAAGCCGAAATTAATGAAATCATCGCGATCCCGCCGGGTGACAGTAGCGTAAAAATAGTTGAATAACACATATTAATCTACATTTGTACTTCAATCGTTATTCAGAAAAAGAAACAAACGCATTCAACGGTTTGAATAGATCTGGGTTTGTTCATTATCATTTAACAAATGACGATGAAAATATGATTGTGTATGATTAAAGCCGAAATAATTAATGAAATCAACGCGATCCCGCCGGATGACATTAGCGTAAAAATAATTGAATAACGCATGTTAATCTACTTGAGTCTGCGTTCAGAAAAAGAAACAAACACACTCAACGGTTTGAATAGATCTGGGTTTGTTCATTATCATTCAATACTGCATTTCAGAACGAAGATTTTTCTTTCTTTCAGAATGGTCTACGAGGTACAGATTTGCGTAAAAAGGATCACAACCTTCCAAATTCCCTGTCGCATAATTTTCAAGAACGGACGTACAAAACGCGAAGAGATTTTCCAAAGAAAATAATGAACGCATTTTTAATCCCTTCGGGCACAACGATCATACATTGTATAAGATTACAGCTGAAATGATTCATGAAATCATCGCATTCCCGCTGGGCACCAACAGCGTAAAATACCTCGAAAGTTACGGTTAAGAACGCATGTATGTTACTCTATTTGCGCTGGTGTTTAGAAAAAACGCAACAAACACATTTTATACCATATGATTTTGTTCATTAATCATTTTACACTGTATTTCACAAATGAAAAATAAACTTTCAGAATGGTTCAATACAAGAGGAAGAATATAATGTGCAACTATTATGTGAAGAGATTTTCGGAAGAAAAATAACGAATTAACGCATTTTCACCCCTACTTTTTCCGTCTTTTTTGAATCAATTCACAAATAATTTCCCTTTATTCTCTCAATAATAATGATCCATAATGAAATTGTGTAAAAACAAAGGATGTTCTTAAGTTTGATTGATGGGTATATGATGTAATGCTTATGTTTTTCTTTGTTTTTGATGTGTACGGTTATAACGAGGTACCGGTTATAACGAGGTAATATCGCCGGTCCCACAGACCTCGTTATAACGGGGTTTCACTGTACTGGGAAAAACAAATTTACCTCATTAAAAGCAGTACCCCTTACGCAAGCTCGTTATAACAGGGTTTCCCTGAACTAAATTATATTGTAACATTTTTACACTCTGCAAAGGTATGAACACATTTTGAAGATGTTTACGTGCTGGATGGCCTGTGCAGACTCAAGGCATGACTTTGATCTTTGACCCTTGACCCTTGACCCTCACCTCGCAATGCTCTTGTGGGGAGGCGCTGTCCGGAAGGTCCTCGCTGAGTGCCAGGGCCTTGAGACGGAGCATGACTAGCTGGAGGAACTGGGCCTTCTCCTCATCGGGGAAGACTGAGGGGCGGCTGAGACCAGCCAGGAGGAACCACAGCACCCCGTTCCTCTCACTCTCTGACTCAGACCTCATGGCTCCATCTGTACAGAAGAGTGGAGTGATTACACATTGACTGTATCATAAAATGGGCTCAAGAATGTAGCCAATCAGAAGCATTGCTACGAGTCACGTGTGTGATCTTTATTTTTTATGCTAATAATGCACAGGAGTGCAAAAAGTGCATTTAAAAAAAAACAAAATGCTCTCTTGAACTAGAAAAGCACTCTGAGAGCGCAGACCTTTGCCAAGCAGAATTTCCATCACAGATCTTATTCTTCCACACAGATCAGTGATTTCCACTCATACATGCAGGCTGAAAATCGCCCAATTACCCAATATAGAAGCCTTTGGTTTGTGTCGTCAGCTTCCAACTGCACGGCGCCTCGCCCAAGCAGAGCACGCACATTAGTGCGCGTATGCAAACCTCAAATATACGCAGCTTAAACTCCCAAGTTCATTTTCCCCATCTGCCAACAGATAAAAAATCCTTCAAAAATTCATAAAAATTCTTGGATCACTACCAAAATTTAACCATCTGTTCCTTGTGTCATTATTAATCTTTCCTGTAAGTTTCATCTAAATCCGTTCAATATTTTCTGAGTTATTTTGCACACAGACAAACAAACAAAAAACAAACCAATGCCGGCAAAAACATAACTTCCTTGGCGGATGGAGTAAGTTTGTGTACCTCAACTCCTAGGGATGAGGCTGTCTAAGCAATTCATGAACCCTCTATGACATGAGTTTTTTGAAAATATGCTTTTCATTCCTTGGCCCCATCCCAACTTCTACGGAGCCACCACTACTACTGTATAAGAATATCTCAACGCAATATGATTTGAGCCTCGGGGGCCATGTCCTTATTGCCCCCTTGAGGACCAGCTAGTATGCAATCTGAAAACTGCTTATCCCCTTTACTTCTGCTAAAGAGGGTAACAATTTGGATATTGAACTTTTTGAAGAAGATGAAACTTGTGGTTTTGACAATTGACGGACAACCTACAAGACGTGATTGAAAGTGCTACATACCTGAGCCAATAGCTCAGTAGTGCTAATCTTTGAAGAACATCATGAAATAATAAAAATAACTGAGAAAATAAAAGAGAAGATAAAACCAGAAATATCTGTGGCATAAAACTTTCGCGATATGCCACTGGGATTCCATGCATAGTGTAGAAAAGAACTTTCATGCGCATTTCAATTTCGCAAATCTTGGCTCCTTGCAAAATTCACGAAAATTTCATCCATATGAAAATTTATGGTCTTACAGTGAGTATCCCACGGCACACCGGTTACAGTCTCTTGAACAGCATCACCTGAACTTACCAATACAGTCAGTCATGAACCCCAGAGGCTGTTGTCCTTGCTTGATGAGGTGCGCCCTTATGAACGTGACCTTCAGGAGTCCAACCTAATTGCACAGTTAATGATTCAACTCTTGTTATGTTGCACAAAAAATGAAGCACTGAATGGAGCAGACCCACAGTGCCAAGCTCATGTAATTAAGTCATTGGATGCTGCGCCAAGTTTGCATTCGTTATTAAAACATCACACGGACACAATGCTGTGTATACCTGATCAATAAAATGGACAGGGCGTGACATGATAGGCTGTTCCCTTTATGCAAGGTGTAGGATGTATGAAACAATCATACACACTACCAGCAGTTCAGTTGGCTCTACTTGGCGATATCAAACGCCATTTACGCAGTGGCTCAATAGGGTTTCCCTGCACTGCATGGAAGTAGAATTCAATGAGTCAAGTACTGTGAATGACATCTTTTCATGCACATTGTGTTTATGTTTGTTTTTGTGCAGCCTAGAAAGCATGGTATAGGCACCTTGAAGCAATAGCTGCTGTTCTTTTATGCTATCTCATTCAATTTACTGAAGTAAGTCTCCTTTTTAATACAGAGAGGTTGATGTCAATGACATAAACTGCATAGTTGTAAATCATGGTTGCTATACTGTCCTACTGCATATGTGAAGATGAACGGAGGTACTTGTAAACTTGTTCACAGCTCCTCATCTCACTTCTTGGGTATCATGACAGCAGTGGCTTTGCAGCAGAGACCATCACGGGTGGCTCTTTGTCTGTGTGGACTGACCACACTCATAGATACCCAAGCAAACTGCAGGAAATCTTTGATGTATCATATGGCTTTCTCATCTTCATTCAAGTTAACCCACTGAGAACAGACTGATTTTGCTACAACACGCATTTCCCATAGACCCCTGCCCGAGTATACTCGGGACTCGTCCTCAAAAGGTTAAGAATTTAAAGATCTACTTAATACCACACTTGGGTGCTCATAAAGTTTGTCACATCACAACGACCCATGCTGCCTGTCTATTAGACAGCATAGGGAAGAAGAGAGGTTGGAAATATGAGGAAATATATACTTTTTATCAAGGATGGCTCAGGGCTACTTACCTCTGAGGGAAGGGCTGTCAGTTTTATCAAGTCCTCCAAGCTCAGCTCAGCAACACAGTCAGATAGGTGAGAAAAAAGCAAGCAGTGGCTCTCCTGGAGGATATGTGATACAGCAATGTCATCCTTCATTATTATCAGCACCAATTCCTTTGGAATCTACTAGTCAATTAAGGCAGTGAAAAGTCAACTCAGCCACGACAGCTATTACAAATGTTTTTGAAAGACATAATACAAATCACATATGCCTACTACTGTATACGCTATAATTTTCGCGTACATAAATTTTCGCGAATTGCCGCCGTCACAAATTGTCGCGAATTGCCGCCGTCACAAATTTTCGCGAGTGGTTAAATTCGCGATTGGGGGACCAGAGAAAATATGAAGTGGCAAAGAAAGTGTGAATTTTCAACTTACTAGCAAATAAGAATGATACTAGTTATACACTGCATGAAAAAAACTTACCAAACTCTGCGAACTAGTAAGTTGGAATTCAACATTTTTGAAGTGGTTAAGTTCATCGCACTAGATTTCTGACGAGTGGTCCCCTTGCGATAATGGATTGGCTCTCTACAGTATTCGTAAGTAGACGTGGACGTGCGTAAACAAGCTTAGCCAGTATGGTCTGTTCGGTAAGCCGTGACATGGTAAACTAGTACTGAAATGTTCGTATCATCAAGGCAAGGGATTCATTTTGGAAGGTAATATTTTCGCGTGTTGTTAATTTCGCGAATAGCTCCCGACTCGCGAAATTCGCGAAAATAAACCCCCCGCGAAATATATAGCGTATACAGTATATCATTAGTATTATCTTTCATATTACATCATTATTTTCAGTCAGGAGATTTCAGTCATATAGGCAATATCATGACAAATTCTTGTACAGTTGGTGGGTTTCTTGAACGATCGATACCTGTTCAAGAGGCAACAGCTTGAGCAATTTCTGCACAGTCTCTGTCAACATATTGACAACGCCCTGAGGTGGATCGTCCACAGAGAGGGCCGACTTCAGGCCGCAGAGAGCGGCGATGCTGGGCTGGAGATCCTGGCTGCCGTCCTGAAGTGAGCCAACGAGCTGGACACTGATGAAGGCCCTGAGATCGTCCAGTGGGATGTAGTGGACGAGGGAGGGCAAGGCACTGTACACAAGCTCCTGGCAACTCTTCTGTAGGGCCAAGCACACATGCATGCATTGAAATAAAAACATTATCATGCTTCTTGTTCCATTCTGCATCTCATATTTTCCTGACATCCTGATTATCATCATCATCATCATCATCATCATCATCATCATCATCATCATCATCATCATCATCATCATCATCATCATCATCACAGTTTTTATCCTGGTCTGTCCATGATAACAGGGGTGGCTGGAATTACCTCATAGCGATAGCTCTAAAACCTTCTCACCATCTCTCTCGATTTAGGGCATCCTCCTCTCTGATACCTTAACTAAAAGGTCTTTGGACTTGTGACCTACATGCAGACAGATTCATCTTTGTATATCATTGTTTGCATGCAGAGTTCATACCTACCAACCCTGAGACTTAATAAATCTGAACAAACAATAAAAATTACTTTCATAAATTTCATATACTTTACTACAAATGTATACACAGATATTTCCAAAAAATCAGAACACACTGAAATCAATGTGTTTTCTTTCAGTGAAAATTTTGAATATTCAGATTAACACTGAACAGTTGGCAGGTATGCCATTGACATCAAAACTCAATTTCCATGTTATCAGTGCAACAGGTAACAATTATTGACAAACAGTCAGATGTTGGAAAGATGTTGGAAAGACAGACATAGAAAACCCTAAATTCAATGATGTCAATGAAACTCTGCATGCAAACAATGATATACAAAGATGAATCTGTCTGCATGTACAACTAGGTCACAAGTCCAAAGACCTTTTAGTTAAGGTATCAGAAAGAAGAATGCCCCAAATAGGAAGAGATGGTGAGAAGGTGTTAAAGGGATGGTACAGTATTGGTGGAGATGAGAACTGGGCTTTTAACTTTTTGCGAGATATCAAGAAAACACATGATATAGTATAGAGCATACCATTTTAAGAGGAATTCAAAGTTTATTTGATGAAAATCGGGTTTGGAATGACTTAAACATCCAAAAACAAAGTAAAACAAAGCAAATGTAATAAAGTGTGGATCCCACACTTTATCAGAATTGCTCTTTTTTTGATATCTCAGCCATTTCAAAACCAATTTTCATCAAATAAACGTTGAATTCCTCATAGAATTACGTGCTCTTTCATATTTCATAAGAGGTTTCTCATTATCTCACCCAAAAATGTTAGACACTTTAAATTAGGTCTCAACCAAAACTATACGATCCCTTTAAGCTATCGCTGTGATCTACCAGATCAATTTGCAATGGTGGCATTTGAACAAAAAAGACAACCAGGAGCCATCAAAGTCATCACCAGATACAGCATATTTTGGCATCCTATCATTCACTGCAGAGACACAAAAGGTGCGAGCTGAAAATTTTCAAGTGTATTCCAAGTCTGCCTGCATTTACCATATCAAATTCTAGGGGGATCTAAAGAGGGATCAGAGATATACTGCAGCTCATGAGGGGAAAATTATTTCCCGATTAGGGAGTCTTTGAAATTCTCCTGTCAGGACATGAAGAGATATTCAAATTGTATGGGCCTTCTGCAGAGTCAGGGCAACTCGGCACCTCTGGTATTCAGGAAATAAACACATATTTTATCGTTACCTTTATAGTGCCATACAATGGAGCCCTAAGCCAGGCTGCAATGAAGTTGGCGGTGGTTTGCGATGAAGCACACTGACCAATGGCAAGTCTCATACAACCATGGTAAATTTCACCACTTCCTGAGTTTAAAAAAAGAAATAAATAAGCAGAAACAGACAAAAAAATAAAACATGTGGAATTTCTGATGAAAACTGAGGAGCAGGGTCAAACTCAGCGGGAAGGGAGGTGGTAAAGTTCTGACTAATAGTAAGAGAATATTTGATAAGCTAAAACCTTACTCTTATCAAAAACACAAGGTCATTTTTTGGAAGTCTTCTGTCAAAGTCCTTGAGTGGTTGATGTCTGTTAAAACATTTTTTGAGTTATTGCATAAAAATGATGACAACTTCACTTCACTGCACATCTAAGATAAACCATTCTGTCAATACATACAAGTTTGGAGAGACGTACTCCCCCTTTTATCTTTCTTTTTTCCTTCTGAAATCATAATATTCAATATTCAGTCCAATTGCCATAAACTGTCATGGTGATTGAAACATCTATAACTCAATTTGATTGATAGTTATCTTGTCAATTAGATAAATGGGATTAAATGCAAAATACATTTATAGTAATGAAGCTTTGGTTCCTCAAAATGCTATTGCTTCTTGTATATCCCCTTACTCTGTTACAAGAACATATCTTGCAGTTTTGTTGGGTGATACTTATGGCTTGGATGAAATGATATTATATGATTATAAGATATCATATATACAGTCAAACCTGTCTATAGCAGCCACCCAAGGGAAATTACCAAGGTGGCCACTATAGACAGGTCAGTGGCCATTTTGAATTTCAACATTTGCATTGGATAAGAGCATAGAACACCGCATGTTATTCTTTAAAGAAAAACCTCCCAGCAAATACAAGTTTGCATGAGCAGCTACAATATGGGGATTTTTGGTGCAATTCTTTTAGCCCTGGCCTACTTCAGTTCTTTTAATGGGACTCGGTGAAATTCGAGCAATGAACGTAAAAGCTAATGTATTCATGGCTGACTTTAACAGTTCAGCTAAATTTTTGTGGCCGCTATACGCAGTTAGATATTCACCACAGGATACAAAATGAGTGGCCACTGGCCACGTTAGGCAGGTGACCGCTACATAAAGGGTTTATAACGCAGCAATTTCATGCAGGAGATTTTTCAGTCGCTGCTATAAGCATGTGGTCGCTATAGACAGGTGGCCGCTAAGACAGGTTCGACTGTACATGTATATACAGTGGACTCAGGTTATAACAAAGTCTTCATGATGGGCAATTTTCTTTCGTTATATCGAAATTTCGGTATAACCGAATGAATAAACAATAGAGATACATAGAGATGACAATGTTGCCGCCCTAAATTCTACTTCGTTGTAACCGGAATTTCGTTATAACCGTGTTCGTTATAACGGGAGTGCACTGTAGATGAAGAGGATAAAGCGAGTGGGAGAGAAAGAGAGACAGGACAACTAAATACTACTTGTGACTACCGTAGCTGGTGTGTCGCATGATGGGGTTGAGCAGCGCCGCCAGATTGAGCGGGGGCAGCTTCCTGTCGCACGATCTGCTGCAGCGGTGCAGAGCCCAGAGCACCGCCCCCACCTGGTGGGAGGGGACGACCTCTTGGCCCCTCCTCCCTGCCTCCAGCAGCAGCTCCACAGCAGCCCTCAGCAGGCTCCCCTCCTCCAGGTAACCATAGTTACAGGGAACTGGATGACACAAAAGATGCCTGATGAAAACTGATGTTCACTTCCATTCATACAGCCTTTTTACGTGCAGTCAGGAAGCAGCAGCATTCAGTTTTGAAAAAAAAAGAAGTAATATCCCTATTCCACAGAGATTTCCTCTCATCGGTCACTCATAGGAAGCAAAGTTTATCGTTTCCGCCTATCCATCGAAGTGTATCGGATCGCAGTCCGATGAATCCGACTTGTGTTGGTCGACTATCGGGTCAGTGTCAGACGTGTCGGGTGGTGATTCAATGAGGCAAGATTGTCCGATGAGGATCACATGCGACATGTCTGACACTCACCTGGTAGTTGACCAACTTAAGTCGGATTCATCGGACTGCAATCTGATACACTTCGGTGGGTGGCCGGAAGCGATAAACTTTGTTTCCAATGAGTGACTGATGAGAGGAAATCTCTGTGGAATAATGACACATTGTGAGATGTTTCGAGAACTGCCACTTTCAATAGGCCATTTCTGTAATGTGTTACAATCTATGGATGTCTCTTTTCCTAAAGCCTAGCAACAAAGCATTTCATTCATTTGCCCCCTCCAATTAAGTTCAATAGGCAAGAATTCACTTGGTTGTTACTAGGTACAGTTGCAGGGAAGCCTCCAACAAGGTTCGTGGTTGTTAAGAGAAACTTTCGTTTAAAAAAGCATGCATAAGAACTGGATACAGTACCAAACTTTGCAGGCTACCTTGTACCATGTAGGAAATAAATTCAAATAAATTCCTCATTATACTTCTGTTTCGATTAAAACACATGCGCTGACTGTTTTGAAAAGTTAGGGTTGTAGGGTAATCATGTACACTTTCCTCAGCCTCAAGAGTGGGTCTACAGAAATGACTACAACACAGTGCTGTCACCAACATAATTTTGTGCTTCCATACCTCTGATTTAATTAAAGGTCAACTTCTTCAAAAATGTCCACAAAAAAGGAAACCTACATATTTGATCTTACACACATCCCTTGATGACTGTTGGGAAATCAAAATGTGTATTAAACTATTTGAGAATTTTCTTATTCAAGGTTACAATCGGCAAACTACAAGTTTCAAATTGCAATATTTCAAAAAAAGGGGAAAGACAAAAATCAACCATATCCTCATAAGTGCAATGCATCATGTAACAGGGAGGCCATATACCTGATGATCTGGTTGTGGTCACAGACGAGAGGCTGAGGTGAAGATATCCCAGTAACCATGGCAACGCATGCTGCAGCGCGTGGACACTACAGTCTTCATGGAGCTAAAACATTAAAAAAAATAACAAGTTCTACCTCTGTGACTTCTAGCTAATAAACCTATTACAGGGCTGTCAACATTCATACATTAATCACGGAAGAACCAAAGGTAAATGCATGGTAGGTACTCAATGCGCTACATGGCATTACATTTTGAGGGGTCTCTGAGCAGAAATAAATGAAGGGTCGAGCTAAGCTCCTATTCCTATTCCTATTACTATTATTTATAATGCGCTTTTCCCACAAGGCCCAAAGCTCCGCCTCCTCAATCATGTTTTGGAGGTCAAGCCTTTCAGACAAGAAGTGTGAACCACAAATTGAGCAAATCAAGATCTGAAAACACCTCCTGACCTCAATTTGCAATCAAGATTTTAGAATCTTGATAAAAATGAATTGCATTCAGAACCAAGAAATAGCTAGATCACAATCACAATTCTTCTAATACAGATTACAATCACGATTACAAGAGAATTTTTTCTATCATCGGAAAGGAGGGGTTTAAAAACTAATCCATTTCAGAATCTTACAGGAAAAAGAAAGAGAGAAAAGAACAAAGGCTGATAGGAGACTTTTTCTGTACATATACAAGACATGTTATTCTGTATATACAATGTAGTTATCATCAACGTGACATTTTCATATAGAACAATGTAGCAGAAATTGCTATAGTAGGTGACTGAACTCAAAATAGATATGCTGCCTACCTTTGCGAGAGTGTTGACCACTGAAGTTAGCTTTCCCCTCTGGTGGTCATTGTTTGTCTTCAGCCTGGTCTGGACGAGGTGACCAGGACCGACAATCAGGAATACAAGCCCTGCCACAGATGACTTCAGTGTATCAGCCGAGGTTCCCTGGAATAATGTATATCAGTTTCTTGAGTTACACTTATTACACTTTATGTTAGTAGTGTAATAGTGCAACAATGTTAACCCTAAGCACTTTTATCTTCTCCTCTCTCTTTTTTCCTCTTCCTCCATACACTCTTCCTTCTTGTGTCATTAGTGTATCTTCTCTTTGTTTTGTTTTTCTTCATTTTTTTTTTGTGGCCCTCCTCCTCTTCCTCCATTATTAATATAATGGTACAAACATGTTAAACCTAAGCAGTCTTATCTTCTCTTCTTTTTCCTCTTCCTCCTGTTATTAGGGTGACAGTAAAACTTGTTAACCCTAGACATATCATCTCATGTCACCTCCTCCTCCCCTTATTCCTTCAACTCCTCATCACCATCTTCATTATCAGCACAACCACAATCACCATCACCAACTACTCCAAGTCATACATTCTCTCATTTCTTCCTCCTCCTTAACTCCTCCTCACCACCTTAATCATCATCATCATCCCCACCATCACTATTATCGTCACCATCACCATCACCATCACCACCGCCGCCATCGCCATCACCATCATCACTGCCACCACCATCACCATCACCACCACCATCACCATCACCATCACTATAACCATCACCATCACTATAACCATCACCATCACCATCACCATCACTATAACCATCACCATCACCATCACCATCACCATCACCATCACCATCACCATCACCACCACCACCATCACCATCACCACCACCATCACCACCACCATCACTATTACCGCCACCATCACCATCCTCAGCTTTATCATTTCCATGCCTGCATCTCTTATCTACAGCACTCACCGGGGCTTGGATCTGTCTCAGCCAAACTGAATGAAGGTCATCGTACATGTGTTTGGCTTGGGGGTTATCCAGGCTAGCCAAACTATGGACCAAGAGGGCTAGGCTTGCAGCTAATGAAGGGCACTACACAAATACACGATACACAAGTGTGTTTTACTACAAACAGAACATAAATATCTATTATATATATCTTCTGCATGCTATCCATCTATTTATCTTTATATTTTTGGTCATCATCTATCTATCTATCCATTCATCTATCCATCTATCAAGGTCATAAAAATCTATCAATATATCTCCTGCATTCTATCTATCTATCTATCTATCTATCTATCCATCTATCAAGCTCATAAACATCTATCAATATATCTCCTGCATTCTATCTATCTATCATTCTATATATCTACAATGTATCTATCCATCAAGCTCATCTATAGATAAGCAGAAAAACAGATATTACTCATGTTTTTATGTATGCCTCTTCTTGAACAAAAATAACAGCATGACTGCCAACATTTCAGCATGTGGACAAAAGCAACAGGTAGATCCTTGTGTAAATGTGAAGTGCCACACACACATTTTCAATAGGCTTGCCAATGGGTACTAGTGTCTAAAAGCAGTCTCTAGTAGGGATGTGTGGACATAATGACTAAATACACACTTGAATGATAAAAGTGTAAGTGTTTTAGAAGCTCAAACTGATAGTGTAGCAATTTACACAGTATGCAATGCCCAAATCTAAGACATGAATGAGTTTGTTCGATGAAAAGACATCATAATACATCATGTCGCATACTAAAGAAATAATGCATTAAAGTAATCTGTGTATATCGTCGCTGGGGTGACAAGACCTAGTGTATGTCCAATTTTGGTGAAAATCACTTTTGTGGATTAATTGCCAGATAAAAATCAGACAAGTGATGTCCTATCCAAATCCAAGCTGTCTTACCCCCAAAATAAAGCCACCACAGCATTTCAAAGGAAAGTCTATCCCATTTGTTACAGTGCTTTGGCTGCCATTCTTTTCTTCTTCTTTTTTTTTTTGCTCTCCTGAACATTTGAAAATTTTGAGATACGAGGTCTTGTTACCCAAACAGCAACGTGTGAACAAGCAAACCTTTGTGTCACTTTCAGAGAATGAATGAAGTTTGCGGGCTATCTGGAAGGCATCTTGCTGCGACATAAGGTTGGCTTCATGACATGCCACTGTGATTAGAGACAGAGACATAACCAGGGCCTGGAGAAAAAAGACACACGAATACAAAGTCACAGATGTCATTTCTGAGTGTTGGTACCTCAAGGATTGGAGAGAGAGTGATAAGTGAGGGCTTATGGAAAATGCTGCAAGAGTATAGAGTTTGACATTGCTTTTCAGGACCAAGCTGAAATGCTACAAAATGACTTCCTAGCTATGATCAGCTTGCTAAAAGATGCAAGATGCGTGTGGGAGGGCCGTGGTATTGTGGAGAGTATTCTAGATTGAGGAGTTCCTGGGTTCAAGTATGTTTTATTATCATTATTCATTGTCTACTTTTCTACTTACCTACTTTTCTGCCAGTATTGGCTTTCAAATTCCATGTAATTATCAGATATGGTCCACCTTAACATTTCTGACAGCCACAAGAAATGTTTTGGATAAATACACGTACAAGAATGGTAGATAGAGGATTCTGAATGCCGACTCTATGTCGTCTGTAGCTCTATCACAACGTAGATTCATGTACGCCTGCGCAAGCACAGCATTCACACCAATTCACACTCTAGCTTCGCACATGTATTGTACAGGTGAGCTGCTTGTTTTCACTCCAGTTTTAATGGAAGTGACGTATACCCAACCACGAGAGTGCATGAGGAAACAATACCATCATTCATACCTTTGTGTGGGAGTCCATGTCTTCTCTGTCACTTTCAATAGCTGTCACAAGTTGACCCTTGACCTTCTGTACATGTACTCTGGCATGTGCTGCTTTCTCGTGCGCTTGGGCCGCAAGACCTATGCCTAGGCCGAGAGCGCAACCCACCGAGGCCTCATCAAAATCTCTCTTGTCCAGTGCCTTTGATTCCAGCTTGTCAAAAGCCTTCAAAAGTACCGTTTCAGCCTGCAAAGTGACAGGTTATACAGTATGTCAAAAAAAAAAAAAACAAGGAAAAGTAGAAATTACGCGGTGCGTAATATATGTCCCCGCCGGAAGTAGCATTTAGCAAAATGCACAATATAGGTAAAAAGATGAAGGTCAAAGGTCAAAGAAGTCAAAGGTCAAAATTCTATGTAGAAGTTTTGAAGCCCTCACCTAGTGCCATCACATAAAGCAAACGGAATCGAAATCGGGTTAGAAATGGCGAAGGAGTAGCATTTTGTAGGCAATGTGCAATATAGGTCAAAAATCAAGGTCAAAGGTCAAAGAAGTCAAAGGTCAAAATTCTGTGTAGAAGTTTTGAAGCCCTCACCTAGTGCCATCACTTAAAGCAAACGGAATTGAAATCGGGTTACAAATGGCAAAGGAGTAGCATTTTGTAGCAAAATGTACAATATAGGTCAAAAATCAAGGTCAAAGGTCAAAGAAGTCAAAGGTCAAAATTCTGTGTAGAAGTTTTGAAGCCCTCACCTAGTGCCATCACATAAAGCAAACGGAATCAAAATCGGGTTAGAAATGGCGAAGGAGTAGCATTTTGTAGGCAATGTGCAATATAGGTCAAAAATCAAGGTCAAAGGTCAAAGAAGTCAAAGGTCAAAATTCTGTGTAGAAGTTTTGAAGCCCTCACCTAGTGCCATCACTTAAAGCAAACGGAATTGAAATCGGGTTACAAATGGCGAAGGAGTAGCATTTTGTAGCAAAATGTACAATATAGGTCAAAAATCAAGGTCAAAGGTCAAAGAAGTCAAAGGTCAAAATTCTGTGTAGAAGTTTTGAAGCCCTCACCTAGTGCCATCATATAAAGCAAACGGAATCAAAATCGGGTTAGAAATGGCGAAGGAGTAGCATTTTGAAGCAAAATGTACAATATAGGTCAAAGGTCAAGGTCAAAGGTCACAATTGAAATTCTGTATAGAAGTTTCAAAGCTCCCATGTAGTGCTATCATATAAAGCAAACAGAATCAAAATTGGGTTAGAAATGGCGAAGGAGTAGCATTTTGAACATTTTGATCACACACGGACGCACACACGGACGGACACACGGACGGACGGACACACGGACACACGGACACACACACGTACGGAGCCCGTTTCATAGTCCCCTGCTCGAACTCGTTCGGCGGGGACAAAAATGACAATCAGATTTTTGCATTGATAACTTCCATTTTGGTTAAATTGTCTGAATGCTACATATGTATTTCAGGGTTTAGAATATAACTTCTTATCTATATTTTGCAGAAAACCCCATTCAATTTGGGTAAGTGGTCATTGAGAAATGTGGATCGTTGTAAATCATATCATGGGTCTGATTCTTTCAAGCTTAGCACTTGGATGCTCTTGGAAATTGCACTTTTTCCAAGTTTGCGTGTTATTGCGAACTAACAATGCATGTCTCACTGCATGGATGAGAGCTGTCAATGAAAGTGGTCAAATCATCAGGCCAGCCTGCACGACTGCAGCTTCGTGTTTTACAGTTTCTTCTGACGTTTTATAGTTCATAGCCTTCAACATGCCACATCGTCGACAACTTGGTCCTCCCCATTAAGGCAAAATCATCACCCATTTTACTCTCTTCATATTTAAGACACGGTTTGTCACTGGGAGATACATGCTGAATATGAACAGAGAAAAATGGACTGTGTGGGTTGGCCTCTGTTGGAGTGCCAAGTTATCGGACAAATGGCCATGTTAAAGGTTATGGACCATAAAATGTTCGGAGAAAACCTAAACACAAACCCTAACACACATCCTAAACACAAACTGCATTCGTACAGGCTGGCCTATTCGGCACATTTCATTGACAGATCTCATCCATGCAGTGAGACATGCATTGTTCCTTCACGATAACATGCAAACTTGGAAAAAGTGCAATTTGTCCCTGTTGTCTTTAAAGTTCATGTGCTCAGTCATGCATGAGAATTGTCAACATAATTAGGTATCAACGGAAAGAAGAAGAGTTCCCCTTTCCCAACAACCAACATTGTGCTCTTCATAGCTGATAACTAAGAAATGGTAGCCCTCCAAAGTTGGATTACCTTTTTTTTTATACGTTCTGTATAGAAGGAATTAGCCTACAATTTGAACTTGCATTACCTACTGTTTAGTGAGAGAGAATGAAAGAGAGGGAGGCACTGGGTATTTGTTCAAACATCATCATGTCACTGCTAAGAATTGGCTATAGCTCATTGATAGTGCCGCTCCTCGTTAAAGCAGTTGGTGACTCATGTTCAAATTTCAGTCTTGTTCCTTACTTTTTCACCTGGGGTGGTATTCTGAGGTCGTAATTAAGTCTGTAATTAACTTCGTGATTAAGTCGTGAAGTTAATTATCCCTTAATCATGGGCAAAATCAGTATTCTGAGGACGTAATTAAGGTATGATTAAGTCCCCTGTAATTATCTTAGGTCCCTCCCATCTAATTGTTATTCCATCCAATCAGACGCGTTGTTAGAAGCCAAAATGATGATTACACGCGCAAATATGCCCTCAATGCGCGCTCCTCCACGCCCCCTGTAATTACAACCCAAGAGCTCCGTGCGCACTCTCCGGTATTTGATTACAACCCCTCATCTACGCACGCGAAGATCTCAACCTCTTTGCTCACATAAAATGACAAAATTCCTCGAAGATCGGCTATATTTCTTTTTTTCTCTGAATTCTACGGATACCACGATAACAACACTCAACCGCTCCTCGGTTACCGAAGACGGTAAGCATCGTTGTGGCAGAGAAAACATGATGTATTGCGTGATATCGGAGTAGTTAATGACACTCTCTGGTATCATTAAGTTTTCCATTAACTTTCATACTTAATTACACCCTCAGAATACCGATTCGTAATTAACTCTGTGATTAAGTCCTCTCAGAGGTGCACGCGCATTGATACGCGCAAATGCGTAAGTCCTTCCCGCCAAAACGCTTGTTGCTATGGTAGTTAATATACCCCCTACTTAATCATGCTCTCAGAATACCAATTCGGTAATTAAGTGCTAATCAGACACTTAATTAGCTCTCAGAATACGGCCCCTGGTGTTCAAATTAAGCCATGAAGACGAGTCCCAAGAATACTCGGGCAGGTGTCTATGGGATATGCAAGTTGTTGCAAAATCAGTCCGTTCTCAACGGGTTAATACAGATCAAGTATACAATCATATGTCAAGGAGAGTATTAACAGCAAAATATGAAAAAAAAAAAGAAACTCTGTGGCTACACTCTCTCTGAAAAACAAACAAGAAAGTCCCTTCATTCTGAAAAAGACAAATGTGTGAAAGAGATATCTGGACAAATTTGAGGATATGCTGTTGAGAAGGAGCAAACTGACAAACCGCTTCATCTCCAGCCGTATCGACGTAGTGCTCCTTGCTCAGTCTCGCCAGCAGCAGCCCAGCGCCAACGCCGCACTGAACGGAGAGGGACTCCGGGCAGAGGGAGGTCACCTTGGCAACAACCCCGGCAACCACGGCCGAGCGCCTGGTGAGGAGGTGTGGCACGAGGGCGGAGAGACCAATCACGGCACAGGCCCGGGCATGTCTGGTCGCCATGTTGGACTGAGCCCCGTCCTGAGGACAACAGATTGCACAGAGAGGGAGCAGACAGACTGGGTGACTTTCGATCTTAGATATCATTGGTTCTGCAGTATACAAAAGTCCACTGCTGTCACGCTTCACAAGCAGCAACAGTGGTTTCTTTTTCTTGGCAGGAGCCAGTTGTACAGTGTAGCTCAAGCATAAACAAGTCTACGTGCTAAATAATGCCACTGCTATACTAAAAACAATTCTCAATCTTCATTAATCTTACCAGAACATTAAATGAATGCTAATTCATCAATTAAATCCTGTAATTTGATTCTTTTTTATCTCTTTCTCTCAATACGGTACTTAAGAGTTTGACACTAATGGTCTGCCCCAGTAGTGGTATAGGCAGTGCATGCATGTGCACTCAGTAGCAGTGCTCAGAAGCAGCAGCACCACACTCGCAATACCAGTCCACAGACGAAAATAAGTGAGCATGGACCGAGTTTGTGGATCAAAATGGTCTCTTTCTGAATTATGCTGTCCAAAAATTATAACATTTTTAGAAAAAGAAAACTATTAACAAATTTAATGTTATTATCATTGTAATAATGTTAAACATGCTACAACAGAGATAATTTGGCATTGGGATATCATAATCGCAATTGCTTAGATTTGGCCTCGACGACAGCAGTGTGTAACTGTACATCTTATGATGACGCTACACAATGCTGCAACTCGGGGTATGACGGCATCCCGGGTTATGGCATGCCAAACCATGTGTCATGGCCAACAAAGCTGAAAGCTTGAGACTCACACTGGTGCACCAAGGCAAGACGGACTGAGGAGTGAAGGTGGGGTCCACGACAGCCATCAGCGAGTCGGCGACCTTGGTCATCCACGACTTCTGACCCTCAAACTGGGTGGCTGACCTTTGACTGGAGGCTGCCTCATCCCCAAGACTGAAGGCATGGGCACTGACCGCACTCGCTAGTCCAGCCAGGGCCAATAGAGCATTTGCCTTGGCATTAGGCATATCTCTGCAAGTAAAACACACCCAAGAGACATAAAAATCAGATATTGGTAAATTTTCTCTATACATGCTCCTGGACAGATATGGCACTGTAATTTAAAGAAAACAAAGACAAAGTCATGACAAAGTCAACCAAAGGCTGAGTAGAGGCACCTTGACTTGCCCACTCAGTAGATATGATGAAAAAGAAACAGACTTTCCTCTATCTGCAGAATTTTGAGAGGAAAAAAAAGAAGAAAGAATGTACAATCTTGGCACTCACATCACTTTGGTTCTCAACTGCTCCACCAGTCTGTCCCTGGCCCACAGCCATGCCTGAGAGAGTCTCTCATTCAGCAGCTCTTCGTTGGGCTCATCATGACCTCGCCTCACATTCATTTCAATGTCCGCACGACGCCCCTGTCCATGAGGGTGGGAAAAAGAATATAAAGTGAATAGAATATAGAACATTATTGGTATGTAACCTTTGCTACTCGCGAACCAGAGAGACATTTTTTTTTTTCTTCTTCTTTTTTTCGCACAGTGCTGGCAGAGACTGCACAGTACTACATATTAAATAGATGAACAAGATCTTCCACCTTATCGGAGATATATTTATCTTCCAGAAGAGCCTCTCTCTCTTTCTCTCCGTTCCATTACAGATTTTTTTTCTCCAACAAACAATAAGTACCCACATACACTCACACATTTTTCTCCCCTTGCCGACGACAACTTGTTACAGTGATCTTAGGACCAGCGGGTTTTTTTCACTATATCTAAATTTTGTTAAAAACGAACAGTAAAGTACTATCCTTTCTCCTGTTTACAAAAGAAAAAAAAAATGTAGCAAAATATATCATTATCATA
The DNA here is from genome assembly GCF_040938485.1 of Diadema antillarum. Lineage (NCBI taxonomy): Eukaryota > Metazoa > Echinodermata > Echinoidea > Diadematoida > Diadematidae > Diadema > Diadema antillarum. The sequence goes on from NW_027271026.1 coordinate 1,245,406, forward strand.
ATTATTACTAAACTATAATAATGATAACAGTAATAATAATTGTTGTTATTATTTTTATTATTATTATTATCATCATTAATCAATATTATTATTATTATCATCATTTATTATTAAGTACATATAAAGAGATAAACATCTAATTCTCCTTTCAGGAAATTGCTGCTGATAAGAAATATAAAATGAGAGCATGCCAAAATCAACATATCGTCCCAATACACAAGTTATGTAGGGTACATGAATATGATGGATCAAACTGGTTTATACCATCATTACACTATCGTCAAAACGCTTGGTAATGATTTTGTGTTCACTTTTTTTTTCATTTTCTACACAGATTAAAATACATATTAGTGTAGAAGAGTAGTATTCAGACTAACTGATGGTTGAGTACAAATCCAAATGATCAGATCAAAGTGCTACAAGATGAACAGGGAAATGGCTAATTAGTTTGTGGTCCAAGATCATTGCAAACCACTTAAGTTTGAAGTTAGAAATGTTTTTTTGTTTTCTGTACATTTTGGCAGTTTCCTTTCACTTCTTCCCCAACTAGTCCCATTTGTACTCATATTTTGTAATTTTGATCTCTTAATGTATTCATTCTTTTTTTCTTCTTTTTTTTCAGTCAAGCCTGCATGACGCAAGGAGGGTTAAGGATGATAGTATGATTGAAGATACAGCATCAAAACACACACACACACACACACATACACAAACACACACACAAATTCTTGAAATTGATGGGATTTAAAAGGAGGATTGAAACAAGCAAAGTGAATGAATATGTGAATGAATACCTGAATGACAGCCTGCAGGGCCCCAGCCATGAAAGACACCCATGCTTGTGGGAGTACCATGATGTAGAGCCAATCAGGCGAATCCACTGGTACCTGGGGGGGGGGGGGGGGGGGGGGGGAGAGACAGAGAGCCCTTACTGTCAAGCAGGATCCAAAGCTACTTGTCTGAATTTTAAAAAGGGCATGAAATCCAAATGTATGTGTGGTTTGCATGAATACAGCAATATTTGTAGAACACATCAGTCAAGTTTGAGAAAACTCTGAAAATCTATCGAAAAAATTTAAAATTGTTAAGTTTTGGTATGGCCATCGCTCGATTAGAAGACTACAGTTTGTGATGTCAAATATGGTCAACGACATACAGAAAATAAATACAGAATTCTATAAAATTTCATATTTTGATGAAAAGTACACATTCTCTTGACTTGTTACAGACATATCAATGTTACGGCTTATATTATTCCTCTGCTTTCTGAAAAATGTGCATCAAGCGCACTTTCATTAATGCTATGAAAGTGAAGATATGCTGAATTTCCTTTATATTTTCTTTATATTGTTGCCCATGTATGATATTATCAAATATGATAAACTTCTCATCCACAATGGCAGCACAGAAACTTTAAATGTACACAACTTTTCGACAGACTGTTCAATTTTCATCAAACTATGCTAATTTAAATAAATTCTTCTGATACTGCTGCATTTCCTCAATCCACATTTATATGGAATGACCCTGGCTATGCACAAGAAACAGGCACCACAGAGAATTAAACTTCAACATTTGTACCTCGGCAAGTCGTAGGTTAAGGGCATCCAGCCACATCTGGCTCTTGGCTGCGGAGCCCCCTCTCGCTGCCCGTGAATCCCGCTTTTTGTCCGAACCAGGTACAAACGAAAACAGTAGTCCAGCTGACATAAGAAACAGAGCACTTCAAAGTCAGTATAAAACGTAAATGTCTATGCAACAACAGTTAATACATTCGATTTAGATATGCATAAATAAGATATAAATTGAATGCAACAACAAAAACATCTGAAGACCAAGCAATCCCCAAGCTACACAGTGGCACGTGGGATAAAACATAATTTGGAAGCAGTTTTAGTCTACTTTTCACCGAAAGGCATTGGTTCCACATACAGAATTTCACCCCTGAATCAATCATTTTCAAGTCAATATTTCAAGATGCCTTTTCATCAACACTTGTAAATACACTGGCAATGTTCACATCTTATCTGCTTATTGCATTTTTTTTTTATGGGAGTGCAGGGGCAGCAGTTTGAGTGATGGTTTTCTACAAAGTGCTGATATGATGAAGTTCCCGGGTAAGAAAAAAGCTACTGTTGTGACTGACAGAGGCCACCTGGCAGACACCCCTTACCTGAATGCCATTGCCTGAGATTAGGCTGCTTGTTGTCCCTTTCCTTCCGAGCCACCGTAGCCGGGATGGCGGCCAGGCTCTTGGTCTCACTGCTGTCCGAGGCACCGCGAGGCTGGCTGGGTTTGGTGAAGACGTGCCTCGGTAGGTCCGAAAGCTCGTCCGCCAGAAAGGAATGCAGCAGCGTTTTCATGCCTAAGATACGAGAAACAGAAATCAAATCTGTATTGCATCCCTCACTTTTATAGCAACACAGTCTCTCCTATTCAATGTGCTAATGAGTTGTTTTCATTATACTGAGCATGGTTATTCCTCAATACATTTGTAACAAATAAGGCCACGTATCTATTACTGTCACAATTATGAGCATACCTATCTCACTCTGATCTGTATTCAAGTCAAGCATGCTAGAATTATCCTGTGATTCCCTTGGTAATAGTTCATACTAATGTAACTGCCATGCTACCTCTTTGGCAGAAATCACACATATATGCAAACCAATACCCACAATGATAATTTCACAGGTGTATTCATACTTTCCTCCAGGCTAAACGGTCAATACAGTGCACTCCTGTTATAACGATTACAGTTGTGATGCACAAGAGAAAATTATGGGTGTGTCTTGTTACACTAAAACTTCACAATGGTGAGCACATACCATCTTTCATTTGCAGTTGGAAGTTGATAGGATAGACAATGATAAAGCACACAAGACTTCCTTGCTTCATAGAGGGTTTGGAAAGCTGAGGTCACTACAACACACATTAACCCTTTTGTGTGCTTTAAAAGGTAATTTGTACAGAAAACTCCATAGCATTGTATGTATTGTCCAAAGTCTTTGGCACAGAAAGGGGTAAAGTCCACAAGCAGACCTCTCTCCCCTCCAGCTGAAATACCTTCACAGAATTACCTAGGATGGATTCTCTTTCGGAAAGTTTTCTGGACACTGTGTCCTTGACATGCTTAAAGTCAAACGTGAATGGGGTGTGCCCTGGCACTAAACGAACAAGGCCTTTACCTAGCACAGCATCTTGGGACACCCAGTCCAGGAGCTTGATGACACAGCTCCCTGGGACAGACAGATCTTCCTCCTCCACGTCATCTTCCTCCTCTTCTCCCCTCGCTTCTCGTGCGTCTCTTATCCTCTGCCTCTCCTGGTCCCTCTTCAACTTCACGTCTTTGGTAACCTACAGAAATTGTCATTTAAAAATTCATTCATTCATTCATTCATTTCCATATCAAAATATAACGTTTACAAATATCAAAACACAATTGCCTTGGTACAATTCATACATTTTGAATGGAGGGATCACAGAAAGCTCACACGAGGCTTGTTGGAAATGATCCCCTACAAACAATTATTAATACATTTCAACTAAACAATTATCAGACAAATTCAAATAAAACAAAGTTGTATGTATTTAATGCATTTTTTAAAAATGCATAAAAAAAGTGGTTTTTGTAGCTGAAGTGGCTGTTTCCCTTGCATAGTCACATCAATATAACTCCACACATTACATAATAATCAGTATAATATCCCAAGGATGTATCAAAAAGTTTCTATTCCATTTAAAAGTGCAGCATGGTTCATAACCCATCACTATGTCATTATGAAGTCCTATGAACCATGTCAGTGAAAACAAGGAAAAGTAGAAATTACGCGGTGCGTTATATATGTCCCCGCCGGAAGTAGCATTTTGTAGCAAAATGTACAATACAGGTCACAAATCAAGGTCAAAGGTCAAAGGTCAAAGAAGTCAAAGGTCAAAATTCTGTGTAGAAAGTTTTGAAGCCCTCACCTGCTGCCATCACATAAAGCAAACGGAATCGAAATCGGGTTAGAAATGGCGAAGGAGTAGCATTTTGTAGCCATTTTACAATATAGGTCAAAAATCAAGGTCAAAGGTCAAAGAAATCAAAGGTCAAAATTCTGTGTAGAAGTTTTGAAGCCCTCACCTAGTGCCATCACATAAAGCAAACGGAATCGAAATCGGGTTAGAAATGGCGAAGGAGTAGCATTTTGTAGCAAAATGTACAATACAGGTCAAAAATCAAGGTCAAGGGTCAAAGGTCAAAGGTCAAAGGTCAAATTTCTGTGTAGAACTTTTGAAGCCCTTACCTAGTGCCATCACATAAAGCAAACAGAATCGAAATCGGGTTAGAAATGGTGAAGGAGTAGCATTTTGTAGCCAATGTACAATATAGGTCAAAAATCAAGGTCAAAGGTCAAAGAAATCAAAGGTCAAAATTCTGTGTAGAAGTTTTGAAGCCCTCACCTAGTGCCATCACATAAAGCAAACGGAATCGAAATCGGGTTAGAAATGGCGAAGGAGTAGCATTTTGTAGCCAATGTACAATATAGGTCAAAAATCAAGGTCAAAGGTCAAAGAAATCAAAGGTCAAAATTCTGTGTAGAATTTTTGAAGCCCTCACCTAGTGCCATCACATAAAGCAAACAGAATCGAAATCGGGTTAGAAATGGCGAAGGAGTAGCATTTTGTAGCAAAATGTACAATACAGGTCAAAAAATCAAGGTCAAAGGTCAAAGAAGTCAAAGGTCAAAATTCTGTGTAGAAGTTTTGAAGCCCTCAACTAGTGCCATCACATAAAGCAAACGGAATCGAAATCGGGTTAGAAATGGCGAAGGAGTAGCATTTTGTAGCAAAATGTACAATATAGGTCAAAGGTCAAGGTCAAAGGTCACAACTGAAATTGTGTGTAGAAGTTTCAAAGCTCCCACATAGTGCTATCATATAAAGCAAACAGAATCAAAATTGGCTCATAAATGACAGAAAAGTAGCAAATTGAAGATTTTGATCACACACGGACGCACGGACGCGCGGACACACGGACACACGGACACACGGACGGACACACGGACGGACACACACACGGACACACACACGTACGGAGCCCGTTTCATAGTCCCCTGCTCGAACTCGTTCGGCGGGGACAATGAATGTTGAGATCTATTGGACCAGCAACAAACTTACATTGACAATGAGAGCATGCTAGTAACGTATCGTTAACACAACAATCTCACAAACAATGATATGATTGAAATAGAGCATTTGTTCATATGCAATTGCTCTTCGTAAGTAGAGACTCTTACCGGTATTAAAAAGGCACCTGAGCTTGCTACAAGTGTTAACAGCAAGAGGATTTTTGTACAGAATGATTGAAAAAAATCATTTGCCACTCATTACTTACCTGTTTTGGCAAGTAGTTAATATCAAAGTCCCCAAGATTGTATCCTGCCATAGCCTCCAGGGCTGCCGACACGACCCTGGTATCCTCATGGTGTAGGTAGGCGCACAGATTTTTTAGCACGTGCCTGGACAGAACCTGACAGGCGCATACATCATGTGGACAGAGGAGATGAAGCAGAAGAATACACAACAATCATCACATTTGCCCCAAATTTTCTTAATTAAGCGCCTTGTCATCTTGCATCCTTGTGAAAGTTTTATAAAGTAAAACCAAAACTTTGGTGAAGTGCACTTACAGCAAAAAAAATTGACAAATTTGACCATGACCTTTGACTGGCAAGCTTTTTAAAATGATTTAAAGAAACAACAACAAACTCTAGGCACATGACTGCCTTGTAAAATATCATTTTTGAAAGGGAAATCTGATGGCCAAATTCTGATTCTATCCATGTGTTTTTTGAATTACTGTACATATCACACAGCCTTGGTAGAGAAGTATACAAGAACAAACCCCTGCCTATATCTGGTGATCAATTTTACGAATACTACACATACTATGAAGAGAAAAAAAAATGGCAGTACCGTGTATCTATCCATGTCAACAGGAAATTCAGGCACAAGGCCAAGCAACTCGCACCACTTGGCGACTACCAGTGGCCTGCAAGAAAGATAAAACATTTTTTTTTCTATTACAATAATTGATTATAGACATGGTGGGATGAATTTGAGTGTTGGAACACACCAAAACAAGAGCATATACACTGACTTTTCTACAGAACCTACAAATATCTTTCACATCATGTGACCCCGACGTTCATGCATTATTCAAACAGCAGACATCAAGGTCACTTTGCTAATGCTGTCCTGATCTTCCTTTGACTAATTCCCTCTTTTTTTTCCACCCATTTGCACTTTCAAATTTATGACAAGTTCAATTCAAACTACTTCACACTGACTGCAAAATAGCTCGCAGCAAAAGTTATGCCGACGGAAGAATTTCATGCATTTGAATAATTACGCAGTACCCGCTGCATGCTATGAGGATTAGAACCACCGCTTGCTGCCGGGTGGAAGCTCGGTGGTCTAGTGGAGACGACGCCTGTGCGGAGATCAAGAGGTCGTTGGTTCAAATCCTGCTTGAGTATGTACGCCCACGATTTTTAATCATGGCTACTACTAAAACAATGATCCATTCAGTGCTTATTTACGTCGATGTGGGGAGTGTCGTCTGGTGCAGAATGCTGAACATCAACTGGAAATAGAATCTAGCCTTAAAACAAACCTCTGATCTCTCTGAAACTGATCGTGTAACATGCTGATGACGGATACAACGTCCACAACCTCCTCTTTCACAAGGGCAATGAGCGCATCCAAGGCTAAGCAGACGGCTGGCGTGCCCTGTGGGCCGGTGGCTTTCTTTAGAATCTTCGACAAGATGGGCACCAAGTCTTTCCCGCGTGTCTCTGGCCTATGGTGGCAGACGTGACAAAGGGAAAGACTGTGACATATTGGGTACTGCATTTACAAGCAGACTGAGATTCCCATTTAAAAGTAAGTGATCCATTACTCAATCCTACTATCCTTGTTGTTTCCGCTTAAATTAATATAATGATAGAATATGACAAAGGTATATTCAATGATGGTAAATTATGCAAAAGTCTGGGCTAGGGAAAGCACAGTTGAAACAACAAATGACTATCTAATACGGCCTTGTATATTAAGTTCCTTCAAAATGAAATCACTAAAAAGTACTCGAAGTATTTACCTATGACTTTACAAAACACAAAACAGACTGCGTACTAGGTATGTATAACAAGTGCATGTATATGTGGTATATCTGTCCTCTTTGTGTGTTCAGTCATTCAAGCAAAACATGATTTTATTCAGAAAATACTGCTCTCCTTCAGATAATCACTGTGCGTATGCGGCCTCATCCCAGTGAAGGCGATGTTTACCAAAACATACACACAGATATGTAAGATTCCATCTCAGTCATCAATGGCATATCATCTACTGCCACCTAGCTTTAATTATTCTTTTTCTCTCTCTTCTTCCTGGTCTCTCTCGACTTCTCTTTTTCTCTCTTCACATACACCATGCGATCTGTTCTCCCTTCACAACTATGAACTGATGATAAAAATCAAATGCACAGAACTTTACAGCATTTACAAGATGAATTAGATGGATTAACAAAATGCATTTTTAATCTGACAATATGTTAAAAAGCTCTGAGTTTTTAAAGTTTTGGTTACTTCCATTAGTTGCCTTGACTCAACGGGAACTTTACAATGTGTGATATTACGGTAGTGAAACAATATAAAGAAACAGAAAAGAAATTTCACAAAGATCACTCTTCCAAAACATTGAACAAGCTGTTGACCTGATTCTTCCAGCAATATTTGTCGATCAGTGGACATGCCTCCTTAAAAGTGAATGGAATGTGTACTATCTTAACCCTAACTCATGTTGTCCTTTTAGTATTTCACTGCTGTGATAGAGAGCGTGGCACATGGAATGAAAAAGAAATTGCTAAGAGAAGGAATTCCAACAGTAGTGGAGTTTCTAAGCTAATACTGTGCATCCGCAAATTTGGGAGGATTTTAGGGAAGCTGTAAAAAAAAAAGTGAAATCTTTGAAACATATTGCATACCTCCGTTGGCAGACCCTACACACAGACTGTGCTATGGCAAGTGATATTTCATTGACTCCAAGAGTTTTGTTGATGGTGTCGAGGTGCTCCACCCATTTGGTCAGGTATTGTAGGAGAACATGGAACACAGGCTCCTACAAAAGAAAAAATTGGAGAAAGTAGCATTAACAGCATTATTTACATTTTGCTGATGAAACAAAAACCAAGCTTTAATACTTCAAAATAGTTCTACGATGTGAGTTAGGGATTGAAACAACGAATGTAAAAACACTTATCTGTGTAAGTAATATTAAGTATTGTTAGATAAACAAAATGTCAACAATAGTTATAATGAAACTGCTTCTAGAATAAACCGTTTACAGTTATAGTTTATTGAGAAAACAATGATAGATCCTTATATTTCAGGCTCTTTGCAAAGTGTATATATGGTAGGACGTTTTGTGATACAACTGACCTATGCGTATATATGCATCAAATGTGATAACTCAAACTTTTTAAAATCTAGTAGTTGGGCTAGTATATATAGCACATACAAGGAATATGACATGTCATCCTACAAAAGTTTGAACAATGAGAGCGCTGGCAACGAAAACTTTTGTTACCCAGAATAACTCCCCATAAACCTCCATAGCAAGTTTGAATAAAATCTGACAAGAAATGTGGCTTATACAGCATATACAAGAAATGTGACATGGCCTCCAAGTCGGAACACTGAGGGCGCCGTCACCACAAACTGTTGTGTCCTTCATGCAGAATGACCACCCATACACCTCTTTAGCAAGTCTGAGTAAAATCCAGTCACAATCAAGTTATTGCCTAAATAAGCATGCATTTTTGCAAATTTTGACATGATCAGGGTGACCTTTGACCCTGTAAAAGGTGGAACAGTGAGGGCAGCAATATCAATAGGTGTAGGTGTATAGATTTCACTGTGATACATTTACATACCAAATTTGAAAAAAAAACTGTCAAGAAACAAGGCCAGCGTTGCACACACAAGCAGACCTTGTTAAATTTACCTTTTCGTGTATAAAGACGGAACAAGAGAAAAAAACAATATAGGCATCTTCATTTCACTATAATGCACCTTTTTGCCAAATTTGAAGAAAATCTGATAAGAAATGTGCATAAAAAATATGCATGCCCATAATTTCTAATGGCTACTAATAAAACAATGATTATTTTGGTACATATTTTATGATGATGTATTCGTCAATCAGTAGCAAACAAAGCACAGCTTTTCAGTTCCCTGCAAGAAACAGAGCATGGCCACATATGAATTAGAAAGAGTTAGTCCAAAGATAATATAGCCACGGTCTATTACTTGCCAACTGATGTGAAAGCTTGTGTTAATCAATATCATTCAAGAATTCCTCAAGTGCCCGAAACCACCCATCCATTAAAAAAAAAAAAAGTTTTATGCTTCACCATTTTTTGTTTTCATATAGAATATAAAACTATGAAATTCAAAAGAGGTTAAAGGTCAACAAAAGTATATCAGAATTACTTCCGAGACTCACAAGTCTCTTGATTAAGTCTCAGTAGGCCCTCAAATAAATGTAACTTATAAAAGACAAAAATACACATGCAGTGAGCTATTTCAAATCTTTTAGAAAGTTGTCAAAATAATGAGAGCAATAATGCTATACCTTCCACGGAACCATAGACCATTATACACAGAATCTTCAGTCGCTAAAGGGTTAATTCTCACCTGCCGTTCCCACAAGTCTGTAAGGAGATGCAGCATCTTGGGACCGAGATCCTCTGCTGCTATCAGACGGAGAACCCTGTTGGTGATGAATCGATGACAGGCCAGGCGGGGAAGATGCCTCATGAAAGAATCTCCATCAGCAAAGTAGTACTTCATTCTCCCAATGCAGTTCATGGCAAGAAACACAGTTTTGTGGGCCTGCGAGCATGCGACAAGGGCGCCAGACATTCATTTTTGAATTAGTGATCGCACATACACCATGACATCAGCATTCACAAGTCTACTCGGAAGTAGGAGCAGGGAGGTGCTAGGTAGGAGATACAACTCTCATTGTCACAGCGATGAGATGAAATAATAAAGAACAAAAAAGATGCACAACATTACTGAAAAGCTGGGAGTCATAATGCACTTTGCAGTGGCGGATTCAGAGGGGGACGCACAGGGCGCGCGCCTCCTCTTTATGTTTGGTAAAAACAAAAGAAATAAAAAGAAAAAAAGGGGGGTGCGTGTGCCTCCCTTTAAGGAATTCCTAGATCAGCCCCTGCTTTGCGCATGTTTTGCAGACGGAAACAAGTCTCCAAATAGGGTCTGTACGACTACCATCTTGACAAACCTCAGATTGGTACAAATTACTTATTTCTAAACCATTGCAGCTTTTTATTAGGATTGTGCACACTAGATATACCACCTGAGAGAGGCCCACAAGGTAAAATGTTAATATATCACATGTAAAAATATCGATATTGACCCTGTGTATAAATGTGAGGGAGCAAAGAGCATACATATCACATTTGCGATGCATAAAGTCCTTTTTAACCTGGAATCTGCTTAACATCTTGGGAGCTCTAGGGTTGCAAATGCTCTCTGGTGCTAGCCCAGATTTATCTTTTCAAGACAGTGAATGAGGTGTAATCCAAGGGTAGATATCTTTGGCCACATTTATAGGGAAGCTTCCCTACAGACTGACTCACTTGCAAGTTTCTTCAGGTTCAGGGTGTTGTCCATTTTGGGCATGCCATGGTGTTTAGAATATTGCATTTTTTTGTAAGACGTTGAGCAAAAATCCCAGCATGTCCCTGTGACTCACTAGATAACCCCTCATGGACTACCCTGAGCTAGATAGGTTGAGTGCCATTACTTATCACTATTCTTTTCTCCTATAAAGGGAAATGTTTTGTGGATACAGGCATGTCTAAAAGAGCCTTTACCGCATCTTTTGCTTTGCTTTTTTTTTTAAACTCTTCTGGCAAAGAAGAATTCCCTTTGTTTGACAGACACACAAGCTCCTAAGATGATTTGAGAGGGTAACAAGCTATACAGCAGAGTGACGAAAGCACACAATACAGAGACGAGGTGGACTCCGTCTTTCGACACACATACCAGTGGTGGACGTCTTGTGGCAATGCTAACCACCAGAGTGCTAGCTGGTTTCATCAGCTCACAATCAAACGAGTACATGATGGCCACTGCAACGGGAATCACGCGACTCCAGCTCTCATCGCCTTCATCTCCTGCTTGTACTCTGGCCTGTTGGCAGCGCAGCCACTGTCGGGCCTTGTCGATGTTGGACAAGACCACTCTGGTCAGTCGTTCGGTAGCCACAAGGGCTGTGTGCCATGAATGCAAGTGTGGCATGGCTGGTTCCTGGAATGGTAAAGAAATATTACTCAGTCAGTTCAATCCCACGATCAGAGAGTTGCACAGAAGAATGTCACACACAAATTGATCGTCCCACATATGTCTGGTTAAGTGTGTGGACATGCGGAGGGTTAAATAACTGCAAAATGCTTGCTACCACAGATTCTGTGAACATGGCTGGTTATCCAACATGAAAATTACTGTAAAGCAAGAACTTTTAGCAAATTGTAGCCTACAGTCTTTTTCACAGCATTAAATTTTTGCAAATTGCTGCTGGCATTCAATGCACATAGTGTAGAAACAACTTCGCATGTATTTCAATTTTACGGATCTTTAATTTAAATGTCATGAATTAAAATGCACATGAACATTTCTAGTTCTGCAGTATGACTTTAAAACTAGGCTACACACACAACTTTTCAGCAAAGAAACTGAAAAAACAAAAATTTGTTAAAAGTACTTTGAGTATGAAAACTTTGCTGTTACTCTTCCTGTTGTTTTTTGTTGTTGTTGTTCTTGTTTCGTATTTGTTTTTGTTTTTTATCATTTCCAGCTCTTTGCAGTGGATGTGATCCAAATTCTCACCCGATCCCTCCGGCAGTCAACAACAGACGATTCATTTTCTTGGGGCATCTGATCGTTGGCGATCCACTGGACAAAGTCTGTGGCCACTTTTATATTTCCCCTCCTCTGTCCGGCTTCCATTGACTTCATCTCAATGTCTGACTTCATATACATACATGACAACACTTGAGTCAGAGGCCATAGCAGCAGTTTCCAGTTCTCCGTCCCCAAAGCTCCAGTCAACTGCTTCTGCAACATCAGCACTGCATTCGGACGATCCAAAAAACAACAGTTTTGATGAAGAAAATGACAAGTTTTCATGTACAATGTAGGAACTGTTGCAAACACTGCTACTTATCTGAATAAGATTGAATGGCAATGAAACAAGTTTCTACATATGTTTTGAGATTTGAACTGAAACATTAATTTGACACAGCAGTACAATTTTCATGGCAACTGCATGGGTGTATGCAAGGGGGGTCGGGAGGGTCATACAACCCCCCAAATTTTCAAAAGGTCCACTTTTTGTAAAAGACATTCTTGTTTTTTGAGGACTTTTTACCCTACCAGGTATATACAACAGAAAAAAAAGTGACCAGGTGGTGTTCCAGCAAATTGTCAAAAACCTCGTAAATTTTGTAATTAAGTTTTAATATACCATACTGTACCTTATTTCTAAGCCGCACTGCCATGCCGAAAAAGTCACTTTTGTATGCACCAAATGGCCCCATTTTAAGATATAAATTCAAAAACTCCCTACATTGGGAGGGGGGACACCGCCCTCCCACCCCCCTCCCACACCCTTCCCCCGCTCGGTCGCTCCGCTCCCTCGCAAAGGTATAAAGGTCCAAAAATTTTGATTACGACCCCCCCAGAAAAAATCATGAATACACCCTGAAAACTGTCAGATTGTGTCTTGCCACTTGGGACAATTCAGGCTGCATATTTGAATTCTAGATTAGATACATGGAAAAGAAATCAAAAGCAGTATTTAGAAGTGTAAAAAGGGTATCAGTGTTACATTGTACAGTTGACAACAAGGAGCATCTCATGTGAGTTTCCATCACAAAATTATCTATTGATTATGAGATTGAAAGAGGGTGGGGGAATAGTTGATGGAAATAACATATTGTAGACAGGTTGGGCACATCTATCAGCCAAGTTTTGTTGTCATTTGAGTATCAGCTGCAGAGTCATTTGTCATGCCAGAAAGACAGTCTTGAATGTAAACTTTGACCTGTGACCCTTCAAAGTAACATAACATGAATATCCCTAAAGTACAGCTCTGATCAAAGTTTGGTGGCAAATGGAGTAGCAGTTGGAATACATATCTGTCACAAGAGTCCTGAAGGCAAAATTCAACAATTGTAACAAGGGAACTACCAACAATGAGAGTCTGTGTCACCTTCAGCTCTGTCTTAATTACAGGAGAGATGATGAAAAAAAAAATTCAACATTTTCTGATAACTCACTTTTCAGTTGATGGTGATATCTCAAGGTATCAAAATGTTGATTTGAAAAAAAAAAGAGAAGTGTTATACACTACAAAAGAGATGCTGTTTGCTACATAGACATGGGATTAAAGGGAGATTCTCACATTATTCCAAGCATCTATTGATTTATGTGGGAACAAATACACTGATATAATTTCAAATTCAAATTCTTAAGGCCCACGTTGCTGAGAGTCAGAGGGGAGATGACTCGTGATTAAGAATTCCATTCCTAAACATGCTTGCAACCAAGCTCAGCTTGGCAAGTCGAAAAGCACTATGACAAGGTAGTCAGTACTCTACGTGCATCAGAAAATGCCACGCACTGTTTGATTCATAGCTCAGTACATGATGTGCTTGTAGGAGCAACGCTGCCTTCTGAAAGGCCATGCACTGAAAAGCCATGCACGGAGCAAGCTTGTAATGGGGGCTTGGTGCCTGTACCCAGCTTTGTTTTGGGTTTGTTAACATTTCACTGTGTAGATACATGTATTCTTTTGAAAGACATTAACCGCTATTATAAAATGGGTTCAAGAATGTAGCCAATTGGAAGCGTTGAAATGAGTCACGTGTGCGTGCATTATTTTCTTCAGGTATGCACTAAGAAGAGTCTCTCTTCCACCTCCCTGGCCTGACGTACGTCACAATGTTTTACACTAGCAGTGCGCACTCAATCAGTTGTTACAAGTGCGTCACGCGCTACTATACGCGCTGTCAATCCTGTAAACAACTTCTAGTTCGGGCCGCGGGCTGCCACAACAGCCGGCGGCCTTTCTTGTGCATAACAGTACGTGGCGTACGTATACTCTTATACGTACGTAGAGTACTTATGTGCGGGATTTCCGAGTGCGACGTGCGTAAATGTTTGGGACGAACATCTTCGGACATCTTGACTTTTGAGCGAGTGCTACATGTAGCTGACTGGTATTGACCCACAAAGGTACGTGAATAATGCTGTTAGTTTTCGACCCATTTTATAAAACAAATGATGCACAGGATTATTTCGTGGCGTTAGTGAAGGTGCGGCGCGCTCGAGAGTATTGACAATGGTGCGACATGCACGAGAACACACTCTATCCTGTGCATCATTAGTATATGATAAAATGGGTTCAAGAATGTAGCCAATTGGAAGCACTGAAATAGTCACATGTGCGTGTATTAATTTCTAACATGCACGGCCTGACGTCACAATGTTTACACTAGCAGTGCGCACTCAATCAGTTGTTACAAGTGCGTCGCACGCTATACGCGCTGTCAATCCTGTAAACAACTTCTAGTTCGGGCTGCCGGCCGGCCTTTTTTGTGTGCATAACATGTGTGGCGTACGTATACTCTTATATGTACAGTACTTAGACGGTCTATATGTGCAGGATTTCCGAGTGCGACGTGCGTAAATGTTTGGGACGAACATCTTCGGACATCTTGACTCTTGAGCGAGTGCTACATGTAGCTGACTGGTATTGACCCACAAAGGTACGTGAAAAATGCTATTAGTTTTCGACCCATTTTATAAAACAAATGATGCACAGGATTATTTCGTGGCGTTAGTGAAGGTCCGGCGCGCTCGAGAGTATTGACAATGGTGCGACATGCACGAGAACACACTCTATCCTGTGCATCATTAGTATATGATAAAATGGGTTCAAGAATGTAGCCAATTGGAAGCACTGAAATAGTCACGTGTGCGTGTATTAATTTCTAACATGCACGGCCTGACGTCACAATGTTTACACTAGCAGTGCGCACTCAATCAGTTGTTACAAGTGCGTCGCACGCTATACGCGCTGTCAATCCTGTAAACAACTTCTAGTTCGGGCTGCCGGCCGGCCTTTTTTGTGTGCATAACATGTGTGGCGTACGTATACTCTTATATGTACAGTACTTAGACGGTCTATATGTGCAGGATTTCCGAGTGCGACGTGCGTAAATGTTTGGGATGAACATCTTCGGACATCTTGACTCTTGAGCGAGTGCTACATGTAGCTGACTGGTATTGACCCACAAAGGTACATGAAAAATGCTGTTAGTTTTCGACCCATTTTATAAAACAAATGATGCACAGGATTATTTCATGGCGTTAGTGGAGATGTAGTGCACTCGAGGGTATTTACAATTGTGAAACATGCACGAGGCGAATATCCTGTGCATCATTTGTATATTACGTTATGCCACAATGTGTAAGGTGGTGCCTTGTAATGTATGGACCCTTTTTATCCCCTTCCTTCCGCAATTTTCTGAGTGCCTTAAATGCCCCCAAACGAGATTCTTTTTGCCCGTTGGCAGGGAACGTATAGGTTGGTAATCCACCTGTCAAAGGCAGTCAAGCAGTACATGTATTCCTCTTTCCACGGTCAACTACATGTGCCAGTGAACAATGGAAATATCAATCAGGTGCGAGGTATAAATAGAGCGTGTGCTGATGGGCTCACAGAATCTTTTGTTCTACACAAAACCAGGCACCTGAATAGGGTGACTGGGGTCAGCGAACACAGAAATCTACTGAGCTCAGCTTTGATCGCCATGTACATGTTCATACGAGGTTTACAGCAAAACAAGCGCAAACTAAATCAGAAACTAGATATATCGCTACGGCGACTGATATGCCTCCGCCATAATGCATGGTTCTCCTAATAGGTCTATAGTACAATGTCTTGACAATGTGTGATGACAGTTTCAAACAATTGGCAAAATATTAAAATGACAGGTTTGACACAAATGTGCTGAATGTTCACTTTCCTAGAACTAGGTTCAATTGGATGAATGATTAAAATGTCAGAGTGCAGGTATTTGGGGAACTGATGATTTTTACTTGACTTTTGACCCTTTTATAAGTTTATGCATTGAGTAATTTTTCAAGGTAGTGAGAAAAAGTATAATTTCAGTATCAAATGGGAAAATAGCATTATCTAAACCTGGCCTTTGACCTTTGACCTCACAGTTCCAAAGAGAATCACTGTTAGGTTGAACATGCATAAACATGGAAGTTTCATGATGATACCTTGAGTTACTTTTGAGATATGGAGGAAAAAGTGCAATTCTGCACTTTCACTTGACCTTTGACCTTTTGGCAAGAAACTTCCCACAGAATATATATTGGGTAATACATGTATACATCAAGTTTAAAAAAAACAAACCTTCATTCATTGCATAAATATAAGGAAAGTAGTGATATTTTGAGGAGTTGACCTTGACCTTTGACCCCCTGACCTTTGACCCATGACCCCCAACTTCCCTAGATAATCACTGCCCATCGGTACAAGCATATATACTAAGTTCCACGAAGATACCTTGAACCATTTACGAGATATGGAGAAAAACATGAAATTTCAACTTTTTTTCCACAAAATAACCTGTGACCTTTGACCTTTGACCCTGTGACCCTAAAATACACACAAAGTATTATCCCCCAAGGATATACCCTCATACCAAGTTTGATGTAAAACCACCACACGGTTCTTGAGATATCGACAAAAACAAAACGGGACGGACGGACGGACGGACGGACGGACGGACGACCCGAAAACATAATGCCTCCGGCCACTTCGTTGCGGAGGCATAAAAAAAGGTAAATGATATTGTGATATATGCATTTTTCCAACAGAAGGAGAACAAATGCTGATAGAATAAACTCTTATCTTTTTATCAAACCCATTTTCTGGGCATTATAACAAAAAGAAATATAAATTTAGGCCACGAAAGCAGGCACTCATGTCTTCATCTTGGGAACCTGGTATACCAGGTTCCTGTATATCAGTTGCTCCCACGAGAACCTGGTATACCACGT
This sequence comes from Diadema antillarum, assembly GCF_040938485.1. Lineage (NCBI taxonomy): Eukaryota > Metazoa > Echinodermata > Echinoidea > Diadematoida > Diadematidae > Diadema > Diadema antillarum. Next base: position 1,262,622 of record NW_027271026.1, read on the forward strand.
TCCCGTAAGGAATGGGTTAATCTTTTTTTTTTTGGTGGGGGGGGGGGGGGTCTTACTCAGATTTTACAACATAGTTTTAGTAGCTACGCTTGGGCACACACAGGCACAAACCCACAAAGATGGGAGATCACACCACTTACACAAGTCAAGGAGGTAGTGCTGCTCACGCACAGAGCTGCCAAGAAGCAGATCTCCCACCAAACAGATCATGACGCCATCTCCACACTGCAAGCCTCGCTGGCAAGCCCTCGACAGGTGGCTGAGCACGCTGCTCATGTCCATACCTTTCCCCCGCAGGCACTGGGCTAGGCAGAGGGAGTGGTGGAACAACTGCCTCAGAAGATTAGCGTCAACAAACTGAGGCCTGGAAGCCAAGGTCCCCATGACAACGCTCACCATATGCACCGCCTCGAGAATTGCTTCTGTGTCGGTCTATAGAGGACAATAATTGGTGAAGTATGAATTTTAAGGCAATCTTTTATGCATACGGGCCGGTACTTGATGAACCTTGGTTACACTTAACATACCTGGAGGGAGTTTCATAAAGCTGTTCATAAAGTTACGAACAACTTACAAGCAACTGGTGATCAGTTCTTGTGCTGAATTATGGAAATTCTGATATGTACAGCACATCAGAACTGATCACCAGTCGCTCATAAGTTGTTCGTAACTTTACGAACAGCTTTATGAAACAGGGCCCAGAAATATCTCTTGCATGTCAGTGTCTCTTTCAGGTTGAGTTTTCACAACTTTTTCAAACATTTCCTTCGGTAAAACTTCTCCAGATCACAAATAGAAATTGTCTTTCACCAATTCCGCAGCATCAGGACTTTAACTTCTAGAACATTATGTCATGCAAAAATATTCGCGCAAGCTTCTGGTTGCGCGAAATGCACGAAATTTCCACACTGCAAAAATGTAACTTTTACAGTATTCCACGCATATAACACCTGTTGCTACTAACACAGTATAAATCATACAACGTACTAATCAAATTCAAGGGCATTATACACATGGAGATTACTGGGTTTTGTTTTGTTTTTCTAACCTGAACACAGGAGAGGAATGCCAGGAGATATCTTACAACCTCCTGGGGAAAGAGGGATCCTGGTGGGGTGGAGCTGAGTCCAGAGCAGGCCTCCTGAAGGCATGTCATCAAGAGCATGCGAAATGACCCTGTCCTTGGATTAACATTTGGCTCTAATAGCACACTCTGGAGAAACGGTTTCAGCATGTACAGCACTTCAACATTCAACCTGAAAAAAAAAACACACAACAAAACGAAAACAAAACAAAACCCATATATATGTCAGGAAATCTTACACATAAGTAATGCACTTTACATATCACAAATTTACAAAACTGTGAGGTATCTTTGATCAGAAGAGTGCATTTCAAAACATACCACAAAATGACCTGTGACCTTTTGTGGATCTTATGATGCAAGGTCAAACAATACAGACATACATTTCTTCATTTGTTTCTATAAGGCAAGTTTGTCACTGAAATGACCCACAATTAACCTGTTCCATACTGAATTCTGAAATCCCCATAGACTTAATGCACAGGCCACTAGGTTTACATAGGGAATGGGTTAACATGGGTAACAATGACTACTTCACCTGTCGTCTTCTTGTGACAGCAAGGCACGGACCTCTGAGAGTAGAGATGGCCAGCACTCCGGTCTGCTGCGGAGCATGGAGATGAAGGGATGGGGCGGCTTTCTGGGGGAAATGGAGAGACGGGATGAAGAGATACAACACTGACATCTCCCTTCCTGCTACACAAGAAATGGCATTGCACAGAGTGTTCGATCCAACGCACAAACAAAGCTCCATATGAAACCGTTTCTGTACCAACAGAGTACCAAAATGATGATGTCACAGTCTTTTGTTATAGCTTGGGTTGGAACCAGGTGCAAGCATGGCTAGCAACAATAAAGGTGAGGTTGTTCAGAGCCAGTTTCCATGGCAATGAATGGTCAGGAAAATTACTGTGTAAGAAAGAACAGGGGGGTGTTTCATCAATTTAGTCAGCGCTGACAAGTTGTCAGTCTCTGACAATATCAGTAAAATCCTTGGTTTTGATTGGTTGAGATGTTCTGGTCACTGACTGTTACCATGGTGATTGTCAGAGACTGACAACTTGTCAGTACTGACAACTTTCATGAAACGGTACCCTGGACTTTAATGTCAAACATGCGGTAGGAAAAAAGAGAGAATGCTAGTGGTCTTCTGACTCCTCTGTGTGTTGCAATGTATGATAAAAACATTACAATTAGACAGCTTCAATGTGTAATGGCATACAATGCACATTAATATGCGATCAAAGAACAGCAGATACTATAAAAGGTACGTGTCTGCATAAATGTACACAACATGCAACAAAGATCTATGATGAACACTGATCATAATGCTTACTGTCATCCCATATCACTCCAAAGGCATCTCAGAATGATTTTACACTTGGAAAGGGTGCAGATATTGAAAACAGTCATTGATTTTAATAATTACTTAAATTTGTCAGGCAATCTGGAAACCTGAACCATCAGCCCTTGTTCCTTCACAGCATTGGCTCAAAAAGGCCAGCTCACTGCTAAGATATAGGATGAAGTTGCTTCCACTAGAACTACGACAGTGACTAAATCTAACCTCATAGAGTAATACTGCTGAGATGTGGGGACCACCTCCCCTCCTGCACCCATCTGGGCGTAGACCGCACGCTTCACAACCATCAGCAGCATGTCGCTCACTGTGCCCACAATGGGCGGCATGCTATTGCACACTGGCAGGAGGTTGATTAGGTTGGTGAGCAGGTACTCGTAGGCTAGGATTCCATCGTCACACAGTTCAAAGAGGCAGTGGGCACAGAGAGAGCTGATAGAGGGCGTTCCATCTCGACACATACCCCACAGCAGCTCAAGCTCATCGATCTAGTTTGTAATACAGGTTAAAAAAAATGGTGGCAAAAACACACTGGGGAAAGCAAGAGTTCATCAAACCTTTTCTAAATCTACCCTATTCTAACCGATCAACTCTTGATGAATGACAAAAAAACAAATACAAAAACAAAACCAAAGCCCAACCCAAATCAACATGCAAACAAACTTCATCCCTCTCATCCCCCAAACTTAACCCGTTGAGGACAGGCTGATTTTGTTACAACATGCATTTCCCATAGACATTAGTATACTCTGTATTAGTATTAGTATACTCGGGACTCCTCCTTTTTCATGGGTTAATAAGACACATCTTACACCAAAAATCTAAAATTATACATGTACACAGTGAGTGCTATATTTCACATTGTATGAGGAGACAGCATTGTGTGTGACTGACGTAAGAAGGGCTGCACATAACTTACTTAAATTGTCAAGATAAAAACCCTAGCAACAGCACCTGTGAAGACTCTTTGACAAAGTTATTTGGAATGTACTACCTATTTTTGATGGAAATAACAAAAATGATGATAATATTATAATAATAGGAATGATAATAATGATATCAATTATATTAATTCATTCTTAGAGTTGCTTTTCCATTATCGGCACTGCTCTTCTAATGGACTCTGCTATTGTCATTGCTCTAGACTTTTACCAGGAGGCCCCTTTCACATCTTGGTCAAAATGGTAGATTACTATTAAAGCATGTTTCCTGCTAACGCAAAAATGTTCGTAGTACATTAATTTTCACGTTTTTCATGCAACTTCTGGCTAGCAAAAATTCTAAAATCTGCAAAAATATGTTCACAATTTTCTCTGCATATTGTAAAATGGGTTGACAATTGTGCAGCACAAATTCAAGAATATGTTTCTGACCCACTCAGCATGAAAAATTAGTCACACAAAAATATGGATGTTTACAGTATCACTATTATGTTCAGTCTCCAGATCAAGGCATTAATGACATGTGCTATAACATGGAAATTTTTGTGCGATGTGAAGCTAGCATGAAAATAAAAGTGCGCATATATTTTTGCTCGCTATATGTAATATGATTCTAGATTTTGATCCTGCAGAATAGAAAATATGCAAAATTCATCTCACCCGGCAATGCATGAAAAATCACTCACACAAAAATTTCTGCTTTTACAGTATTGATCTGGTAAATGTTCACATCAGAAATCAAGTACTGTTCTCAGATACAAAAAGAAATCAGAGCAGTGTGTCAACACAACACAGAACACTGAGTAAACAAGGCAATATCAAAGTTCTAAATAATTTCATCGATGATTCATATCATAAAAACTGGACTTATCTATACCAGCTCGGCTCCGGCATTTTGTAGTGTACTCACCCTAGCGGTTGCTGCAATTATTGGTTCACTAGAGCTTGACTGTGAAGACTTCTTCTTTTTTATTGTTTTTACGATTTCCTTCAGAGCTGAGCACTGGTACTGCACGGAGTTAAACTCCAACTTTTCCTTTATTGTTTCCATCTCCACAAGTTGTTAATGCTCCAACTGCACAGAACAAAGGATACAACAACGATGAAAATAAGGAGCACACATGGTCATATTATGAACAATAATACCCTCAAAACATGGGATCAGCCTTAGTAAATTCGAACAAATAAAAAAAACAAAAAGAAAATCACAAAATATGAACATACAGTGTATCTCTTTGCCTTTTGCTTGAAGTTGTTGTATGATTGTATTAAATAATAATAATATTTAATAATCTGTTGTGTTACTATCATAAACAACTCAACACTCAGAAACAGATTCTAACATTAACAATAGTCATCCCAGCCCAGAGGACCTAGAATGCGCTTCTTCTTCTTCTTCTTCTTGCCTAGTGCAAAGTTGTGGTCTTTCTGATCTGTACACTCGTATCATACGCATTGAAGGCTGGGTCAGAATCTTTCAGCCAGCACCATGCCAGGACCTGGCAGGAGGAGTGAGGCTGCGGAGCTGCTGGCAGTCCATCCTCCCGCCTGGCGATGAATTGTGCAGTCTTCCACCGGGTGGTTTGCCAGCTGTGCTTACCTGCAGTTACTTTTTACTTTAGCCATGGTTCATCATACATATACACGTACATGTAACAAAAGGTTAGGCTATGGTTTACACAATCCTGCACTTTTTTACAAACTACAGATCAAGCATGGCAAGTGAGGTGTAAACGTGGAAATTTATGCAAATGGTAGACAGATGGTATCTGTCCCTTCACGGTGGGCTTCTTGAATCTTATGTGACGCTGGGACAGGGGCTGACCTAACCCCGAGGCACTCCTTGTACACCAGAGGCCGCAGGGTTTTTCAGTGTGTGTGTGTGTGGGGGGGGGGGGGGGGGGGGGGGGCTTCGGGACTGGGGGCGTCAAGGTCCTTGTACACCAGGGGCCGCGGGGGTTTTCAGCGTGGGGGGGGGGGGTTCGGGACCGATTGGGGGGTGTCGAGGTCCTTGTACCCCAGGGGCCATTGGGTTTTCAGTGGGGGGGGGGGGGGGGGGCTTCGGTACCGTTGTGATTATTTTCTTGATTTTTTTTTTAAAGTTTTTTGTTTTGTTTTTTCTGATGAGCCAAGAGTGTAAGGGAGGTGCAGCCCCCTGGTTAAACGACCCCTGTGAGAGCCAAACACGAAGCATTGGGGCTGGTCTTCTCTTCTTCTTCTTCCGGGTGAAGTACTAACCTCTGGAAAGAGTATTTTCGTACTTTGTGCAGTGCTGAAACTAGTGTGCCACGCTGCATCGTTTGATGCTTTTTTGTTGTTGTTGTTGTTGCAATTGATGTCATATACACTATAAAAAGTAAAAAGTGCTCTTTGTGCAAGTAAAATTAGCTCCTCTTCCAACTAGATTTGACGCAGTGTCACCCCGACCAGCTGCCTCCTAAACTGTTCGAGGGAAGAAGCAGCTGTCACACTGATGGGGAGCTGGTTCCAGGAGAGTATGACACTTGGGAAGAAGGAGTTTTGAAAGCCAGAGGTCCTGCAGAATTGTTGTCGATATTGAGTAGGTCTTCGTCCAGATGATCGTGTTACCGGGTAAATGTAAGGTGGTTCAGGTGGAATAGCAATCAGTTGATTAGACAGAAAGATCCGTCTGTCCGGAGGACTCTTTTTATATTTTGCCATTAACGCTGTCCTCCGTAGACAGACGGAAGGTTGCAGTACCCATTGCTGTGTGGATGTTCTTAACCACTATCTCTATGGAAAATTGGGTGAGGTACCTCACCCTTCTCGATTGCGTCTAATTCACGGCCCTAGGTCGGCAAATTTAAGCTTGTATAGTGAAATTAGCTTTTTAAGAATACATTAAACTCACCAGATTAATGAATAATCCAAAATTTTAGTAGAATTTTCAACGTAAAACACAGCCTGTCGCGTCGTCACGTTCAAACTGCAGAAACATACACTATGAATCTATTAGCCAATCACATGCGAGGTAGTTTCTACGTGTTTGTTTTACTAAAACACGTACCTCGCATGTGATTGGCTTACAGATTCAAAATGGCGACTTACAGCTTGCGAACGGCGATGTTGCGATATCGATAAAATGTCTGCGTTATAACCGAGTTTATGTGAGTATTTCGATTGCACAATTGAGAAATTTATCCCAAATATTGCTGCATAATGTGTCATGTCATGTCAAACTTGTTTGAATGTAAAAAAGCTGTCTGAAATTTGGTTTATCGTAACGTTTGATCTGTGCGCGACTGCTCCACACAGGAGCCGCAATCATTGACTTCGGTCTGTATACGGAGGGGATCCGTGAAGCCAGACGCAGTCTCCGCGGAACATTCCCCGACGGACAGATACAGACCGATCTTTTGGTCAATCAGTTGATGTAAGATGCGGAACAGCATGATGACTTTCAGCTGGGCCCTTCTTTCTGCAAGAGATTGCCATTTCAAGGAGTGTGGTCACAGTTAGGGCTGACCATACATGTCACAACATCAGATAAGAATGAATGCCGTCAACTGCACCTCTCTAATGTTGATTACCATTTAGTTGCCACTACCTAAAACGCGCGCCGCGATCGGAGATCAGCTGGGGCAACGGATTTTCATCGCTCTCAAAAGACATTCCTAATTCACCTTTACATTAAAAAAGAGGGTGCATAGCAGGACATACAACTTTGTTAACAACCAGGGGTGTTTTTAGCTGCACATATATAGAGTCTAGTGACTTTGTAGACATTTTAATGGCACTGACACTGTATATATATCATGCCTTCACCACACCTGCCCAGATATGCTGAGACATATCTAGTGGAGTGTACAACATGGAAGAAGAAGAAGCCCACCGTGAAGAGACAGGACTCATGAGATAAATTTACCATCGAGATCACCAGGCATCAGTCTTGTTTTGGTCATTGTAACTTGACAGCTAACTATACACAGCCCAGTCGCTGTGCCTGTACATAGGTATGTCGACGTACCATGTACAGCGACTGGGCTGTGTATAGTTACTTGACAGCTAACTATACAGTCTATACACATATATACACAGCCCAGTCGCTGTACGTAGTTACAGCGTCTGGTCGGGTAACTATACACAGCCCAGTCGCTGTACATACAACAACAAAAAAAGTGTAGGTACGTCGCGACAGCGTTTACAGTGTCTGGTCGGGCTACTTGACAGCCAAAACTCCAAAATAAAACTGAGCTCCTAAGTCCCAGTCCTAGCTCCTTACTCCAACCATTGCCACCTGAACAGCCCATCCACGGTATATACGGTAGTACTAGTAGCATTACATGCGGTATCAAACATATCAGTTCGGGAAACCCACTCACAAGGGGGGCCCCTCCTTATAAGTAACCCGTCCCCCTTATAAGTAACCCCGTCCCCCTTATAAGTAACCCCCGGGGCACCCCTTATAAGGAGTCTCCACGCTTTTTTGCAATGCAACGCGAAAATGAAAGGACTGCGGCAATTCGCTTGATTATGTCCATAAAGCTTCACAAGTTTCCTAGTTACTCAAGAAATTTGAGCAAAATCGGTTTGAGGCATCATATCTAAAATCATGGATTTAAATGCGATGTCCAAAGACCCATGCGAATGCTGAAATGCGAGCGATTACTGGCGCGAGTGTCGCCAGGCGCGGCGGCGCGGCAATGCTTGAGTGCAGACGTGGCGACTGAGTACGAGAGAGTCTCCGTACTCAGTCGCCACGTCTGCACTCAAGCATTGCCGCGCCGCCGCGCCTGGCGACACTCGCGCCAGTAATCGCTCGCATTTCAGCATTCGCATGGGTCTTTGGACATCGCATTTAAATCCATGATTTTAGATATGATGCCTCAAACCGATTTTGCTCAAATTTCTTGAGTAACTAGGAAACTTGTGAAGCTTTATGGACATAATCAAGCGAATTGCCGCAGTCCTTTCATTTTCGCGTTGCATTGCAAAAAAGCGTGGAGACTCCTTATAAGGGGTGCCCCGGGGGTTACTTATAAGGGGGACGGGGTTACTTATAAGGGGGACGGGTTACTTATAAGGAGGGGCCCCCCTTGTGAGTGGGTTTCCCGAACTGATATTACAACTATTGTCATACATGTAGATTGTGATCCACACAATACATGTTTGTACACAAATGACTTCACACATACGGCCCGAGCTGCTGAGGCCTACTAACGTTACGCCTAATATGTTAGCTACATTGTATAGCGCCCACGGGTGAAACTGGATGAAGGTGGCCTCGCTCGCTCGGCGGCCTCGATGAAATCAAAACTACAGTTTGTACCATACAACTGTACGTGTACTACTAGTAATCTACTCTGCTGCAAGTGCAGTGCAACTCGGCATTCCTCAAATGATTGAAAATACACGTAGCCTAAAGACGAATATAAAATACGAATAATACGAGTGAAAGAAAGAGTATTCAAACATACCGCCAAACTCCACTTAGCTCCGGGCTCCGTCGTGACCCAACGATCGCGATCGCTACGTCTGCTGATGCATTATGTATGGGGGATATGGGGACCGTACCGCGGATCGATGGATGATGATGCGGGCCCAGGTGTGAAGAGTTCTGTACTGTGGCCCAGATTGCAGTGGCGGAGATGCACCTGTGATCGGTCGAGCAGCAGTACCGTGGGCACTGGGTGAGAGAGGGCGCGCTGGTGCTGCCTGTATCAGTGCCGTATGAGAGTCTGGCCAACTCATAAATTGAACGCCATGTCGTTACCCAGCGTACAGTGCGCTTATGGTTTTAGCGTGTGCGCTTTGGGGTTAGCGCAGGCGTCCCAAAGGCGCAAGGCACTGTGTTGCTTGACTTTTTTTTAGAGAGAGGGAGAGAGAGAGAGAGAGAGAGAGAGAGAGGGGGGGGGGGGGGTGTAGGTTGGGGGAGGGACATTCATTCATTCCATCCATGTTGAACAAAGCCAACAATCAATCATTTTTACACATTCAAATAGACACAAGCACACAGGTATATAAACAATAGAGAAGCTGTTTAAAGGACATCAATTTCTGAATAAAAATACGATAAATTATTGCTGTATAAATAAAAGAATTCACAGTATGTCGTGTAGTAAACTTTCACTAGACTGTAGGCCCCTATGCTATATTGTATATTTAGCAAGTTGTCCAGGGAACAAGAATATTGTATAACAAAATGATACAATGTACAACTATATGATATTTACAATTCTAGCTGTACTGTGCACAGACGATAGACGAATTTCACAGTTTTACTGTTTCGCACATAAACAACCATCAATATACCATCCTATTTAGTACCATAAACTGACATGAAGGCCTACTAGTATAAGAAGGCCCTAATTCAAGAGGAATACACCTATGTACAATGGATACAACATGTAACGTCATCGACAAGTGCACAATGGCATGTAAAATGATCTCAAATTGTTTAAAAATAATTTCAAAAAAAGACCTGTAATTGAAAAATTGAACAAGCACAAGTACCTGGATAACATAATAATCATGAGGGATATCCTCAGTGACATCCGTACCAAATATAAACTATGATCAGGACCATTGAATGGATATGAAATGAGTTTCAAAAATGAAAATATCCAAATGGCGACCGGTATACCTCCGCCATAACTTAGCAGATGTAGAGTACGCCTCTACAATGTTACACGACAGTTTCACATATTATTGGCAGAAAAATTTGTCACAAAATTTAATGCGTCGAGTGTTTACTTTCCTTGAACTAGGTGTAAATGGATGAGTTTTATTTAAAAGAGAAGTATTGAGGAATTTGTGCATTTTTTACTCGTAAGTTGACCAATCTATTTTCATGGCAATACTTTAAGCGGTTATTTTACAAATCTGCGGAAATTACTGTCATTTTAGTATTTTCACTTGACCTTTGACCATCATGGCCACAATCTTTCCCTATGCGTCATTGTGTAGTAATGAGCGCATGCAAATACCGCGTTTGGTTTTAAGTTTGTGCATTGGGTATAATCTCCAAGGCACAGTGGATGAACTGGGTAATAATAGATAGTAGAATCTTAACATTTTACCTGACATCGATCCTTGACCTTTGCCACCTCAAGACCCCCAACCCCAACCCCAACCCCCCCCCCCCCCCCCAAAAAAAAAAAAAAAAAAAAAATCACAAGAGAATCACGGTCGGGCAGTAAGTTTCGTCTGGAAATACATGTACTCACCTTCAGAAATATACAGATATGGGGGAAATGGCAGTATTAGATTTTAACCATTATGATTTAGACCGTTCACTTTGAGCATGTTTACACAAATAATATATGCTAAAAAAAAAAACTTCGTCCACTCCCACATGCACACAATCATGTCAAGTTTCATGGCCAACGGTTTCAACAAAATTGATTACGAATGAAGGACAGACAAATGCCTCAGGCGACACTTCGTACGTTATAGCGGTGACATACAATCTTCATGTGAATAAAAACTTGGATAGTCTGAAAGACACCGCGAGGAATCCAAAGAAAAAAAAATATAGCTTTCCCATCACACTCTAATTTCCCACTTCTTTCCTTCGTTTTGGATCTGTCGGAAAGGGGTGCATCATTACACTTGAGCCACGTCGGTTAGCGCAACGCCATGCTGCGCAGGAAAGGCATGACGAAGTTTCAGTTTATCGCAATAAGATATCAAAATATCTTTCGTATACTTCAATAAAATAGACAACGGCAAGGACACTGCACCGTGACTGATATTGGGGATGTCCCAAAGGCAAGCAATATTGACGCGTAGCTGCGCATGTTCAACAATGGGCACTGCGTATGAACTCTGCTCACGCCCGCGTGATTGACTTTGGTAACGACATGGCGCCTGTAGATCACGGGACCAGCTTTTGACCAATCACTGGCTTCAAAACACATAAGCCGAAAACCGAGTTGGCCAGACTCTCTTAACATACGGCACTGGCCTGTATCAGTGCCGGTGTCACAGGCGATCCGTTCCGGCCAGTCGATAAGTTCCCCCGGAACTTATCGGCGGGCTTTGGCCAGTATATCGGATCCCCCGGATCCAATCGGCGGGATTTTTGCCTCACCGCCGATAAGATCCCCCACCGCCGATTCGATCCGGGTCTCTACCGTACAATGTATGCAAAGCGGTAATGGGGAAACACCCCTGCAGTAAAATGTACTCTTCCAGTCTCCCTCTACAGCCAATGAACTTCTCCAAATCTCTCTGACCAGCCAACCGAACGAAGTTGCCAATTTGAAACCCGGACTGCAAAGCGATTCTTTTTTTTTTCCTCCCTTATCTCTTTCGTCGTCATGGTGGCCATGGTACAGTCACAGAACTCTGCTCTGTAGAGTTTTGCACGAAGATCTTGTTGCATTTTTTTTTTACGCACTATAGCTACATATATCTCAGCAATTTGAAGCTAATTTGTGTAAAATGAACTCTGAATTCCTAAAAGAATTGAATTCTCTTTAGTATTGCAGGTTTCTCATTATTTGTTTGTTCTAAACACCATCTTATATTCAAAACTGTACCATCCGTTTCATCTTGAATGCCTTCCCTTTTCATGATAGGGACTGCGGCCCCAAAAAAGATCTTCTGTTAAAAGCTGGGATGGCTAGTAACTGATCATTGGGAATGGGTGGGAATGCTAGGGGGTGATTGTTCCTATCCTTCGGGGATTCATTTAAGAGTACATTTTTTGTTCTGTGAAAATTATTTGCTTCATAATGGTCTCATATTCAAGTAATGAGCAATTTAATGTTTCCGGGTTAGCATGCCTGTATCAGTGACGGGGAATTAAACAGCACATTACTTGAATATGAGACCGTTCTGCAGTAAATAATTTTCATACAACAATAGATAATTATATTAATGTACTCTGTAATAAGTCCCACTAGAATTGGAACAATCATTCCCGAGCATTCCCACTGATTCCCATTGATCAGTTACTAGCCCTCCCCTTGAAAGAAATTAGAGTGCATGCAAAATATGGGGTATCACAAACTCACGTAAATATGTAGGTGATATAATTGTTTGGTGTACAATGATGATGTATGAAAGGATATTATCAAATATATCTATGAGTGGAATAATTATATGAAAGTGATATAGTGGCGATATCCAATGTATAAAGAATTTCCAGAGTGGACAATTTAAGTAATCAATCAATAAATATCCTCTTCCGTTTATTCTGTTCAGCGTGTAGGCATTCTCTCTCCCTCTTTCTCTCCTTCTTCCTTTGATTTTGTTTTTGCTCTAATCCTTTCATACGTATATTCCCTCAGTTTAGTCATGTTATGTTGTTGTGTCTCTGTTGTTTGTTTCATTTTGTCTTATTTTTTATTGCATTATGCATTACGTACTTGTAATTAAAATAAGTATTTTTGTAGATATTTTAGAGTGGTCTAAAATCTACAAGCAATGCTATTAAGTGGACCTCTTAGTTCTCATTTTTACCCTGCAAACATAACTTTGTAATTCCAGTATGTGTGCATATCTTTATTAGTTTGTTAATTACCACTGAATGCCATACTTTGTAATGTATATTTGCTTATGATTGCATTTTTGATTTACTTTGTATTATGTTTTGTTGAAAGAAAAATGAGAATAACATAGATAAATGAAATGAAATCCACATGCATAGCTCCATTTTAGTCCCCTGCATACACATTAACAATTTGTTTGCAGACTATTAGACCAACATTCTTTTTTTGTTTTGAAGTACAGCTGAACAATCATTTTCTTATCAGAACAAAGCTCACTGAAAAAAGAAATGTTTATCCACGCTGTACCCTACCAGAAAAACCTCCCTCTCTCTTCCTTCCCACTTCAAGCAGTCTCTTATAAATGTAGGACCTTTAACTATAGTTTTATCATGCTCTTTCGTTGAACTATTCTTTGAAGTTTTGTCTATGAATAAAGGCTAATCGCACCACACTGTCTGTGCAACGGCTCCAGATGATCGACTCGTACTTTTTGTGCATGCTATTTAGCTAATACATTGTAGGCCCTACAGTAATTCATTTCTTCGCGCTACTTGTACGAGGCTATAATATGATTCATTTAAAGGGAAATTATCAGAACGTAAAAATAGGTTTGTCCTTAATATCATTTAAAAAAATAAAGAAATAGCTTGCTTAGATTTTTTTTTTTAGATTTGGTATAGGCATCCACAATAAACAGATATTATTTTGTTTTTAATGAGGCCTACCTCGCACAATCCGGATAGGATCGGCAGTTGCGGAACGTTTCTGCGTACTGCCTATTGTGCGGTATATTTGTTCCGCGGAACTAATCGACTGGATTCGGCCAGTATATCGGTTCCCCCGGAACCCGGAACGGATCGACTGTGACACCGGCCAACTCGGTTTTCGGCTTATGTGTTTTGAAGCCTGTGATTGGTCAAAAGCTGGTCCAGTGATCTACAGGCGCCATGTCGTTACCAAAGTCAATCACGCGGGCGCAAGCAGAGCTCATACGCAGTGCCCATTGTTTATCCTGCGCAGCTACGCGCTAATATTGCCTGCCTTTGGGACATCCCCAATATCAGTCACGGTGCAGTGGCCTGGGGACAAAACCAAAAAAAAACAACAAAAAAACAAAAAACAAAAACATTGCCGTTGTCCACTTATTGAAGTAGAAAGTATACGAAAGATATTTTGATAACTAGCTGCGATAAACTAAAGATTCGTCACGCCTTAATTCCTGTGCAGCATGGCGTACGTTGCGCTAATCGACCTGGCTCAAGTGTAATGATGCACCGCTTTCCTTCACGAAGGAAAAAAAGTGGTTAATCAGAGTGCGACGGCAGAACTATATGATTTGTTTTCCTTGGATTCCTCGCGTTGTCTTTCAGACTATCCGGGTTTTGATTCACTTCGTATGTCACCGCCATAACATATAGTCGCCAGAGGCATTTATTTTGGTTTTCCGTCTGTCCTTCCGTCTGTCGTCCTTCATTCCATAATCAATTTTGTGGACACCGTTTGTGAAACTTGACATGTATGCATGTAATGAGTGAACAAAGTTTTGTTTTAGCTTATAAACTCGTGTAAACACGCTCAAGGTGAACAGTCGAAACAGGGAGGTGGGAAGAGAAAATCCTGTATATAATGGTTAAATTCTGAGAATATTACTATTTCCTCGATATCTATATACAATTTCTGATGGTAAGTGCATGCATTTTCAGACGAAACGTACTGCCCGACCGTGATTCTCTTGTGATTTTTTTTTTTTTTTTTTTGGGGGGGGGGGGGGGGGGGGAGGGCGGGGGGATGGGGGCGTAAATGTCAAGGACCAATGTCACGTAAAATTCTACTATCTATTGTAGAAATATTATTACCCATGCAGTTCCTCCATACCTTGGAGATTACTCAATGCACCAACTTGAAACCAAACATTTATAGGCCCTATTTGCATGCCATCATTAATACTACACAATGACGCGTATAATAGGGAAAGATTTTTAACGGTGGCCCGGTGGCCCGGGGCCACCAAAATTTCAGAAGATTTTGGTGGCCCGATCGACCCACCAAAAAAAGTCGAATGTTTGCCTTCAGTACTTTTGGAAATGAACAGCAGTAACAATCGGCTCCATAAGATGCTAAAATAAATGTCAGATGTTTGCTTTTATTTTTGGAAATTAATAACGGTAATAGTCGACTCCGATACTAAAATAAATGCCGAATGTTTGCTTATACTTTTGGATATGAATAACCTTATGATTCAGCTCCGTACGGTGCTAAAACTAATGTCAGATATTTGATTTTGCGTTCGGAAATGAATAAGGATAACATTCGGCTTCGGAAGATGCTGAAATAAATGTCGGATATTTGCTTTGATGTTCGGAAATGAATAACAATAATATTCAACTCCGTACGATGATTAACCCTATTTTAATTGGGGGTGTCAAATTAACTCCCCTCGACATTTCGCGCCGCGTTTTTTTTTTGCCGCGTCGTTTCATGACTTTTTTCATTGAATCTCATCTCCCGCATATTTTGAGACCAAATTTGCGACGTCCGGGTACACCGTTCTGCAATTACGCAATGTTTTGCATATGCATGTCAACCCGAAAACAGCTCAAACTCATGATTTCGTGTGCAAATCCAATGCAAATTGTGTGTTTGGTGTTTTGTTTTGTTTTTTGGGTTTTTTTTTTTGGGGGGGGGGGTTTAATTGATATAAATTAGATTATTTCAACTTTTGAATATTGAAATTAATCAATTCTAATGTAGATAAGCTTGAAAAGGTGCCTGCAACAGATTTTGGCAACAAAAAAAAAAAAGAAAACAAAAGGTCGAGAAAACAAAAAATACATAAGAAATCGACAAATAATAAAATAAATGCCGGGTGTTCGCTTTTACATTCGAAAGTAAATAGCAATAACATTCAGCTCCGAAAGATGCTGAAATAAATGTGGAATGATCCATTTGACGTTCGGAAATGAATAACAATAATATTCAAGTCAGTACGATGATTAAACAACTGTCGGATGTTTGCTTTTACTTTCGAACGTAAATAGCAATAACATTCGGCTCAGGAAGATGCTAAAATGAATGTCAGATGATTGCTTTTACTTTCGAAAGTGAATAACAGTAATATTCTGCTCCATACGATGCTTAGATAAATGTCGGACATTTGCTATTACATTTGAAATGAATAGCAGTAACATTCAGCTGCGTTTGATGGTAAAGTAAATGTCTGATGTATGCCTTGATGTTCAAAAATTAAAAACAGTAACATTTGGCTCCATACGATGCTAAGATAATTGATTAATTTCACTTTCGGAAGTGGACAGCAGTAATATTGCCTCCGTACGATAATAAAATAAATGTCGGATGTTTGCTTTTAAATTTGGAAATGAATAACGGTAATATTTCATTTCATTTCATTTCATTTCATTTCATTTCATTTCATTTCATTTCAATATTCTGCTCAGTACGATGCTAGAATAAATAACAGATTGCTGCTTTTACATTTGGAAATGATTAAGGGTATGAATCGGCTCAGTTAGCACGTGGTTAGATGCTAAAATAAATAGCGGATGTTTGCTTTCACGTTGGGAAATGAATAAGGATAATATTCCGCTCCGTAAAATGCTAAAATGAATGCCGGTTGTTTGCTTTTATATTTGAAAATGACTAACGGTGATATTCGGCTCCGAAAGGTGTTAGAATACTAGTAAATGTTGGATGATTGTTTTTACTATCAGAAATGAATAACGGCAACTTTCGGCTCTTTACAATACTAAAAACAGATGTCGGATATTTACAAATGTCTGCAAATGCTCCCACTTTCTCATTTCAAACGTAAGTTTTGACCACCTGAATAGGCATCAACTTTTATAAAAATCTATAAGCCTGTTTGCTAAATCTTAGAACTCAGAATAACGGTTAAGATGATTGAATTTTCTATTCATTTATTTTAAATATGGGTACCTGTATCACTTCAGTAATACTTAATATTATATTATTTTTCTATCTCAAGTAGGACCGATTTAGTGTTTCTTATGTGTTTTTTTTTTTTTTTTCGGGCCGCCAGATTATACTTTCGGGCCACCAAAAAATGAAAATCAATGATTTTCAAAAAAATAAAAGTCCGTTTATGACACGGCATAATGTGGCTTCTTCTTTTATTTTTGCAGCGATAATTTCTCATGATATTGGTAGGGTACCTATTCTGGAATTATGTCCTTTAGACAGCTTCCTTATGTGCTTGAGTCTATTTAAAGTAGAAATGAGTGATTGTTGGCTTTTGTTCCACATGGATGGAATGAAAGAATGTCCCTCCCACAACCTACAACCTTTCTTTCTCTCTTTCTCAATAAAAAAGTCTGT
This sequence comes from Diadema antillarum, assembly GCF_040938485.1. Taxonomy (NCBI): domain Eukaryota; kingdom Metazoa; phylum Echinodermata; class Echinoidea; order Diadematoida; family Diadematidae; genus Diadema; species Diadema antillarum. The sequence goes on from NW_027271026.1 coordinate 1,279,818, forward strand.
GCGCCTTCGGGACGCCTGCGTGTACACGCTAACCCCTAAGCGCACACGCTAAAACCATAAGCGCACTGTACGCTGGGTAACGACATGGCGTTCAATTTATGAGTTGGCCAGACTCTCTTAAAGGTGCATGGTCCCCGTGTTTTAGTCAAATGCGTACGCGGGCGCACGGCGCAAGTTTCCTATAGAGACCTACGCTATCGACTTCTTTTGGCGCTTACGCTTTGGCCCACTTTCCCGAGTCCGAAGAAGTCCGATTCTCTGTAGTCAGTGGTCCGATCACACTTCGGCTCATGATTTGGCTGAGGGGGATGACAGCTTCAGCAAACTTCTTTTGTGATGTCATAATAAGAAGCACATATGCACGCACCCTGGCATTACTACAGACTGCGCGATGCGCAGAGAAGACAACAAAGGCAACGTTACTTAGCAACACCTACGCACTTTACTCTTGATGACAGCTCTACTTCGGTAATCTTCGGCAGTATCATCAACAGCGCCATCTACACTACCTGTATCAGTGCCGTATATTAAGAGAGTCTGGCCAACTGCTAATTTGGACGCCATGTCGTTACCGCGCGTATTACGCGTCACAGGATTAGCGTGTACGCTCAGACGTAACAAAATAACCAAGCCAAATAAGGGGCAGTTAACAATGGGCATTGCGTATGAGCTCACTTCAGTAACGACATGGCGCCTGTAGATCACGGGACCAGCTTTTGACCAATCACAGGCTTCAAAACACGTAAGCCAAAAACCGACTTGGCCAGACTCTCTTTATATACGGCACTGGCCTGTATCAGTGCCGTATATTAAGAGAGTCTGGCCAACTCATAAATTGGACGCCATGTCGTTACCCAGCGTACAGTGCGCTTATGGTTTTAGCGTGTGCGCTTGGGGGTTAGCGTCCCAAAGGCGCAAGACTGTGTTGCTTGACTTTTTTTTTTTTTATAGAGAAAGAGTAGAGAGGGAGGGAGAGAGAGAAGGGTGTAGGTTGGGGGAACATATTCTTTCATTCCATCCACGTTGAACAAAGCCAACAATCAATCATTTTTATACATTCAAATAGACACAGGTTTTGTATACACAGAAAAATAATGGGGCGGCTGTCTAAAGGACATAATTCCTGAATATTGATAAGATAGATTATTGCTGTCAAAATAAAAGAAGAAATCAGAGTATGCAGTTTCGTAAACTTTCACTAAACTGTATGCTATATTGTATTTAGCAAGTTGTCCAAGGAACAAAAGTATAGTATAACAAAATGATAATGACATAAATTTACAAGTCTATAGCTGTGCACAGACAATAGACAAATCTGTTTCGCACGTCATAAGGAACCATCAATTACCATCTTATTTAGTACCATTATTATGTATGCATTAAACTGACATGAAGGTATACTAGTATGTAATTCAAAAGGAATTATATAGGCCTACACATGTACAGTGTACAGCATAAAACGTCATCGGCAAGTGCTTATTAAGGTATGTGAAAGGATCTCAGATTGTTTAAAAATACTTTTAAAGACCTGTAATTGAACGAAAGCACAAGTACCTGAATAACATGATTTGTGGGACATCCTCAGTGACATCCGTACCAAAAGAAACGATGATCACGTCAGTTGAATAGAAGATTATGAAATAAGTCAAGAAACATAAAATAAAAATGTCCAAAAAGCGACCGGTATACCTCCGCCATATTACAATGTTCTCTTGGCAAGTGTAGAGTACGTCTTGACAATGTTAAACGACAGTTTCACATAAGTTGGCAGGACAAAAAAAAATGGCATGTTTATCACAAAATTTAATGCGTCGAGTGTTTCCTTTCATTGAACTAGGTGTGAATGGATAACGTAGAGGGCGTCAATGGAGTGAGCACACAATTTTTTGCTTGTCTCAAAAAGGCATCTAATTTTTCCCAAATTGAGTCAAAAGGACACATTCTGTGGAACTCACGTAAAGCCTGCTTTGAAACATCGACGTAAACTTTCAAAATGGACCAGCAGCTTCAGAAAAGACCAAAGAGGCTGGCCGCCACGAAACCGAAAAACTACGGCACAACTCACACCATCCGCAAGTCGCCTGTTACTAACTCGAAAAGCCCGCCAAATTCAAATACGTTGCCCGGGTCTGCTGCCGTCGCAAGCACCTGTAGCCCTGGAGCTGAACCAACGCCCACACCTACGGCGCAGCAGGAAGACGGCGCTTCGTACATCGCTGAACCTGATATTCAAGACAACATGGCCGCCGTGGACGACTCTGAAGTCCCGCTCGCACCACCTGATATCTCCGACTCCATCCTGTCTCCTATGTCCCTGAAGCTTGACGCATTCTTCGCATCTACAACAGAAAAATTTGAACGCATGATCAGAAACGCGGTGGATAGCTTCATTTTAAAGCTCAGTGACTTGGAAGGAAAAATTGGTGCCTCCTTGGAGTTTGAGCGGGAAAGAATCGACAACCTGCAAACAAATCAGTCCAAGCTGGAGGAGAGAATGGAGAAAATGGAAAGAGAAATGGAAGAAATGAGAGCCAACGTGAGCAGAAACGCAGCAGCTGCAAACAAGAGTGAGCGGTTCCTGAGGAGGAATAACTTCCGTCTTGTTGGAATACAGGAGGTTCCATTGGGCCAACGGGAAAATTGTGTCGACATCGTAGAGGAAGTCCTGCGAGAGAAATTTGATATGAGCTGCAAGGTGGAAAGAGCCCACAGAGATGGACGACGATCCGAAGGCAAGCCGAGGCATATCCTGGTCAAGTTGCTCTCCTACAGGCAGAAAGTAGATGTGATGAAACGTGCGCGTGAAGTCCTGAAAAACGAGCCATATTTCATGGTTGATGATCTCACCCCAAGCGACCTACAGGAAAAACAGAAACATGTCAAGAAAGTCCAAGACCTGTACAAACAAGGTACTAAACTTCGATTTTTTGCAGGAAAGTGGCGCCAAACCGGTGGTGTCCCATTTAACTTTGAGTGAGGATTCTCTTTACACCACTTAAACTTACCTTACTAAATGTAGGTTTAAATTTTCAAGACAGGCAGGAATCCGTTTAACAACCATGTATTGAGTGTATAATTCTGATAGGGAATCAGAATTGTATATAAAAGTTGACGCTGAAAACTTATGTTAAAATTTCTTATAAGACAAACCGACAGTTTTAAAAATAACTGGTACTGATGCAGTGCTTATATACTCACCTTTTTTGTCCTCAATCACTTTTGGGTGATTGAAAAGTGATTTTGAAATAGAAGGAGTATTTTTTTTTCTATAACATGGAGTGATAAAGTAGAAAAATTATAAATTTACCGTATTTGTTTAAAAAAAAACTTTTTGATCTTCATGCCATGGCATGATTGCTTATTTTTTTTTATCTCTCCCATTCTTGTTGCATTGATAGGAACTGCATAGTTGTTGTTTTTTGGGGGGGATAAATTAGCCTGTCTGTAATCTTAAGATATAATAAAACAGTCACGTTTAATATGAACGTATTCATATTCTGTAAGTATTATTACTAACGGTAAAAACGGTGACCTATAAACGATTATCTATAATTTGAATAAGCCAAATGTTTATTAATTTCCGATTCTCTTTCGTTAAAAGAAACAATAACCAGAGTTAAATACGGATGCTCGGACATTTGATATAAATTGTGTAATTTGTTTTATGGAGTTTTGATATTGCATCCAATCCGTTGTACAAGCTCAAGCTGGTTATACACTAGCTGCTTGGCATTCAGATAGTTTCCTGACACCATCCTATCATGGCAACATTTACTGAATAGAATGGAGTTACTGCATGGATATCTGACACAATATGACAGGTGTACGTAAAATTTTCAGTCATATTAAAGGAACATTCACTATGATTGTTGTTATAGTTGTTCTATGATGTAAATTCATAAAACATTCTAGATAATGTACATGATTTTTTTTTTCGGAGGGCTTCTGCAAGCGCTATGTTTGATAACATACGCTTGTAATTAGCTGATTTGTGTGTTTTTTTTTTCTTTGAGTCACTACAGTCGAAATGCAAACAACCATAATCGCCTCTTACAATGTATTTGGCCATCCAGGACCGACTATACAGTCTCTCAATCTGTTCGCCCCCATCAGTATTTATTTATTTATTTTTTTTTTGCATAATTTTGCTAGGTTGTTCTCATGTATCCATTGAGATCATCGCAAAAAGAAAAAGAAGCTATTTCCCACTTGTTACAACATGCTGTGTTTTTCACTATCCTTTTTTATTTACAGCTGCATGACGGCAGGTGCTCGTTATTGAGTCACTATAGATAGCCCTGTTGTTTTGATCCTTGGTATTCCATCATAGCTAAAACGAAACGGTTGTTTAAAAGAAATGGATCAAACAGGACACAAATTTTATAACTGTTGTTGACCATCACTCAAATAACAAGCGATACACCTTTGCAAAGTTTTCACGGTGACTTCATTTTTTTTCTTTCTCTCAATGGAAAAAAAAATATATATCAAGTTTTATGAGCTATAAATGAATTTCTTTAGAAGAGCTGTTTTTATATAAACTGTTCCTCTTTCTCATTTATAGATGCAATAACGGCTGTAAATTCGAATTTCCATTTTGTTGCACCCATACAACGTCTATCTGTTTGATGTAAGTTGTATGTATAGCAGTGTCCTAGTTGACTTGAAGTTATAAATAGGAATACTCATCTTCTACTACACCATTATACGGAATAGTTCTTTAGTTGACTCGTAAAACTGATGTGCATGTGCAATCTATAAAGCAAGTCACATAACGCACGTTTATGACTAGGTCGTCTACGTGTACATTACGAATGTCATTTACGAATATTTCTCGCTTTTTTTTCTCAATGACATGTCTACTTTCATTTATGCAGAAACGTTAGCCATCAATCATTTTCTTTTTCCCCGCAACTCGAATATATAATGTTTCTTTTCCATACACGAGCGCAACTATATTTATAGTTATGGTAGACATGATCCACGTTTTAGTGAACTATTGTACAAAGCGACTTACTGCCGATTTTCTCCGTAACTTTGTTTTCTCAAAGTTTTCCATGGTGTTCAGTAAAGCTGGATAAATAGGCCACAGAAATGTCCGTCCTCAATTATGATATTTGTATCACACGATATTTACAGAACGCCCTCGGAAATTTGCACTTTGTTCATTCTTAATTTCCTTTTCATTTAAGTAGTATTTTTACTTATACGATCATTACTGGTCCCTGTCATTGATGATTATCTACTTACCTTGGCAAAGCAATCGGCTCTTTAATCAGTGATTATGAACCCTACCCCATAGTTTTTGTCTGCCTTGGTTGCCCCTCGTGACACTGCAACGACGGGGTCCCTCTGAAATGTATTGTCATACGGTTCCTTTGTTTGTTAGAATTTTGTTCGAGAATGCGGGCATGTGAGTTCGATTTGCAAATTCTTGTTTCGTGTAAGCCTCTGCTGATAAACAACCCAGTATTTGCATGGGTCGTTGTATCATGGACTCATATATAATCAAACGATCTGATTTTTTTTCTCATTACTATTATCCTTATAAGTTTGCATCACAATGTCAACCTGCCACACACACACACGCATCTCATAGTTATGCAGTTCTGTTATAATGTTAATTTGAACAGATTGCAGTTGTGTTAAAATGTTATATAATAGAGATCTGTGTACGGTTGTCTGACACCGGGAAATTTTTTCCAGTTATGTTCTAAGTCTGTAAACACTCTCCTAAAACTTCTGGCTTTGTAGCTCTTTTCTTTCTCAATAGTGATTCGTTCATCGACCCCAAGAATGTTCACGGCTACTTTTCATTTGTTTGAGCTTACGTGTGGGTAGGTTCTATTTGTATGCTGTTCACATTAATGGAGTCGTGGTCACTTACCCTGCGTCCCGGTATGCAGCCTACTACATTGGGATAAAGAACCCTTTGTTTATAATGTGAACAGTCATGTATTATATGTATGCATGACTGTCCCATTAAGTTATCCAGTTAAGTTTTATTCCCACTACATATGATTCTGATTACCTCACAATAATCAAGGAATATAGTTTGATATATTTGATTTCTTCCCTTTTTTGCGTATACATGACTACCTTTTCCGTGTTTGCTACTGTTTACTAAAAAAAAAAAAACCCGTTAACGGTGTTTAGTTGTCCTTTTTGTCCCCTACTTTGAAAATTTATCTGATTTGAGACTAGCAATGTTCAATTCTCATGTTACGACACGATTTGCGTATGTATGTATGTATGTTGTCTTTCTGTCCTTCTTTCTCTGTCATCTTCCTTATGTTTGTCCTCTCTCACCTATCTTCTTTTTCAGAATTCTATGTTTATGTGTATTTGCCTACTCGCTGTACGATTCGCGAAACCGGAATTGTTTGTGCTTCACCTACATGTATGTCAAAATATCTTATACCTCAACCCCGGCAGTTGATATGCTTTCATTTTGGATTTTATGCTCCTCCTTATGGCTAGTCAACTCAATTCAGCGTTTGATTCCCTTAATGATGATGAACTCTATGATTTGTTTAGATGCTCCCCTACAGAATTAAGTCGGATAAATTCACGTTCTTCCGCTACTTTTGATAACCTCATTGCCAATAATGTTAATTTATCTTCGAAAGATTTATATGATGATTACGATTGTGAATATGATTCCTCCCATATTTCTTCAAAGTATGTTACAGTTGATCAATTCACAGATCTTGTCAAAAGTTTTTCAGAAAGTACATTTTCAATGTTACATCTGAATATCAGGAGTATAAATAAGCATTTTGATGATTTACAGATATTATTAGGTAATCAAATGAAAAAACAAATTTCTGTAATAGGTTTAACGGAAACATGGTTATCTTCTGATATTAATTTACCATACGCATTAAATGGTTATGAGTTAATTGTCAATAATAGAGTGAATAGGACGGGTGGGGGTGTTGCGTTTTATTTATCACAGAAATTTGAGTTTACTGTTTGTGAGGAATTACAAATTATGAATGATACTATAGAGTCCTCGTTTGTGGAAATTTCCATTCCGCAAAATAAAAACATCATTGTTGGTATTGTTTATAGACCCCCAAGTTCTAATCCTAAAGATTTTTTGAGTTGTATTGTAAATTTATTGAAAAATCCCCTGTTGGTAAATAAGAATATTTTTATAATGGGTGATTTTAATATTGATTTGATTAAAAATGACGATAATACGTCACAAGAATTTTTTGAAATATTTTTGTCAGCCTCATATTTGCCATTAATTTCGAAACCCACACGTGTTACAAATCATTCCGCCACCCTTCTTGATAATGTTTTCACTAATGTATTGCAAATTTTAAACTCTTCTATTATTTTATCTGATATGACTGATCATTTCCCTATTATAGCGTGTTTTGATCTCGGGTATTCGGTAGATAAATTTGGTTTTTCTCCAACCAGACGTAGAGCTACACCAGAAAATTTGGCTAGCCTTGGTGCTAGCCTAGAAAGGGCTGATTGGTCTAGTGTTTACGATAGTGATGACGTTAATATATCATTTAACAATTTTTCAGGGATAATTAGTAATTATTTAGATGAGTATATACCTAAATCAAAAGATAAGTTAGTTAATTATAAAACATCCCCCAGATTTCCGTGGATATCAAAATCTCTTCTTCGTTCAATCAATAGGAAAAATAGGCTATATTATAAATTCAAAATGGAAAAAACTGAGAAGTCAAAAGAAAAATATACTTCCTATAGAAATACTTTAACTAAGATTATACGGTTAGAAAAGAGGAAATATTATATGTTTCAGTTAGAAAAATATAAACATGATATGAAGAATACATGGAAGGTTTTGAACCAGGCCATGAATATATCAAAAAAGAAATCAAATATTACAACAATTAGATATGGCAACAAAATATATGAAGATCCAAGTGACATAGCTAATATTTTTAACTCTTATTTTTCAATGATTGGGGAGAATTTGGCTAGAAGGGTACCACAGTCAAATACGCATTTTTCAACATTTTTAGGTCAACCAAACCCAAGTTCTATCTTTTTTGTTCCAACTACGAAATATGAAGTTATTGATATTGTTACTGCAATGAATGACAAGCGAAGTGCTGGTTACGATGACATAAGTAATTTTATTTTAAAGGGAATTATATTTTCAATCGCTGACCCACTTTCACATATTTTTAATAGATCTATATCATGTGGTGTTTTTCCTGATTTTATGAAAATAGCTAAGGTTTTCCCTTTATTCAAAAAAGGCGATAGTTCTGATATGAGTAATTACAGGCCCATTTCTTTGCTTTCATCTTTATCTAAAGTTTTGGAAAAATTGATATTTAAAAGAACAATTAATTTTTTAACTTTTCATAACGTTTTTACAAATTCTCAATTTGGGTTTCGACAAAAACACAGTACCATTCATGCCCTTTTGAAGTTTATCGACCACGCAGCGCATACTATTGATAATCATTCCCATCTTATTGGTATATTCCTGGACTTCTCCAAGGCCTTTGACACAATAAATCATGAAATCTTATTTTACAAGTTGTCTCATTATGGGATAAGGGGGAAGGCCTTGGAGTGGTTCAGGAGCTACCTGCAAAACCGCAAACAATACGTATCTCTGAACGAGAACGTTTCAAGTCTCGAATTCATTAAGTGTGGCGTCCCACAAGGTAGCTTATTAGGTCCTTTACTTTTTATCATTTATATCAATGATTTTTGCAGATCATCCGACGTGTTGTCATTTATACTTTTTGCTGATGATTCAAATGTTTTCTTTTCACATCAAAATCCAGATGAACTTGTGCACATTGTTAATTCCGAATTAAAAAAAGTGACCCAATGGATAAGAGCTAACAAATTATCTCTTAATCTTTTGAAAACTAAGTATATGTTATTTAGTAACTCTACAGAAGTTTTACGTAAAGAGATTATTTTTGATGACATTCAAATAGAACGCGTATCTCATATAAAATTCCTGGGGATTACAGTAGACGATAAATTTTCATGGAGGCCGCATATTATTAACATAAGTACAATAATATCACGTAATATTGGAATCATTAATAGACTTAAGTTTCATATTCCATTGTCTTCTTTGCTAACGTTATATTTCTCTTTAATTTTACCTTATCTTAACTACGGTCTTTTAGCATGGGGTAACGCTCATCAAACTTTATTAGATAGATTACTGGTATTACAAAAAAGGCACTTCGTGTTATTTGTGGCGTCCCGCCACGTTCCCATACAGATCCATTATTCACTAAATATAAGATTTTAAAAATTAAAGATTTGTATTTTTTTCAGCTTGGACAGTTTATGTTTAATTTCAACACAAATGCACTTCCCTGTATATTCAATTCAATGTTTGCAAGGAATCAATTTTTCCATAATTATCCCACCAGACAATCTTCTGAGTTTCATCTACCTCTTCTGAGAACATTATTGGCTCAGAATACATTTATATACACAGGCCCTAGATTCTGGAATTCATTAAGTAGCGAAATAAAAAATTCTCCTTCTTTGTATTCCTTTAAGCGTAAGTTGAAATCCTTTCTGTTAAACCCTCTCTGATGTTCGTTTTTGTTAATCAAGTTCCAACAACCACAGAGTTTATCATCCAACCATCAATCAATTGATTTCTGAATTCATTAATTTATGAAATAGCCATTATAATTTCTACACAGCTGTATGCAACCACCGGCTGTTTAAAGAATTTCTTCAATTCCCTCTTCAATTCTCTCTTTCGTTTCTTTGATCAGCGTGTAGGCATTCTCCTTCTTTCTTCCTTCCTTCATTTCATTTTCCACCTTTCTGTCTAGTCGTGTCATGTTATTGTGTGTCTCCCGTTTGTTTCCGTCTTGTGTAAATCATACTTGTGTCCAGCATATACAAATAAGTATTTAGTTAGAGTTTCTTGAGTGGTTCACAATCTACAAGCTTGCTTTTTAGTGGACCTCTCAGTTCTCCTTTTTTTCAACTGAAACTAAGACTTATATTATTTTGCGTATACATAAAATGTTACTTTATTATTGTATCATTTGATATCATTTGTAAGTTGTGTGTATACGATTGTGATAATAACCTAATTCATACTGTGTTGTGTTTTGTTGGAAAAAGGAGAATGAAATAAAATGAAATAAATAAATAAATAAATGGATGACTTTTATTGTTTAAGAGAGCAAGTATTAGGCATTTGAGCATTTTTACCCGTAAGTTGACCAATCTATTTTCATGGCAATATTTTGAGCGCTTATTTGAAAGATATATGGAAAATCCTGTCCTTTTTGTATATTCACTTGACCTTTGACCATCAAAGCCAAAATCTTCCCTACGCGTCATTATGTAGTAATGGTGGCATGCAAATATCGTGTTTGGTTTTGAGTTTGTGCATTGGGCAATCTCCAAGGTATGGAGGAACTGGGTATAAAATAATATTTCAACAATGAGATAGTAGAATTTTAACATGTTACCTAACATTGATCCTTGATTTTTGCCCCCCCCCATGACTCGCCCCCCCCCCCCAAAAAAAAAAAAAAAAAAAAAAAAAAATAAAATCACAAGAGAATCACGGTCGGGCAGTAATTTTCGTCTGGAAATACGACTGTACTCACCTTCAGAAATTGCATTATGGGGGAAATAGTAATATTTTAGGAATTTGACCATTATGTACATGATTTTGACCGTGTTTGAGCGTGTTTACACAAAAGTTTATAGGTAAACAGAACTTCGTCCACTCACACATGCATGAATGTCAAGTTTCATTACAAACGGTGTCCACAAAATTGATCATACGGAATGAAGGACAGACGGAAGGACGGACGGGACGACCAAGACAAGCTAATGCCTCAGGCGACACTTCGTACGTTATGGCGGTGACATACAAATGTGAATAAAAACTTGGATAGTCTGAAAGACACCGCTAGGAACCTAAAGAAGACAGATCATAAAGTTTTCCCCTCGCACTCGGATTTCCCACTTCTTTTTTCTTTCGTTTTGGATCTGTCGGAAAGCGGTACATCGTTACATTTGAGCCAAGTCAGTTCGCGCAACGCCATGCTGCGCAGGAATTAAGGCATGACGAATCTTCAGTTTATCGCAGTAAGATATCAAAATATCTTTCGTGCAGGCCTATTAATCTTCTACAGGGGCGGATCCAGGAATTGTGTAAAGGGGGGGGGGGGGCGTGATTAATTTTTCAGGTGCCACTTTCGGGTTTCATTTCATTTTTTTCTTTTTATTTCTTTTGTTTTTAACGAAAAATAAAGGGGGGCGTGCGCCGGTTGCGCCCTCCTCTGGATCCGCCACTGTTCTACTTCAATAAAGTAGACAACGGCAAGACCCTCACTGCACCGTGACTTGAAAGTTGAAAGTTGAAAGTTGAAAGTTGAAAGTTGAAAGTTGAAAGTTGAAAGTTTATTTACTCACAACCCAAACTCTGGGTATCGGAGTCCAATGAAAAACATATAGCACATTATAATATCAATAAATAATAATTGCAAATAACTCTGAAAAGTGTACAAAACAACTATAACAAACAAAATAAGAATGAAATGCGATTGATGAAAAGAAAAAAAAATGTACAGAAATATACAATATATACACGATATATAGTGAGAAAAAAAAACAAAGAAAGGGAAATATGACGAGAGAGAGAGAGAGAGAGGAGAGAGAAAGAGGGGATATATGGAGGTGAAGAGGGAGAGTGAGAAGGACACAAGACTGGTGAATTAACAAAGGATATACGAGTGACTTTTGGTTCAGGAAAAAAAGAAAAAAAACAGAAAAAAAGAAAACACACAAAGACATATGGAAATGAATTCATACGCTAAGTGAACAAGAAGGAAGGAAATATGGACGAGAAGAAGAAGAAGTAGAGAGGGGAAGAAAAAAGGAGGAGAGAATGAAAAGACAAATAAGTTACAAATCAATTGTAAAGAAGGCACAGCCTGTAAAAAAGGCATGTAGTATTTGCAAAAAGGATAAAAAATACTAATAATCTAAACATGTGTCATTATATAATTACAAAACTTGGATAAATTGGAAAGGACGGTTTTCTTTTGACAATTAAATAATTGATCCATCTTCATAGTGTTGGGGTATTTCCAGTAATATTTTTTTAAGTATTTCTTTCGTTGTTCATTAAAAAGTCTACACTGAAAAAGGTAGTGAAATTCATCACCAATTTTCTCTTCATTACAATGGGTACAAAATCTTTCGTTTCTTGGAATCTGATTGTATCTTCCAGAAACAATTGGCAGTTTATTGACTGATACTGGGGATGTCCCAAAGTCCAGCAATGTTAGTGCGTAGCTGCGCATATTGAACAATGGGCACTGCGTATGAGCTCTGCTCGCGCCCGCGTGATTGACTTTGGTAACGACATGGCGCCTGTAGATCACGGGACCAGCTTTTGACCAATCACAGGCTTTAAAACACATAAGCCGAAAACCGAGTTGGCCAGACTCTATTAATATACGGCACTGGCCTGTATCAGTGCCGTAATACCAGTCGAAACCAAACTTACGGGTAAGAAGCTAGCTCTTCCATGGAGCTAGTAGCCCCATGGCTCTTCTATACTCTGGTCGAAACAAAATATATTTTCTCCTCGTCTAGCTAGCTCTTTGGTCCAAACAGATTCAGTTGTCATGCTATACACGTAGAACCTATACGCATACTGTATTGTATACAAATTGCGAAAACATTGCTCTTCTTCTCTTCTCTTCTTCTTCTTCTTCTTCTTCTTGTCAGTAGTCTGCTTCCTTCAACCTTGAAGATTCTTGCAGAACTTGGTGATAGTGTGTGTCATAGGGGTAAGGTGCATGTGCCAATAATTTACAATAGTTTCTCTATACCTGAATAGATATCCCTGGTGATTTAAAACAACCAATATGCAAATAAAATGATAATATGAGTGATTTGCGTTGTTGTCCCACAAGTTTTCAATAATCCCCTAATATAGACACTTACAAAAATTATTAATCTTCATCATTCAAGTTTGTATTATTTTTACGAGGAATCAAAAAGGGAACCTTGCTTCTTTTCCATCAAAATAATGTTGGAGCAGATATCAATCAATCAATTTCACTTTTTTGTACTATCCTCAATGGTTTTTGTAAGTTCAAAAATATTTTGTTGGGTTTTTTTTTCCTCCAAACTGCATTTCTTTCAGCCGTAGTCTATTTAATTGCTGCCCTTTCAAATTTCTGTTATCTAAGCTGTACCAATTCTTCTCTCAATGACTTAATTCTATCTATATTTTCATTTTCTCTGATATTCATATTTTGATCTAACAATCTTTCTAATTCAACTATTTTATTAACAAGATAATTTTCTGTTCTTACTTCTTATTACCTTTTTTTTTCTGTCGAATAGCATATAGAACTGTCACTGCTCTCAGTTCCATCAACAGTGTATTAACAAAAACAACTGATCATCAATTACAAATTTGAAATCACCTTTACTAACATTTTCTGTTTACCATCAAGACAACCAAAATCAAGATAAGTATAATCTATTATGTGTTTATGTTTAGAAGAAACTTTATAATCGCTAGATCATTCTACCGAAACCATGTTTATGATAAGTATATATGTGTGTGTGTGTGTGTGTGTGTGTGTGTGTGTGTGTGTGTTATTTTAATGTAAGAATTGTGAGGATATTAATATAACATGCACCATGCCCTTACAGGTAATTTGCTTCATATGTCTCCACAGTCAACATCTATATTTTCAGATACAACAATATTCCCTAGCTTTCTCATGAGTGTCCACAAGTTTCCTCAAAGTCAATTCATACAGAGACGTTCCATCTCTTTCCACCTCCCTGTTCCATCCAATTGGTCAACTTGAACATGTATGGCGTGCATGAAGTCACACTTCAGAACAGACCGCCATTTGCACTGCCATTACAGCAACATCACAGAACCGTATAGGAAGCCTATGTGGGTGACAATAACTGGGTCGTGATTGTTTATACAAACCATGTGTGTTGTTTGTGGGTTGGTGTGTGACGGGCTCGTGGGAGTTTATCTTTTAAAACACATCTTCTCTGTGCAAAGTTCGATTTTTTTTTCGTTAATGTTGCAGCATTGTCTCCATGTCAGATTTTCTTTAACTGGATTCCATCTACTCATCTTCGTATGTCATTGCTACTTTTTATTATCATTATTGTTCCTATATAATCTTATTTGTTATCAGAATAATGAATATGATGCACATATTACTGTTTTTATTATCAATGATGATAAGAATGATGAAAATAATACCACTCATGATGATAATGATAGCTATCTCATAGTGACTAATATTTATAATCATTGTTATAATCACTTTGATTTTCATCACTATAATCGCAGTTAAAGTCTTTATCTTCGCTAAATCATTTCGTCAAAATCATCCAACGCTATGCTAAGTAATTACCAGCTATATACATGGCATGAAAACCGTTCCAAGGTTGACATCTAAAGTTGAATTCCAGGGCACCATTTCATGAAAATTGTCAGCCCTGACAAGATGTCAGTCTCTGATAAGCACCATAGTAACAGTCAGGTGACCAGAGCTTCTCGGCCAGTCAAAACCGAGGATTTTACTGAAATTGTCAGGGCTGACAACTTTCATGAAACGGTGCCCAGATTGCACCCCTTCAAAAACAACAACAAAACAAAACAAAAAACCTCACGTACAACATTCATCTTTTTGTTCAATCTGATAAGATATAGGCCTAGGTCTAAATGGAATAGAATGAAATGAACTGGACACATACATTTGTCCCTGCTTTCAAATAAAATAATTGGGTGTGCCACTGCTGTTTTTTAGCTTAAATTACCTCTGAACTATACACTGTGCAGTGAATGCCTTACAGAAAATCATCTTTGTCCCTACACATTATAAATAAGGCATGAAAATGACAATCAAGACTTATCTTCAAACAACTGAAAGATGCTTGCTCCTGTTAAACCAAGCCAAAGAAAGTCAAAGCTACATTATCATAAGTAAACATTATTCATATCTTAATGTGTAGATGGTTAATCTAGCACTATTTGACATACATTGTTTTTGGTCCTATACACTGTTACTATAACCAAATACACGTATTTACAAGTAATGCGAAGTCTGCCTCGCAGTCTTGAGGCACTCCTCGTGTTTCACCGAAGTGTGGTGCCACCTCCCCAACCCTCCACCCCACCCCTTCCCCACCCCTCCACCCCCGTGATCTTGGGCTAATTATGTCATATTCGTATAGGCCCTACAATCTTCTCATGTATTCATGTATGCATTTGAGAAGTCACTTTTTTCATGGACACAAAATTGCGACCTTTAACATGATTTTTTTGTTAGAGGATGGAGGGCTTGTAGAAGACAATAAACTATACGACAAAAATTGAAAGTTTGTTTTGCAGCTAATTATAGCCTTCTAATATTACTCATTTTACCAGGTCTTCTCTCTCCCTGCCTCCGTCATTCTAAGAGAAAAAAACAACAACATGAGTTTATAAACATGAGTTCATTTTCCTCTATATACTTCTTTCTCTCTTTTATGCTATGTTAGAGATTTTTTCATGCCCTTTGAGCACTCAGACTGAGTTGTAAAGTGCATTATGAATACCCCCTAGTTTTATTATTATCATTGTAATGATGATGTTATTATTACTATCATTATTATTACTATCATCATCACTATTATTATTGTCGTTGTTGTTGTTATTGTTATTATTATTATTATCATTGTTATTACAAAAACCATCAACCACATAACAACGTATTACGTGAGTGACGAGGCCTTCAAATAACGAGCAAGGAAGAAGTACGTCACGGGAACATGCTGTACTGACAACAGTACCGCTTGTCAAAAAAAAATACAATGGGACTTTCTGCAATGATAACTTTACAAATAGCGAGTCATACAATCAAAATGCAATTTGAAGACATGATAATTATCATAACTTACTACCTATCTACATCCTACCAGAAAACCCCATCGGATTTGCTTCAGTTGTCAACAGAGAAATGGATATCTTTGTAGAGCATGTCAGGAATCCCTTCCCTCTAATAAGTTTTGTTCATTGTGTGCACACCTTACAAATACACAGTAATTGTTTATTGTGTTCTCGCACAAAAAAAAAAATATCTCTGACTCTAGTGACTTCTTGTCTCTTTACACTTTCAACTTACAAACTGAAAGTTTCGTTACATCACAAAGGAAGCAGATTTTCTGAGTTTGCAAAAGCGCTGGTAAAGTGTGAAAATGAATGATTAAGGTATATAGATATTTAATTATTAACAAATTGAAGATTGGATTGAACTCTTCCTCCTTTTTCTTCTTTTTCCCCTCTTTTCGATAATGAACAATAATATTCAAATATTTACATATTCATTTCATCACTACATACTGATATGGGATCATGCACAGAATTTGAATTCTATAAGTTAATTGCCCTGTCAGTTGTGAGCAATAATTTTTCGTTCAGATGGATACCAAGAGCATCCAAGTGCTAAACTTGGAAGAAACGGACCAATGACATACTTTACAACGATCCACATTTCTCTCTGACCACTTAACCACATTAAATGGGATATTTTTGCAAGATGTAGGTAAGAAGTTATAGTTTCATACCGTGAAATAGCATGCAGATTGTTTAATCATTTTGAAATTCATGAAGGCGGAAATCCCATTGTATTTTTTTTTGGGGGGGGGGGCATATATTGGAGAGCTACTGAGCAGTAACACATGCAACAATCATCAAGAGTTAGTTGGCATGAGAAGTGAAATAACAAGCAGCCACTGAAATGAAACAAGTAACCTTCTGTCTTTTGTATTTCCTGATCGACGCTGATTCACAAAGCATGATCACGAAAGTTCAATGAGACAAACAATTTGATGTAAGTGACAAACAGATCAAATCACAAATCGACCACATTTAAAACACATCACCGGCAAACGCACAAGGGAAGTGGAGCATTGCGAGTTCCGATAGCAGAGTACTCAGCCTTCTGCAACAAACCATTATTGTCCCACACTGCAGTCTGATACCCCCCATAACTATCGACAGATTAGCGGTATCTAATGTATGTATCTTTCTCCTCAGAGTTTTAATTGACCGACCCAGTTAAGAAGGTCACGGAGGGACGAGAACTGTCGTCTGGTATTTGCTTGTGTTAGGGTCAGTAATTAACGGAGAAGACATACTAACCGATTACAGTGTCTGCTCCAGGAGTTAAAGTCGCGCTTCCTGAGGGACCTATCGAGAACCACATTGGATCTTTGCAGAGATTTACCTCCCAAACAATGGGTAATTTTCGGATCGTTTGCGTAAGTCTCGTCCTTCTTTTCCTGCACTCAACACGATGTGAGATTGGTGAGTTTCAAAGTATATAAGACGTTTCAAATTTAACATATACACACACCACGAACATCTGCTGACGATATATAGGAATTTTTAAGGTGGGTGTTTGAATCAACTATGTATGCTTATTCGTTTTCCTTAAGGACATTCTAAGAGGACCCACTGTGGTTTAATGGATGAAGCTTTGGAGGTATAGGCCTATCCCTGTTCAAAATGTTGGACAGGATAGATTAGTCCAAGCATACACTAGATTACCAGGCCAGGGAATGCGGAAAATACAGTGCAAAAACTAGAAAAGCTAACCTGTGTAAATAAGACATGATCATTAAGTCCAATTACTATATTATCATTATCATTATCGTTGTCTTTATCATTGTTATCATTTTTATCATCATTATCATCATCATTATCATTCTTATCATTTTTATCATCATTATCATCATCATTATTCTTATCATTTTTATAATCATTATCATCATCATTATCATTCTTATCATTCTTATTATTAGTGTTATGATTATCACTAATAATGTTGTTGGTGTTATCATCATCATCATCTTCAACAATATTTATATCACTGCAGATATGCACGACATTCTTTTTGTATGATTTTGGTGTCTACCGAGTATTGATTTCCAAAATGTTAAAAGAAGATCTTAAGAACATATAGGAATTATCAGGTGTTTTGGACACAAATCTAAATCCATTTGTCTGCAACACGAATGTTCCTAGTATCGCTTAAAAACACAAAAACAGGGGAAAAATGTTTTCTTGATAGAGGGCAACATCCGACTGGTCAACGGATCTCGGTTGTTCGAGGGACGAGTTGAAATCTACCATCAAAATTCATGGGGAACAATCTGTGACAACAACACGTGGGATATGAATGCCGCCACTGTAGCTTGTCGGCAGCTGGGGTTCGACGGAGCTGCCCTCTCTAGTGGCAGGGCCCTCTTTGGTGGTGGCAGCAAACTACAGCCAGTTCACCTTAAGAATGTTCAGTGCACCGGCTTTGAAAGGCGGCTTGTCGACTGTAGGAGTGAGAACGTCTGGAGGAAGACTAACTGTTCTCATGGAAGCGGCGTCGGAGTTGTCTGCAGCAGAGTGGATGAAGGTAATTATATGGAAGGGGTACTCTTATACCACTTCAAATCCTACCCCATCCCTCTTATAGGAAAACTACGAAATTAAGGTTGCAAATCACCTCTTGTCTGAAAAGACCTGATGCCCATTTATAGTAATGTTGTGACGTAAACACAGAGAAGCCTGTCCTGTTTTCAGATTGACTCATTTTCACGTTCTACACAATTTGTCATGTGCTGATGCCTCGATCTGACCTCTATCCATTGATCAGACGGCCGACAGCAGATCATAGGGCCTGTACTTATCAAAACTTATCAAAGGTATACATAATCACAAGTTATAGTCCACCCTTATAGTTCACGACGGAGCAGATTTCGTCAGAACATTTTAGAGGGTTTTCTCATTATAGACCTAGTGCCAATGCCCTTTGACAGTTATAAAGTTTTGACCGTTGCGCGTTTCCTTGCAATAAGAAAGGAATGGTGTCTTCGACTATGTATAAGGGAGAGCTCGGTTGTCATAGCAAATCAAATAACATATTACATTGAATTTATTTTTTATCATTTTCTTTATTGATGCAGTCAGTCAATCCAGATACATTAGATTTTGTATCATTTTGTGTTTGATTTCATTCTGTATTCTGCAGATGAAGATGGTGACATTCGTCTTGTCGGAAACATGAATGGGAGAGGGCGCCCCGAGATTTTCTACAACAATCACTGGGGGAGATTGTGCACAACATCCTGGCAATTCAACGATGCCGTGGTGATATGCGGTGAACTGGGGTTCCTGTCGGCAACGATCACCAACGGACCCTCCCTCTTCGGGAGAGTCAACGACAGGCAACCGTTCTACGCCGCAGATTTCAGATGCTCAGGGCGGGAAACACACTTCAAGGAATGTTTCAGCAGCAGGCTCAGAGATGAGAGAAACTGCTCAAATTTCCAGGATATTGGTATCGTCTGCGGTAAAGAAGGTTGGTTCAATAGTCATTACAAGAGCAAGTGTTCTGTAATATATGAAGAGTTTGTTCACAAAAACCGATAAGTCCATATTTGCCAAATGGAGATATTTGCAATGAAAGGTCAAGAAAAATAAAGAGAATGATAAGAAATTTTTTGCTTCTTTTGACCATAACTTCAAAAATGTACCTTTATATGTAGTGACCAATGTATCATTTAAAAGGTACTATTTTGTACTTTATGACAGACACCGTACTTCAAAATCTTCAAAAATGGACTTATCGGTTTTTGCGAACAAACTCTTCATATATTACCCAGAAATCACACGTAGATGAGAGAAAAAACAAAAACCTGTAAAAGCTTAGAGAGTAAGACAAAGAGGTATCGGCGATGAAGCTTTCCTAACTCAGTTGTTATCAATTAATTATGAAAATATTTTAAAAATGCGTTCATTCTTTCCTTATTGAACTACATGGCAATGAGGACATTCTTTCAACTGAGCTATGGCAACAAAAGATTAGATAATCGATATAGGTAGCTGTTGTTTAACTTTATTTACATATTTCTGTATCATCGGTGCACATATGTAGTTCAAAGCGCAAATTTTACTTGACTACTTACATTTTATTTGTATATGACTTTATCCATATGTTTTGATGACAGCGAGAGAGGGTTCCGTGCGACTAGTCGGGGGTTCCACGCCTCACGAAGGTCGCGTGGAGATCATGCATCGTCACGAGTGGAGCACAATATGCGGGCATTCGTGGGACATCAGGGACGCCATGGTGGTCTGCCGCGAACTCGGCTTGGGACCGGCACTGGCCGCCCGGCAGAACGCGGGCCGCTTCGGCGAAGGGGCGCGACATCAGTACGTCCTCCGCCATATGGTGATGTGTAAAGGAAAAGAAGGCTGGCTGAGGAACTGTCCTCAAGCCAGGCCAGCTGGAAGAGCGCCATCATGTGGGCACAAATTTGATGCTGGCGTTGAGTGTATGGCAAGACCGAAGGAAAGTGAGAAAGGAAAATTGCATCCGAAGACGTCCCATGAACGACAACCATTGAATAGACCCGTACAAGCAAGGGTTCCGACCAATAAGATCAAAGAAAATGAACAAAAACCCGCACAAACAAGGTTTCCAAGTAATAAGGTTATTAGAGGAACTGAACAAAAACCCGCACAAACAAGGGTTTCAACCAACAAGGTCAGAGGAAATGAACAAAAACCCGCACAAACAAGGGTTCCAACTGATAAGGTTATTGGAGGAAATAAACGAAAACCTGCACAAACAAGGGTTCCAACTAATAAGATTATTAGAGAAACTGAACAAAAACCCGCACAAGCAAGGGTTCCAACCAACAAGGCCAGAGGAAATGAACGAAAACCCGCACAAACAAGGGTTCCAACTAATAAGGTTATTAGAGGAACTGAACAAAAACCCGCACAAGCAAGGGTTCCAACCAATAAGGTCAGAGGAAATGAACAACCCCCCGCACAAACAAGGGTTCCAACCAATAAAGCCAAAGGAAATGAACAAAAACTCGCACAAACAAGGGTTCCAACCAATAAGGTCAAAGGAAATGAACAAAAACCCGCACAAACAAGGGTTTCGACCAGTAAGGTCAAAGGAAATGAACAAAAACCCGCACAAACAAAGGTTTCGACCAGTGAGGTCACAGGAAATGAACAAAAACCCGCAAAAACAAGGGTTTCGGCCAATAAGGTCAAAGGAAATGAACAAAAACAAGTCAAAAAGAGATCATAGCTTATCAGTAGCAGCTGCTCTAACTCCAGGTTTGAATTTATATAATATATATACATATATATAATTATACATATACTATACATATATGTAATCATATATATACTGTGTATCATATATATATATATATATATATATATATATATATACATATAAAATAGCATACATACTTACGATACAGGGCGACAGTGCATGTCAAAAGTTATAGTGCACGCAAAATATAACGATTGCAAACGATAACCCACTATCGATGTGACTATCGGTTTTTGCTCCCTCACTTTAATCATTGAGTACTTGAATATATATATTGAATGAGCGTGTGAGTATGACAATATGGATTCAAACGAAGATTTATATACACACCGTATATAATGCTATGTATGTATAGCACGAGTGCTAGTGTATACATTGAGGGCGAAAAAAAGAAATCAGAGCATAATGTTGTACAATTTAAGCTTAGTTCATAATAGAGCTCATACTTTATCGTCAATCTTTGTTAACAATGAAATCTTGAGATTTTTACGAAATGAAAAACTTGTTTTACCTATGGAATACTTAGCGGCAAACGATTTCAAAACTTTGTTCCTGCAAAGAAAATTGTAGGATGCATACCACTGGTTGTTTTACATTCAGGAGTCTTCGCATGGGGTGTTCTTTGCCATTGGTTCTATGTGTATAATGCATCAAAGTATCGTAATATTGCATTAAAGAATGTGGTAAATAATCTTTGTGTAAATCGTATACGAAATTGCTGATACTGCAAATTCAGAAAGATTATAAACATCCATTATTTCTAGATTGGCGAATAAAGGCCTAGAGCTTGTTCGAAATGGGGAAAATGTACCTGTTCTCATGGCCATTTTCTGTGCCAGAAATATGTAATTTAGGTGGTTTTGTAAACACTTCCATAAACTTCAATTCCATAAGGTACAGTGTGATTGTACAAAGAATTAATTCAAAAGAATGGCAATATGTCTAGGCACATGATATCGTAACTTAAAAGAAAACCGATTTTGTGCCAGATACATTTTATCAATACATCGATTTTGGTCCTTCCACATTATGGTGTCGTCAATTTGAATAACTGTTCATTTGAAGAAAAAACAACTAAATGCGACATGAACTCTATCTATATTGTGTCAGAGACTTATTTTTAGTGATTTTTGCTTCATTTCGCAAGGACATGTGCAAAATGGCTAAGCGTATAGATATATTATGTAAAGAGCTGCCGAAGACAAGTTTTTGTTATGATTTCTGATCAAATTTAATGAGTGAACCAAAAGGCATTTTTAGAGTATGGAAGACGAAAGAAGACATCAAACTTCTTCTGGAAAGCAAACTGACAAAAGTGCTATCATTATCATTATCTGGATGCATGTATCAGTAAGCAATACAACACTTTCACAATGTTTGTACACCGAACGTTCGTTATTCCGAATCACACCCCATTCATTATGCCGAAATGTTCGTTATTCCGAATAACACAATCCAATTTACATTCAGATGAACGTAAATCCGAAAATAAATTTTGTGGCTTTATTCCGTAGGTTCATCAATCAGAAAATGAAATTTTCATGGAACTTGGAATACTTAAATATTCCATACATAGGTTTTTATTTCCTATTTAACTTTAGGCATTAAAGTCAACTTGAATACATACCCTAATGAACAGTGGAGTTTCAATTATTAGTCTGGGTGCCAAAGGCTGAACCTTGTTTTACCGTCCACCCAATGTTTTTTGATGGTTTTACCTTATTTCGGGGGTGCTGAATCCGAATCTGCATGATGCAACTCTTGCATCCTTGAGGGTTTTGAAATATTCAAGATGGCCACCAAAATGGCCGCCCAAACCGGAAATTCCCATGTATTTCCTTCTAACTGATGAGAAATTGAAAACAATTGATGGTTTTACCCTATTTCGAGGGTGCTGAATCCGAATCTGGCTGATGCGACTCTTGCATCCTTGAGGATATTGAGATATTCAAGATGGCCGCCAAAATGGCCGCCAAAACCTGGAAATTCCTATGTATTTCCTTCTGAATGGTGAAAAGTTCAAAACAATTGATGGTTCTAAGCTATTTCGAGGGTGCTGAATCTGAATCTGGCTGATGCGATTCTTGCATCCTTCAGGATTTTGAGATATTCAAGATGGCCGCCAAAATGGCCGCCCAAACCGGAAATTCCTATGTATTTCCTTCTCAATGGTGAGAAATTGAAAACAATTGATAGTTCGAAGCTGTTTCGACAGTGGTGAATCCGAATCAGGATGATGCAACTCTTGCATCGTTTAGGGTTCTGAGATATTCAAGATGGCTGCCAAAATGGCCGCCAAAACCGAAAATTCCCCTGTATTTCCTTCTAAATGGTGAGAAATTGAAAAACTGTTGATGGTTTTATACCCTAGTTCGAGGGTACTGGATCAGAATCTTGATAAAACTCTTGTATCCTTAAGGGTTTTGAGATAATAAAGATGGAAACCAAAATGACCGCCCAAAATGGAAACTCACATGTAGACCCCCTTTTTCCTTCTAAATGGTGTAAAATTGAAAACAAATTGATGGTTTTACCCTATATTTTGAGTTTGCTGAATTTGAAGCTGCAGGATACAGCTCTTGCATCCTTGATGGTTTTGAGATGATAAAGATGGCCGCCAAAATGGCCCCAAATGGCCGTCAAAAACGGAAATTCCCATGTAGGCCCCCTAATTCGTTCTAAATTGTGTAAAATTGAAAACAATGCGGTTTTACCCTTTGAGGGTGCTGAATCCGAACCTGGTTGATGCAACTCTTGTGTTTGGGGGGTTTTGAGAATTCCAAGATGACCGCCAAAATAACTGTCAATATTGAATTTTTTGAGAGCCTATCCAGCACCCTCGACATTTTGTTGTTGCCATTTTTGCATTCCTTAGGGTTTTCAGATGTCCAAGATGACCGTCAAAATAATTGGCAGAAATTGAAATTCCAATGTTGATATTTTTTCTTCTAAATGGTGAAAATTTGAAAATAAATTGATGGTCTCACCCCATTTCGAGGATGCTGAAGGTTTTGAGATATTTACAAAATAATGTCCTGTATAAACGAAAATTCCTTGATATTTTCTTATAAATAATGTGAAATATTGTGTTATAACGTGAAGCGAGGGATTAAAAGCAATAATCCGTATTCTTGAATTCAACTCGGTTGAGCAAATTTGTCAAATCAGCCAACAATTAATGGCATCCAAAATGACTGTCACAATGGTATTGTAATATACTGAGATATTCCGATATGTCTCAAACGGAACTTTAACACGTAATTGAAAGAAAAATGATATTGACATCATACTGAAACGTACAAACACAAAGATAAGACTGATTTTTTTTTTTATATGCACAATTGTTATAAAGTAATGCCTGTGGTAGCCAATAAGAACTCTGCAGACTGATGTAAAGTTAATCCTTTTGGATATAACAGTAATATCAAATTATGGCCTGCTGGTATTTGGTGTTGAAATTTTTCTTGTATTATTATGAGTCTCGCCGCGTACTCTTATGAAACTTGTGGCATATTCTGATTACGTCACTAGAAATGGTTGGATCCATGACCACTATCGTAGATATCAATATAAGGGTAATTTCAAAAGCACTCAGCGTGATTATGATATTCGTAAGTACTGGACTATCAACTATTACCTTACATGTTGTCGTTTGTTTGTTTTTTTTTTTACTGCGCGTTACCTGTGATTTTTCCATTCCCTCGTGTGTATATGATATCGTCGCTTTGACGACAAGACCCTGTATCTGAAATGTTAGTGAAAAAGACTTTTTTGAATAAACAGTCAGATAATTTTTGTAGATACGAGGTTTTTCGCCTCATTATTATACATATTACATCATATTGAAGAAAATTTTGAAGCAGAACTATGAAAATGTCCGACATTGTCGTCAACAATGTCATCAAGACCACCAATATGAACCAATTAACCAATGTGAGTGTTCATGGATGAAACGATTAAAACTGTTCATGGATCAAAACAGGTAATGTTGGGAATTTCAGTAAACTTCTCTACATCACTATCACTATATGATCGAGATGGGTATGTCTTGTCCACTGATTGTTAGTGTTCAAAACATATCCATGATATGTATAGATGAAACAGTGTAATCTTTCAAACATTCAACCGCATCTGTAGTCTTGCAGGATTCATTCCTGGCACAGCTGTATCTTACAAACTCCAAGATATCCGGTAAAGCTGGTTTCACAGTTCAAACTGGGATGTACAATATGTTCGTTTATCAGCAGACTATGATTTGATTTAGATTTTGCCATTGACGAAAACCTGAAATAGGGTAAAACCATCAATTGTTATCAATTTCTCACCATTCCGGCGAGCATTTTGGCGGCTATCTTGAATTTGTATCTCCAAACTCTCAATGATGCAAGGGTGGTATCGTCCAGATTCGCATTCAGCAAAGTGATCGAAATAAGGTAGAATCATCAATAAAATTGTTCTCCATTGCGAAACATTAAAATTGGAATACGTGGAAATTTCCGGTTTTGCGGCCATTTTGAAATCGGAATAGAACAATCAATTGTTCTCAATTCTGAACCATTGAGAATGAAATACGTGAGAATTTCCGGTTTTGGCGGCCATTTTGGCGGCCATCTTGAATATCTCAATATCCTCAAGGATGCATCATCCAGATTCGGAATCAACGCCACCGAAATAGGGTAAAACCATCAATTGTTTTCAATTTCTCACCATTTAAAAGGAAATAAATAGGAATTTCCAGTTTGAGCGGCCATTTGGTGGCCATCTTTAATATCTCAAAATCCTCAAGGATACAAGACTTGCATCATCCAGATTTGGATTCAGCACCCTCGAAATAGGGTAAAACCATCAATTGTTTTCAATTTCTCACCATTTAGAAGGGAATACATAGGAATTTCCGGTTTGGGCAGCCATTTTGGCGGCCATCTTGAATATCTCAAAATCCTCAAGGATGCAGGAGATGCATCATCCATATTCGGATTCAGCACCCTCGAAATAGGGTAAAACCATCAATTGTTTTCAATTTCTCACCATTTAGAAGGAAATACATCGGAATTTCTGGTTTTAATTGGCGGTCATTTCGGCGGCCACTTTGGCGGCTATCTTGAATATCTCAAAACCCTCAAGGATGCAAGAGTTGCATCATGCAGATTCGGATTCAGCACCCTCGAAATAGGACAAAACCATTAAAAACATTGGGTGGACGGTAAAACAAGGTTAGGCCCAAAAAGTGGCTTCGGCACCCAGACTATATCACTTGATATAATCTTTACTTTCTCGTGTTTGATAACTTTGACAATGGTAGAAATAAAAGGTCCCCACAGTATCCTTACGTACATTATTAAAGTTGTGTTGGTACCAAACACAAGTTGGCCACTCCGCATTTCTATGCCACGAAGCTGGCTTTGTTTGGTTGTTGAA
This sequence comes from Diadema antillarum, assembly GCF_040938485.1. Lineage (NCBI taxonomy): Eukaryota > Metazoa > Echinodermata > Echinoidea > Diadematoida > Diadematidae > Diadema > Diadema antillarum. The sequence goes on from NW_027271026.1 coordinate 1,306,418, forward strand.
ATGAAAATAATCTCCACAGAGAGATGAGATGACAGATGCCTTATTCCAGACCTTTAATCATCGTCTTTACCCGCAATCACACTGGTAAAAGATCGAGATCTTAATGATCGTGATTTTTAAGATCGCGATCTTTAAAATCAAGCTCTTAAAGATTGCGATCTTTGGCCAGTATGACTGCGGCTTATGGCAACATTATGTTCTGGTCATCAAAGTTATTAGCACTGCCAGGGAGTATATAGAGGGTAAGACGTAGACTATGTCGTGTGACTCTAACAAAATTATTATGCAATACAACACAAAGTTCAATTTGGCTCAAGTAATGTTAGATGAATAAATGATAGACGTGCCACGAAAAAAAAATAAGATTGTGTTGTTAAGTTATAGAATTTAATGTTTCCAAAGTTTTATTTCAAGAAAGGACATAACTCGCCATCACATTCAAATTGACAGAGGTAAGGAACAGAAGTTCCGCCATCTATGAAACGTGAGCGGGGTCGCCTCGCCCACATCGCATACAATCTACGTGCCAACGATCGAGGTCTCAAAACCCGAATCAAGATCTTCGGAGCTAAAGTTGTTCTCCAATCCAAGAAGCCATCCGAATCGGGATCCACTTGGACAACGTGCACCAGTTAAATAATGTAACAACGATCGGTTGGCTGACGATTCATTCTGTAATCACCTCTGAAGGTAATTCCCTTTCCTAAAATGTGTTGTTACCCTGATTTACCTTGATGTTTTGTATAACGTATAGTAAGTTGTTCTTTTTATATATGTTACTCTCTTCTTCTTTTTTCTTTCCCTGGATAACACAACATAGGAAAAAAAAACACATTTGGAAGCAACATCCCCATGAACATTCATTCTGAGTTAATGAATAGTTTGTTCAAATGATTATAACACTTAAAAAGAACAGGAATAATGATTTGTTGCTTTATAGCAAATAAAAGTTCCGCATTTATAAAACGGATAAATATTTTGAATGAGTATAACAGTTTATGATTATCCAAAATGTATCCATATCATGTGAAGTTTATGTATATAGCGACATGCTTGAAAATCCATCGAGAAAGGTCATTATTTTGGTTCCCTTCATTACAAATCTGTTTTATTTTTCTCCCAACAAAGGATTACAATTGATTGAATGATTTTTTTTCTTCTCTTCGACCTCAACGAAATATGACAAATGAGTCATAAGCATGCTCATACACAGCGAAAGCTTTAATGCACTCTAAAAGACGATTTTTTTTTTTAAGTCTGAAAAGAAAAATGAAGTGTTTACATACAGGCCAAACGTTGGCTTCACAGTGGTATGTTTTCAATCATCGGCTTAGGAAGCTATTCGCAACAATTAACCTACAAAACTGTGAGCAATTTTGTCTATTAAACCAACAGACTCTATTTTTTCAAAGGCCAAATTTCTTTCACATTGCCGTGAAATCGCAGGTGAATGAACCCAAACTGTTATGCTATCAATGTCTATCTGTGATAGAAGTGAAGTCCTTCTCACCTGTCCTCATGTTTTAGTGCTTGGCAATCCATACTTTTTGTCCCCATACGTCTTTGAATTTCTCTCATGTGATACAACCAGTCCATAGATAAAAGGTCTTAAACCTACATGTATGCGGTGATTTTGTCTTATATCTTTTGTGTTTATACATTCTACCAACTATACCACCAAGCTATGATATCAGCTGCTCTCAATTCTTGCGATTACTTCTATCACTTGTCAAGCACGCATTTCATTTACAATTGAGATTATGTCCCGCAAAACCTGACTGAACTAGCTGAAAAATGTATCTGGAATTATCATTGTATTTCACATATCCACACTGCTTGGTCTTAGGCTATGACTATCAGAATGAGTTTGGTTCCCGAGTTCACGCAACTCAAGGGTATGTCGTTTTATTCGATGTTGAATGATTTGATGTGATTTCCGTCAATCCTTTTGGCGAGTCACTTGATAGTATAGATCGGAAATTATTTTTGCTACTCATTGATCCACGGAAAATATGCATGTTTATACGAATGTGGTTTATCATATTGTGCATGTTTAATAAGATTACTCAATCTTTTAACCGCATAAGATTAGTTGTTATTGTTTTCTTTTGTGGTTACCCACGCGTATTCTGGCCATGTAAAACTAAGTGATCCTGAGTAATTTAATCCCTAATATGCCTTTTGGCCGTTATTTTCAGCCCCTTAATCTGTCCCATATTGTTTTTTTTTTCTTACACCTTATTCCGTCTTCTACATTTTCTTTCTTACAATTTATGTACAATACGTATGAAATTCAAGGGCTCCTTAACCCAGTGGAGAGAGGAGCTCCCTCTTCCCTGATTCCCTGTTATACATACCATTCTAGTTGCCAATACGTAAAATGTAAATAATCAGTGAATTTTTAAATTGGCAACACTTGTGTCGGGTAGAGACATCCTCTGCTATTCATAAGAATCACTTATTTTTCGTTAAATTCTGTTTCTTTACCGAAATATCCATATGTACATGCATAAACTCTGATTTCGAAAATCGCTTACATCAAAGCTCATTTCGACAGTTTCGTGGATCTAATGAGATAGCCATGGCCGATTCCTCCTCCTTCTTTACATGGTACATGGTATTTTTGGGGGTCTTCCTTTTATTGAATGTTAAATATTCAGTGTATTTCACTTTACACTGAAATACAAGATAGTGTACTAATGTGTTATATTCTTCCCTTTACATTTTGTAACCGTATGATAATTGGAGGCGACCCTATAGGGTACAATGGGAATCATCCTGTACCAACGTCTCCTACATGTATATCATTGAGTCGGTAATGGCATATTCACTTTTGTAAACATAAGTTATGTATGTTTGTTAATTGTTCCAGCCGAAGGGACGTTCTCCGACCCACCACATGCCTCACAAACAGGGTCCCCATTCAGCCCATAACATATACATGTACGTTTTCATTTATGACCAAAAATATCAAGTTTTGTTGTTGTTGTTCTTGTTTTTTTTTTAACTATTGAAACTAGATCAAAGTATTCTATGCATGCCTCTGTCATGCCTCACCGAGGTTTCCATGATTACCGGTGGCCTGCATGAGGTTGCCCCGAATGCAGAATTCTGTTTATTGTTATAATGTGTTGTTGTACGTCGGGTTGACTGGGTGACTTGTTGCGGAGGGTGGAAGGGGGGGGGGGGGTGATCCATGGGTTCATTGACTTGACGTCGATGCTAGACCATAGTGTACTTACATTGATTTCTCATTGCAATTTTGATTTAAGTTTCAAACTTTATTCCTAAAATCTCTAAAGATTCTCTCTCTTCCTCTCTCTCTCTCTCTCTCTCTCTCCCTCTCTCTTTACCAACCGCGGGTTTTGCCGGTATTCAGTGGTAAAATTTACGAGAAACTTTGCTGTTCATGTCACTCTCATTACCGAAATCGTGATATTGTTCTCAGTTCAGTTATAAAGTTTACGTTTATTTTCTAAAGTTAATGTTAGAACCGATAAATTCAGAGCTGGTTTATTGCCGTTTTGATTCTATGTTGCTTTGCGTAAGGCAGATAGTTACGGTCGATTATTACTCTTCAATACTTTTTTTTTCTTTCTTGTGTTTTTGTGTGTCTATGCTCTGCAGTCCTGCAGATCATGTCAGTAATTTTGTTTCAGTCACTCCTCCTAATGGTCAGTTACAGCACGTCACGCACCGATGCACCTCATCGTATACATCCCGTGTATACGGTGTGCACTGCACTTCCCGTTGCACCATACTTCATGATAGGCCATTACTGCGTAATGTCACTCATTGTAAATGGATTTTGATTTTGGAATAGATGACCATCAGCTAGTCAACCACACAAGCCAGTATTTCACTATCAATGAATTCAACAGTCAGTTTTTTTTCAATAAGGCAAATCAGATTTGTGCTAATTTCAGTTTAATTCACCTTAATTCAAGAAGCTTAACTAGAAATTTCGATACGTTTGAATTATTTTTAAGTTCCCTCAATGATTTTCCATTCTCCGTTATAGGAGTCACCGAAACATGGTTGCACACCAATTCCCCGGACCTATTTGGCATTGAAAATTATAATTTTATTCGTAATGACAGAAAACATGGCATAGGAGGTGGGGTTGCCATGTACGTTAATAATCATATTAGATTTAAAATTCGAACTGATTTGGGTATTCAGGGAGCAGAAAGTTTATTTATTGAAATCTTAAATGATAATGAGAAAAATATTATAGTTGGTACTATTTACCGTCCTCCACAAAATGACGTTCAATCTTTTATTGACAACTTCGACCAATGTGCTAACGAAATTTTTGGAGAAAGAAAATCCATTTTTTTGATGGGAGATTACAATATAGATTTATTACAACCTACCCATTTCCATGACATATTACTTTCCAACTCACTGCATCCCCACATCAATAAACCTACCAGAATAAATAACACCACCAACAGTAAAACATTAATAGATAATATACTGTCTAATGTTATAACTGAAACCTGTATGAACGGTATCCTTTATTCAGATATATCTGATCATTTACCGATTTTTATGATTAATGATAAATCTGTAATAACTCCAATACGTCGCCAACCCAAACAATATTTGAAAATGTATCGAAATGAAACGCCACAAAATATTGAGTCATTGAATCAAGATTTATTCGAAGAACAATGGAATGACGTCTTTGAACTCCAAGATGTTAATTCTTCCTACGAAATTTTTTTACAAAAACTATTAGATTATTATGATAAACATATTCCTTTAACTCCCAAAGTAAATGGAAGGAAAAGAGCCCGGCAACCGTGGATTACTCAAGGTCTTATACATTCCATTCTTACTCGAAACCGTCTTTATAAAATATCTCTGAGGAAGCCTACTCCTGAAAACGTGAAAAGGTATAAAACATATAGAAATAGATTAACTTCTTTGATTCGAGTTTCACGTAAATCATATATTTCAAATAAACTCGAATCTAATAAGGATGATAAAAATGCTCTTTGGCGGATTGTTAATGAAATACTCAAAAAGAAACCTACGGAATGTCCTGATAGCATTACCCATAATGATAAAGTTATTACTAATTCTGATCAAATTGCAAATATTTTTAACAATTTTTTTGTTAATGTTGGTCCTTCTTTAGCTGCATCTATTCCCATAAATGATATCAAAAATTATAAAGATTACTTACCTGAAAGTAATCAAAACTCATTGTTTTTTACTCCAATAAATGAATCAGAAATTATCGATATTGTTCGATCTCTGAAATGTAGTAATTCCTGTGGGCCTGACAAATTAAGGGTGAATTTTTTGAAAAAAATAATCTACCCCTTAGCAGCCCCTCTCACCCATATATTTAATTTATCCTTACTTAACGGTGAGTTTCCAGACTCTTTTAAAATCGCCAAAGTTATCCCCATTTATAAAAGAGAAGATCCATCATTGGTGAAAAATTATAGACCCATCTCATTGTTACCTGCAATATCGAAAATTTTAGAAAAATTAGTTTATAAGCGTCTCTCCTCGTTTATGATTGAAAATGAAATATTAAATGTGAATCAGTTTGGTTTTAGGAAAGGATTTTCTACCGATTATGCTATAATTAAATCTGTTGATAATATTATTGATGCGCTTATTAAAAAGGAGCACATAATTGGAGTTTTTATGGATCTTAGTAAAGCATTCGACACTATTGATCATGACATTTTATTTGAAAAATTACATAATTATGGCGTGAGAGGGATTACTTTGTCATGGTTTAGAAGTTATCTAAGTCATCGAAAACAATATGTTGCATTTAAATCCAGTCATTCGTTCCATTTGAACGTGTCATGTGGTGTCCCTCAGGGATCTATCCTCGGGCCCCTACTTTTTTTGATTTATATTAATGATATCATTAATTCCTCTCCTCGTTTAAACTTCATTTTATTTGCAGACGACACCAATGTTTTTTATTCCCACAAGGATATTGTAACATTGGTGGATACATTTAACATGGAATTAAGTAATATTTCGAAATGGTTTAGAAGTAATAAGCTTTCATTGAATATTGATAAAACATGTTTTATACATTTTCATACGCTTCAATCTCAACCCACCCTTCCTCAAAGTATTTCTATTGATGATATAAACATTGCTGAGAAACATTCAACCAAGTTCCTAGGAGTGACCCTAGATAACAATCTAACTTGGAATACTCATGTCCAGAATATTATAACAGCAATATCTAAGGCAACTGGTGTGTTAAGGAGAATAAAATACTTAATTAATGATCAAACTTTAATGATGTTATACAACACCTTATTTCTACCATATGTAATGTACTGTAATATTGTATGGGGCAACTGTAGCAAAACCAAATTGAACACAATTTTTCTTCTTCAGAAAAAGGCTCTTCGTATATGCACACATTCAAATTTTTTGGCTCACACTGATCCCATATTTTATCGCCTAAAAACCCTAAAGGCCCATGATATACATTCATATTTAACTGCTATATTTATGTACAAACACATTCGAAATTTATTACCATTTTTCCATAATGCCCTAGTTACTAATGATTATATTCACTCATACCCTACCCGTCGTTCCCATGATTTTCATTTAAGTAATCCAAAGCTTTTACTTGCTCAAAAGTCGATTAGACATCACGGTCCGGATACATGGAACACTCTTCCTGAAGAGTTGAAACAGTGTGCCTCCTTGTTTTCATTCAAAGCAAACTTAAAGAAGCATATTTTATCACAGTATACTTCAAATACGAATTAAGCCCGAATAATTTATATGACTTATGTTGGTCTCCCGATAGTAGCAACATCGTAAGTCATTCCCTCTTCCAGCAAACCAATTTTATCATTCCAAATCCCAGCCTATCTGCCCCTGTGCACTCTCAAGCACTCGCACGCACATTCACCACCTTCACACATCAGAGTTTATTTTCCCCTGCTATCCTCGCAGCAGAGTTTGTATTGTTTACCAATTTACCTACCTACCTTTTCCTCGGGCCGGCCATCTTTTCAAGCAATGCTTACAATGGCGGCCCTCTGCATTATCATTTCCTAAATATAATATTGTTATTGTAATCCCAGCTGCATAGACATGCATACTGTAATATCATTAAATTCCTTTTATATCATTGTTTATGCAAGTCAAACGACTCTGTTTCAAATATACTTTGTATATTTCCCATGTTCACGATTATTCAGTTTATGTACAATGTATATTGATTTGCAGAAAATAAAGTATCTATCAAACAAGAAGTCTCTCATTGAGCTGCATGCAAATCTTCGCCTGGCGTCCCTTTTTATGACATGGAATTGTACAAAATAAGACGCGTCGTTTTTATTTAAATTGTTTTAATCTTAAACAACGCATTATTTTGGAGAGTTGTTGTTGCTGTTTACAAAATCATCAACAAACAGTAGGATTTGAAATCTATCATTGTGTGCTAATCTGTAGAAAAATTGTGAGGGAATAATTTACCTTATTCAATTTGTGTGATTTCAGTGAGAACATGTGGAAGTGTAAATTCAATGATGTCTTATTCATGTCCAATTTATACTTTTAACCTATTATTTCATTTAATGCACCAATGTTATTTTGGATATGGTTTTGGATGGCGTGTGAACTATACCCACGCGTACTCACATTTTATCCTAGATTTTTATTTCATACCGTCTGCCGCTCGGTATGTGTTCGAAACTCTGTAATGAGAAAAACAAGAAGAAAAATGCAATCATTATTTACATAACAAATGTCAGTCTAATGGTGATAAGGCTATCTTACCACATTCCGTCATTGTTTAATGTCACTTTACTTTTCAGTCGGGTAAAGTTTACATTAATACGTCACTCGCTTTATACTCTGAAATCAATGGATTAAGGAATTTCACAATTATGCTTTATGATTCGGTTATTCTTTAACCATAGGATAGGCGCGGTATAACTCTCCTCTTTGTATTATCGTAGATGAACCGATAACTAACGATGAGTCCAAAGACCTTGTTTACCCATAAACACTTCAGAAACGCAGGACGGTATATTCCATATCCATTGCGCCCCGACTGGACTACTGTTCACCATTCTGTATCTTGTAAGCGAATATTGTAGTTCAAGGACAAAAGTCTAACTTGCCATCTCCAAGACAAAGGAAGACACATTAAAACCAATCTGAAAAAAAAAGTGATTAATTAGAGTGAATACTATGATGCTGCATTGTGTTCTAGGAGTTCTTTTGGCTCTCTTCGTCGAAGGAGTACGGACACAAAACGGTGAGTTATTTTGTACACTCGATTATATAGTAAGATGGTTTCCACCAATCGGTAAAAAACTAAAACTACGAGTATTAGGTCCTGTTGATCATGGCTTTAGCACGTGCGCAAAATATCAAATCAAATTTTAATTGACCCACCAGACCCACCCTTCGTATTGATGCCACTACATCTGAATATGGTAAACTTCTCTACATCACTATCACTATATGATCGAGATGGGTATGTCTTGTCCACTGATTGTTAGTGTTCAAAACATATCCATGATATGTATAGATGAAACAGTGTAATCTTTCAAACATTCAACCGCATCTGTAGTCTTGCAGGATTCATTCCTGGCACAGCTGTATCTTACAAACTCCAAGATATCCGGTAAAGCTGGTTTCACAGTTCAAACTGGGATGTACAATATGTTCGTTTATCAGCAGACTATGATTTGATTTAGATTTTGCCATTGACGAAAACCTGAAATAGGGTAAAACCATCAATTGTTATCAATTTCTCACCATTCCGGCGAGCATTTTGGCGGCTATCTTGAATTTGTATCTCCAAACTCTCAATGATGCAAGGGTGGTATCGTCCAGATTCGCATTCAGCAAAGTGATCGAAATAAGGTAGAATCATCAATAAAATTGTTCTCCATTGCGAAACATTAAAATTGGAATACGTGGAAATTTCCGGTTTTGCGGCCATTTTGAAATCGGAATAGAACAATCAATTGTTCTCAATTCTGAACCATTGAGAATGAAATACGTGAGAATTTCCGGTTTTGGCGGCCATTTTGGCGGCCATCTTGAATATCTCAATATCCTCAAGGATGCATCATCCAGATTCGGAATCAACGCCACCGAAATAGGGTAAAACCATCAATTGTTTTCAATTTCTCACCATTTAAAAGGAAATAAATAGGAATTTCCAGTTTGAGCGGCCATTTGGTGGCCATCTTTAATATCTCAAAATCCTCAAGGATACAAGACTTGCATCATCCAGATTTGGATTCAGCACCCTCGAAATAGGGTAAAACCATCAATTGTTTTCAATTTCTCACCATTTAGAAGGGAATACATAGGAATTTCCGGTTTGGGCAGCCATTTTGGCGGCCATCTTGAATATCTCAAAATCCTCAAGGATGCAGGAGATGCATCATCCATATTCGGATTCAGCACCCTCGAAATAGGGTAAAACCATCAATTGTTTTCAATTTCTCACCATTTAGAAGGAAATACATCGGAATTTCTGGTTTTAATTGGCGGTCATTTCGGCGGCCACTTTGGCGGCTATCTTGAATATCTCAAAACCCTCAAGGATGCAAGAGTTGCATCATGCAGATTCGGATTCAGCACCCTCGAAATAGGACAAAACCATTAAAAACATTGGGTGGACGGTAAAACAAGGTTAGGCCCAAAAAGTGGCTTCGGCACCCAGACTATATCACTTGATATAATCTTTACTTTCTCGTGTTTGATAACTTTGACAATGGTAGAAATAAAAGGTCCCCACAGTATCCTTACGTACATTATTAAAGTTGTGTTGGTACCAAACACAAGTTGGCCACTCCGCATTTCTATGCCACGAAGCTGGCTTTGTTTGGTTGTTGAAATGAAAATAATCTCCACAGAGAGATGAGATGACAGATGCCTTATTCCAGACCTTTAATCATCGTCTTTACCCGCAATCACACTGGTAAAAGATCGAGATCTTAATGATCGTGATTTTTAAGATCGCGATCTTTAAAATCAAGCTCTTAAAGATTGCGATCTTTGGCCAGTATGACTGCGGCTTATGGCAACATTATGTTCTGGTCATCAAAGTTATTAGCACTGCCAGGGAGTATATAGAGGGTAAGACGTAGACTATGTCGTGTGACTCTAACAAAATTATTATGCAATACAACACAAAGTTCAATTTGGCTCAAGTAATGTTAGATGAATAAATGATAGACGTGCCATGAAAAAAAAATAAGATTGTGTTGTTAAGTTATAGAATTTAATGTTTCCAAAGTTTTATTTCAAGAAAGGACATAACTCGCCATCACATTCAAATTGACAGAGGTAAGGAACAGAAGTCTCTCATTGAGCTGCATGCAAATCTTCGCCTGGCGTCCCTTTTTATGACATGGAATTGTACAAAATAAGACGCGTCGTTTTTATTTAAATTGTTTTAATCTTAAACAACGCATTATTTTGGAGAGTTGTTGCTGTTTACAAAATCATCAACAAACAGTAGGATATGAAATCTATCATTGTGTGCTAATCTGTAGAAAAATTGTGAGGGAATAATTTACCTTATTCAATTTGTGTGATTTCAGTGAGAACATGTGGAAGTGTAAATTCAATGATGTCTTATTCATGTCCAATTTATACTTTTAACCTATTATTTCATTTAATGCACCAATGTTATTTTGGATATGGTTTTGGATTGCGTGTGAACTATACCCACGCGTACTCACATTTTATCCTAGATTTTTATTTCATACCGTCTGCCGCTCGGTATGTGTTCGAAACTCTGTAATGAGAAAAACAAGAAGAAAAATGCAATCATTATTTACATAACAAATGTCAGTCTAATGGTGATAAGGCTATCTTACCACATTCCGTCATTGTTTAATGTCACTTTACTTTTCAGTCGGGTAAAGTTTACATTAATACGTCACTCGCTTTATACTCTGAAATCAATGGATTAAGGAATTTCACAATTATGCTTTATGATTCGGTTATTCTTTAACCATAGGATAGGCGCGGTATAACTCTCCTCTTTGTATTATCGTAGATGAACCGATAACTAACGATGAGTCCAAAGACCTTGTTTACCCATAAACACTTCAGAAACGCAGGACGGTATATTCCATATCCATTGCGCCCCGACTGGACTACTGTTCACCATTCTGTATCTTGTAAGCGAATATTGTAGTTCAAGGACAAAAGTCTAACTTGCCATCTCCAAGACAAAGGAAGACACATTAAAACCAATCTGAAAAAAAGTGATTAATTAGAGTGAATACTATGATGCTGCATTGTGTTCTAGGAGTTCTTTTGGCTCTCTTCGTCGAAGGAGTATGGACACAAAACGGCGAGTTATTTTGTACACTCGATTATATAGTAAGATGGTTTCCACCAATCGGTAAAAAACTAAAACTACGAGTATTAGGTCCTGTTGATCATGGCTTTAGCACGTGCGCAAAATATCAAATCAAATTTTAATTGACCCACCAGACCCACCCTTCGTATTGATGCCACTACATCTGAATATGGTTCACTTGTTATTTCGAAGGTTTCTAACTGCGTTCGTTATTCCTCTGGTGCGTTATTCTAAACGTTCCATCAGCCAGTGAATATCATAGTAACTATACTGCAAATTGGTCAGTGTGGCAATCATCCAACACAACACCATAACACTAACTTTTGTAAGTCAGAAAAGTGGAATATTACAATGCTCAGACAAGGTTATCAATCAAACAAAATTGATGTGCTCCTAATGTCCTCCTATTGAACACACAGAGGGTGACGTTCGTCTAGTCGGTGGTACTACTGCTGCGATAGGGCGGATCGAAATATTCCACAACTCAGAATGGGGAACCGTGTGCGATGACAGCTGGGGCATGAACGACGCGGAAGTCGTGTGCCGTCAGCTCGGCTACAGCGGAGGCGCCATACGGTACGCCGACAACGCTGAGTTCGGCCAGGGAGACCGGTACCAGCCGGTCTGGCTCGACAACGTAGGCTGTACGGGACGCGAGGAAAAACTAATGTATTGCAGTCATCGGGGATGGGGCAACACCAACTGCCTTCACAGTGAAGACGCGGGAGTGGTTTGCGACACATCTTCTGGTAAATCGACGGTGCCCTATCGGTTATCCTCAGCTTATCTGTGATAGTCCCGTAGTCCCGTTGCTTCTTCCCCAATTATCATCGTCATCTTATGGTACCCATTTTACTTTGGGGGTAACCAATTCAGGTAAAATACAGTAAATAGACCTAAAGATCTGGACTCTACAGGAGATCTCGAGTCCAAAACCTGCCGGGCTTGTACGGCCGTAGATATGTTTTACCCTCTTGAGTTGTCTGGACTCAGGTGTACTATACCGTATGTCGCCCCATCCCCCTCCCCCTCCCCCCTCCCCCCCCCAAAAAAAAGTTATATATATATATATATATATATATATATATATATATACATACAATGGTGCCCTCCGCAACGATAACATTAAAAATAGTAAATCAATCCAAGCACAATTTCAGGGTATGAAACTACAAATCATTGCCCACATCTTACAGAAAATCCCATTCAATTTGCTTCAGTGGTCAAAGAGAAAATAATGAGGATTTTTGGAGAGCATGTCAGGAATCCCTTATACCTCCAAGTTCTTTTTATGCAGTTCCAAGAGCATCCAAGTGCTAAACGTGGAAGAATCAGACTCATGACATGTTTTACAACAATCCACATTTCTCTGTGACCGCTTAACCAAACTGACTAGGGTTTTCTGCAAAATAGAGCTAAGATGTTACGTTTTAAGACCCTGAGGTAACCATTAGAAGGTTTAATCATATTTTGTGTTATCAATGCAGAAATCCGATTGTATTTTTTTTTTTTGCGGGACACACTGTAGTGTGGCATAATCATTACAGTTCCACTAGCAGAACAGCAGGCCTACTTCTGAAAAAAAGTTATGAATCCTTTTCATCTTCACTACTGGACAAAACAAACATTGTTTGGTTATTACCTTTGATTAAGTATGACCAAAGGTTCGTTTCAACATTCAAAATCAAGACGATAGTAACTTCCAATGAACCGAAATTCGGCATTGCTCTTGCTTGTACCATGTTACACACAATATCGTTCGTTTCATCTAGGGTTCCTAAAAGTCAATTTGTGAATTTCAAACACCAATCAAACATAATTAAATGTTTCCTTGTCCGATGACATAGGATACGGAAGTTATAAACTTCAATACGGAAGTGATATGAAATTATCTTTTGGTCAATTTCCCGCGATGGTTTTTAAACTCCCCCCCCCCCCCCCCCCCCAATTCTAGGCTACGAAGGTCAAGTTCGTCTGGCGGGAAGCAGTGTACCATACAATGGCCGCGTAGAGATCTACCACAGCGGTGTGTGGGGCACGGTCTGCAATGACCGTTGGGGGTCCAACGAAGCTAGGGTGGTGTGTCGTCAGCTGGGGTACCCGGGCGTTTACGACTCTCACACTTACTACGGACAGGGCACTGGACCTATTCACTTAGACGATGTCGTCTGTTCTGGATATGAAAGCGAGCTGTCCGACTGTTTGCACGATCCCTGGGGACAACACAACTGCGACCATTCCGAAGACACTGGCGTGCGCTGCTCCACATACAGTAAGTATTTCTTTATGGCAGAGACGTAAATATATCACACGAATTTTGATTGCCAATCTAAAGCAGAGAAAAAAATGATAATAATGATGAAAATAACAAAATTGTCTGAAGAATATGAGACAAAAAATGGACCAAGTTACTGCCAAACATCTAAATCCTTCTCACCCACATTCTCCCCGCGTTTTAAGTCTTTCAGCAAAAGGAATATTTTGATGCAAAGTGTCAACAGCCATCCATAATCTCTTTTACAGCATAATCTGTATGAAAAGGTGTCAATCGCATCAAAAATCATTGCTTAAAGATATTACGTACGTTTACTTACCAATTCCCAATACTTATCCCCATCCAATCCCCTATTTCGTCAACTAAAAACATTGAAAATTGAGGATCTCCACACCTTTCAAAGTGCTGTTTTTATGTATAAATATACATTTAATTGTCTTCCAAAAATTTTTGATGGCTTCTTCATTCCAAATTCCACCGTTCATTCATATCCAACACGTCAGTCGTCCGATTACCATCTCGAAAACCCCAGAATCATTTTAGCTAAAAAATCATTAAAACATAATGGACCAGATATTTGGAATTCTTTACCCCCTAATTTAAAACAAAGTACGTCGTTGAACATTTTCAAACGAGAACTAAAAAACACCCTCATAATCCAGTATACTTCTGACACATAAATATTCATACCACCTGGTCAACAAACACCCTAAACAATGAGTTCACGGCCATAACTGAAGTAACATTCACCTCATCACGCTGATACACAAAATAACACTCAACGTACAAACCAAGATTCATCCCAGCACAATGCACACCGCACTGCACCGCACGCCCTTCGCACAATTACTTCCCACTCAGTGAGTGACAAGATTTTCTTTATGTATCTCTTTATTGTGCCCTTCGCACAATTACCTCCCACTCAGTGAGTGGCAAGATTTTCTTTATGTATCTCTTTACCTGGGGCCATCTTCCCCGTCAAGCTTAGCTTATGATGATGGTCCCCTGCATTTCATTTTTATCATTTCCCATTGCTTCCTTTTATATATGTATAATATTCGTTCTTGAAAAAAAAAATGTATGTATGATCCAAACGTTACGAATATTAGCTCTGTAAATGACTATGTAAGCATTTTGTTGATTTGTTGATTTGTATTGATTTTGAAATGCAGAAATAAAAACTGAACTGAACTGAACTGAACTGAACTGAACTGATATTACGAATTTCATTCTCTGATTGCTGTAAAATATAATTATGACCATCTTTCTCATGTGTGTGTGTGTGTGTGTTTTTTTTTTTAATTAAGAGTTAATATATCGTGCCGTTTAGCACTGTACACCAACTCTTCGTTTATACTCCTCGTTCCCTGATTCGAAACTATCCATTAAAACAGGGGGGTGTTTCATCAACGTTTGTCAGCGCTGACAATTTCAGCAAAATCCTTGGTTTTGATTGGATGAGATGCTCTGGTCACTGACTGTTACTATGGTGATTGTCAGCGCTGACAATTTTCAGCGCTGACAAACGTTGATGAATCACCCCCAGGTTGTTGCAGTTTGTCAGTAATGTTTCAGAGCTATAAGAGAGAAAGAAATTAAAGGGGGAGACTAACTGAATAAACAACTTCGTTTTTCTGTTGGCATATACTAGTATCAGAAAAGGGGAAGTCAATGTCTAGTAAACATTGTCGCTGTTTAAGATTCCTACTCAAGGGAACCATTAAGAAAAAAAAATCCTTTCTCATCAGAGGTAAGTGATTTTTTTTTCCAACTGCTTGCCAAAAACTTTGGAAACGTATGATTGACCATGGTATGTCAAGCCAAGCATGTTCATATTTGTGAGAGCTTATCGATAATATTACATCGTCACGTTGTCTTCATCATGAGTATCTGTATAGATAGCACTGCTTGATATTCATTCTGCAAGATTTAGGTATGCGACGAGTATATAAGTGGTTTCCAGCTCTTAGATGTATATGCTTTATTCCCACCAACAACAGCACATGAACATTTTAACATAGTACGATACTAATTAGTTATTGAGTCATGCATTCAAAACAATCTTGCAGATGTTATAGATTTGTATATGTATACAGATAGATAGATATATAGATACATAATGATGCCAGTAGCGTATTGACTATTACTGTTTATAAGGATTATTTCCTTTTTAACTGGCACATGACGCGTCAACCTCTTTGACCCGACTACAAGATTTCTACTCTCTCTCTCTCTCTCTCTCTCTCTCTCGCTATTATTATACAAATGATGCACAGGATAGAGTGCGTTAGTGTAGGCGTATAGTGCACTCGAGGGTATTTACAATTGTGAAACATGCACTACATTGTAAATACCCGAGAGTGAGCTATACGCCTCCACTAACGCCACGAAATAATCCTGTGCATCATTTGTTTTATAAAATGGGTCGAAAATTCCAAAACTAACAGCATTTTTCAGCGTTTTTCACGTACCTTTGTGGGTCAAGACGTCCGAAGATGTTCGTCCCAAACATTTACGCACGTCGCACTCGCGGAAGTCCCGCACATACAGTATAAGTATAATGGGGGGGGGGGGGGGGGGGGGCGGGGGTTGGGTTTCCGGACACTTAAGTTCCCGCATGAAAACTTACTTATTCTACATAGAATATGCACCCTTTACCTTAAAGACTTGATATAGACTCCTCATATAGGCCTACTAGACAACATACTCTGAAAACGGCGTGAGAATTAACCTGCTAAATCGTTGGATTTGCTCTTCAAAGTGACTCCATGTACGCGTCCGGTCCCATAACGCTTGGTCTACTGTAATGTACAAAGTGTACGTAGAGTATACGTACGTACGCCACACATGTTATGCACAAGGGAAGACAGGCCGGCCGGCCGGCAGCCCGAACTAGAAGTTGTTTACAGGATTGACAGCGCGTATGCATGCAATTCATCAAAGGAGCCGCCGCGCGCACAGACGATCGGCAATCTACCATAGGATTACAGGCAGTGCAATTGTACTGAAGCAAAGGAAGGAGGTGTGTCTCATTTCAGCGCTTCCTATTGGCTACATTCTTGAACCCATTTTATAAATCATTATATCATGAGCGCGCACTCATAGATGCACGCTCTGCATGTTCAATTTTTTTTTTTGCTTTGTTTTGATACCGTCATTGTCAAGACTCCTGAAGAAGGCGTAGGACGCCGAAAATTTGAGTCGAATAAACTCATGCTTAATTGGCCAAAAATGCATTACCATTTTGTTTCTTCATTTCTTCGTGGAACCAATACGTGGAATTTCAACATGTTTATATATATATCACTATTTCTCTGTATAACCATCTCTCACTTTTAAAAAACAAGACCCTTTGTCAGAATTGTCCATTGTGTTTCCATCTTTTTTAGGTGGTATGCAGGCTTGGCTGATATCAGTGATCGTGATCAGCTCTATCTTTTTCTTTGTGCTGGTCGTGGCTTGCATCGGCACTGTGTGCTCATCAAAGAAAAAGAGGAAGCAGCGAACTCAAGCTGTAGATGTCAGAAACGCACACGGCATGGCGACTGTCTCGCGTACTGCTGACGTGACCCTCTACCCCAGCGTGCCCCCAGCTGGATCAGTAGCCCAACCACCACCGAGCTACACCGCGACAATGGCGCCTCCGACCCAGCCACCTGCAATGATGGCTTCCTACGCTTACCCTCCTCCTCAGCAATAAGCAGTGCTTTGCCTGGTGGACTCATCCACAGTCCACGGTCCACATGGACTATGCATAAACATCCATACACAAAAACACTTACATGTTATACACGTGCGTTTGTGTATACATGCGTATTTTGTGCGTCCATCCCATGATCAGAATCATACTCGTATATAAATTGTTATTTAACCTTTAAAAAAAAACGTGAACATGTATTCCACATCTGTACTCAAGTGCGTAGATTCTTATAACGTTTCTGAAATAGAGTCCATACATGGACTGTACATAAACATCCATACATAATGACACACTTACATTTGTGTACACATGCGTACTTTGTGCGTCTATCCCATAATCAGAATCATACTCGTATAAACATTGTCATTTAACCCAGAAAATGTGAACATTGTATTCCACATCTGTATTCAAGTGCGTATATTCTTATAACGTTTCTGAAATAGACAAATGATATTGTAAAGTTCATTAATCGGAATTGTCATCTGCAGCTTTTTTGTTTAACTTATGTTTGGTTTATTAAAATACACCCATGGATTTGATGAATCATCTATAATCAAACATTTTACTTCTGTACCGGACCGCCCAAACTTGTGGCAAATGTTTTTTTACTAATTTTAGATAAAACAATGCTGAAAGAATCACGTTTTTTACTCGTACCTATTCCAATTCACATTCAATGCATGTAGAGTTTCTTATTAAAGATGTCTCCTATTATTACATAGGCCTACAGGGTTAAGTTGTGAATTCAATGCATTTTCATTGTTCGCCTGTCCGCACGACCGATTCAATGAAGTCAATAAAATCACTATTCAAACCTTTCTAAACTCAAGCTTATAAACATGATTACCTACAACAATTTCCAAGCTTTATTTACAAAACATTTTAGTAATGCCAGTGTAAGCAATAATATGTATAAATCAGAGAGTTGAACACCAATTATCTTCTGAAATGCATGGTTTTGCCCTCTTTCATTTTAGGTCACAAAATGTCGGCCCTATCATGTAGGCCTATAGGCTATACGTATGTGTTTGTGTGCGTGTGTGTGCGTGTGTGTGTGTGTGTGTGTGTATGTGTGTGTGATTGCGTGTGTGAATGTGAGAAGTTTCACCCATTCAAGCAGAGGATTTCATTTTACTTTTTTTTTTTTAAAGAACAGAAATCTCGATAAATTGATAACGAATGTATTGATAGTCTTAAAAAATTGAAAAGATTAAAAAAAAAACCGGAGTCTTGCAATAAATCCGTTAGTATTTAGGAAATTAGTGTGCGTTTTGAAAGTCCTCAAATGGGGTCGTAATATTACTGCGAAATAAACATATCTCATGTCTCATTTTTCAACGGGGACCTGGTTGTTTCCTTTTACCATCGTCTTCTGTTTAGAGTTCAACACAATGAACTGAAATTTCGAATTAAATCTGATCCTACAATCGCAGTTTTGTTTAGAATTTCTCGGAAATTCCACAGTGAAACCATAACAAAATGTTACTCTACTTCATATAATTATTCAAATTGGCTTTAATAACCAGAGTAGCATTTAGCATAGATTGCTTGCCTTTTCAACAGACTAGACAGAACATTTTAAAGAAGTGCTATATCGAATTTCCACATGTTTCCATGAAACGGCATTATCGGTTATAATGATCACACATGACATCGCAGAGAAGATAAGGTGGTTTATGGCACTATTCACTTAACATTATTTTGTTTATACACTTTAAAATAATTCACAAAATGACAGGATGTGATGAAGCATGGTATAGATTCGAAGGTATTATATCAATATGCCAAGAGGGTCGACATGAAATCTTCAATTGGAAACTTGCAAACTGTGTATAAAGGTGATCTATTATGAATACATGTATATCGAAATGTATAAGTTTGTGTGTGCGTGTGTGTGTCTGTGTGTGTATGTATGTGTTGTACATGAATTTAGGGAATTATAAGATAGGTGAAATATAATCATGTAGCTTGACCATGACAAATCATTATAGTAAGTGATACACCAACTTTTGTCAAATGATGAAGACCCATGATATATACAATCATTCAAGAGGCCCTCCTTGCTAACACACACATACTCACACTCGCGCACACACACACACACACACACACACACAAACCTAGCTAGTTTATATGTGATCCACTTGCACGTATGCTTACACATAAGTCATGAGCCAAAAACGTTTGATAAGGATGTTCAAAGTTTACAATACTTGAAAACGCGCATGTTTCGGAGGGAACGCAAGAGCACAAACACGTACATACACACAAACATGATAGAATAATTATGTAGGGTGAGGTGAGGAGAAAGAAAGAAGGAAATCCCTGATGTCATTTAAAGCTGGGTTGAATATACATTAATAATTAACATTATGTCCGCAAGGCGGTGAGACAAGCTTATTACCTCCACACGTGATCAGCGGTTTGCCATTAAGCAATGCATGCACTTAGTCATCGCAACTCGCAATATAGTGCTAACCCGGAGTACTGGCAATTATACGTTCATTGCCTTCCCGATCAGGGCTTGGTTGGGGCGGGGGGGGGGGGGGGGGGGGGGGGTAGTAGAAGAAGTTTTCTGCGTCCATAGAAATAGAAGACTATGGAGGTCTATTGTCTTCACACTTTGTGCCTTTAATGATTGTTGAAGAATAGAAGCGTTCCTTGGACAGGCTAAATTACTTCGTGGGGAAAATGCTCTTAAGATTTATCGTATATCATTTCTATTCACGTGGTCAACGCCAGAAATGGATGTAAAAGGATGTATTTTTTTCTTTTATTTCTTTAAAGGTCCTTTTATTCCATGATTAGACAGTTTTCCAAGGAACACGGAAGATCTGTTTCGGTATGTATATTAAAGTTGTTTGAAGTTGATAATCACCTTCCTGAGAATGAATATTTCAATAGTGTAGTCATCACTGTTCCGACGATATTAAGTGCTCATATAAGCGCTTTATGTTCCCCCGAGGACGTAAAAGACACTTTGAGAACACGGAGATAAGTCCTTCTTTATATGCATCTACGCGTCATTTATATTAATCATTGAGTGCATGCAGGCCATTTAATTGTCCTGTCAAAATACGGAGTGTTGCAGTTATAAATTTGATTTTGTATTCTGATATTCACCTCTCTTCACGAGGGACATTGATTTTGAAGAAAGCGTGTTTGTCTATTCAGGAGCTTAGAATTCATGATCCGTTTGTTATGTTTTACACTATCTGTCCATTATTTTTATTTCCAGAATATCCTCTTCCATAAGCTTAGCTCAACATATCTGCAAGAATAGTTCCAGTAATAATATGTGCATCACACATCAACTTTTGTGTCTATTACTGAGGGAACATTGTTATGGGATCGTTTTCAGCTAAAAAAGTTGAATATTTCTGTTCATACAAAAGCACAAATCACTAAGTGGATGCTTCAGTGTTATTTTACAGACTTCTTATTTTGCAAGTACAATGGTCAGACGCAAAACTCTGTATATTACAAGTACATTTGTTTCCACAGTTTTCAAAGGACTTTTTAATGCAGATCTTTAATTCTTATATGAATTAATTCATTTCTAGAATTTAAAGAAATTGTTTTTGAAGCTCCTTGATAAAACAAAGACAAATCATTTTGTTAAAAGGTCTACGTTGATACAAGTATGAAACACATTTCTTACAGTGCAGACATCATTGTGCTATCATGTAGAGTCATAATCATTTTGTGAAAGTAACCCTTCAACATTAAAAAAAAAACACACACCTAAGAAAAAAGCACCTAAGATTCTCCATAATTACGCTTTACCTTCAAGTATCATCAGTGGTATGATTATCTTTGTTGCATTACGAGTAGCATCATTTTGCTATAAGATCAAAGCACTGATGAGTTAACAGGCTTCACTTACTATCTACCTTAACCCATCAAAGACTGGTCCTAAGTATATTCGGGAAGATGTCTGTGGGAAATGCGTGTTTTAGTAAAATCAGTTTGTCATCAGTGGGTTTAAAGGGATTGTATAGTATTGGTTGAGGTGAGGACTCGGCTTAAAACTTTTTGCAAGATACTTAGAAACCACTTCATGAAATGTTAAAGAGCATACAATTCTAATAAGAATTTAAAATTTATTTGATGAAAATCGGTTTTTAAAAGGGCGGAGATATCCAAAAACAAAGTAAAACAAAGCAATCCTATATAATGTATAAAGGGTGGGTCCCATATTTTATAAGGATCCTTTGTTTGGGATATCTCGGCCATTTCAAAACCAATTTTCATCCAATAAACGTTGGATTCCTTTTAGAATTATATGCTCTTTGATATTTTATAACAGGTTTCTCATTATCTCAGAAGATCATCATCAAAAAGCATTTTGAAACCTGAAGCCACATCTCAACTGAAACTGTATCATCCCTTTAACTTAAAAACGTTTGTCTTTCTACCTATAGCAAGGCTTCCATTATGATTCCTTGAGGAAGGGGAACGATCAACACTGAGATAGGGAGGTGGACAGCCTATTTGTTTATGATATGTTATTGTGCAATCTTCACTCTGGCCAGTGGTCAGTTGGTCCAAAGGTTATGTTTGCCCACACTGCTTGATGAGATGATGGAAAATACGTCACAAGAGTTAGGGTGTAGTTACGCACCCTCTGGCCAGTTTGTTTCACTGGTCAGTTTAAGACACCTTGGATAGCGTATACTATAGTATACAATACGTCATCGAGAAAAACACAACGGGGTGGGAAAGCAGCATTGTGGAAGGAATCAATATGGCGCGTTTTGGATTCATTTGGACATTGTTGGCGATCACTGCTGGAACAGCATCTGCTCAAAATAGTGGCAAGTTTATTATTTTGTTTCTTTTTCATTGCATGTGATATACGTCGAAGACGTTGGGCTTTCGTCTTTTTGTTAAGGCTATAGGTCTATAAACCAGCCATGTCAGAGAAATTGAGTCATTGTTATAAGACAATGCATGTGCCGTGAAATGAGGAGGGCGATAATATAACTGGACCATTTTAAAATGCCATTTCTGAAGGTGAATTCCAAACGGGCCAGACAAGTTTCTTTACCAATAGACCTGCTTCTTTACTATAGACAAATACTTCAGATTAGCCTCAAAAAGCTGTAAGATTCTCTCAGCAACTTCTTTCGATATATAACAACGGAAAACCGACAATAATTAATTGAAAAAGAAACATCTCCACTTAGTTTCAATGACTTGTATGATATAACGATTAGCAAAACCAAACATTAATGTGTAAATCTGCATTAATTTTCTGACTATTTAATGTGCTTATTAAATCAATTCGCTTTGCCGTTGGTTCAGAGGCAAATTGTCTTTTGGTTGCATCTCTCCTCTTCCTTTGAAAAAGAATAATGAAGTTTACAAAAAATCCCTCTCCATACGTCATTTCACTTTACTAATTGAGTTTTCTTTTGCTTACAAGTTGTCTAATACGATAAAAAATTTCTTATAAGATTGAATTTGAGACGAAGTATGAATTTGGTCAACAATCACATATACGCATGCGTATTGTTTGACGTCTTATTATTACATTTTGATTTATTTTTTTCGAAATTGATACGGAATGAAATAAAGTAAAGATAACATTCGAACAAAGGGGGTAAGGTACAACGTTAAGCAACTTTCAAGTTTGACATAGCGAAATCAATGATATTTACACCTTCAAATTCGAAGAACCTGCGAATTCATTGCTCCACTATCTTCCGCTTTGTTTACAGAAATGACTCCTAAATAATGGTGATTTATGGAAAGATGGTGGTTTTTTTTTTCATTTAATTCGAAGAGATCGAGTGAAATATGGATATAGAAAGAGAGAGAAAGGATCATAATAAAAACTTGTGTGTCAGTCTTGGTATGGTGAATCCAAACCCTACATGTCACAATTTAAATTTTTAGACATATCATTATGGGAGTGTGTGTAGTATCACTTTTTCATGCAGTTATGACCCTTGTGACAAGTTTCTTATCTTTTTTTCTCTACAACGTATACCACTTACCACTTTGTTGTATTACAGATTAATGATTCACATGTACCGCTTTGTAACTAGGCATACTGGTCATGTTGAAAATGTGAGCAATGTCGATTTGTCTCTGTGGGCTTCGCCCCGTGGTGTATGCATCAAAATAAGTTAGGTTTTCTCTCTCTCTTTCTCACTCTCTTCCTCTTCTCCCCATTTTCTGTTCCCTATTTTCACACTTTTGCTTTCTTTTTCTTCTTTCTTTCTTTCTTTTTTTTCCCCGACTTTCCCAGTTTCCCGCACTCTTTGTAGTTGTAAGTTTTTCACCCCCTATACTTCCCCTCTTTCCCCCTTTTCCCTCAGAGGTACCCACATGTTACAAGCATAGTCTTTTGAGTGGGTACCTCCACTTTTTTTCACAGAGTGTATAAATGTTTCTTTTTGTACTACACATAAAGACATAAACATGTTGTTATCCCTATCTGACTATGTATATTATCAAAGACTCGCATGCCAAATGTATCATATTGTTTTTTTTTTTTTACATTCTGTTGGAAAAAGAGTGAAAATAAAGTTTGAAGTTGAAGTTGAAGATTTGACTACGAGAGATAATCATTATATGCCATTTTCATCAGCTTTAAATGAGAATTTATGTTCTTTTCTCTCTCAGACGGGGACGTTCGTCTGGTTTCAGGCAATTCGGTAGACAAGGGACAGGTAGAAATCTACCACAACAACGAATGGGGTACGGTGTGCGACGATAACTGGGGTATGAACGAGGCAGATGTTGTTTGTCGTCAACTCGGCTACCCGTACGCCCTGAGACCCACCTACGCTTCGGAATTCGGCCTCACAACCAACCCGTACCAGGCGATTTGGTTGGACAACGTCGTGTGTTCGGGTTACGAGGCGAAGTTGTCTTACTGCAGCCATCGAGGATGGGGCGTCACGAACTGCGTTCATAACGAGGACGCGGGTGTCGTCTGCGCAAGTACATCCGGTGAGAAGTGATTTTGAATCCATTGATTTTCAGCCCTTTCAGATTTGTTTAGAAACAAGTTCCGTGCCAATCGAGTAGATGATTTTAAAGAATATAACAGAATTGAATATTTAGTTTCCTCGCAGACAGTCGTTGCCCGAACAGGTTTCTAAAAATCAATTTTGTTTTGTTTTGTTTTATTTTGTTTCGTTTTTTTGTTTGTTGTTGTTGTTGTTTGTTTTTTTTTTTTTGGCTTCGCGATGTTGTCGGCTTTGAGTGCGCGTAAAATGGAGCATGGTTCGCATTTGCATGAACTTGACCCGCCGTGGACTGAGTTAACATTTCCTGACTTCCAAAGTTTTAAAAAATGCTTAAGATTTGGATTTTGTGATAACAAACATGCAGTCATTGCTAGTGTGAAATCTCATGTCCCTTTCTCTGTCTTGCTCAAAATGCACCAGTGTGAGATTACAAGGGCCGCGGAACGTATTTTTAGGTGTGAGTATGTGGGAAGGGGGGGGGGGGGTCAATGGCAACCTCACCCATGCACCACCAGCTGCTTCGACGGAAAGATTTTTCTGGACAGAGTTCAACCAGGGAGGTGGGAATCTTTTCCCACCTCCCTGGTTCAACCCTCAGAAATTCATGGGTTTTGTTGTATTTCTTTTTTCGATTTTCCTTTTTCGGCATAGCCATAAGTGCAGGTTTACCGTTTGTTGTTATTACATCAGATGCTCAAAGTCATATAAAGTATTTGAGTATACCTCCCGATGAGCAATGTGAATTGAAAACGTTTACCAAGACAGAGTCACGTGGTATAGTTGTTTTTGTTTTTTTGTTTGTTTGTTTTTTTGTCAGCATATGACATGTCCTAGATATGCTTCACATAAGCTAATGTATTGTCGAGATTCTTACTCCCGGAAGGCCGCCCAACTCTGGAATTTCGAATATTTCCGTTAATCCTCAGCAAACGCGTATACACAATAGACGCAATGCTCATGCTACGTTTATCCCATGTGCCTGAAACGTAGTGCGCCGTGGGATTTGATTTGATTTTTTATTTTATTTTATTTTACACTGTATTTATTTCTGCATTTTTCATGAAGTAAATACAACGTAACAAACAATTTTCCAATACTATTCACATTATATCCAACACAAAATGAATATAAATCTAATCATATTAATGTATCACTAATGAAATATTGTGAATTATAATCATACAAAAACAATAGGAAAATCATAGCTTATTCAATCGAATTAATACATACAAAATGCAGGATACCGTCATCTTAAGCTGAAGCTTGAGTTTGATGGCGGCCTCCTGGAAAAGCATATGGCTTGTACTTTTTTACAAATCATTTAATACATGTTAAGTTGTATAATAACCGAGTAGGGTAGCTACGGAATACATCAGTGCAAAGGTGAGCTAGGCTGCAATATTTTTTATGTGCATTTTTTTTTTTATTGTTAATGATAATTTTAAAAAAGCGTGTAGATTAATGTTCATACAAAAAAAAATGATAAAAATAATCTCGGGATTCTCCATCTTCCCCTCCGCATTCAAGTTTCATTACAGAGCAGTGAAAACATATTTCTAATGTGCTTGCAGAACTGTCGATTTTGTTTTCTTTTGTTTTCTTTTTTTCTCTGAAATGTACACATACGCATTAGAAATGTGTGAAAAACGCCACCTCCCTGGTTGTAACAAGATTTCAGTTGGGTAACGACGAAAATGTGAAACATTATAGCCCTCCTCCCCCCCCCCAAAAAAAAAAAAAAACAAAAAAAAAAAAAACAAACACACAAAAAAAAAACAGACAAACAAACAAACAAACAAACAAACATACAAACAACATAAAACAAAACAAGCAATCAACACACAACAAGAGAAAGAAAAAAAGGAATCGCCGGAAGTGTGACAGTCTATAAGAGCATTCCCAATCGTGGTTACTTCGTGAGTGTTTGTTCGTTTTTTTTTTTTTCATAATCGATCAACTATAAAATATTATACTCGTGCAACAGCAGGACTCGCCGATCTTCCGCGATATGTGAATCGCATGGAACTTGTTGGAAGACACGTTGATATCTGTGGCACGAAAGATATTAGTAGTCAAGTAGCGTTTTACCTTTAGCCGCAATGCTGAACGGGGATGGTTCTTCTGGAATAAAAGCCGTATGCATGCGATTGAAATTATTCTGCACTTTTTATCTAAAAATATTCCAACTCATCAACCTGGCAAATCGTGTCTACCAATAAGTTTCTTGGTAGACCCTTTCAGTGTACTTCAAGCAAATTCTACATAGTGCGAAAATGAATAGTGCTCCCTTCTAAGAACTTTGTTTTGGCCTTTTAAAAAGACTTGTTTGCTAAGATCTTTCGCGGTCTGTTCCGGTGGGATCTGTCACGTATCTCAGTCTCACGTTTATGATCAAGGTTTGACGCGTTTTAAGGTTCTGTCAAGGCTTTCTAAGGATAAGACGGGGACATCTTGGAACTCCGGAACTATACGCTCATGCCCACGGCAAGGCCTCCCAAGCAATACAGGCCTCACGCTCCTTTTCCGGGCTCCCATAGAAACCTGTGTTAAATGCAGCATATTCCATAAATCATAAAAAATCAATCGAATCGTAGAATTTTTTAAAATCGAAGCAGATGAAGGGAAATTTTCTCTGCTTTCAAGCAAACAACATATTTTGGGATGTTTTCCAGCTCTAAAAAAAGTTAAGAGCCTCCATACGAGACTAGTAATCCAGTAACTCTCAAAAACGATAAAAATAGCAAATTACCTCATATATCACTAAAAATTCATTAAAAATACAAAAACTCTGATTCATTCAACTTCTTCATAGCCTGCAGAAACTCCTGACCTCAAGCAATGTCAAACATCACCAAAGGTGGCAATTTTCTACTTGACTGATTTTTTATGATTAAAAAAAAGAATGACACTACCTCATCTTTGTACTGCCTTCCCTGTAGGCATTGCGCGAGTTGAATTAGGAGCGTGAGGCCTACAGCAATCTTTGTACGATCTCGAGACTTCGACAAGACATTATGAACACCCTAGAAGAATTTACAATGAACAGAAATAGCACAGCAGCTCTACATAATCTCTTGTGATTCTATCGAGCGACAACTGCTTTATCAACCATTAAAAAAAGAAAATGTAATCAAGTTTTAAGTACCATTCACCGTAGATTTTGCGAGAATAACATTTGCAGAAAAAATGGCTGCAATTCGACCAAATTAGAGATACTTGTAGTTGATTGCAGCCCACGTAGTAAGTTCGTAAAGATAAGAAATTACAAGGCACTGTGTCCTCGCAATTTTTTGTTGGTTTTGTTGTTGTTGTTGTTTAGTCAATATAAAGAGCACTCGACTTACCTCTTCAAGAGGGCAGGAGGAATAGTATCCGTGTCGTGTTATCGTACCTGTGTGTTTGTGTGTATTTCCGTGCCTTTAATCTTATTCTATTGTAAGTTCGATGTATTGAGTGGCCCACATTCTTACAAGCTTGTTTTTATGTGGGTCCCTTTTTTCTATTGCCGCTATTATTTTGAACAACATTTATTAGTTTACCCATAATTCATACATTTTTTTGTAATATATTGTACGTTTTTTTTTTTATTTGTATCGACAACAAATATGTATCAGTGGAAATAAGATTTCATTTGAATTGAATTGTATTTGTCAGTAACAAGTCGAGGGAATGTGTTTTTTTTTCTTGAAAATAGTACGTTTTGTGTGACTATATATTTGTATTTTTGTAACGTTTTCCATATAAAACTTCACAGAATGTGTAATCTTCTAAGTGGATAACGAATTGTCCAATTTTCCCCAAACTTTCAGTGATTATAATGTTTTACTAATATTGCTATGTTACATTCATTCAATCCACGTGCATAAAGGGATCGTATACATGTAGTTTTGGTTGAGACTTAACTTCAGGTTTTCATCATTTTTTGGTGAGATATAGTGAGAAACTTCTTATGAAAGAGCATGTGATTCCAAGAGGGATTCAATGTTTATTTGATGAAAATTCGTTTTGAAATGGCCGAGATATCCAAAACAGAGCGATCCTAATACAGTGTGGGACCCACATTATTTTCATTTCGATCGTTTTGTTTTACTCTGTTTTTGGATGTTTCAGCTATTCCAAACCCGATTTTTATCAAACAAACTTTGAATTCCTCTTAAAATGGTATGCTCTGTACTATTTCATAAGTGTTTTCTTGGTATCTCGCAAAAAAGTTAAAGCCCAATCTTTATCTCCACCAACTGTACTTTCCCTAACTGAGTTTCGTTCCCCTTCAACTTGCTCCAGGATACGAAGGGCAGGTACGCCTGGCCGGTAGTTCTTCGAGGGACGGCGGTCGAGTGGAGATTTACCACAACGGCGAATGGGGCACAGTGTGTAACGACGGTTGGGGATACAACGAAGCCAAGGTGGTGTGTCGTCAGTTGGGTTACGTCGGTGTCGCGGACTCGTTCGTTTACTACGGACCCGGATACGGACCCATTCATCTGGACAACGTCATCTGCTCTGGCTACGAGAGCGAGCTCTCGCAGTGTGTCCACAATTCACGGGGTTACAATAACTGCGATCATTACGAGGATGTTGGCGTACGCTGTTCCAATCACAGTGAGTATTTTCTGTGATCCGTCACATTTCATTTTGTAGGGAGAGTGGTGCAAAAATGTATACCCAGTGCATGAATTGTGAATAATGACCCGGTCAAATTTCGTCGATGTGAAGTCATGAATTAATAAAACTTGAATTGTATTTGAACTGAGCTCCCCCTCCCTTCCCTACCTAGCTATTATTATTTTTTGATGGAAAAACTTGAGCTGAGCTTCTCCCTTCCTCCCCCACCTTGTTATTCTTATTTTCCAATAGAAAGCAATTCACTTTACCAGGTTTAATTCGATAGAAATGCAATTAGCTACAACTACTGAACTGTATAAGAAGTCTCAAACCTGTGGTGGATGATAGTAATGATAGTGACGTTTTTACATTATGCTCACTCACTTTTCAGCCGGTATGCAAGCCTGGCTGATATCGGTCATCGTCATCAGCTCCATCTTCGGCTTCGTGCTCGTTGCAGCCTGTATTGGCACGATGTGTTCATCGAAGAAAAGGCGGAAGCAGCAGACTGAAACCGCTGTCGTGGAAGTTGGCGGGAACCCCACGGCAGTCACAGCGATGGTGGCCTCTCCAGCTGTTCAGCCCTACCCACCGATGGGTCCCGCGACGGCCGCGATGCCTGGCGCCCCGCCACCAAGTTACAGCATGGCCATGGTCCAGCCGGCGGTCCCTGCTGGACAGCCGCCGGTGATGATGGCTTCATACGCCTATCCTCCCCAACCTCAGGGCGGAGCAACTGCTCCAATGCCGCTGGGTGTCACTGACAACAAGACCCCATATCCGCAGTAAAATGTAGTGCCAGCGTTGAGAATTACTATTCACAGGATTTCTACTTACGTGATCATAACACCATACTCAATAATTTCAAAGGGGATCTTTTGAAAAACCATTCGAGTATCTTTTTTTTTCCTCAAGCAGCTAGTCAAATCAATGACCATCAAAATCAAGACCTACAAACAACTTAACTGTTGAATTAATAAGACCATGTGTACATTATTATTTTGTACTTCTCACCCCCCCCCCTTTTCAAGAAAGAAAGAAAGAAAGAAAGAATGAAAGAAAAAGAAGTCAAAAGACATACACTTTATACACTCCTATGCACTGATGTATAAGTGGGCGTATCAACCAAGGCCCCGGCAAATTTATTTAAAAAAAACAAAAAAAAAAACAAAAAAAAAAAAAAACAGCGTATTACGTATGCGAGCAAAACGTCTTAGACAACACTGAAAATAAGAGGTGAGTTTTGTCACACAATGGAAGAAAGCGCGCGCGCGCGCGCAAACACACACATACACACACACACATACAAAAAAAAAATGTGGCATATATCTCTTCTATTCAATTCAATTCAATTCAATTCAAATTCAAATTATTTCATGCTTTTCGTTATATATCAATATTACATAAAAAGTAATAGCGCAAGTTCTTGTACCTTGTTAATAAGTTATACAATGTACATACATGGTATACACAGTAGTTATAATGATAACTGGTTGAAATCTCGGTTCGGGTTGTACAAAGAATAGTATGACGGGACCTACATGAATACGTAATTTCGAAATTTCTTCAATACGTAATTTCTAAAGAAACAGTCCACAATGATCTTAGTGATTCTTGAATCGGTTTATAGTGTACTCTCTGTTGTAACTTTATATCTTTTAATCATTATGCAATGTGCTCTGTAGTGTTGAATACACTACTATTTGGGGGGGGGGGGGAAGGTCTCCGACTTGATGCCTAAAATTGCGTAGATGCCACAAAGAAGAGTTGTAATCATGCACCTGCTATGCACTGTTTCCAAGACACACGAGTGTCATAATTATTTGGATCGCACCGCACATCGTATTTTATCATAACGCTAATCACTCTTCTGTGAATAAGACAGTTAAAAGAACATTGGTACCTGAGAAGCGGTTTATCAAAACTATTATACTATATCATTTTATATAAACCATGCAGTTATTGTCATTCGTTGTCGGGTTAAGTTAGACAGGTTTGCACGGTGGTTGATACTCATTTTGTCCTTTCCGCTCAGGACCGTACTGGAACGCACACCTTTCTATGTCCAAGTTGGTTTTGATGGATGAAGTAAAAATTAAAAAGTCTCAAGTTTTAGTAATGTCGGACATGAACTACAAACATGAGAAAATAAAGTGTCACGTCGGTTAGTCTACAAATGTTTACCTGTATATCAGCAGTTTTGCCTTTATCATAATGACCTCCGACGTTCCAGATGTCCAGCCCTGACGTTTTGCCTCCAGCTGTAGTACTTTCATGGTAAAACGGAGTACATTTTACTTATCACAGCACTATGACAAAGACCGCCGTGTTATGCACATCAGGGATACATCAAATGCAATTTTTGAATACGCGACAAAAGCTTATACATATTTCCAAAATTGTATAAAGCACGTTTAGGTGTCAGACTCGACAAACATCTTATGCTGAATTCTTACATAAATGATATTTGTAAAGCTGCATCCTTCGCACTCCATAAAATTGGGACAATACGACAGTACTTAAACCGGAAATCAGTAGAGAGACTTGTTCACGCTCATGTGATGTCACGTATTGATTTTTGTAATAGTATTCTGTATGGTCTTCCTGACATGCAAATAAACAAGCTTCAGAGGATACAAAACTCTGCTGCGAGATTGGTGACACATGCTCAAGAGCATGACCACATCACTCCTATTTTACATGAATTGCACTGGCTACCAATAAAGGTCCGTGTGCAATACAAAATACTGTCGCTGACTTTCCTATGCTTACAGGGTCTGGGTCCCACATATCTCCAAGACCTCATCCAAAGGTATCATCCGACTAGAAATCTTCGCTCAAAATCCAAGTCTCTCTTAGTTTGTCCCCAGACTGTCACCAAATTTTATGGAGCACGAACATTTGCTGTAGCGTCAGCAGAATTATGGAATAGTCTGCCTGATAAAATCAAAGATGCTGAAACAATTGATTCATTTAGAAGAATGTTGAAAACACATTTATTTTTGCAATGATAAGGCTCATGGCCATCAGTGTTTCTCAGTGTCAGCTTAATCTTAATTTTCTATTGTTCATTTACCTGTCCCATTTTCACCTTACTTCCTTTACTTGTATTGTTTCATTCTTAAAGTGCATAGAGACTTCTCCCTGAATGTGATATGCGCTATACAAGCACAGTTTATTATTATTATTATTATTATAAATATTGTACAGACAATTTTTGTCGAGTGCAAAGACAAGTCTTACATTCAATGATGAGTTATCTAGAAGCTGTTCAAATCCTGGAAAAAAAACCCCAAATAAACATGCGATTTGATATCCCTTCATAAAACATGGAATAGGGCAATAAAATGAGAAATTGTTGTATGGAGAATGTATATAGGCCCATACCTTGGTAGATGGAAATATTTTTAATTAAACATTTAGTTGTGCTTTGTGTTACTTAATTAAAAACAATTTTTTTTTCATATTATACTTTGAATCTTCAGTTATCTTGCACAAATTATAGATAAAAATACAGTGTCATGAGGACCCGAGGACTACTATATTACAAATAACGTCATTTCTTGTACTTTATAGTCATGTTCTACTTCTTACCAGCATTCCTTCATTTTGTCAAAAACTAATGCAAGTCTTTCAATAAGAATCATTGGGATATAACTCACTCTCTCTCCCTCTCCCTCTCTCTCTCTCTCTCATAAGAAAAAAGAAACCCGAGTGAAAATGTCCACTCTTGAAGGAGTGAATAACAGAACTGAGTGAGATTAGAGTGAAACTGAAGTGAATTTTGAGTAAAAATGTTCATTTTAACTAATTTTGGAGTGACCGCATGATCACTAAAAGATTTTTGAGTGATCCCTGAGGTCACTCCAAAATAAGTAAAAACACATATTTTCACTCCGTTTTTTTGAGAGTATGAATTCAAAGAATCACTATATTCACATTAAATGATGATGATGAATGTTGATATCAGTGAAAGTGATTTGGTTGTGAGTACGGGGCGTGATAATGTGAGATTACGAGCTTTGCCAATAAAATGGGAAACATGAATTCCTGGCATGCTTTCCAAGTTCATTTGGCTGGGAATTAAGAAAGCTGCTGTTACAATTCTCGGTGTCGCCAATACCTATAGGTGCCGTGCGCAGAGCAGCATTTTAGATGCATTATGGGATAGTTAAAACAGTTATGGGACAGTAAAACTTAGAAACTTTATTTTTTTTTAAACCTGAATTACAACCAAGAAAAAAAGGGTAACAACGGAAAAGCAGACAAATACATTGTAACTCCATTGTTTTCTGCGCATTGGCGATATCGAGAATTACTATGCAACCTTCAGGCAACAAGAAGCAAAGACCAGGAAAGCTAATTTTGATGTTGGTTCAGATGCATCTGGCAAAGCAAGGCCATCACATAATAATTGTGTGAACATAATACACGGTAATAGGCATAATGAGCTACCATCTTCCATGATTAACTGGTGCGATAATGGTACCAGCTTCCCCATAATGAAATGACAAAATAATGACGATGATGACTTTCCGTTTGATGGCTATTAATGGCGTCCTTCAAGCTAACCATGATTTCGTCGTCGTTTGTTGTAAATGTTTATAGATGTTGAACCGCAATCTAAAAAGTTTGTTGAGAATAAAAAGATGAACCCAGGAGGAAAACGTGTCACAAAAAGCATTCTCTCGTTATGAGAAGTCATTCAGATTATTACGAAATACTAGTAACTCTGAAATGTCATCGCCTGCAGAGATAATGCAGAAATGCGGAGGAATAGAATGCAAATCATTGTCTATAGGAACGTTCAAATGTCATCGTGTTGTAAATGGTCAAAATGAGCCCATTATTACACATTAATAGTTTGACATTTTGCACAACAACTTTATGTATGTATATGTGTGTGTGTCCTCAAAATAGAAAGAAAAACATCCCCAGAAGCATTTCTCATATTTTCCACAGTCTCACGCTATCCTGTCTGTTGATTACTTCAGTGTCCCATCCTTACTGATGATTTTTGTTTAATGATAGTATTTACACATTCTCCTGAGTTTACTGACTGGAAGGGCATCATGCTCTGTATGGGCTGCTCGTCATCCCTGCTTGCCAAATTGACCAAATTGGTATCCAATTTCCGCCGTTTCTATGCGTGATATGGACGTTATTAACCAAAAGTGATATACTTGCGCGTCATCGCAGCAAAGAGTACGAATGATTTTGCCTGGTGGCTCTGTAGCAAACAAATAAACAAACAAAAAGAACAAAACAAAAAACAGGGTTTACAATGGATTGTAAAGGTAAAGGTAAAGGCAAAGGTCGTTTTGGGATTTTGATACCAAAGTAGACGTACTTTGGAAAGAGAGCTATTTACGTGATGTTTCAGTTTCAGTTTAGTTTAGTTTCAAATGTCTCAAATGATAAACAATACTTTGTGGTAACACAAAATATATAACATGCACAAACACACAAACTGAGTAGAGAGAGAAAGAAACATCAAGGAATCCTACAAAAAGCTGAAGTTTGAAAAGATTGCAGGATTCCAAGTAAAGATATGTTCATAGTATTTAATGGAGGTTGCAAATGATTCGGAACTGACCAACAACAAAAATTCGCATGAAAGCACAACAACAACAGCGAAAAAGAATCTTTGTTTATTATACTGTTTGACTTGGGATGAATTACTTAGATGGAGAGGAAACATATTTCGTCTAGACAGATATTTGAATTGAATTGAAACCACATAATAGTCACTGTCAGGGATGTCGTATCATGCTTGATAAAACAATGTTTTAAAAAGTAAAGGCACTGAATGATTAAGTAATGAGGTACTTTTACTATGAAATAGGAACTGATTTGCCAGAAATGTCACATAATCAGGTTGAACAACTTTCATTTTAAAGAAACAGAGTAAACACACACACACACACACACACACACACACATGATTACTTTTGGATAATCAATCACTTTCAATAGATCAAACACACAACAATGCAAAATGTTGGCTTTTCACAATGGTCAGGGCCGGCGCTCGGGGAAGGGGGTGGGGGGGCTATAAGGCCCCCTTTTTTGCATAATACATATAGCAATACATGTATATAGGTTTAAACCGTGTGGCATCCCTCACCCCCCCCCCCCCGACTTTTCTTTTTACCACTGAAGTGTCATCATAAAAGTGCGGTAAAAAAGTACGGTAATTTTTTGTTTTTGTTTGTTTTTGTTTGTTTTTGTTTGTTTTTTTTCTTTCGTCAGCCGATCAACCCCGAAAGTGGCACCAGAAAAGTGTGGTTAGGGCCTCTTTTTATGTTTTATTTGTTATTTATTTATTTATTTATTCATCTATCTATCTATTTATTTGTTTTCATTCTTACCGGGTTGTCAAACCCCGTAGAGGCACTAGAAAAGTGCTGCAATTCTTTATCATTATCATTATTAAAGCCCGGAAGTACCACCAGGAATATAAACTGCACCCCCTTTTAAAAACGCAGCGCCGGCCCTGATGTTTATTGATGTCTTATACATCTCGTACTATAACACAACACTACATAATTTAACACTGCCATTTCATACATCGTCTGCCTCATCAATGACGCAACATTTATATATATATATATATATATATATATATATATATATATATATACTAGTTTGACATTCTGACAGAAAAATAAGCACTGAGAATTATGGCAAAATGTTTCTTCGATTTGTTTTGCTTCTGATAAAAGAGCTATTTTGAATGAGAGCTCTCGAATTCAGCTCACAAAATAGCCACAAACTCATCCCGCTATATCGGACGAGAATTAAGAAAGAACTTATTTTAATAATCCTACCGTTTCAACACCAAAAAATGAATTAAAAAGTGAGACGCGCCTATCACAAAGTGACAATTTTCCCCCAGTTCTTGACGATTTGTCCAAATGTCTTAAATTACCGAGAATATTCGGAAAGCTGCAAATGAACTCAATGCTTGCACCGTTTGAATATCCCCCATGGAGACACGATGCATTTTCGTTTTTTTTTTCAGTGAAAAGCAGACATCTAAAAGCATATTTGAATAGACATTTAAAGATTAAAATGTATTCTTTGCGTCGTTGCTTTGTTGTTGTTGTTGCTGAATGAATATCTTTGCCCCGTAAGAGTCACCATCATCAGAATGTAAGATGTAGAGATAACTTCATTGCTCCCCATTAAGCAGCTTATCCCTGAGTTAGATGTGAAGTAGCGGAGATAAGCCTCTGAAAAGACACCTTTAGGCATAGCGCTGACATGTACGGACACGTAAAAAGATGTGAGAGACTGTTACCATATCATTCTTCATTTTGGATATTAGAAATGACCACACAAATAATTCATTCCACGTCAACAAGAAGTTATGGCGCATTGACAGACTTACTCTGATGGGGTGAGTTGCTTGTCACCGCTTTTCCCTATTTTCCTCATTCAGCTAAGAGCATCTTCCATTAAGTCAAGAAAAGGTTCTCTTCTGATAGGAGCCAAGGTTCAAGAGGCAATATTCAATCAATTTAATCTGAATAGAGAGGAAGCTGCTTTTAGTTTCCGACAAAAATCAACCGATGTTATATCACCAAAGTTCAGTATACAATACATCTCATGAGAGTTTTAGATTTTTAGCGGCCTTGATAACTACTAGTATGTGCCATTATGATGTGAGACGGAATTAATGCAATAGATAGTTGCAGCAAAATAAACGTTGGTTGTAGATTTATGGGATGCTTTTACATAGCGCAGTCGACTGGGTTTATTCTGCGGGACTCAATATTATTCATTTTAGCTTACACACAAAGTTAATTTGTAACATACATCTACAGATCAATGAATAGTAATAAATATTTGATAATTCAGTGTTAAAAGATTTTAGATGGTATTTCATGATTACAGAAAGGATGTAAATTATGTTATTATGTTCTTTACATTGTTGTACTGATTTCGTGTCATTATTTGTATACCCAAACAGTTTATTGTACCTTCACTTTGTTGGAGATGAATTAAAAACAACTTGTGTGAACTTGAACTAAATCAGTCTGGAGTATGTCATATTCATGGTGTAAAATTAAGATAATGGGCCGAGAACTTAAAGAAAGGCAGATGCTTGCGGTTGGTCCTCAGAAAAAAAAGTCGAACATACTCGCACACGCATACACACACTGCACGCAAGTACATCTGGACACACATACATGTACACACACACACACACACACACACACACACACATACACACACTAAATAGAAAAGAAAACACCGACAAGGCCGTCTTAGAATAATGTGGGTGCATACAGATGCGAAAGAAAAGAAAATATGAACAATAAAATATTGGAGCTGAGACCGTGTGAACCATAAAGAGTATATTAAATCAGCGTTTAGCTACTATAATATTTCAAATCATCTGTGGATTTGTGTTGTCACCGATTGCAGGGTACAACTATCCGTACAACAAGAATTGGACAAAAACACATGTTTCTGAAAGGACGGAAGAGGATTTATGAGCAAAGATGGATAACGCCTTGTTATTTTTTTTTTTTTTTGGGGGGGGGGTTGCTAGTTTAGGTGTATTTTCAGTACGTGATATATACTGTAAACACACACACACACACACATATACTCTCTAAAAAAAATCGAGTGAAACTATTCACTCCTAAAAGAGTGAATACAAAAAAAGAGTGAATTTAGAGTGAAATTAGAGTGAATTTTGAGTGAAAATGTTCATTTTCACTCGTTTTAGAGTGACCTCAGGGATCACTCCAAAATCTTCGAGTGATCCCTGAGGTCACTCCCAAATGAGTGAAAATGAACATTTTCACTCAAAATTCACTCCAATTTCACTCTAAATTGATTCTTTTTGAATATTTTCACTCGATTTTTTTAGAGTATATATATATATATATATATTGACATCAAATCTTGCACATTAATAGACGTGGCTGGTGTTGGGTAGCACCCCTTTAATCATCGAGCTTTCGGGCGCAAAGCCCTTCTTCAGGATCTATACAGTCAATGACAACAACGTATAAATAAAATCAACCTAGGTATAAAATCATACTAAACTCAACTAGCCTCATATACTATACATTTCAAAATATACTCAGCATAAAACATACCTCAATTCAGCGCATTTTATAACAAAAAACAAATCAGCATACTATTACTAAATACAATCGCAAAAACAAAACTTACTGTGTTGGTGCTGAGTGTGGTCTTGTAGTGTTGTCTGTGTGAAGATTGTGGTCGGGTGTATCTTATATGTATTTGTGTATATGGGGGGGGGGGGCGTTCCTGTACTAAGGCTCGTTCTCAATAATCAATCAAAAACTACCAATACTCAAAAATTTTCACCATCCAACAATACAAAAAAACTTCCAAATTACCATTACAATTTCTACATATTAATACACCTCTTGTAATACATACAAACATACATATCCGCATACATAATATAATTTATACACATGAATCTATTTATCCAAATACTTACATACTTACAACCACGTTACTTTAACTACAGTTCAACTTTCCCAAAATACATATACCATTATTACATTACCTATTATATATCTACCTACACTTACATCAATCACTAATTCTATCTGACTAAAAATTATTCTAACCTTCTCAAACGATAACATATTTATCATATACTAACATTCAATTAATCTAACAAATATTATAATAATCTAAAAAATAATCTAAAAAATAACATATTTTTTTACACTAACATTCAATTAATCTCCTCTCATCTATCTCTATATAATACACCCTCATACATCTATTCAATACTTTCCCATGATTCAAAAACAAAATATATATACAAACATACATACATACTTACATTTATTTCTACAATTACTCATACATATCTGACAATCAGTAATAAAAAAAACATTAAGGTTCTATGTTAATTCCGTTTGGGTGGAGGGTTTTTAACTTGTCAATCCAAAAGGATTCTCGGCGTAATGTTGTCGTGTGTGATTTGCTCTCGATAGCTTCGATGGCTGTAAGTTGTAGGTTGGATAATGAGTGTGAGGGTAGGTTGAAATGTTTGGTGTATGGGAGTGTTTTGTGATGTGGGTTGTGGTAGTTACGTATTTCTGATAGTGTGTTGTTGATTCTTGTGTACAGTGTTGTTTCTGTTTTCCCGACGTACTGTTTATGACAGAGTGAGCATGTTAGGAGGTATATGACGCATGTGGATTTGCAGTTGATGTGTGAGGAGATCTTGAATTGTCTACCTGTGGTTGTGCTTTGGAATGTTGTAGTTTCTACGATGTGTTGGTGAAGGTTACATTTTCGTGAGTTGCAACGGTAGAATCCGTTAGGTTTGTGTGATGGCGTGCTGGGGGAGGGGTCTTTGGCCCGAACTAAGAGGTCTCTTATTGTGCGTCCACGGCGGAAGGAGATGGTAGGGGGTTTGGGGAATAATTCCCGGGTGTTGTCAGATTGTTGTAGAGTCTGGTGGTGTTTGTGTGTGATGTGAGGTAGTTTGGCAGTGGCAGGCGAGTATGTGATTGGAAAGAATATGTCCTGTTTATGTGTGTCGCCTCCCTTTCTGTAGGAGAGAAGTTCATCACGTGGTGTGTGTCTTGCCCGTGTTATCTGGTTGTGGACCATTTGTTTGTTGTAGCCTCGTTGGATGAAATGTTGTGCGAGTTGTTGTAGGTGGTGTCCCAGTGACTCTGTGTTTGAGCATATCCGTGTGACGCGTAGGGCTTGGCTGTAGACAATACCCTTGAAAGAGTGTGCTGGGTGACAGGATGTGGGGAGGAGGTATGTGTGGGTGTCAGTGGGTTTGGTGTAAAGTTCTGTGTGAAGTTGTGAGTCCGCGTGTTTGATTGTGACGTCGAGAAAGTGTGTTTGTTCGGGTGAGGAGTCAAACGTGAATTTGATGGTTGGGTGTATGTTGTTCATTTTCTCTTGGAGTGATGCGAGGGAGCGGGGGGAGCCGTTCCATAGGAAGAAGATGTCATCAATGTAGCGTCGCCATGAAGTTTTGAGGAGAGGAGGATTTGTCAACGATAGTATGGCATGTTCTACTTTGCCCATAAAGATGTTGGCGTATGTGGGGGCAACCGGGGTTCCCATAGCGGTCCCTTGGATCTGTAGGTAATGTTCACCATTAAATGAGAAGTTGTTGAGTGTGAGTACGAGATGGAGGAGGCGGAGGAGTTGGTCTGTCGGTGGGTGTGTATTTGTTCTGGTGTTGAGTGCTTCTTTGCATGCTTGCATGCCTTCTTGGTGGGGTATGTTTGTGTACAGCGATGTGACGTCTGCAGTGACGAGGAGTGTTCTTGAAGAGAGTGGGGTGTGATGTGTGTTGATGTCGAGGATGTGGTTCAGGAAGTGGGTTGTGTCTTTTAGATAGGATGGCAGTCGTTGTGCGAGTGGTCTGAGGTGAAAATCTAGGAACCTTGAAATTTCTACAGTAGGGCAGGAGCAGCCAGATACGATAGGGCGCCCTGGGTTGTTTTGCTTGTGAATCTTTGGGAGGAAATTAAGCTTGGGCATACTGGGTTTTTTGGTACCAGATGCCTTTTTGTGTCAGAGTCTACATCTAAAGACTGGACTGCATCTTTCACTTTCTGTAAGTGTTGTGGGGTGGGATCCGCAGGGAGTTTTTTGTATGTGGTACTGTTTGATAATTGTCTGTCTCCTTCTGCAATGTAGTCATTTGTGGACATTATGACAACCGCCGAGCCTTTATCAGCTGGTTTGATGATAATATCCTTCTTTGACTTCAGTGCCTTCAGTGCTTCCCGTTC
This sequence comes from Diadema antillarum, assembly GCF_040938485.1. Classification (NCBI taxonomy): domain Eukaryota; kingdom Metazoa; phylum Echinodermata; class Echinoidea; order Diadematoida; family Diadematidae; genus Diadema; species Diadema antillarum. The sequence goes on from NW_027271026.1 coordinate 1,347,102, forward strand.
ATCCTTTGTGAGATTATCAATGTGTCGCGGCGATGAGTTATATGATTTGGCATTGTCCTCCATTTCTGACTGTATATTGCTGAGGTAGACACTCAAGTGGGGGTTGGTGATTGGAGGTGACCACATATTTGCTGGTTTTGGTGGAATGAACGTGTTTGTGTTGTCTTGTGTGCCGGGGTAAGTCAGGGGGCTGGAGGTGTTAGCGTTATCGTTTTCTTTATCTCTTTGATCTGTGCTGAAATGGGCTTTCAGAGACATTTTCCGTTTAAACGATTCAAAATCTTTGTTGATGGATGGGCCATTTGGCCCATTTCGTCCACAACATCGCTGACGATACACGCTACAATGACAAACAACAACGATGAAACAATCAACCGCCTCACGTGTAATCTTTCTGATCATCTGGAACGCAGAATTAGATATCAACTGCACGCAGAATTCCTAGGCAAATACAGAAAGAGAGGCATTGTCCCCAAAGGACTCCTCTTAAAGAAGACACCTGCCTTCATTGACAACAGCTCACGGGAACAATGGGAATCCATCCTATACAAAGCATCCTGTCAACTGAGAGATTTGACCATCCAGGTATTAGAAAAGAAAATCACTGAACTACAACAACAGACAGCTGACCACCAAGAGAAACTACGACTAGCCACCTCTCCTCGCACCTATCACGACACCATGAATGGAATTCATCGCGACTGCATGACTGTTAAAACCGGAATTGTGAAGCGCAAAGTACGGAAATTGGGTCGTGATGAAAGGGAACAGAACCCACAGATAAACAATACCAACGAGAGTCACATTAACGCCGTGTCCGAACGCGTCAGTAAAACAACAAACACGACCTCTGAACGCAAGCGAACCAATAGGAGATTCAGGAGGAAAAGACAAGGAAGAAAAACGTCAAAGAATACATGTAACAATAACAATGCCCAAAATGTACCCCCTGAATCCTTAGTCGAAAACCCTATGGCAGCCATTGTGAACCTCTCGCACCATAAATTATCACCAGCAGAAACAAGTCTACTCTCCAAAGGTCTGAAATTTTGTCCCACGCCCCCTCAGGTTGACGTTCAATCCATCAACAAAGATTTTGAATCGTTTAAACGGAAAATGTCTCTGAAAGCCCATTTCAGCACAGATCAAAGAGATAAAGAAAACGATAACGCTAACACCTCCAGCCCCCTGACTTACCCCGGCACACAAGACAACACAAACACGTTCATTCCACCAAAACCAGCAAATATGTGGTCACCTCCAATCACCAACCCCCACTTGAGTGTCTACCTCAGCAATATACAGTCAGAAATGGAGGACAATGCCAAATCATATAACTCATCGCGACACATTGATAATCTCACAAAGGATGAACGGGAAGCACTGAAGGCACTGAAGTCAAAGAAGGATATTATCATCAAACCAGCTGATAAAGGCTCGGCGGTTGTCATAATGTCCACAAATGACTACATTGCAGAAGGAGACAGACAATTATCAAACAGTACCACATACAAAAAACTCCCTGCGGATCCCACCCCACAACACTTACAGAAAGTGAAAGATGCAGTCCAGTCTTTAGATGTAGACTCTGACACAAAAAGGTATCTGGTACCAAAAAACCCAGTATGCCCAAGCTTGTATTTCCTCCCAAAGATTCACAAGCAAAACAACCCAGGACGCCCTATCGTATCTGGCTGCTCCTGCCCTACTGTAGAAATTTCAAGGTTCCTAGACTTTCACCTCAGACCACTCGCACAACGACTGCCATCCTATCTAAAAGACACAACCCACTTCCTGAACCACATCCTCGACATCAACACACATCACACCCCACTCTCTTCAAGAACACTCCTCGTCACTGCAGACGTCACATCGCTGTACACAAACATACCCCACCAAGAAGGCATGCAAGCATGCAAAGAAGCACTCAACACCAGAACAAATACACACCCACCGACAGACCAACTCCTCCGCCTCCTCCATCTCGTACTCACACTCAACAACTTCTCATTTAATGGTGAACATTACCTACAGATCCAAGGGACCGCTATGGGAACCCCGGTTGCCCCCACATACGCCAACATCTTTATGGGCAAAGTAGAACATGCCATACTATCGTTGACAAATCCTCCTCTCCTCAAAACTTCATGGCGACGCTACATTGATGACATCTTCTTCCTATGGAACGGCTCCCCCCGCTCCCTCGCATCACTCCAAGAGAAAATGAACAACATACACCCAACCATCAAATTCACGTTTGACTCCTCACCCGAACAAACACACTTTCTCGACGTCACAATCAAACACGCGGACTCACAACTTCACACAGAACTTTACACCAAACCCACTGACACCCACACATACCTCCTCCCCACATCCTGTCACCCAGCACACTCTTTCAAGGGTATTGTCTACAGCCAAGCCCTACGCGTCACACGGATATGCTCAAACACAGAGTCACTGGAACACCACCTACAACAACTCGCACAACATTTCATCCAACGAGGCTACAACAAACAAATGGTCCACAACCAGATAACACGGGCAAGACACACACCACGTGATGAACTTCTCTCCTACAGAAAGGGAGGCGACACACATAAACAGGACATATTCTTTCCAATCACATACTCGCCTGCCACTGCCAAACTACCTCACATCACACACAAACACCACCAGACTCTACAACAATCTGACAACACCCGGAAATTATTCCCCAAACCCCCTACCATCTCCTTCCGCCGTGGACGCACAATAAGAGACCTCTTAGTTCGGGCCAAAGACCCCTCCCCCAGCACGCCATCACACAAACCTAACGGATTCTACCGTTGCAACTCACGAAAATGTAACCTTCACCAACACATCGTAGAAACTACAACATTCCAAAGCACAACCACAGGTAGACAATTCAAGATCTCCTCACACATCAACTGCATGCAAATCCACATGCGTCATATACCTCCTAACATGCTCACTCTGTCATAAACAGTACGTCGGGAAAACAGAAACAACACTGTACACAAGAATCAACAACACACTATCAGAAATACGTAACTACCACAACCCACATCACAAAACACTCCCATACACCAAACATTTCAACCTACCCTCACACTCATTATCCAACCTACAACTTACAGCCATCGAAGCTATCGAGAGCAAATCACACACGACAACATTACGCCGAGAATCCTTTTGGATTGACAAGTTAAAAACCCTCCACCCAAACGGAATTAACATAGAACCTTAATGTTTTTTTATTACTGATTGTCAGATATGTATGAGTAATTGTAGAAATAGATGTAAGTATGTATGTATGTTTGTATATATATTTTGTTTTTGAATCATGGGAAAGTATTGAATAGATGTATGAGGGTGTATTATATAGAGATAGATGAGAGGAGATTAATTGAATGTTAGTGTAAAAAAATATGTTATTTTTTAGATTATTTTTTAGATTATTAAAATATTTGTTAGATTAATTGAATGTTAGTATATGATAAATATGTTATCGTTTGAGAAGGTTAGAATAATTTTTAGTCAGATAGAATTAGTGATTGATGTAAGTGTAGGTAGATATATAATAGGTAATGTAATAATGGTATATGTATTTTGGGAAAGTTGAACTGTAGTTAAAGTAACGTGGTTGTAAGTATGTAAGTATTTGGATAAATAGATTCATGTGTATAAATTATATTATGTATGCGGATATGTATGTTTGTATGTATTACAAGAGGTGTATTAATATGTAGAAATTGTAATGGTAATTTGGAAGTTTTTTTGTATTGTTGGATGGTGAAAATTTTTGAGTATTGGTAATTTTTGATTGATTATTGAGAACGAGCCTTAGTACAGGAACGCCCCCCCCCCATATACACAAATACATATAAGATACACCCGACCACAATCTTCACACAGACAACACTACAAGACCACACTCAGCACCAACACAGTAAGTTTTGTTTTTGCGATTGTATTTAGTAATAGTATGCTGATTTGTTTTTTGTTATAAAATGCGCTGAATTGAGGTATGTTTTATGCTGAGTATATTTTGAAATGTATAGTATATGAGGCTAGTTGAGTTTAGTATGATTTTATACCTAGGTTGATTTTATTTATACGTTGTTGTCATTGACTGTATAGATCCTGAAGAAGGGCTTTGCGCCCGAAAGCTCGATGATTAAAGGGGTGCTACCCAACACCAGCCACGTCTATTAATGTGCAAGATTTGATGTCAATAGATTTACTGTTCTTGCACCGCCCGCCATGTTGTGGTTAAGTCTTTTGATGCCAGTATATATATATATATATATATATATATATATATATATATATATATTTATATAGAATAAGATTTGACAGATGTATGTATATTCCACAGGATTATTGTCAAAGAGCAGAGGGTGAGATGATAGCTGTAGGTCCTTTTATGGATTACTGATAAATACATAGGCCTTATACATATTCATATTGGTTCTAATAATTTCCTTTTTGGGGGCTAAGACAAAAATACAAAATGAAATAGAAACTATTGTGATTGGGTCAGTGGTGAATTGCAACTGTCTGTACTGTTTGCAATTTTGTACTCTTAGTAAGTCCTTGTAATAAGACTTGCATTAGGATTAATAGTTTAAAGATTTTGCACATATAGTTATGAAAGGTCCGACTCATAAACGCCTGCGTCGTGTACCGTTATAAGAACATAAGGTGAGAATACACTTCAAAACATACTGCACATTAAATATTTTTACATTATGATTATGGCGATGGATTTTTAAATGAGTGTGATTGGCAGAAATTAATCCCCAAAAATTCCAAACTAAGAATAGCTCACCCATTCTTTTTTTTTTTTGGGGGGGGGGATGTAATTATAGTATTTCATCTTCAATTTAGAATGTCTTCAGCATATACTGTGAACAGGAAACTAAAGTTAATCGAAAGCTAATGAGAAACTTGATCTTATTGGAGCATCTATAGAAGGAAATCAGATTCGAAAACGCATGCGCGCTGTTAGAAGAGTGGACAAGTTATGTCCTTGATTTAACAGAGCGGAAACGCACCTCATCTGATGGAAACCCAAGCAGCTTATTGGTCAAGGAAGAACGGAAGTGCCGCATACCCGGTCGTCTCACGTCTTGATATGAACTGCCGGCCTGACGACAAAACGCTTGGAAAAAATGTCTCTGCGGAGAGAGCGTCAATAAAGAGCGAAAGAAACGGGGGAGTTGATTTCTCTGAGGATCACTTCAACGCTTCGACGACATCGTGCAGGGTAGTCCACATCTTATCAATCCCAGACAGCATGAATATGACGTCCACATCTGTCATCGAGACAGTCAGTTTCGTGGATTTCCCCAACGAAACGGGACATGAAGTTGACGATGGCGGCTATTCCGGTGGCCACGGTGGATACGGGTACCCTATCATACCCGAAATCGCCCTTGTCATTCTCAGGTTCGTCAAAATTGTCGTCGACAGCGTCGGTATCGTTGGCAACACCGCGGTCATCATCCTGGTCGTATTTTGCCGGGACCTGAGGACGACGGCTAACTACCACTTTCTGAACATGGCGCTGGCCGATGTCGTGCTTCTGCTTGAAAATATTCTGACGCAGATCAGCTACCTCATCAATTATGACATCTTTTCATCGTGGGTCTGCGTGCCTAACTACCTGCACATGGTAAAGTCCTATATCAGCTTTCATCGTATACAATTTGCGTATGGCCATTCCGTTCATGATCGTCGCTGCTATAAGTAAACCTTTACTATAAATCATATTATTGATTTATCTTTTTGTTAAACCTAATATAAGCATAACGTCGATGCTGGAGAATGTTACAGTTTGACATACATATTGTTATGCAGAATATTTACAGAATAACGTAAGATTCAGCATGTTGATACCCGCCAAAATTATAAGTCTACTCTTATGAATAAATGGCTCACTAATGGCCTTATGTTGGCACTTTGAGTTCGTTTTGTTGTCAAAATGGAAAGTACACATTGACTCCATTTCCATTCTAATCTTTGTATTACGTTTATGTATATACCTTATTAAGGAATTTCTGTTGTAACTTGTGATCACTTGTACGTTTTCTTTGAAATTATTACAAATATGTTCTGTAAATGTATTGTATATAATTTTCCCTTTTTATTCAATGGAAATGGAAATAACTGAAATTGAAATTGAAATTGAAATTATGCTTACTTATTTTTGTCTACTTTGTCGAGCTCTTACAGTTCAATTTTCTTATCAATTTTTACTGTTTCTCATATTGATATTTCAAATGTATGTACACATAAGATGTAATAAACTTGATGAAGTATGATATTATAAGGTAGAAGGAAAAGGGAAACACAAACATTTTACGTACTATCAATTTTTTTTTCACGTAGGCCTACAAAAATGTAACACTTCAGTGTGATAACAAATGACGCGAACACAAACAAACAGGAGTGCAAGAACAATAAGATAATTCAGTTGAGTTGGAATTTGAGTTTCAGTTGGGTTCAATTGTATTAATTGTAGCTCGCAAAGGTCTCGATGTATATACAAAAAGCCAATGTGCAACTTTTGAATTATAAAGCCATTGTTAATGTTTCAAATGCCAAAGTCGCTGATGTTGTGTAACTTCTAAGATATGAAAGAGTATTGTGGGGCAAGTTGTCAATCAGTTGCAATGAAAGAGTATTGTTGAAAAAAATCCTAAATGCCTTAAAACCTTCCAAAAAAAGAAAAAAAGAAGAAGAAAATGTTAACAGATATGTGCAGGGGTTCACTGAACTCATATTTCCCCAAAGGGTGTCAGATTAAACTATTCATTAAATGTGTGGTTAGTACTGATAATAGACCGGTATATGCATAAAAGATTGATAAGATTTAAAAAAAAAATGCTTGTGCTAGCCTTTTGATTGAATCCATATGCATCAAAAAAGCAATTGCTTGCGAGCATTGTTTTGTTCTAACGAAGTAATCATGGGCGCGCAACTAAATATTACGTGTTGATCCATGTGTCGATATGCCGCTGTTTCAAGACTTTCACAATCGAACAGGCTCCGTTTCTGGGCCGTAGACGTATCTTTCTTTAATGTGATAAAGACAAGGTCAATACATAATAATTTTGATGTCAGTACCACTTGTCGACGACACAAAATGTTTTCAATCAGGCAATGATATTGATGTAATGGCAAACGTCATGTGTGACTTCATTTTCGGCATATTATAGATCAAATACAATAAAGTATTTCTGCACAATAAAACAGTAAAAATATGCTATTTGGGCAACCAAATGAACATTATGGGGATGATTATCAAATGAAAAAATTATTGTGAACTTATTGCTAAAAGAAAGTATACACATATACTAACACGCTTGTCAGCAACGTTTCTCTTTTGAACTGTTTATCATATATGTTGAGACTCCCATACAATACATCATTAGTTCTATTGAATCCTTTTAATAAGACCGAGTGCTACCATAAGATGGATATCTCCGGCATACCTTTCGTCAGATACGAACTATGATATTAACCCCCCATTTTGTCAAGGTTACCATAATCATATTAACATGTGTTATTGCCTTTATTCAGGGTCAGAACATAACAACATGCGTTTAACAAAATATGTACGATTGAACGTTTTTTTCCCGTCTTATTACCAAATGTATCAAAGCATACAAGTATCATGCTATTATGTTTATTTGAGGAAAAAAAAAAGTAATCACCTGAAAAGGACTTCCATAATCATGTTCGCACACAAAATATAATGTAATGAAGATAAGGTCACAATAGATTTTTAAAAAAATACATCCATACACGACCTTCAAAAATCTTTGTTGCCAAGATATTACAACATTGCAACAACTTCATGCAAAGAATATGATAATTTCATTGTGTTCATTTGTAAAGAAAACAAAGAAATCAATCATAGATTTGGTGTGCAGGTTGATTTTGTTTAATGTCAACTTGCAAAACTGAAAATCTCAAAACTTTAATGAGTGAACCTTTACTGGTTGAAATATTTTTCAAAACAAAATGAAGAAGATATAAAGAAGATATTAAAGTATAATAAATTGCCCACAATCTATATGAGCAATGCGGGTAATATTAATGTCAATGAACATAAAAATACAAAAGTGAATCCTTTTAACCACACCAGAAGGCAAATAAATACATTTAGGCCTAAATATGGTATTTTTCGGTCCGTTCCCGGATTATGTTGCAGGTGACAGTGCAGACGTCCTCCCTGACCCTCTCGGCCCTGTCTATTGACCGCTACAAGCTGATCGTCCATCCACTGAAGAACCTGCAGGAGCGGTCAGCTGTGTCCGTTATCTTCTCCCTTGTCGGAGTGTGGCTGCGTGAGTGTAAACTGAAAACTGCCAACTGAGCTACACTGAAAGCCCTAGGTCTAGCAATCAGGAGGTCTCGGGTTCGAATCCCGATGGAAACCCTTTTCTTTGCTCAAAGTTTTCACTATTTATCGTTTTGTTTCTGGTCAGTTTTCGCTATACGTTTGTTTACATTATACATTGAAAAAAAAGCTGCATCACTTTGGTGATCCCTAACACTATCCCAGAGTTGATTTACATCATTAATGTGTCTGTGTGTGGCAGACATACACACATTATGTGCTATGTATGGACACAAATTCATTGACTTCCCACAAAACGAATAGTCATATCTTTTGCTTATTAGAACCAGGTATAGAAGAGGAATAGCAGTCAGGGATCTCTGTGACTATTTTAAAGACACACATTATCTTCAATTTAATTTGCAAAACGCATCATATGCACAAGGACAAAATAGATACACTGGAACTGTTAAGCGTTTGAATCATTATTTTGCTTTGTTTTTCTTATTCATTCAAAATGAATATTTCTCCCTAAGTAGATAAGAAATCAACAGTGATTGGTGAACTATAGCGCTTGTCACACCCGAAAACATTACTATATGAATATCAAGATTAGACATAATTATTTATATATTCATATGGATGGCCAATCAAGGTGTCTCAAACTCATGATACAAGTGTAATACAAAACGTGCAGGCACTACTCTCACTATTATCTGGATGGGTGACGTCACACCGGTTTATCTTTAAAAAAAGTGATTTCGTAATTTATTATCATTTATTTCGTCGGTCCTTACATGGCTATTGCATTTTCGATAACTTTGGCAAAGTTTTTGATGTACTATGTATAACGATAAGGAATCATACACACACACACACACACACACACACACACACACATGTATATCATAATATGTATATGCATATATATATATATATATATATATATCATATATGTATGTATATGTATATATATATATATATATATATATACATATATATGAAAGTAAACAAGATGACTCTACTTACTCAAGATGACTCTATTTACTTTCATAATTGTCATTGTCGACCCTGGGGAAGACGTATGTCGTCGAAAATTTGGTCTGAATGAATAGCACTGTCCGACTGAAATGCATTACCACCCTACTTCGTCATCTTTTCTGTACTGGTATACCAACACGCGAACTACAAGTATCATTACATATACAGGGCTCCACACTAACTTTTTTGTTTGGTGGCCCGATGGGGCCACCAAAATAGTCAAGTTCAAATTTTTGGTGGCCCGAAAAAAACAATGAAAACATTAAAAGTCCTGTTTTTTAATGAGTCAAAAATTGAAGTTTTATCATAGTAAGAATTGGAAGTTTGACTTATACTCTCATAAATAAACCTCAACAAACTCGCAACACTCACTCTCAGGCACTCATTCGGTCCTTTCCATCCATCCTTTAAAGAAAAGTTACGAATTTATTGACATACTTTTCAAAAAATTTGGGTGGCCGAGGCGGGCCACCAAATTTGCCCTTTTTTGAAATTTGGTGGCCCGACTTTCATTTATGGTGGCCCCGGGCCACCGGGCCACCGTTAGTGTCTTCTTCTTCTTCTTCTGATTAAGTCTACCTCCTTCAATAGACTGAAGATTCTTGCAGACTGGTGCTATTTACATTATAATACAATTTATTTACAGATATTTACAAGCACATAGAAAATTTGACGAAAATACTAGCCACTGTGATCAACCGTTAGACGGTTTCGAAATGATCCCACAGATGGCGCTGAAACAATTTCTGACGACAGGGAATTCCAGTTCCTTACAGTTCTTGGGAAGAACGAATGGCGATGCGATTCAGTTCTCGAATATGGTACCTGGTAGGAGTGTGGTTGCGAGGCTCTCGTTAACTGAGTAGCCTGTTTGATGATATAGTCCTGTGCTGAAAGAGGAGTGAGATTATTGTGTATTTTGTACATCATAATTAGCCTGTCATTTTCTTTGCGCTGTTCCAGAGTGGTCCAATTAAGTTCTTGTAGCATTTTGGTGACACTCGAGGTGTTATGGTAGCGATTTAAAGTGAATCGCGCAGCTCTTCTCTGGACCATTTCCACTTGGTGGATTAGGTTCTTGGTAGATGGGTCCCAAACTGTGGAAGCATACTCAACAATTGGTCGAACCAACGTTTTGTAAGCTGTGGCTTTAACATCAGATTTTATGCGAAGATTGCGTTTTAGAAATGCAAGCACGTTATTGGCTTTATTGACAGTATTGTTAATGTGTCGAGCCCTGATATATATATATATATATATATATATATATATATATATATATACATATATATATTGTGACGAACTCGCCTTCTCGTCGTGAGTGTATTTGACTGTCTGTACAAATGTCTCCGCGAGCCGTGTCAGGATGGCCGAGTAGGCGGGGTTCGTTTTGTTGCAGTTTACAACGATCCCTCTAAATTATTAAAACTACTAGTCTGTACGCTACCATGTATTATGTTGTGTCAGAAGCAGCTCACCAACACAAGCGGCACACATACCAAGTTCAGCATCACTTATGTATGTCACTCCCAAGCGTCACTTGTAGAGGATGTTAAATTGGTAACACTTATTTTGTTACCAACTTTTGCTACCAAGTTCTACTACCAAGTTCTGTTACCAACTCTGCTACCAACTTTTGCTACCAACTCTTGCTACCAACTCAGTCACGCTAACGTGGAACACCTTTCACAACCATATGGTGGCACAGGTGTCGTTGATGGCACGGGGTAAAGTGCTGGTATCGCACCGTTACCAACTTCCTCAGGCGACGACTGGAACTTGGATTGGGCATGGACTATGCGACAAGTCACATTACCAATATACCCGAAATCCAACGGCGACGACTGGAACTTGGATTGGGCACGGACTATGCGACAAGTCACATTACCATTGTACCCGAAATCCAATGACTTGCTAGTTGGTCTTCTCTGAAACGGCGCTCCAACTCAGGAAAATGTACCACCACCTTCCAAGTTGCTGTATTATGGTAGAACCCTCAAGAAGACACAGTGAGGACAGCAATTCAGAAACATATGTACAGTTTATTATACAAAGAAGTGAACATTAACAACACATTGGAAATGTATCATACACGGGCTGCTTGTTGCGGACTATGTCACACAACGGCCACTTTATATGCCTCTCCTCCTATCGCGGAGTAAGGAGGCAATCCCGCACGACCGTGAGCAACACGGTAAATACCCGCAGTAGTTGTTCAAATTATTTACAATGTTGGCGTGGTTATTAAATTCGTACAACGATTATACATTTCAGCAGTATCTCTTGTACATGGTTACTTTAATTCGGCATGTATCATCGGTCTAAACCGGAGTTGGTATTGAAATAATCCAAACTTGCCCATGACAAACAAGTAACCACATATCTAATAATAAATATTAAAACTCATAATAATGCACTACCACATTACAGCATTTGCCAAACGTTCCAATCGTGCCCCCTTTCTACGCTATAGGCACAATCGATCATAACAAATTATAATCGAAACGGTTAAATCGAATCGGTTCCACCGAATTTCGTTACAATATATATATATATATATATATATATATATATATATATATATACAATATATATATATATGATGACAACAAACAAAGTGAAAACTGACCAGAAACGAATGAGTTATTAGTGGCGACTTTGAGCAAAGAAAATGGGTTTCCATCGGGATTCAAACCCTAGAAATCCAGATTACTAGACCGGTGCTCTATCGACTGAGCTATATAGAAAGCCCTAGAACAGTGTTCGTCCCATCATGGTCCCATAAATCCTAGACGAACACTGTACTAGAGCTTACCGGCATATCAGCATATCTTTAAAAAAATGCCTGTCTTAATCCTGGTCACAGTAATAAATCAAGTAGACAAGGCCTTATTCCATCCCTTACCAGGCTAGTTTGATCATGGACCTAGGCTATATTGATAGGTCCATGGTTTGATAAAGAACGTGAAACAAACGAAAAAATGAATACACGCCAACAAATAGGCATTTTCACACTTTTGGCACAAGACAAAACGGTGTACAATAAGCTAGTTCGTGGTTCCACTTTTTTTCTCGTGAATGGAAAGAGTATGGTATTAACATACATATTGAATTTTAAATTCAGTGAGACAAGCATCTGTGATGTATGGCTTATTCATGACTCTACCGACAAATCATCATACATGGTGCTTGCCAGCACGTCCATCTCACATCAACATAGTGTTCATTAAAGCTTAACATTCGGAAATAATGATATAAAATGTTTGTTGATACAGTCAGTGGAAGAAAAAATGAAATAGATGGTTTCCCAAAGTGTTAATTGTCGGGACATTCTGGTCGCCTATATAGTATCCGCAAATTCATTCTTTGTTTGAACATGATTGCGTTTCGTAATATTGAATTTATGCCTTACATCACTGTGAAAGCGAGCGAAGTGTCTAACCAATTGAGAAAACGAGAAGGTCGTATGGGAAATGTGCAACAATCAATGAGCTGATTACCAACTGGCTTCTTAGATTGGGTGATGGCGTCATCACCAAAGGACCCACAACGTTTCAGTCCAATTAAACGGAGACTTTCATTCTCAGGGGTGTTCGCTTGCAATTTCTAGTAGTGATCATTAGAGGAAAATACATTTCCCTGTTCAAAAGGACGTAACGAAGAAGAAAACAGCTAGTGAAACAAAGAAAACATACAGTTTCGTACATTATTTGACGAGATAGATGCAGTATAATGAAGTTTACCATTTTGTCTGATGATTTTGATTGAGTGAAAGAGATCAGTTTACTATAATGTATGCAAATTTAGAGATTTTTTTGTGTGTCTAAGGACTTATTAGTAAAAATATATTTGGTAGAGTAAACCACCCGAAGTATTTACATACTTTCCCAAATGAAGGTGGACTATGTGCATAGCCTTCGAATTGTTTGCTGCTAAATCGATCTATTGTCATTAAATTGAGAGCTAGATTTAGAAAATGCATTTCGCCGACATGAATGCGCTACATCTGTTCCTTCCACTCTTTGTTGGCTGTGCCTTGCACCTTGCATGGAGGTATAATAGGACTTTGCGGAAAATATACAAATTCCATTGTTAACATGTTTGTCTATCTGTTTCTCAATCTCAAACCAGTGTCACTCCTTCTGCATGCTCCGGTACAAATATTTTCAACCCGCGTCGGAAAGTACTGCATGACGCTGTTGCCATGGAAACATGGCAGTCTCGTCTACAAGATCTACACACTGCTTGTGCTCTTCGTCATACCTGTCCTAATAGTCTCCTTCTGTAATTATCAAATCGTCAGGAAGCTGCGGCGAAAGCGACCAGGCATGTCGCATGGGACTTCAGTAGTTACCTCCGCTGCCATGTTCCAGCGGGCTCACGACGTAGGCGCTTCAAACGCTGGCGTCGAATTCCGGCCTCCTGCTTCAGAACCTGCAGTCCCGAGTGACGCAAAGCCATCGGCTACTAGGAAACCTGGACGCACTCGCAGCATGCGCCTGGTAATCACCGTGGCGTTACTTTACATTATCCTGTATCTCCCGTTTTACGCCTTCTACGCTGCCGCAATCATTCCTAACGCCCTACCCTGGAAGCTGTACTACGAAGGCCACGTCTACGCAAGTCTGTTGCTCCTGATCAACAGCGCCATAAATCCCTTCATCTACGTGCTTATTGGCGCCAATTTCCGGCGCCAGATATGCCAGTTACTGCCGTGCTTACGTCGCAAGAAGACAGCGAAAAAGAAGTGCAACGATGACGGTGGCAAACAAAATCAGTCCTCAAATGGTATCACATACACCACTAGCCCGGACTAAAAAAAAAATCAGAATAGAGTCCCAGATATTATTAAGCGAAATAGCAACCAACATTTCAATCCCTCGGCACAATAAAGAATAGACAACAGGAGCACTTTAGGCTAATATGAACAGCTTAATCCGGAAGCAGACGAAACAACACAGAAAGAAAGGGAACATACAAAATAAGAGGAGGTCAAAAATCTTCTTTGTCCTTCAGCAGCCTCTTTTGTGTCTAGATTTTGGACTAAATCCTTTGTCGGTATCGTAACAATTCCTGATGGTGATGTAAACGTAGTCTTAAATTGACACGCATGTTATCTTGCTGACAAGAAAGTTCTATGGCAGATCATTGGTCGAAGTTAGATGCCAGTCATGAAATCACTCAAAATGGGGCTCCACAACCAAACATTTCGCTGAAGTGGTACATCCGCCAGTTTGACACAATAATGCTGCAGTCATGTAAACCTTGTCATCATCCGTTGCATGAAGGCAATACGGTATACGGCAAGGGTCCATACGGTTTTACGCTGCGGGTTGCAGCGGGTCGATGCGAGTCAATGCGGTTCGAACCGGGTCAATACGAATATCAATACGGACTTGAAATCCGTGTGAAAAATTTGAACATGACCAAAAATCTTTCACCGCCGTATCGTAGCCCCCGGAATCCACCAGGAATTGACACGGGTTACGATGCGGGTCAATGCGGGTCTCTACGGCTCGAACCGGGTCGATACGGTTTTAATTCCTTATGGACCCGGTTCGAAATCCGGCTGTGTGTGACTGTAGCATAATCATGCGCTTTAAACAGCAATGGACTCGGGACTTGTAATATGCAGTTACCATGGGCGTTTCATGCTTTGATGAAAATAGTTGGTAAGAAACATTGTTGTTGCAGACAAGACTTTTTGAGCAATCTATTGAGCAACTAAATGATCTGGAAAATCAGTAGAGACCAGCAGTTCATGAATAAAACAGCAGGGGCATCATAGTTTTCTGTATGATATATAATATATAATATATAATATATATTATTACCTATACGAGGTAGTTTTGCGAGGCAATTACAGTTAGTATTTTGCAGGGTCGTGGAGTTCAGCAGGCGACATTAGAGCATATCACGAGCATCCGGGTTTTTACATATACAGTGGACTCCCGTTATAACGAAATCCTCGGGACCGACAGTTTTCTTTCGTCATATCGGAATTTTGTTATAACCGAACAAATAAACAATAGAAATACATAGAGTGGATGACATTGCAGACCAAATTTTTTCTTCGTTATAACCAAAATTTTGTT
The DNA here is from genome assembly GCF_040938485.1 of Diadema antillarum. NCBI lineage: Eukaryota > Metazoa > Echinodermata > Echinoidea > Diadematoida > Diadematidae > Diadema > Diadema antillarum. The sequence goes on from NW_027271026.1 coordinate 1,362,591, forward strand.
ATAACCGTGTTCGTTATAACGGGAATGCACTGTAAAACAGGGAGGTGGGAAGAGAAGGAGTGCAGTCAGTCCGCAGCGTGTGCGATAATGAGGCACGAACGACAATTTTATTCAGAATCACGTTTACGCAGTTTGTGCCCTTGAGACTGACGAGATTTCGCGATACTTTGCGAGAGTTTTTGCAGAGGTCGCAACAACAGCTTTCATAGCTTTCGCAGTGCATTGTTTGATCCAGAATGGTTAGGTAAGTTATAGAGCTGATTATGCACATTAATTTGATACCTAATTTCCCTATTTTTGATGTCAATATAGTAGTCCATTTTAGCATCAAAGTAAACGATTATTTTGCCAATGTTCAAGAAGCTTTTAGATCATAGTTCGATGTTTTGCTAGTTCCTGACTGGTATTGAAAATAGATCTCCGTAATTTCTTCGATTTCACAATCGTGAAACTTGAGCGAGTATGATCAATTAAAAAACGAAGAGGGGCACCATTTTTAAGGTTATGAATTTTCCTGTTGAAAACAAGGCAAATTACGTTTTCTTACTGGAAGTGGGGTAGTGAATGAACACTCGTGGAATGTGTTGTTGATACCCAGACAATGGTCGTGGACAATGGCCAGGATTGGAATGTTTCATGAGGAATTCCACTATCGCAGCTAGTCTTTGTTCATTCTGAAATGTGGTGTGTGCAAGCACATGGAAACATGTGCTTACTTCTTTCATGTGCATGCATTTCACCCTGTGTCAAGAATTCAGACTAGCAGTGCTCGGGGCAATCCACATGAATAATTGATTAAGCATTCATGTGCCTTGCAGCAGAGCCCGGGACAGGTGGCAGCCAGGTCCATTGTTCAGGGTCATTGTAAGTGCACACTCACATACACATCAATGGTTCCTGTGTAAAGTTCAAGTTTTGTATAGAGAGTGAAAATTCGATCACAATCTGGAACCTAACATTTAAAACTCACAGCATTGAGTCAACAGCCAATGGATACTACGCAATGCGACACGCCGCGTCTTGCGACAGATTTCGACCAATCACAGACCCGGAATTCCGGTGCGAATGCGAGGATAATCTTTTTAAACTCAACGCCAGACATGTCTCTGAATTTTGCTAGTTCCTGACCCGTATTGAAATGAAGATGGGAAAACGTGCCCTTATTGTGATACTATATACTTTAGCGGACATAGTCTTCACCATATTTTAGAGGGGCATGAACGATTTCAGGTTATTTTTTTTGGCGTCAAACGTGCAGGAATATTTTTGAATACAATACCGAACTTCGAGAGGGATTTTGACATTCTATATTCTTCTTTTCTGTTTATTTTGATCATGAGCATATTTGCTTATGTTTTCTTTTTCAGTCGATACTAAAAGTGTCGAAAACTGACGAGAAATACTCGTTCTACACGGATTTATTCATGACCATGTATCTGCTCATTACGTATGCAAGCACCGATCAGCCGTGCATACGACTTGAATAAATACGTGCGTTTTCGCTCGCGCTGCGGACTGACTGAGTGGAATCTCTCTTCCCACCTCCCTGCTTTACGTGTAAACATTCCGATCGACCACGAAGAGAAAACATTCAAGGAGGTCGCTGCGTGTCGATTACTTGCACCGCAGAAGAACGCCGATAAATCAACTCATACAAGGTCGACCACTTCCAGCAGCTCTTCGCGTCAAACAATGACTAGTCCATTTGTGCTCAATAACTGCACAGTGACCATCAGTTATTACAATTCTCCAAATTGAAACAGAAGCAAAAATAAAGTGTAAAAGCGTTCAGATGTTTGAAGTTCGCCTGTTACAACTACACATGTATCTTTGAAGTTGGAGTTGAATGATATACATTGATGAACAATTTTTCAATTATTCGACATGTTGGTGATGATCTACAGGTAGTCAAATGTGGCTTGATCTATATCATAGTGTATAGCCGTATTCACATATTTTCCTAATTTACCTAGGGGATAGGTAATGATTATGATATTGACTGGCTGGAGGGAGATACCAGATGAATATTGCCCGCACTGAAAGAATATTGCACTCGTCTTCGACTCGGGCAATATTCTTTCAGTTTGGGCAATATTTTCTAGTATCTCCCTCGAGGCCAGTCAATATATAAATATATAATACATAATACATAATATATAATATATGATACATAATATATGATAATATATAACATATGATATATAATATGCAATATACAATATATAATATATAATGCATATATCATATACTACGATAAATCATCGTTTGAAAATAAATCATCTTGGTATAATATTGCATCTTTCTCTCTCACGCTCATATTCAGATTTCTTCATTGTTTCATACAGATATAATGGGAGAATACCCTTTGCATTTAATGACTAATGACTATGTTGTTAGAGAAAATAGTTTATGAAGCGACAACTTGTAAAGTTTGGGGATTTAAAAAAAAAAAGACAAAACATTTGATCGGTCGCATAGAATTATCGTCGTGCACCAGAACTCTACAGTTAAGAACAGTCGTGATGTATTCTTAACTCCTGCAATTAATGCCATCATTTTATGCCTTGTGTTTTCAATACGTGATTGGTTTAAGCAGTATCATCTGTAATTTTGTTTGTTGTTACTGTAAGCATAAATCACTTGTGTAACAATGGTGCATACTCTGTCATGATTATTTGTATAATGTATATACGCTATATATCAGTAATTGCAGTCACGTATAGTGCTGGATATTTTGGTGTATATATATATATATATATATATATATATATATAGTCATATGAACACAGATTATTATGATTGCATGATGTACTTGACGATTAAGATGATACGCTGTGCCCCATGGCTAAATATTTAAAGAGACAAGCAAGTATTTCTTCATAATCAAATGCAGAATATAAAGAAACACTCTGACTTGTCTGATACACAGCTACCAACATGATATCATTCTCAAGGGAAAAAAGATCGAAAAGATATTTTATGGCATCGAAAGGAAAATATTGGCACTTAAATCAAATTTAGCAAAAGAAAAAGTGTACACTTCAAACCGTGATATTATTTTGTTATCTAGGATGAAGGAAAAAGCGTTCTTATCATGACTAAAACATATCAGCTGACGGCTTCACTTATCATTTTTAAGGCGCATATACTGTTGTTTACCAGCATTCTGAGTGAGTTGTATCAAGGTAAGCCTTACGTACCGTGGTCACCAAAAACGTAATATGTATCAGTGTCATGAGGTAGGCATATAGATAACTGTTATCAGAATACATTCTCATTGAAATTGTTGAAACTTATTTGATCTGATCTATTCGTTTGTGTGAATTTGCGATAGGCCAAATGTGATTGAATGAGTAGCGTACATCACATGCAGGGCTGTACGCCGTACGGAATTAAACATTCGTCTTCTTTCACGTCCTTTCCTCTAACCACTACCGGTGCGTCATTATCTCAAAAATTATTTTTCCTCATAACTTCTGTTTCCTTTCATCTTCTTCCCCCCTATTTATCACTATTACAATGTCACTTTTCAATGCCGCAATGAGGGAAAACAGGGATATAATGACGAATGCATATACAGCTTACGAATTTTCATTCCGAACATCATGTTAGTCAATGTTCGTGGTTTCCCGCGGTTGAATACACTAATGTCTTTATCTATAAACAATCGTGTCTTTCGGATCACTGAATAAATCACTTGTAATAGTAGCCCTTGTAATACCAGCCTTCTTATTTCCCTCTTGACATACCTAGCACCTGTCACATTACTAGACATCCGCCACCTAACCATATCAGCCAGTTCGGAGATAGCTCATGTGCAAATGGGTACTCAATGTCATGACCTCTTATTTTTCTCAGTTGGTTAGGCATTTCGTTTGATTCAAAGCGATATAATACATCAGTTTGCCCAACATAGCAATTTACGGAACTCATATTCAAACAAAGAATGAATCTGCATAGATCAAAGTGGTCAGAATGGTTTGTCCATCAACATTATGTGAAGCATCCATTTCATTGTGCTGTTTTAAATACATTAACAAACTTTTTCTGTTAACATTGACAAATACTAGGCTTGCTGTCGGCTGAGATGTACTGGCAGGCACCATTAATAAGGATTATATTCTTCGTAGTCTTCATTGGTTGCCCATAAGAGCTCGTATCAGGTTTAAGATTTTGACCCTTGTATTCAAATGTTTTCATGGAAATGCCCCTGCATATCTCAATGAACTCATCAAGCCATATCCTCCTGGTCGTAATCTGCGCTCAAAAAAAAAAAAAAAATCTTCTCTCTGAAATAAGTGTCAAATCTAAGACATTTGGTGATAGGGCTTTTGGAAAAATGACACCATCATTACAGAATAATCTCCCTCTCATTATTAGATGCATTACCGATTTTGATAAATTCAAATCTGTGTTAAAAACTCACCTTTTTGATAATTGTTAATTACATGTTTGAACAGAGAAATATGTGATAGATTTTGTTTTCATTAATTTTGTACACTTGATCTTATGGTATTATGCGTTCTAAGAACTGACTATTATTATTATTGTTGTTGATAAGCCTTCTCATTCACTGCAATAAAAAAATGTCTCTATGAGCGCTCCAGAACCCCCGGACAGTATCCTTGTAGAATACTAATATACTCGTATAGTATTGTCAAGAGGTGAAATGTGATTTTGTCTTTTTGTGCGCAGAGATGACGGCAGTGTGTTATTGGTGCGTCTGTGTTCTGACAATGGTAATTGGTTGTGCCGAGGGAAGCTGATATTCAACGCAACTTGCGCACGCCTTGAACTCGCTCCTCATTCCCCCACCCCCATAATAATGACTAATACGCAGGACAAATACAGGCGGATGTAAGCCCACTTCAAAAGTATTCTAACGGTGCAGCCTGATTACAGTGTACCATGCAACGCCCCCTCCCCTTTAAAATAATAATAAAAATGCATAAAATTGAAAATAAAATCCATTCCGGGGAGCGTGAAATTCATAATCACCGAACGTGTACTGAAACCGCGTTTGCCGGAAGTCATCGTGTCGTCCTTTTAGGGAAATAAAGCCACCATTTGCGAGTGACATGGAAGAAGAAAAACAAAAAAGAGGAGGAAGAATTAGGGGACAACGACGAAAAGGTGGAGGGAGATTGCACCGATACTCGTTGTGAGCGTGTCATGATGTCGCTTGTTACAAGCTGATACAAACACACACACAACTGATCTCTACAGAAGTATCACACACACATACACACGCACACACACACACACACACACACACGCAAGTATGGCACGCCATTACAGGAAAAAGATCAGCTACTGTATTATAAAATTGTATGTCATTCGTATTGTTAGCACATTGTAATGTATGCATATAAATGTAATCAAGAGGAAAATATTTTATATTCAACATGAAAAGTTTGAAAATAAAATATTCGACAAGAATAATTATGTTTTTAGTCTCCCATACTAAGAAATAATAAATATATTCCACAATTATATATTTATTTATATGTATATGTATATGTATATGTATATGTATATCTTGACTGTACTGAATATATGAAAATGAATGTATAATATTTAGTGACCTATTACACATTTTTAAAATATAAAATGTAGAATACAACTTCAGTTTTTTTCTGGAATGAGGAAATTTGATTTCTGAATCTTGGAGTTCGATACGTGTACATGTATTTAGTATATCCTGACAAGAGTCATGAAGAAATAAATGCAGTGATGAATCATTGGAGAAGACATCAAAAAGTCAGTTGTCAGAAAAAATGTGCCAAAACAAAGAGCATTCAAGAAACCCAACAGATGGAATTTCAATGTTATTAGATAAACCGTTCAGGACGGGGTTCAGGACTGCTGTGACAAAGGTAACCTCACCCCCGTGCTTTTGTACTTATCTGTATCTTTGGGAAAAAAAAACAACAACAACAGTTCATGTTTGTTGCATAGAAGTTTAAAGATGTTGGTCCAATTCCTTTCGGAAAGTTTGCAAGCTTATTCTTACCACAAGACAACTTGATTAAAAAGGATCTGTATGTTTCACGAGAAATGTGTGTTCATTGTCCCTTGTGCATATTTGTCGATCAGACAGGAGTGCATCCGTGACATTGTTACTCTGTATAAACTGTTACTTTCGCAAGGGTTTAATTTTCGTGAATCACAGTTGGATCGCGAATTTAACAACACACAAAAATGACTCGATGCGCTTGGGTGTTTGTGTATTTTACGTTAGGCGTTGGCGTCACTTCGCGAAAACATTTCGCGAAAATGTATATGACCTCTCCATTCGCGAAAATATCTGTACGCAAAAATAACAGTGTATACAGTAATTTACCAACTTCGTGAGAATGGCAAGAGGATTTCATGAAATAGACTAGCAACTTTTTAAGATTCCTTCTCTTTGTGACATTTCATCATGAAACAAATGTGTCATCCAGTTGACATCACAGTCCAGACGACAACATGAAGGTTACCTTTGATATGCCGCACAATGGGTTGCCAACTTTGTAGACAGCACTGCAGTATTTTGAGGGCTAAAAAAGCATTTTATTTTTTCTCTCTTCTTCTTTTTTTTTTTTTTTTTTGGGGGGGGGGGGGTCGGAGAAACCATATTTTTACCTTTTCCTGCAACAGACATAGTAAAACAACAGTGTAATACAATTTGGAGAACAGTATTTCTGTGAAACTTGCATTTTTTTTTTTGGCCAAAAAAACAAACAAACAAATGAAAAAACAGCACCAAATATTGAAAAAAAAGAAGAAGTAGCAGGTGGCATCTCTGCATTACTTGCTGACTTTACCTTATGTCATAACCTTTTTAGAATTCATACAAGATGTCCATGAAGAATTTGTTGCATTCCTACAACAAAAATTTGTTCTTTTCTATATATTGTTTTCTACTGAGCTTCATTTTTTTAAAAGAAACTTTCATGGCTGAGCAAAGAAATTGTCCATGTGAAATAACTGCAGCAATTCTGCAACACAGACTTTGCTCTTGTCTTGTTTGTGCTGTCTACTGAAGTTTGGTGTTTGGTTTCCCTTGAAGAAACTTAGGATCATGGCTGAGCAAAAGGCGGAGGGGGGTGGAGGAGGAGAGACTTAGACAAGGAAAAGAGGACAAACAGACACACAGACAAACAGACAAACAGACAGACAGCGGCACACTGATAAGGGAGCATAGTAAAACTTAAACTGCATATATGGTAAACACCATGCACGCCGGAGAGAAGACACAATTTCCACAAGCCATTTAGTGGGTAGATGCAGTGCCACTTTATACAGTACCATGAAGTAATGAATGGCGGACAAGCCACCTCACATAATTCCTCATTTTAGCCATGTAAACACAAGTCATATTATCTAAAAAAAAATAAAATAAATCACAAATCACTTGATCATACATCGTTCAATTTTTGTCTCATCAACGAGGACCCTTGCAGTACACGGGAGTCACAAGAAAGGGTGAAAAAAAACTGAAAAGTTACACAATGCACTCAACTTGTGTATGAAAGGATCATGTACAGCATACTCCATTGTAAGACTCTGGAAATAATATCATGAATATTACAAAGATTAAGTGGATGAAGGAAAAGTTGTATATAAGATCATAAAAACAAACAAAAATTCTAAATAAGCTTTGCATCTACTTCACAGGCAGTAAAATCACTTGACATTCATGTACTGAATCAAAATATATGAAATGTACATTTGAACTTTTCAACTAAATTCCATCCAGACAAACCTTCATAACTATTGACAATCACACTACTATTAGCACTTTTTACAGTGTCTCACAGACAAACTGCACAGTTTACCATAATAAGATATGTGCCTATATGATTCATATGAAAATAGAGAAATCTTGTAACATGATGGAAGATTCGGAAAGTTTTCTTTTCACTATAAACCTGTGTATAATGCAAACTCCCCATTTAAGTAGAACACAAAGAGTGTGGAGAAAGATCCACTCCTTTCAAGACATGCATATTTTGTGATCTGTCTCACTGAGAAATTTAAACAAGCTCAGCCATGTCAGATCACACAATTCAGGTAAATTCTATTGTGACAGAATTGGACTGGATTTTGACCCCCTTCCCCAACCAAGCACTGCTCAAAACTCGCATCCTTTCATAACAGTCATTGACAATGGTCAACACGTGTCTTTGGTGACCTCAACCACATCACAAGCAAGTGTTCTGAATTTGGTAACCATTGCTGGACCTGCGGTTACCTTCAGGCTGAAATCTGAACCCAATGTCCCCCGGACCACTTCCATGACAAAATAAGATCCACATTGCACATAAATTGTACTTGATTTGTTCTGGAAATAAATGTATACATCTCCTATCAACATTCTACTTTTCTTTTTCTAATCCCTAACTGTCAATTCCATGGAAGTATCTTCAAATTGTAGTACACTTGAGATATTTTCTTCATGCCAATTTCATAATGCAAAAGTAAAAAAAAAATCAACAACATAAAAACAAAACAAAAACATGGGAGTGTACAAAACAGCTACACTGACTGTGATTCAGGCTTGGAATGGGTTCATTTCAAGTCTTTATTTTATTTTTTTTTTCTCATCTTTGCTGACATTGCGCAGTGTTTAAAAGAATAGCTTCTGACCTATCTACCACAATTCTTGTTTCTGTGTCTTTTTTACTTTGTCACACATTCACACGTTTACTGTACACGTCAAGACTTGACAAAATTTCGGAATTTCTCAAACTTCATGGACAAGAGGCATACTTGTTGGAAAATGTTCTACACAGAAATAACACATGGCAACTACTCATTATCGATTTTCCAAACTCCATGATATCCTGGCATAAAATGCATTCTGCCAAAGAAATCCTCAGATGATCATATCATGCACTGAAATCATTAATACTAGAACACAACAGATTTATTGGATCTGTTTGAGTATAGGCCTCATGAGTGAAACCATGGGCAATGATCTTTTTTTTTTTTCCACTGAATTCATAACATGGGTTGTTATGTGATGAGGGGTGGGGAATAATGAGAGAATATTCAACAAATCATGCTCACCTCCAATCATTCAATAAAGTATATTAAAAATTTTTATTCAGGACTTGCCATTGTGCACACAAGTAAAGTTGTGTTGGTGAGAATAATAATTACAACTTCTGAAAACAAAAATATATATATCTTATTATATAACTGCTCTTCATTGACCTTTCTACTTGTCCTAAATGCACGAGAAAAAAAATATGGTATGGCATATATGGAAACATAGATGAAATATTTTGAAATTTGCAGCTCTACTGCAAAATGGGTGGAAAATACCTCTTGAAAATAATTGTACATTATGCAGTGTGAACAATATGACTTCGGGTTAGATAAACCATGAAAGAGTATTTTCAAATTGATTCAGTTCAATTCCTTACCTCCTTTGAAAGGAAGGCTACTCATTATATACTTCTTCTTTTTTTCTTAATAATCTTTTTTTTCTTTATGTTAACATAAACTTTTTCTTTATGAAAAGCTGACAATCATTCATAAAGCCCCTGATTTCCTTTTGTAGGCAACATATACAAACACATGGAATGGATGCCAAGTCAATTAATCAGACTACTTACAATATGCTATAACATATAGTTTGAGATATGTAGATATATTACAATACACATTGAAGATGTGCAAATATACAGCAATGAACATAATACAGGTGAACACACATTTGAGTAAATTTGAGCAATGGCTACGATATTACTATACAATAACTATGATTTTTAATGAAAATATAATATAAAAAATTCATCCACATAATTATTGAAGAATAAGAAGCACGTACAAGGAAATTCTGCCATAGCTAGCCATGGGAGAGTGGTGAAGCAAATTGTCACACAAAAAAATATAATATTGACTGAAATTGACACAAAAAATTGTATTTAGCAATACTTCTCTCCCTATGAACTAGATATCTGCTGTAAGTCCTACTTTTTCTTCCTCTCTCCAAACTAGAAGACTGCTCATCACTTTTTTTTAATCCTTTTGAAACAGTTGTATAACATTTTTGTCCTTTTTTATGCTTTAAAAAAATATAGTAATGTGTTAGCACAAATGCTAGTTGACAATCTGATAGACATTATCATAATATATTACTCTTTAATCCTATAGTACTTTCTCAATATTTTCTGTGTAACTAGAATTACTTCCACATGCCAAAAATCAAACAAACAACAAACAAACAAACTGAGACAACCACTAACCACTTGCATCACCACAAGCAACTCATTTGGAAAAGTACAGGTGAACTTTCTTGTCTCTTTACCATCAGTTATGATGGATATGACATCGTCATGTATTTCTTGACTGACAGTAAACGTCTTGATTGATCACACTAAGATCCTACCAAAGGGGTAAGAGGCTAAAACTGGGTCACTACAGCAACAGACACAATCTTTTCAATAATTGCAGGAGAATAAATTCCCCCCCTTCCCCTCCCCCTCCCCCATTCCAAAGAGATAACACATTCACTATCAATGACACACTTTGTCAATTTCAGCTTGAGGTCTAAGCTGAGGAACTCAAGAGAAAATTTCTCTAATTGCCCACTAAAGGAGTATTTTCAGGAGGGCACACCACAAGAGAAGATGTTAAAAAGAACTCCCCTCCCCCAACTAAATCATCATAAAAAGCAGTCTCTGTGGTAGATGAGAGCAAAAACATGAATACAGCAGGATGTCACGTCAAGCAAGTGACAGAAGAGTGTGCATATCCGTCACTATAAAGTCTCTGCAATCTACATTTTGCACATTGACGCCTCTCACCTTTCAAGTTCAGCTACATCTACCAAGACTGGAAAAAAAGGTGGACTTCAGAAGGATCACTGGTAAACAATTTCACAACGAAGGGGAACCACGTTACAACGAGCTGCTTGGGAACACTAATATTTCTTCACTAGACCAGGTATCTCATTTTATCATGGATAAAAATGAAAATAAGAATGTAAAACGAACGTGACCAGCAAAATTACCTCTTTATATCAGATAACTCGCTATATCTGACCTGGGCATAATGAGGTTCCACTTTTTCTCCTATATATGTAAAAGAGATACATACAATCTGTTATGCATCAAAAATCATGTTTTGCTTTAATAGGTTAGCTGATGTGCTTCTGGAAAGTATTCTAAAATTCATTTCAATATACAAAACTATACAAAATTAAAATCAACAAAAGCTGTGTACATAATGAGAAAAACATTCTACATTAAAATAGAAAATCTGTGTCTAAAAAAATATCCACAATTACTTTCAGCATGTGCAGCTCGTGACAAAGTGAAAGTCAGTCCAGCACAAAAAATGTTTAACACAGAAGAAATTCTGTATCAGAATGCTACAGTGTAAAAGGACACAAATAATAGACTTCATCCACTATCTACATTCGAATAATGTATTCTTTTGTCAGCATCACCAATGCCAAGAGTGTGATCCTTCCCTTTAAACTGTTGACTAAATAAGACACCTTCTTTCTTGGTGCAAAGGCACCCAAGCAAAGACTCTGGAAAAGAACGGAGGCAAGCAGATGTACATAATTCAACGTGACGATGGACACAATTTGAGTCAAGCGACAACCTCACGTCATTCAAGGAGCATATAAAACCATCCTTCAGCATTTGGAAGAAAAATATCAAGAAACTAATGCCCTGGTACCACGTTGGTGGCATAAAGATTATTGAAAAATTATACATAAGCAGGTGAAGGGTGTATGTTTTTTTTTTGTTTGTTTTGCTTTAATTTTGTGAGATTTAGATTGGTTGGCACTGATACAGTTAAAAAATGAACAAAGAAACAATGGGCTGCTGCAGAGCCAGAGTGCTGCAGTGAATGGTATCAAACATTTTGAATTTGGGTATGGAGACAAATGTTCATGATTTATTGCCTTCTCTCCAAGACACACAGTATTTTTTCCTCTCATTGCTTCCTGCACAATTCAAACCAACGAATCAGGCTTTACCTTTATGATCTGAACAAAAACAAAAAAAAAGTAAATGTCCCGGTGTTTGTCTGTTTGTCTGTCTATGTCTTTTTTTCTCTTGATACTCTGTCCTTACATGTACACTGCCAAATAGGACTGCTTTGACCTGTTACAGCACAATGTATTTACTATAATCAAATGGAAAAGAACACACTTTTAAACTGCTATCCTTCACTAAGTTATGATATCATCAAACTGCGTGGCACATTCGTTGACACTGGCGTAGACATAAGCAAGCCCCTAACGAGGTTAAGATCATAAAAATGTGAAGATTTAAACAAATTAAAAAGCAGCAAATTAACAGAAAACTTCATGTTTTCATGCTTAACCCTGCCCAAGTTTCAACAAGTAGCATGCTTTGGACAAGGGTATGGTATTTCCATGCCTGTACAAATCACAGAAGAATTGTCCAAAGGAGAAAATGCTGCACCAGGCACCACACACAAGTGTGCACCACACAATCAGACAGATTTGTTTGAGCCTAAAGTAATGCAATAAAACACAGCATCACAGCCAACAATAATGACACTCATGAGAATAAAAACACAATTAAAATTCATATAAAGGAACAAATGCTTTAAAAAGAGGAATGTCTATATCTGAACTACAGATATAGATATGGAAACTATACAACAAATGAATGCAGAGAGACATTTCCTGAAACTTTTCATAATTGGAAATGAGCTGCATAACAAATGATTAAATGACTAAGCCCCCTTTCCCCTGAACACAGTCAATTCCGGACTGTGACATGATTACAGCAAAACAAATACCATAGTATACACTGGCATGCCCTTTGATGCAAGTCTCTTGTTTCAAAAATGACATGTGACCACTTAAGGGGTTGCATACTTGAGAGTCTGTTTCAACTTCAACAGGAGCTTCACAGAAAATGAAACCACTTCTGTAAAATTATTGTATAGATCCAGTGGAATGCAGACTAAAACTTATATTTTGCCTATAGATGCATACACTCAAATGAAAGACAAAATGCACTAGGCTGAACGATGACCCATTGGCCAATGATGGGGAAAATCAATTATCCAGTAACGTCCAATCCAAGTACCATATTTGATGAAATGATGACATCACTGATTTCAACCTCGACTCATTACCTCTGTCCCTCGTCTGATTTTATCCTAAACTTTACATAAATGCCCACATCACTCTACAGATTGTGGTCCTGTATATTTGACAGAACTCTGAAGGGATACTATTGCAGAAACAGAATATACACACAGGAAATGGACTAAACAAAACATATAAAATGCTTACAACACTCTCCGCCAAGGGACATGGAAAATGGACACAGATTACAAAATGATACAATACATGTTTCGGCTTCAGAAGAAAAATCAAAGAAGCTATCTATCGACTTGATCTGGACGATGCATTGTGAAATCATATGCATCAAAACCCATTTTCAATTCGATTATATTCTAGATGACATAAAAAAACGGCCTACATAATTATGGAACTCTGGACATAAACTCTCTGCTGTTCTCCACGGAAGGCGCACCTTAGAATCTACGCGCCCCTCACAACGTTGAGATTTCCACGTAGTTCCGCGGGAAGTAGCCCGTCTTGCCGTTCAGCTCGCCCTCCAGCCAGTTCTCGTCGATCTCCTGGACGAGGTTGATGATGTCGCCGTCGTTGAAGGGCAGTTCCTCGTCGTTCTGGGCTTCGAAGTCGTAGAGGGCCTTGCAGATCTTGGTGCTCTTGGCAGGTGGGGCGGCTGTGGAAGACATCATTGTAAAAAAAATGCATAACAAGAGGGTCGACAAGGCATGCATGCCAGCTCTACTTCATAATTTCTACGAATAACTTTGAAGGTGTGGCATCTGGAGGCCTCTAGATACTCTTGTAAATGGTTTCACCATGCAATTAAGAGTAAAATGATGCAATGGGATTTTCATGAACTCTTAATTGCTTGCTTAACTAAAATGCTTACTCAGGACAAAATTGTACTGACATATGGAACTATGACAAAGAAAATTCATAGAAACAAAAATATTGAACAATCTACGGTATCAACTATACCCATTTTCATTTCATGTTCTATTTTCTGTGGTTGATTTTCTTCAGGTGAGCTTTGAGAAGAAAACTTTGCTTGAAGTCTTCTTTAGCTCTAACCATCCTTCCTTCCTCAACTTGGCATACTTCATCTTATTTGCATTTACGGGAGATTACCTGTTGACTATTAAACTCTATGCTAAAATTCAAATGCATGCAGATGAGGTACACAGAAAATCTCTACAGTAAGAATGGGATAGAGAGAGTAACTTTGGTATGTGTACATTCTGATATTTCAAGTTGGTAAGATATCTCCATCTACTAGAGTTAACGGAAGTTGGACAGAAGGGGGTGGATTTGTAGAGTCTGTTATGCCTAGAATTGTTTAGATTTCTAATATTCAAAGTAGACTAATGAGTTTAGCATATATTATAAGAACACATCAAACATTACTGCAGACAGGGCCACATATCTGTCTTGCCTGTATCTTTGGAAAAATCTGCTTTCAGGATTTATGTTATTGCACAATGCAGCCGATCCATTAAAGACTTGCACAAGATCTAACTGAACTTAACAGAGTTAAGACAGCTGTGAGGTCTTGCAGCAGTCTGACATCATTTTTTCACTGTGCATCTCATTGTACAGACCATTTCTCATTCAGACAATTCATAATGTCTCCAAAATATGTCACTAATACTGTAATATTTTCATATATCCAATATGAAGTTTTACCACAGTCTGGTGACCTGCTAATTTCAGGATTTCTTCTTGAAATCACTTCAACCGACTTTGACAGACAATCCACCTCTCTAAACTTTCCCATTACTTGGCAAAATTTTGTTTGTCTCTTGCTTACTGGTGCATTTCATTGATATCTCTTGAAACACTTTCAATTTAAAATTTTCCAATTAGATAACACTGACAGCTAAACAGCACACTGCAGTGGTTTCACGTTATTAGTAATCTAGTCGCCCGGACAAATCCACTGACTAATGCCATACTCTGGCAGGATGGTTTACAAAGAAGCCAGAATGTCAAACTTGATATCATGGGGGAGAGTATTAAAGATGATGATGCCTGAGTATTAAGTACAGATTGTAAACCTACACCTTTTTTTTTTCTTCTTTTTTTTTTTGAAGAGGGAAAGAGAGGTTTTGTTGGAAAAGAACCTCCTTATAGCAAATATCATATAATTTAAGTGTATAATGTACACCATCTCAATCAATCATATCTATGAGAAGATTGAAAAATCATGGAACTTGGATCTATACATTCATGTGAAACTGGTTAAAAAAAAATCAGTTTGTTTTGCCAAAGTATCTGACTTACGGCACAAGGCATAAATAAAACTTCAAACATTCCTAGTGGCACTGCAGTACACAATACTAAAGCATTTCCATCCCCACCCTATTTATCATTTACTTGCCATTATCCAAGGCTTTGGGCGGAAATATCAAACACTATGAGAGAAGTTACCCACACATGCATTAAGGAGAGAAGGTACTTTGGTGCTTTGCAATCACTAACCATTTTGTTATGGGTGTACAGCTGTAAATTTTTACATCAAAATGTAAGCATTTCCATATATTTTTTTCACATTCTATTTATGCGCATATGATCCAGATATATTTCACCATTATACTGACTGGTAAGGGTAAATATCTACTGTTATGCTCAATCATACTATTACTAGTTTCTTTTTGTGTCAAAAGTAATGTATCTAAGAGATGCCATTGTAAGAGGTACAATCAGACTTGCATTTCCCTGAAAGACTGGGCAAATGCGTTCAGAAAAAGATAGAAAAAGGACAAAGAATTTACTGACATCGGTCTAAAGATTGTCTTAAACGCAAATAGACATCATACACACACAGATGGTTAGTGGTTGATACAGTTAACTTGTGTGGTATATCAAAAGTGCTTTCAAATAGGTTTACTATGCGACTCTGCCCAGCAGACACTGATACAAATTGTACCAGAAGAGCTGCATTTGAAGGCCACTCATTTATTAAAAAGAAAAAGAAAAAGAAAAAAAAAAAGACGGAAGAATCGCAATATACTTCTCTTTCTACTTTACAAGGCAGCCCTGAACCACGCTGGTAATAAAATGAGTATGCAGTATTACAGAAATAGGAGAACAATACATTTCCTGTCGCTGAGCTGACCATAATGAAAATGGCAGTTCGTGAAACTGCCACACTCGGATGGCACAAGGCCGCCAGTATATTTCCTTACAAAGACGAGGAACACGCCCACAATGCACAGCAAAAAACAGGTCAACCCCAGAGTAGCACACAGGGAGGAGTGAGATGTTGTGTTACAATAATAAGTGATGTCTCATGAAACACAGACTTTCATTACACACGTTGAGAGAAAAAGAGGTTGAAGTGTTAGTTAAAAAAGACTTCAAGGGAAAAACCTTGATTCAACTCGCCTCTTTTTGACCTAGTATATTTCTTTCCTGCTCACATAAGAAAAACACAAACATAAAAATGTCATCAGAAACATGGGTCACTTTCTTAATATCTGAACTTTTTTTGTCACAGACGCAGTCTGACTATTAAAAAGGAAACAAATAATACCGGTAAAACTCATATTTGTATCAGTCTCAATGAGTACTGTCAAACAAGGAATGTTTGTATGTATTTTAATTTTACAAATTTCACATGAGCAATGATTCGCAAAATTAAAACGCACACAAAAGTTCTTATCCACACTATATGCAATGAACACCAGAGGAAATTCATGAAATTTCATACTGTGAAAAAAGCCATCTGGTCCAATTCACAAAAATTTACTGCCTTAACCCTAACTAGGCCAGGGGGGTGCTCCGAGGCCCCCCCCTCGACGTTCCGCGCGATGTATCGCAATCGCAAAAAGCCATCGCCATCGCAAAAAGCCATTGCCGTGACATTTCATGACTTTTTTCTTTCAAGTCTCCCGCATCTTTTGACACCAAATTTGCGACGCCCGGGCACGCGGTTCCGAAGTTACGCATAAGTATGTACATGCATGTCAGACCAAAAACTGCTCAAAAACGTGATTCGTGTACAATTTCAATACAAACTGTGCTTACTGGCAAATTTCATAAAAGCATGATCATTTTTGTGTTTTATTGATTAAAATCAATGAATGACATATTTTCTTGTTCCGAGCGATGTCACGGACAAATTTCATTGAGAAAACAATGAAAAACATAAAGTCGAAAAAACAAAGAAATACATAAGAAATTCAAAAAACAATGAAATACTTGAGAATTTTCTCTGTTACCACAATTTTTTTTATTACATTTGCTAAGGACACTAAAAAGAATATTTACACAAAAAATGTGCCTGTTTTGAGCTTTTTTGTGTGATTCATACCAAATAGTCTGATTTTATGCATCATCATGCATAAATTAGCATAATTTAGCATAAATTATGATTTTTTGAAAAATTTACTTCATGGTATTTTAGATTACACCATAGGCAATGTGTGTGCCAATTTTCGTCGCGATTGCGCGGTCGCCGGCCGAGATCTGGGGGGGGGGGGGGGGGGCCTGGGGAGGCCCCCCCCCCCCCCCCCCCCCCCCCCCCCCCCCCCCCCCCCCCCCCCCCCCCCCCCCCGGCTCTATCAACTACCTAAATAGCCCGGCCTAGTTAGGGTTAAAACAATTTTGCTTTACAGTAAGATAACCATAGAAAAGATAGAAATATTGTTGAAATATATATTGCCAATCTAAAGGAAGATACCCATGGTACAGACTTTCTTCCATTCATTTCCTTCTTTGATATGCTTTTATTCTTGCTCAGCTCCACACTTGTACATAAAATTAAGAATATCATCATCTACAAACAGTATTGGGCGTACACATCAACACACAGCCAAAATCTGTCCATCAAGCCCATTCTTTTGCAAATGCATACTACACTCTAAAATTTTCGGCACAGTATATAAAATGCAGTGAAATTAGCAACACCTGATATGAAGCTAAGAACAGATCCAATGCTAAATCTTTTTACAACATTTTTGAACTTTGTCTAGTCACTGCTCACATCACAAATTAATTTGATTCCTCCCCAAGAATGTACCCTAAGGATCTTCCCTGATAATATGGAAGTGACTCCCATCCTACAAAAGTTAAAAGCCTGAGAATAATCAGTATCCTCTGGACACGCACTAAACAATAATTTCCTAAAAATGCTTGGGAGATTTGCCACGTATGGTCGTCTGCCCCAGTCTTAAGACGGGGTCAAATTTCCAATGTGGCTGATGAAACGTGGACATGCCGTAAGTGTGAACACTTGTCAGATCATAACTCAACTCACCAGAGGGCTGGTAGGAGATCTGCCTGACCCCGCTGTCATTGTCGCTGTCATCTGAGTTATGGGAGTTACTGGACAGGGTGGTGTTCACACTCTTCCGCGGCTTGAACTCACTTCGCGGTCTGTTCTCCCCCTCCATCACCCTGTCAGGTAGAGAAGGTCGCAGATAAGATAGCATTGTAAATATGAGATTCACACCAATGTAGTGTAGTTTTTCCTCTTCTTCCTCCTCCCACCCCCCCCCCCCCCCCCATCCAATGACTCAAGAATCTTGCTCTGAAGATGTGCCACGGATGTATCAGGATGTACTACTTAAAAAGTGTACAACTATTTAACTTTGATACATATATCATGGATCTGCATAGCAGGACTTGTGAGTTTTGGAACTCTCTCTCTCTCTCTCAAAAAAAAAAGGAACAACAACAACAACAAAGGAACAAAAAAAAAAAAAAAAACTGTACTGCAATACTAACATTCAGCTGAATGATATTCACTTCCTACTTGTGACTATTATTCTACATAAAGCCACAACACAACACAATGTCAGTCTGAAAAGTAAAGAATGGCACCAAAAACCAGATCATCTTTCAGTTGATGAAATGCTCAGTGTTAAGTTGCTGTTTTGTTTTTGTTTTTTTAATGATGTGAGTATCAGGAGTGTCATTGAATGCAAGTTTCTATTCAACACATGTGTAAATGAGAGCAAACATTTTATGAGTTCATATTTTTCCCCCCCTGAATCAAGTGCAATTAGTAATCAAAACAAAAAGGCATCGTTCAACAAAATGGTTGAAAATTTCCAAGAAACCCTGATTTACTCGACACTGTCACTCACAATAACAGTATATCTCCAATTTATGAGATCATAAGGCTCAGTAAAAAATGGCAGGTGTATAGACTGTATTGCCAATAACAATGTGAAATATACAATGTAGCATTATTCAAAGTAAATAATGACTCAGCACACTTTGTGTTTTCTTAAGCAAAGAAATGGCAGACTACGAGGGTTTTGGAAAACACTAATTTTTACAAGTATACTTACACGGTGTACACATCCCTGGCATTTCATATTGTGTCACACATGGCAAACATTTCTTCCATTAGATTTTACTACATAACATAGAAATCCCTCAGCCTACTAGTTTTCACTTGATAAACATGATAAACTCCAATCAAGGAGGCTGCTACTTTCATCATGGACAGTTGCATCATAAATCAGACACAAGATGGCGCTCTACATTGTATGTAGCTCCAAGTGGGCAGGAGAGTTGCAGCAACTCTATCCAGTGTGGAAAAGAAAAACAATGCATGTTTCTCCTTACCATTCCCTTCACTGTCAAATGCATTACACCACATTCAAACTTCCCCCTTGCTTTCATACTATGGAGAGGGTTTTGCACAGGGGGTGGGGGGGGGGGGTCCGTTGGGTGTGCATACAAAACTGAATGGAATAGGGAAAACTGGGTTTGTGGAGAGAAATTCCCCCAAAAATCCTTTCATTCCTTCATATTTCAAACTTGTGAGAGAGCAAAATATAGTGTATAATGCTGGAAGGATGGGGAGCATTCAAATCTACCGCAGAAATGACAATATGCTGCAATACAAGGTATCAATTCTTTTTCTATTTTTGCCCCCCCCCCCAAAAAAAAAGGATAAAGTAATGCAGGCACATAGAACCAAAGCTGTCACTACGAGAGGTACAGCCTTGTATTTAAAAAAAAAAAGGGGGGGGGGGTGAGGTACAGATACTTGGAATCTTTTTCTCACTTAATAAATATCACTAGAAAGAAGAAAAAAGAAGGAAGAACTGCAGTCATGGTATAAACCCTAATGAAATGAGTAAATTAGTCAACTCATGTACGGAATGCCATATTCAGTCTTGACCACGTTGGACACATTAATTTACTTCCTTCTTCCAAATGAGGAAGAAGGGCTTTTCAATATGGAGTTACAGAAAGCAAAAGTAAGCCATGCGTATGATGAATTCTGCTGCACAAAGGCACTGGAATTTAACAATTGGCGAGAGCTGGAAACTTGGCACTCGCTAAATGTAGGATCAAATAACAAGATTTCATAAAAGATGATTTACAGAGCTTTTAAGAAAACGGGTCGAATGTTTTAATGGGGAACCAAATGCAGAGAATGCATCATGCAGCGGAGGCGGGTTTCCAACGATTTCCCCATGCTGCGAAGGAGGTTGCAGAAGAGGAGGGGGGCGGGGGAGGTGAGAAGTGCGAGAGTAGAAACAACTCACATGTTGAAATAAATGAAATCTCCTCTGCCCGCATTGAACACTCTGTAAAACAGGAAGTTTATCAACAAACAGCACTCTCCTCAGCCGGATTTCATCTTGTGAGTCTTCACCATGCAACACTGACGAAGAGCATGCCTCTCAAAACAAGCAACACACATGCAGAAAATAAAATAAAAAATCCTTGGGACAAGACTGCCGACAAACCATCTTCGAGGCCAATGACATGCCCTCTGGCATATGATGCTTTCCGCATGGATTTGTGGTTGGCGGAGAGGATCTTGGATGATCGATACTAAAACAGCCTCAACATCATCTACGATCAGCATCTCACATGCAATCACGAAGATTCCGTCTATCTGCACTTGCTATTCACTGGCGCACAGTTTACAACATGTGATGTTAAGTCACCTCAATATTTTCAGCATCACAACCCCCTCTCTTTGTTCCCATGCCCCCTTTTGTTTATTCTTTAATGAGCTATACATCCCTATTTCTATTACGCCCCCATGTATTACTACTCAAAACAAAAAACTTGAGACATAATGATGAAGGGCATTGTAAATCTATGCACAGTAGATGAAAGGATAACTTTTCTGCCAGACACAATAAAAATCAAAGGCACATTACACAGCTGAAGTTGAGGATACATGCTGATACAAGAAGGCACACTCCCAAATGCTCCCAGTTCAAGTCTTGCCAAGATGCCATGATGTTCACAGCTGGGTTGCCCCAACAACAAATTTGCCATTCACTGACATTTTTCATAGATAAGGGGGAGGTGTTTCTTATTTGAGAGTCATGAGTGGCACCAAGAGCCTAATGTTTTCTTTATGTAAGAATGAAAACATTACGACAATTCTTATATTTTGTTGAACTTCTCAAAAGAAAAGAATGCAGGGGGAAAAAAAGGAAGAGGGCAGCTACCTTTCCATGCTCCTGTTTTCACTAATCAACTCCCTACAGATATCTAACCATGCACTCTATTTCATTTCATTTCATTTCATTTCATTTTTATTTCATTTCCGGCCAAAGCATATAATATGACAATTTCATTGTATTGTATACCATTACTCAATTACATTGTATAATCTTCCAGAGTGAAAACCAAATCGATGTCCCCACAGGTCCATCAAGACACCACTGGAAAAATTACACCCACTGATCAACTCAAATTAGGTTAATCTCTATAACCGTTCTGACGACAGATCTCAAAAAAACTTTGTTTGCTTGTTGTTGTTGTTGTTGTTGGTGCTGGGAGAGGGGGCTTTTCCTATCATAACAATAAGAAAATATGTTTCATGAAATATAATTATCCTTGTCGGAGTAGACTCTGCATGCACGAATGTCGGACGTGGACTGGCCAAATACACAACATCACTTAGCAACATGCTCTGCTATGCCATGTCCCGATTTTTCTACATTTTCCTGTCAGACATATGTGACCCGCTACAACAAAAGGATCCGAAAGTCAGGGGAGGACAATTTTCTGAAAATGGCATGACATTATTCCCCTACTCTCCTACATTAATTTCATATATAGCACAACTCTTAAAAGTACTCGGTTGCGTAGATATCGATGATCTTATTAGCGCATGTCAAGTGGTCGAGGAAATCAGAGTTTCGAGAAAAACGCCTTCAAAGTTTTCCCCCTGACACTATCATGATCAAGGGGAGGCAAGACAGTTTTCATCGCTTGACAATAGAAGGCATGCTCCTAGCGACCTCCGCGACGTTCATTCAAGCTTAGCGCCAGCGGTCTACGCACGACAAATCAGTGATCAGGATGCCTTGCACTGACCAATAAGATCACTCCCTCGTCGCTAGGGGCGGAGTCTAGCTGCGGCGCTAAATCCAAATCTTCGGACACATTTCTGTTCCGTTGAAAGTCAGAAAATCATGGCCCAGAAAAACGCTGATTTCTTGCCTTTCCTTTGATCATTTAGCTTCAAAATTTCGGCAGATGATAGACAAAACACTAGACTACAAAATTATGCCAAAAACAGAAATCCACTTGTTTAGACCAATTTTAATGATGTGACTTTAAACTCGATTTTCTTGGCTCACTGGTCAGCGACTTTAGGATCCTTTTGTTGTAGCGGGTCACATATTTCTATCAATCCATTCATAATCCATGCTAACCAGCAGGATACACACATCACATCTATCTGCTTTTCCTCGTTGTTTGTTTGACAAAATGTTTCTAATTTAATCTGTCGCTTCCAGACTTCCCAACCTTTCTGACTGAAAAACAGGGATGATTTGGCTAAAAAGTAGGAAAGAGCAGTTCCCACAGGAGTGTATAGTAAAATTATCAAGAAAAATAAAAAGTTTCTAATGAAACAAGAGCTAGGAATAGTCAAAATTCAGATTCTTTGATCCAAATTCAGAATAATTGGGAGGTCTGCTCTTCTACACATGACCATCCTTCGTAGGCTTACATCGTGAATTACTCTCTATTCCTGATGGATGTATAATGCATTGCACGATGCACACTATGCAATTAAGACATACACAAAAATCAAAACCTCTGTCTGTAACACTATCTGAAATTTCCATTCTCTTTGCATGTTGGTAAACAATTTAACATACATATCAGTGTCAGTCAGATCACCTTTAAAAGGAGTCCATTTTCATTTGCAAGTCATGATTTCAGATTTGCATCGAATCCAAAACAAAGAACACTCTCTGTAGCTGTGTAAGACTATCCACACAATCTCAGAGACACTGCAATTATATGCACTTGTATTGGATTGCACTTGAGTGCACATCACACTGTTAACATACAACAGCATTATGCAACATTTTGTGCCACATTTTGGAAGTTCTTTCAGATCATAGAGCTTAATGCTTGCTGACAAGTAAAACATGTGTTTTATGATACAATTACCAATCATGTAAAGTATTATTGCTTGTATTTCCTAGAGGGCAAGCAGATAATAGTAACTTATCTGAGCAGGAAACAATTTTGAACCACAGGTGTCCAAAAAGGGCAAGAGTATACTATATTTAGGGTCTCAATAGAATACCAGCAACACCTTTTGGGATAACTTAGTTTGAAGTTATCGAATGGTACAAAATGCCTGGTTTTACTGGCCTGTCCTTCCTACTTTCATCTAAAAAACAAAAACAAAAACAAAAACAAAAACACCACCCCCAATCTTCATGGTATTGTAAGTTTTCAAAATGTGATTGCATGATGATAATCATGATCGGGAACTTCTAACAAGACATTAAGTAGGATGCTTGTCATTGGTCAATACAAAGTCATGTGACCAACATGATTTAGTTGATTTATGTGGCTCACAGAGTGTTTATACCAAACTTGCCTTTTTTTTTCACTGAGGAAAATGGAAATGTTCACTTTCAACATTCATTTGGTTCAACATGTTTTGCATCAATTACACTGCAAAGTTATGGAGAGAGAGGCGTGGTTCACTGAAGATATCTGATTGATAATTTCAAGCATAGACTGCAAAATACATGAGCAACATTTTTTTTTTCTCTACATGGCAGAGAACAAGATTTTGATACATTTGTTACTGAGGTTTCTGTTCTAAGCAAATACATGTTACACAGCTCATAAATGTTTGTGCAATGTATACATGTGTCAGGCTGATATCGAAAGTAAATCATTAAGACTGCATGATGTACGTATCATTTCATCTCAAGTTCCCTCATCAGATCACAATGTGCAAACTCTATACAATTCCCAGAACAAATGAAGTGGGTCATTCAGCTGCTACAATTTGCCACAGTGTATGAAACCCATCAGACTCTTAATTTTGCTTTGCTTTACTTAAAAAAAAAAAAGGGCAATAATGACTATGCTTCTTTCAACAAGTAGCAGTGCAGAATAAAGATTTTCCTACATCCTACAGAAAACGATAATGGACATTTATCCCCTTGCACTATCATGGGACTGGTGTTTGTTTGTTTTTTCCTGCAATTCAAGTAAAACTCAGAAAAAAACAACCCAAGGAAGGTAAAATCTAGGGGTGTGCTATGCAGGAGGCTAAATAGAAGAACTTGAAATAGAATGAGACCATGGTCGACAGCTACAGCTACCATGGCCATGGCTATTAAGATGCTCACAGCTGATTGCCCGGTGCCGTGGTTACTGAAATTATCACAAGTAACCTGGGTTTGTGGGGTTGCCATGGTAACCAACCTGTCTCCTAAGGCGGATGTCAGCTGACTGAGGATCTCCTGGGCTTGTTGGTGGAACTCGATCTGGGCATCTACCAGGGCCTGTAGCTGTCTCACTTGCTCCACCTGCACACAACACATGAAACACACAAGAAACGGATACCAGGGCGAGTGTTCTTTCACTTTATCACAGAAATATCACATTATAAGAGTTTTTGGCCTGGCACACTCTCTGCACAACTTCTTGAGCAGAGCTGGACAAAGGGTTTGATGGCACGGCTGTTTGGTACTCTCGGCCCAGAAGGCAGAAATATTATGTTTAAGTACCAAACAAGTTGGCTGGAGTATCATTGTCTGGTCTATACGCTAATCTACCTGTATGATGTCATACAGGGGTGACAATGATAATATTAGTTATGTGTATGGGTACACGCATGGCTATGGAATAGAACACATCATATCATTTCTTATTTTCCAATATCTAGATAAAAGTGCAATGTGAGGTAGGGCAGAGAAGCTAGCTCTGATTTTATTGAAGTGTTTGCATGATATTTATCTTAACACACATTTCTTTGCAACCTTCAGTTATAAAGTAATCACACAACTTGCACATCTCCTAGGCTACATATAAGTAATCTAAAGCTATTGTATAATTTTGGTTAAGATTTGGATTCAGAGTTTAACTTTTTGCAAGATAATTAGAAGCCACTTACATGAAATATCAAAGAGCATACAATTCTAACAGGAATTTAAGGTTTATTTGATGAATATCAGTTTTGAAATGGCTGACATCCAAAAACAAAAAGGTCCTGATAAAAGGTGGGATAAACCTTTTATTAGGACCACTTCGTTTTGCTTTGTTTTTGGACATCTCTGCCATTTCAAAGCCAATTTTTGTCAAATAAACTTTTAATTCCTTTTAGAATTGATGCTCTTTAATATTTCATATAAGTGGTTTTAATTACAATGTATCTTGCAAAAACTTAAAATCTGAATCCCCATCTAAACCAAGACTACACCATCCCTTTATTTTAAAAGCGTGCACTCACTTGACTTGTTGGTGAAGTTTCAGTTTACTCTCACTTTCAATATTGCTAGCTGTCGTGGCACTCACAATTAATCTTTGAGGCATCCTTCAATCCCTTTACGGTGACATCATAATTTGTGGGAAATGTCACTTCACTTGATAAATGCAATGTGCTGACTGCTTGCATGGCAGCTATACACATATGTTTCATGGCAATGAACATATTCTTCCAGAATGAACAAGTGTTCTATGGGTATATTCCACCATAAAATGTCTATAGCAATGCTTACTGTATCACTTTACAACAGGACACCAGATCATGATTAATGTTGTGGACAGACTGTCAAGTCTTTTGTACCCTATAGGAAAAGCAAACTAGAAATATCACTGAAGGCGAGTGTTATCCTCCTCCAGCAATACTGCCCTATGAAAGCAATCAGAGCTATGAGTAGACTAACACATCTCTGTACTAATACTCCACTGATAGGACACAGTTTCAAAGCACACAGAGAAGTGACTAGATATGAACAACTGAAGAAGGTTTTTCCTTTCCTCTAGCCCTTTACGAGTTCTATTATCCACTCTCCTAGCTCCTCTTTCATAAACTGACGTCTAGATCTTCTATCAAAACTGTTGATAGAGAGTTGTTCTCTTATCAAAGATATTGTAAAAATCACTTCAAGTGGGTACTCCAGCAGTATAAAAAATGAATAAGTAATCTGAAAGTGTTTTCCTAAGCAAATCGAAAGATCATGCTTGGCCAAGATAATGAGAATATACTGAGTTGGATATCATCAGTTGAGAAAGCAAACAAAACTAATAGCTAACTACTAAAAACAAACACTTTACATTGGGACATTTCCACAGTAAAAGGGTACTTTTCAGAAATGTCTCTTTATTTTGGGTTTCCAATGTGCAGTACCCCAATACAATGTGATCTTCTCAAACACTTTAATGAGAGATAACTTTGCATCAAAATTGCTTCAAACACGCAATCTATTAGAATTTATTCCAAAATGAAAAATTTTGGGTGAATGCATGTAACGTTGGACAGAAATCTATGTACTAACATATGAAGGTCAAATTATGAATGCTCATTGAAACTTTGTTGTTTTTCAATTGAATGGCCCAATTTTGATGAGACAAGATAATAACAGCTCTAAAAATCTATTATACATCGTGTTTGATACCATTTCTAGACTTAGTGGTGAACGCGCATTAAACATGGACAGACCAAAATGTGACAAGTTGGTTTATTTGAAGCAATTTTAATGCAAAGTTACCTCTCATTAAAGTGTTCGAGAAGATCAAATTGTATTGGGGGATACTGCACATTGGAAACGCAAAATAAAGAGACATCCCTGAAAAGTACCCTTTTGCTGTGGAAATGCCTATTTATAAGACAAATATTTGTTTTTGTCTGAATACCCACATAACCATCGAAACACTAAAGTCTTTATCCCCCCCCCCCCCCCCCTCCACCCAACCAACACTGCTTGCACTGGCCAGGGTGCCCCAGGTATACGAGACCACATTGTCGCTTTATTATCTAGCATCTTGCCTAGCCTCAAACTTGTCAAAGTGACATGTCACATTTCTCAGACTCGACAGGTCCAGCCAAGGATAATCCACTCACGTCACTCTCCAGCAAGTTGCGCATGCCGCTTTCTACGATGTCTCTGGACTCCTCGAACTTTTCCTCTGCCATTCTGATCTCCTCCTCTGGTATCGTAGAACCTGTTCACATACACAAAACACATACGACAAACAAACACACACACAAACACATAAAAAGAAATAAAGAGATGATGAAATATGTTACAAGGAGTGACTTACTTGGCAAATGAAAGTGCATGTTGTGAAAAATATGATACAACAAATTTTTGGCACTCTACAGCTCCATTTGTCTATGCAAAAATTGTAATGACATTCATTCAAATGAAGTGGATCAAGAATATAAGGATAAATAA
The DNA here is from genome assembly GCF_040938485.1 of Diadema antillarum. Taxonomy (NCBI): domain Eukaryota; kingdom Metazoa; phylum Echinodermata; class Echinoidea; order Diadematoida; family Diadematidae; genus Diadema; species Diadema antillarum. The sequence continues at coordinate 1,390,314 of NW_027271026.1, forward strand.
AGTGGATTCACAACTCAGTTACATGCATGTTAGAGACAGCAGTATTGTGCCCCAGAGTTGAGGTGATCCTGCCACTGCCAACACAGGCGTACATTGGTCCCAATGCATGGACTCTGTATAAACGGATGTCACTAAAGACAGTGTGTGGCAATGTGATTTCAAGCAACATTGTGCAGAAGAGCAAAGCTGGCAGGAAACACAAGACTGTGACTGTACACCATTGTCAAGAAGGGATGCACCAAATAATATGATTGCATTATGCAATTACTTCAGAATGTTCCTGTGCCAGAAGTATATTAGTTTTATAGCCCACTGAAATGTGAATTTGTTTTGATGGAGGAGTGGGGAGGGGGGAAGGAGGAAGAATTAACCAAATTTGCTGCCATATTTGTTCATATGAAAAGGTTTGCATAAATTGACCCCCCCCCAAAAAAAAAAAAAAAAAAAAGAGAATACACTGTGCACAGTATCTGATCTCTAGCCATGTGAAACTGGAAATCAAGCTGAGCTGTGTATCCACATCAGACAGCGACAAAAGGTAGTAGCAGCTCATATGCAAATTATGAGAATCTAGTGGCAAACCTGACTCACTGTCACATCTTGCAAAATGACTTATGAGAGGTTGACACAATGCCAATGAGTACCCTTGTTCCATGCCTACGTACGATGAAGGTTATCACCATATTGATAGAACAATTACAACTATGAGTACATGAACAAAGAATGTCCCTGGCATTAACATAAACATTCCATGAATGATTTAGTATTTTCAGCACTGTTGAAACAATGGATGGATATGGGGAGTTGATAATTTCCTAGAAATATAAAGATGACTAGGCAATTCTTAAGTTGTTGGCAAATCATACAGTCTATATATGTAACATGTCTCTGGGGTCAAGCTGCAATTGGAAATGAATAAAAACAAAAAGTGGAATACATAGATATTAATTGCATGGAAAACAATTAATGTTATATGAATGAAATTGATGCAATACACTGAAAACTAATCATCAGTACCATCAAACATAATCATACATTAATGTGTACAATATACAGCTATAAACTTTGCAATACGTCTAGACAAAGTATCGGAGGTACACTTTACATTGTTTATCACAATTACAGCAAGGCTCTGCAATATTTAGCAACAGTAGACTATATTACAGCTTGCAACAAACACACAACAAAAATGTCCATTAACTCAAACATGGATACTACCAAACAATGATACACAACAACCATGAAATCGTGATATTAGCCTTTTCTTTTTCTTTTTTCTTGTTTTGCAAACCACTAAAAGCTGAAGCATAAACAAAATCAAAATCATGACATCACAAAGTCAGCATGCAATGTACAGAATTACCTGTTATGTAAACTAGAACACGCAAGGGATAATGTAAGCTGAACTTTTGGTGAACTACATGAGCATAGTACACATGTATCTTTTTTTTTTCTTTCTCTCTCTCTCTAAAAAAAAGCCTGGAGACTTAAAATGTAATTTGCGCTCTATAAAAATTGTTTATTATTATTATTGTTTTCTGCCACTGCTATGCATGTCAATAAATGTTTCACCCAGCAAGACTTTGCTACCCATCTTTATGTGTGGATGTGTCTCTTCATTAACTGATCTGCACAGGTTGTTGCAGTTTGCCATGTGGCTATCACATCACATATCATGTTAGCTATCCCCCAAATGTCTACTACAGTTAGTTGTCCACTAAAGCCAACATGTGTGCTGTCTGTATAGATAGACGCTTCAGGCATAGATGCTACAAGTACGTATGTGCAAAGGATTAGCCTTGCTTCCATGAATAACTTGCCGGTGGGATAATTTGCATTGCATGTGTTTTGTACTTCGTTGCTGTGATGTAAAATAATGGCATGCTGGGTTTTATCCTCCAATGTCATTAAAGTAATGTTAGGTGGGCAAGATTGTACCTCATGATCCAACTGAGAAGGGGAACAAAATGTATATTCCGTTTGTGATATTTTACGGCGGCATCACATCAATGACGGACTGGTATGCTCACTTGCATTTATTTAATCTTGCATACTAACGACAAGTCATGCAATATTGTCAATCTTTACACAGCTGCATGTATCAGTTGTGGTGCAGCTGACAAACAGACAAGTATCATAACTACTATTCAACACAAAGCACATTACCAATTACGACGTGGGATGAGCCACAGTTTCGTATATTATACCATATAAAGTACAACAACAAAAATGTATTATCCTTATGGGTATCCTCGGTATGTAGACCTATTTTGTTCACAATTTTAAATCTTAATCTTTTAGCAAAAAAATCAAGCAAAGCAAATGGGATTCCATCAGGATATGATACTGATGGAATCCCATTTTCTTTGCTCAATTTTCCTTTGATAAATTATGTTCATTTCTGGTCAGTATTCCTTCTGTTTGCATTTGATATTGAATCTTGACAACAATTCATCACAGTATACCCATGCAAAGAATGGGTGAGGAGCCAATTATGGAATGATATCAAGCTGCATATGAAATTCATGAAAAAACGACAACAGCAGCACTTTAACACTTGTCATGTAAGGCAAAAGCATTTAAGATAAGCCAGATTTGTGGTCAAGTGGAATGCCTTCATCTTCTCACACTAACACTGTACATATCATAAGAATGTGGCCCTTCATTTATGAAAACTTTGGCGAAGTTAATTGATCTTGATACCTGACCAAGAATTAACCTGAACATCCTTTGGTACAGAGGAAATATTTCTCAATTTATTCTATTTTATTTTTATTTTTTATTTTTGGATCCGATGCAGCAAATTATGTTATTATTGGATTGACCTAATGGGAATAATGGATGAAAAATTGTATCTAAACTTAATTTTGGTGACCTTTGACATTGACCTTTGATCTTCCACGTCTGCAGTTTCAGGCAACTAATAGATAATATATTTTCATCCTTCTTATTGGAGAGCATTATCACTGCACATTCCTAACTGAAGTCGCGGCTGGAAAAGAAATCGAATTGTGTAACCACAGCATAGTGAGCATTGTGAGCATAATGACTGGAAATGAGCAAAGAACAGTGACCTTAATCTTGAGCTTTCATTGTGACCTTTGATGCAAGCAGCATTACAAGGTGTGGTGTATATCTTACCCTGTCCACCAAACGATACTACCACTGGATACTCCTACCCAAATATTGACTGAAAAAAATAATGACCTTTAACCTTTCACCACAGGAAAATAATTGGCTACCTATTTATACACCTCTAACCACATTAAACATTACTGAATATTCCAAAATGCAGTTACTATTTAAAAAAATATATATATTATTATAGCTGAAAAAATATGACCATCATTACTTGCTGGATTTTGCCCCAAATCTAATCTATCTCCACTTCACGTAACATTTTTGGGTCCTGTACAATGTAAATCGTTTGATCAGCTTTTCCTGAATTGCAATGACTGGGGCAGGCAGACAGACAACCTGAATGCATAATGCCCAAGGCACCCTTTATACATGTAGGCTCAGGCATGAAGTAGGAAAGGAATTAATCCCCGTGATGACATTTATATTCGATGTATTTGCCCACCAACTACTTGCCATGGCCGTATGTGTGAAAGCTGAAGAGGTTTTGTTATGTGCAACCAGTCATACTTATCATATCATAATATTATATCACAGAGTGCTAAAAAGTTGATGAGGAGACAGGGGGAAGGACAGAGGGGAGGTAGACGAAAGCGAAAGGGGGAAAAAAAAATAGAGGGCGAAATAACTTAAGGAGTGATCATGACAGCCTTCACCGCTACTGACGCGATTACAGAATGGCAATCCTTCACCTCTACTTACCCCGTAAGAATTTGAAGCATTCCCACATTTCCATGCAAATCATAATCTAAACACCATGTATGAAACATGTTGTAAAATGCAAATCATTGCAAAAAATTTGACCAAACACCGACTTGACCGAAGACACCGATCTTCATAGACATGTGGATTGAGTGAATGCAGCAATATGAGTAGAACACATCAGCGAGATTTTGAGGAAAATCGGACAGTCCGTTCAAAAGTTATTAATTTCTGAAGTTCTACTCAGTCACTGCTGGATGAGAAGACTACTACAGCTTGTGATGTCACATTTGTACAACAATATAAAGAAAATATAAAGAAAATTCAACGTATTTTACCCTTTCTCGCATAATAAAAGAACACTTGACTTGCCTCTTTCAGAAGGCAGGGGGAATAATATCACCCTCAATAGTTATCAGTGACAAGTCGAGGAAATGTGCACTTTTTTTCAATAAACAAAATTTTGTGAAATTCTCTTTATATTTCATTATCTCGTTGTACGCATGTGACATCATACACTGTAGTAGTCTTCCCATCCAGCTGTGACTGCACAGATACTTTAAATTTCCAAACTTTTGAGCGGATTTCCCAATTTTCCCCAAACTTTCACTGATGTGTTCTACTAACATTGCTGCATTCACTAAATCCACATGTTTGTGAAGGTGGACTTGTCCTTTGTTAAATTTGGCACCCCACTTTTTTTTTCCCACAGCATTTCCTTATTCAGAAAATTCAGTGCTTCCATAGAATGCTCTGATGATAATGACAAAACATTTGTAAATATAGGTCACCAAACTCTAATAAAAGTTACATTCAAAAGAATATTCAATTATCCATATGTACAAGTTTAAACTAAAATTGGTACAGCATTATTCTGCCAACAGCAAGTATTCCTAAGAGGTAAAATTCAATTTACTGTAGACTGCCTTGATTAAAGTTGTTACAGTTCTAGCTCCAAAAAAACAACAACAAAGAAACAAATATTTATATAAACGTCACAGAGGAGTGTATGACTCTTAACATTGGCTTGGTGCAGATACAACCAGCTGATATTATAAGCAGGAAAAGCTATGAACTAGAAAATAGCAAGCCTACAGTACATATAACTGATAGTATCCCACCCATTGTGCACAAGCTCCATTTATTGCCAGGCGAAAAGTGAGAGACACTAAATTAGATTGGATCAGTTTCATGCAGGTATACAGGTAGCGAACATGCAAGTGTTAAAACAGTTAGAACAATGATAAAAGGGGAAAGCACATTGAGTAACACTCATGTGACAAGTTACCTCCTGAGATGTCAATAGAGGGCGACAAACAGAGTTTAGGGAAAGGGGGAAAGAGAAACACAGCTGAACTGTTATCAACAATCACATAAGTACAGAAATTCACATGCATTTGCAAGGTGAAAACAGTACTTAATCAATGAGAATCACATGTAAAAGATTCAATGTATATGTATGCTCAACTCTGTCAAAGTAAAAAACCAACATAATCCAATGCAACTCTTGATCAGTTTCCAACAGCAATCATCAAGGAATTTAGCTAAATTGGCACATCTAATGAACTGTTCATTAAGTATTTACAGTTAAGGGAAAGGGAAAGGGATATTTCTGTACACTCAAGACGTGACGACCAATACTGTCACTTTATGGGAGATCCCAACTGAAGATTGTCGTGCAACAGATACCTCAACAGTAGAATCAGGCATGCATTAAAATGTACATGACTCTCCCCTTGCACACTTAGTCAGCTGTACTTGAGATTTTATACCAAGATAAGAATGAGTACAGCACAAGCTTACGAAACCAAAACGCTCATTCTGGAAAATGTGGGCAACGTTAGTATGACAAATGAATTAAGAGAGGAGCTCTTTAGAAAGGGATATCAATTTTCAAGATCAAATGATAATGATTCCCAAACTCTTCTCTACCCCCCCCCCCCGCAAAAAAAAAAAATCAACACTTTCTTGGTCTTTTAGGAGAAATACTTTAATGCCAACTACTGCAGAGCACATTATGAAATTGTCAATGTGTAGGAAATCACAAAATACCACAGAATATCAAAATTATTTGAAGTATGCTTAAATCCTTATTCCACATATATTCTCAGCCCTCTGCGTCACTGCTGTAAGAGCCATGAAGGTAAACGGCATCCATGCAAGGTTTTTTCTTTCACAACTAGTCTGTACCGGGTGAAAATTCTTCGAGAAAAATGAGCATACTTTAAAAATAAACAAATGATGGAGGAAGAGAATGAACGTAATATGCACTATATCATTTGAGTTGTTGTCATAACGACCGTCGCTCATGATTCATGGACAAACTTAGTAAATCCACTGAGATAAATTTTCCTCATCATGGCTGAGGGGACTTATCAGTTACCTTCTCAAATTCCACAAACTGCCCATTATAGAATACATGGAAGAGACTAACAGTGACTTTTAAATTTTTGACTATTAAGAACACTAGCATTCTTTTGTTCCTTTTTGAAAGGAAGCAGATATCAAAAAGCAATGTATCTGCAATGCAAATATTACCGATGCAATATTCAAACATGCAAACATATCCCAACATCAGGACGCAAAAGAACTATGGCTTGATTTGCTTGACTGCTTCACAGTGCTCTCAATTCAATTCCATCCCTTTAATCCAAACCCCAACAAGCAAATTCTTTTGAGGAACTTCCAGCTTGAAAACAGACTAAGATTCTATTCCCCGCATCAATGATGGATACTATGACTGACGAAATACAAACTTTATTCATAATTCCTTTCTTTCAAAAATGTTATAGGAAAGTATGTCACATATTTTCCTTCCTTTTTCTTTTCTCTTCCGTTATGAAGGGTTTCACCTTTCTCAAGAACAACGTACAGAAATTTAGAAGGATTGATCTCGCATAATGCTTCCTGTCAGTTTTCATTTGATTCTACAGGAATTTAGTGTCCATCATCTTGGAGAATGGATAGATCCGAGAGACAGAGACAAAGTCAAACAGAATACTACATAGCAGATATTCCTTAATGACATCGAAGTACATGAAATGATAGACTGAAGTGATACATATACATTACTAATGTGGGCATTTTACAAGTTTAAAAACAGTTAAACAAAGATTTGAAGAGTTTGATCGCAAAAGTTAATTCAATTCTTGTAAATTTGGGATATTTGGAATTAGAGCTGTTTCAAATCAAATAAAATAGTAAAAAATTATTCATGTGATTTTTGTTTTATCACAACTTTTATTACGAGAGATAACAATGGAAAGGATTTGTTTTGGTTTATGTGATGATTGACCTTCTTTAAAATGTTTAAAAGGGCACTTAAGCCGTTTCACAATCAAACTCTTTGGTTGCTGAGAAATCGCACTACTGTAATGACCGACTGATAGATACTCATGGAGTCTAAGTCCTATACTTGGAATGACTGCTATGCACAAAGATTGTTATGATTGTCCCAGTTTTGACAACTGGATATTCTTGATAAAGAAGATTCTACGGAATGACAGCAATTCGTCTGATAACTGCAAGACATCTTCATACCTTTCTGCACTTTCCTCTTCTTGCAGTCGTAGTCTAATCTGCGTCCTTGCATCTTCTTGCGGTGTTGCTGTGGCCAAAGATCAGAGAAGAAATTACATCAAGATTAGGTTACAGTCATTTGCACCTTTGGCATATGAGAATGCCAATGGTGCTAATTCTGAACAAATTTCAAAGAGTATGAACACTTCAACACCCCTGCAGCTCAATTGATGATATTCAATTACAGGTACAGTGGAACCTTGTTATTAATAACTAGGTCAGATATAGCAAGCTATCAATAGAATGGGGTAATATTGCACATCCCATTCCTTTTAAATTCTTGTTTTATTCTCTGATACAAGATACTTGATATAACAACAATGATATAACAAATTTCTGTGTTCCCATGTAGCCTGATAAACAAGATTCCCTTTGTGATGATAGTAGTGAACACTACTCTAGTGCAATTGTCCATTAAAAAGATGTTCATGGTGCTTTACGGAGAAGGAAAAATGAAAAAATGTGTGTAAAAAGATTTTGTCTTTTACATGATTGCTAAAAAGATACGTTTTAAGGAACATTTCATTGTGGCCACATGCTTCACAGATTTTTTTTTCTTTCTTTTCTTAAAATCTGAAAAAAAAATAATCAGTTCAATATTAGATGATCTTTGAAGGTGGAGATTTGCATGGTGAACCGTAAACGCAATGTTCGTCAGTTCAATATTGCAGGACAGGTAACGAAATTTTTCATGATAAATATCTAATGATTTCATATTAATATCAGTCATTCCCCTGAAATACATAACTTCGCATTTCATGCAGCAATACATATTCCACTTTATGCCTAAAGTTGGGACCAAATGGATAACCATGTATCTAAAATGATTGTGAAGACCTCTAAATCACTATCTTTTATAGCCCTTTGTGAGGAAGGAGGAACGTGTTACAAAACTAAACATTGTTAAACGTAGCAAAAACATTGTTGACAAAAGTCTTGCAGTGGTAACACTTGAACAAGCTTGAAAAACATCTCCTAGGAAAATTAAATTCTGTTAACCCTTCCTGTCTCTCCAACTTTGGACAGTGTGTACAAAACTATAGGGATTTCTGTGCCAATTAGCACTCAAAACACACAAAGAATCTTACTACTCCTTTTCACCCTACACGGACAAAGGAAGCCCTAATCCACTGTTCACTTGCCACCATAACCAAGCACACACTATAATCTCTTGCCTTGAAGACTTTAGAATAGGAGGCACACAGTTTGAAAGAGCTTTTCCATAATCCCCTTCATTACCAAATCCAAATGAGGATTTTCTTTTACTAGATAGAAACAAGAAGGGGGCAAAGAAGTTGTGGCTTTTTATTCTTGTGTGTATAGAGTGCAAGGGTACTGTAATTTCAAGGCCTTTTGGTACAGTGCTCACATTTTAAAGTTAATACTTCACAGCTATCAAACAACAATAAATGTGACTAGTTCCCACAGTGTTGTCTTTCCTGTTGAGAAGAACTCAAACCTGTATACCATGACATTGCCAAGTGTAACTGACCTTTTCCCAATTTTATTCTGCTGGTAGGATAGATGAGCAGTACCTTCTACAATATGAGCATAAATTTGATTTAAAATGGATGTTCTGCTGAAATCACCACATGCACTACACATAACAAAATAAGTATTTCACCTCCCCCCCCCTCCCCACCAAAAACAAGGCACTTATACAGAGAAAGACGCAGCAGATTTGTACAACTGTTCAAGTATTGTATGATGGCTGGCTCATATAAATCTATTCATTTCACATTTTATATTGCTTGTTTGATAACCTTGATCAACATCATATGTGAGATATTAAACTATTTGTACTTAAAATCTGAATAAAACAAAACTATGTAAGAATATCTTTGAAAAGCCTTTACCATGATTACTTTTATAACCATGATGATACTCAGCTGATCACATGTTCCCCAGATCCCTAACTGCCTATAAACGAAAATACACACCTTGTGCTTATTGAACACTGTATCTTCATACAAGGTCCCCTTTCAGCATAAGGCTTGAAATAATTACTAAGTTAAGAAATGACAATTGCACCTGACGCTACGTCCTACATACCATAGAAACACCAGACAACCTCAATGCAGATTGTTCCCAATTAAAGTTAACTCTACTGCGGCTACTTGTGACCGCTGTCACTGCTCTATGAAACAGGTCCCAATATGTGAATATGCAGATAAATTTACAAAGCAATCCATTTCTTGACTACAAGGACTTAACAATGATGGCAATTGTTTTTCACAGAGAACATCCAAACTCGGTATTAAATCCATGCAAACTGAATGCATCTATGTGCATTACACTATCAGAATACAAGGAGTACATATAACCTACTTTGTACAGTATGCGTCTGCTTTACAGCAAACTACACAGTGACCCACCTATTTCTCTGATGTGATAAGCAAATGCATCTAATGTTAATCAGGTCCCTTTTTGTTTATTTACTGCTGGGGAGTATATCTCAGAGTGGAATTTCTGCTCTGATGTCAGAGTGTAGGTGTGTATGTATGCTTTAAGGTGTGTATGTAAAGGGGGAGGGGTGGAAGGAAAGACATGTACATTTCATATGACTGATATATCCCCTGAAATGCTCTGTAATCATAATTGCTTAATTGCTGTGTCATATTCAATCAATATCATATTGCTCAAATTGCATAATTTTCTAGAATTTGTGTATCATAAAAGGCTAACATTACTCAGCCTTTGAAGATGTAAAATGATAATTGCATTCATTGATATGAAGAAATGTTTTTGAGGTTTTTATTTTCGTGACTTTCGCGAGTCGGGTGCTATTTGCGAAATTAAAGACACACGAAAAAAATTGACTCTGATCTCGATATGAATGTGACATATTGGTATGCACATGCACATTTCTCAGTTCAGTTCAGTGCTCCATGATACAAAATTCAACCACTCGCAAAATCGTTGGAAAGTCCCGATTCGCGAAAATTAACACTCGCTAAATATATGGCGTATACAGTATTATGGATAAACCTGCCTTGATTATAAATCCAGTCAGAATGTTGCAAGAACAATGGCCCATATCAAATTCAACTTGTAAAATCAACACTGATTTTGTCACTAGCACAAAATGAAAAAAAATATGGGCAATTTCTTTAGCACTAACTTTGTCAAAGATTATGCACACTCATAGGGTTACACCAAGCTGAGCTGAAAAGAACCCTTTCAGCATGACACTATTGCCATTCTCTACAAACCCCCAACCCTCCTTTCGGCTGGCTGCTCAGCCAGGCAGCTCTTACCGCGATCTCCTTCAGTTCTTTCTGCTTCAGGTGCTCGAGGGGGTCCAAGAAGTTCTGCTTCACATTGAAATCCAGATTGTCTTTGATGTCGGCTAGCTGCTTGTAAGCCTCTCCTGCCTCCAGCAGAGCATTACCTGTACAGCAAGATGTGGAGGGGAAGGGGGGGGGGTAGAGAACAGAGAGAAAGAGAGAGGGAAAAAAGACAAACAGACAACAAAATAGACAGGAAGACAGACAGGTGGAAAGGGAAAAAGAAGACCAAAGAATGGAAGAGAGAGACAGAAAGCCAGAGCCAGAAAAACATACAGAAATATAGGAAAAAAAAGGGGGGGGGGACGTAGGGAAGAGAAAATGCAAAGAAGAGAGGACGGCATTTAAAATGCAGGAAAAATAGTATGTGGAGTGGAGAGGCATTAACAGATAGCGAAACAGGAACAGCAAGAAGGAAACTATTAATCCATTATACACTTTCAACTTGTCTTTCATATATGCAACCGAATATACAACACATGCCAAACTGAACATCTCTGATGCGAGCACTTGTGAAATCCTCTCAAAATGAAGTGTACGCTCTAGTGCTCTTTTCACAAACTCATACGAGGGAGGTGCTACATGGGTAGATGGAGTGGCAACACTTCATAACTCATGCAAACACGTTTGGGTTTTAAAGCATTATACAGCGGGATGTCTACCATTCCTCTTCGCTTTGAAGTCAAGCTTGGTGCCGCTCTAGCTCCGAGATGAAATTTGGAGATGAAGACAATGTTTCACATTTCATTGAATTACAAGCTGTATTTCAATGCAAATTTGAATGAAATACTACAATTTATTTATAACAGTTTAGGAAAGAATACATCATGAACATCGTATGTATTTCTGTACTCCTCGTAACGGGCAAATTGTAATGAAATGAAAATTAGGTCCTCTTAAAAATTGAATATGTCTCCACAATGCACACATTTGCGCATGTTAGTTTTACTTCTCTTAACCTGGCGTATTTCAGCTGTCAAATAAAGTACTACAATAAAGTGTGTTATAGCAAGTTTTCTTTTTCTTTTTGCTGTTAAAAGTGTATTTATTAGTGCATATTGATTCACTGCTCCAACTGAAAGCACACACATTTATTGTTGCGGGCACATTGAAAGAGAGAGTGAACTACAGCAGGGGGAAGTCTTTTTATGCTGTGAGAGTGCTAGTCTTGATTACTGGTCCAATGCTCTCTTTCGCCAGAGCAACTGGGTACCACCCGTGGTGAACTTCTTGGCAGTGCCAAGTACGACTTCTACGGAGAGCAGTACATACAGTAGTCCTTCTTCCACCTGTAACACTCCTCCACCCCCCCCCCCCCCCCCCTCTGCTCATACTCAGTTTTACCACATAGGCAGCAGGCATCATTGTGTGAGAGATTGTGGTGTTCAGCAGGCATGTATCGATTGTATCACCAAACCATGATTTCTTACCCTATGGGATTTGGGCTTTTAACTTTTTTGTGAGATACTAAGAAACCACTTATGAAATAATACAGAGCATACCATTATAAGAAGAATTAAAAGTTTATTAGATGAAAATCAGTTTTGGAATGGCTGAGACATCAAAACGAGAGTAAAACAAAGTGATCCTAATGCAAAAGGTGGTCCCACCTTTTATTACGATTGATCTGTTTTGGATTTCTCAGCCACTTCAAAAACAATTTTCATCAAATAAACTTTGAATCCCTCTTGGAATTTTAAGTTCTTTCATATCTCATAAGAGGTTTCTCATGATCTCATCAAAAAATGTTAGAAACTCACAGTTAAGTCTCAACCAAAACTATATGACCCCTTTGAATATACAGACAACATTGCTGTTCTCCCCGTACCTTTCCTTCCGCTGCAGTGCAATCTAAATCACCTTGCATACTGACTCTACGTGCACGGATGCATATATCTGTTAGTGAATGACTTGTGGATATGACAAGAGGAAAAAATGGCCTCCACAGAATGGTTCCTCAGCTGACAGTGCACTGTTTGCTTGTAAACACAAAGTGTATTTCACAATTATATCTTCCTGATGCAGGGCTCTACAGTAGCGGTGGCCTGATGGCCAAGTGGCCCAGGGCCACTAAAACTGATGTCGGGCCACCAAACTGCCAAAAAGGTTATCTTCTGGTGGCCCAATGAGGCCACTAAGACTTTTATTTGATTGTTATACTTCCCCATTTTAAGCTGCCACATTTCTTTTGGGGCCATCAAAATTTCAGATTTCAGTGGCCCATTCGTGCCCCCCCATCCCCCCCCCCCCCCGAAAAAAAAGTGGGCCAAACAAGAAAAAAGTTTGTTTCAAGCCTTGATGATTACATCCTAATGGCAGTAAAGCAATAGTATAATCAAATTTGAAGACACTGCCGATGTTTATTGATGTACCGGTATGTAGATACACAGTTTCAATTCTTATGTTGTTCTTTTCATGGAATTTGGAAATGACATCTAAGAGAGAGATTGCTTTTGGAAACATATGAAACAACTACTACTGTGATTGTTACTGTGAATTTTAGATAGCTCAAAAAATTGGAAACATAGATTGCCATTATTTCTGACAGCATATATAAACTCACAGCAAATTGCATGAACACTTGATGATTATGTGTGAAGTTATATTTATGATACCAATCATGTACTTATGAAGAAAAGGATATTAGAGGGAAAATGCTGTGAATGTGCGTACACACCAACACCTGCCACACTAGGCTCAGTCTCAACACCACATCTCTCCAAGAATTGCATTGCTTCTATTCTTAAAGGAGAAAGAAAAAAATGCTGCCACATGTTCAAGCACATTGTACACCTGTACGTAATAGCATGTCACACTATATGTACCACAGCTGTGTAAATGAATAATTTGGTTGGTATTTATAATGGACAAGAGAACTAGCAATGTGACAGTATACAATCCTTTTCTGCACGGTCTCAAAATGATGGAACATCAAACCTAGACCCCGTTTACAGTGCGAGGCTTGGCCGCCGGCCGAGCCGCGGCCGAGTCCACCTTCATTTCAGTGTAAACACGCAAAAGGCCAAATGCGAGGCCAAAATTGGCCTCGCATTTGGCCACGCTTTGGAGGTGGTCTCAGCCGGCTGAGCCGCGGCCGAGCCGCGGCCGAGCCTGGCCTTTTCTCAGTGTAAACGCAAACTGGGCCAAATGCGCGGCCAATTTTAGTCTGACTTCCAAACCCTCTGCCTGTACTATTTCGCTATTCAGCATTTTAACCCCCTAAACGTCGAAAACTAGTATAGTTTAAGGTGGTTTTGTCCTGCAAAGGATTTTTTCCTTCGGCAAAGGCCTCTGCCCGAATGGCGACTTCGTCGCCACGGAATTCAGTTGGCAAAGGGTCTGAAAACCAGGGGGGTGTTTCATCAACGTTTGTCAGCGCTGACAACTTGAATCACCATAGGAACAGTCAGTGACCAGAGCATCTCAGCCAATCAAAACCAAGGATTTTGCTGAAATTGGTCAGGTCAGCGCCGACAGTTGTCGGCGCTGACAAGCGTTGATGAAACACCCCCCTGACAATACCAAATTGTGTTTGTTTACAAGCAGAGCGCCACAACCACAAAATATTGAAAGGTTTGAATCAAAAGTGCGGCCGAGCCTGGCAGTGTAAAACGGACAAAATTGCGGGGCTCTGCCTCGCAATTGAGGTAGGGCTCGGCCACGGCTGGGCCCAGCCCCGCACTGTAAACGGGGTCCTATTCACTGGAAGGAGTAAAGAGTACTGGCTTACCAAATAATGAGTCTTCATTGAGCTCCCTCCCGTGCTTGAGGAACGTCTCGCCAAGGTTTCCCTCCGGCTGCGGGTAGCGGGAGTTCTTCGTCTGACCTCGCATCTTTGAAACCGTGTGTGCCGTGCTCAGCTTGGCTCGTGTGACTGCGTTGAAAATGACATCAACAGACCATTTTGGCTACTGCATCTTTCGGAGTTCAAGATATTCTTACCATAATGTCGACTACGTGTAATTAACGATTTAATATGATTAATACCTTAATACAAACTACCCATTCTCACACATATATGCACTTGTAACACAGTTTATAAAAGCAATGTTCATTCTTCTTATCAACCTCAAGAAAAATCTGACAAATATAAGCATAACACTCCTGATAACTAGTGATTGGTATAAAATAAAAAAGCATTTGTTAAATTTGAGGTCAAATCATTTCTGCTTGAGAAGTCCTTTATTGATCTGCAAAAGCAGATGAAAGTGTCCTGACCACAGTGATACACTAATATACAGGTGTACAATACTGACCCCTTTAGAAGAGGTGCCACAGGAGAATATGTGTTATCAAAATGTATGAAAGCAGAATATGAAGGCTTACGTGGATTTGGCTGGAGGAACTCTGTTGTCTTGGTGATGATTTCATCCACTGCCACCCCAGTGGCATCAACTTTCTGTGAAGGAATTAAGAGAAAATTATTCTTTTTACTTCGTAATTGGTTCTGTCACACGCATGTCCTCACAACACTAATGCTCATATGTTACTATGAAAAGAAAAGTTTGCGTCATATTTCTAATCACACATCAAAATTATTTACCGACATACAATGTAATTCTTGTAAAATGTTGTTACAATTATACTGTTTTATGACTTGCAGAGTCTACAAATGTATATATCACTACACTGTCCATATTCTTTATGTGTTAAAAAACAAACAAACACACACTCCGCAACAATACTAATACAGGGTATCTGTTTTCTGTCTTCCCAACTTTCTTTTGCAGCTAAAGTACATGTAACTTGACAAAGCCTGATGTGACCCTTTAAGTTACTGTCAAATTACTGGTAAGAGTTCAACAGTGTCTCTTGAGAGAGAGAGCTAGGTAGACTGGGGATGATTCTCTCAACTCCGATGACTGGTTCTGTGAAAGCAGTCAGTGACATGGAGGCAGAGAGAAGACCCCCCTAGTCTGAGGCGCCCTGCGCATAGTACGCCTCTATCCACTTGATTGAATTCAATCACCCACTTGGCGTGGTGCTGTGGAATATTGGGCAAGATGATCCACTTATGTTTCACCGAGGCTGATCGGGTACGTTCCCCAAGTGGGAAACATTGGCGTGTGACACACAGTCAAGGTGGAGGAGATACAAACAATATTGGCAGCGTGGATATGTATCATTTACGGGCCAAGTATATTCTCTGAAAATAGCCAAATACATGAATAAATTGCAAAGCCACATATCATAATCATAAACTGGAGTATCAAATAGCAGGTGTGGAATTTAAGATGAGAAAACCACACTTATGACATTTCTGTGAAATCTACATCAGGTACATTTTCTGTTGGTGCTTTGTGTTTCATTTTGCAACTGAGAAATGCTTGTATTTGTTAATACTATGAGTCTCATTATTCATAATATACTTGTACATTGTAAAACCACATTACATGTATCCACTTTAATACATTTCTGCAATTGGATGTGTCAATGATTGTACAATGTACCCCGAGAGGTCTTTTTTTCTCCATCTCCTTATTACCTGACTTAAGCATTTCATTTGTTTTCTTTTTCTTCCCTGTTTCCTTATTACCTTGGACTTGAGCATTTCAGTTGTTTTCTTAGTAGTGTTACGTGATGGACATAAATGTGATATTTTACGAGCCATTGTTGAAACATTCTGCTTGATACCTAATAAATCTTCTGAAAGTCTGGGGGTTATGATTTTCTTTCTCTCTAAAAGATAATGTCTCTACCACTGCCTTGTTTGATTTAACAGATGTGCTATTCATATCAGCAAGTATTGTCCAATGGAGAATTCTGTCCACATGGTTCCAATTGAGGTGTCCTGTACATGTGCAGTGTTGATATATTTAGCTAATAAGAGCCTGTTAGTAAAGTGTTTGGTTGATGGCACAATGTTAATCATTTACCTAAATTAATGGCATGCAAAATGTATGTACCTCCAGACTAGATATTATTCAGGAGAAATTGTAATTTACCAATGTGATGTTCAGGGGATGTACACAGTGTATACTGTACATGTAGTAGGATACGTATGACTGCTGACTACTACACAGTGGCCACTATGCAATCCATACCATGTGTGAAGGCACAGGGCTTTTGTTCATTCTTCACTCCAGTGGATAGGGACTGAATAATTAGATAGAAGCTAAACACACTTCAGGGCTGTGGGGCATTTAGTTTGAAGAAGTCTCACATACAAAAGACCCATAGATACAGCAGTGGCAGAATGACTATGCACAAATGCTCAACCCTATGGAGCTGTGTTTAACATTGTGAAATCTTGTTGACATTGGCTCTGGCCAAAATAGGTTCCCAGAGGCACAAGTGTTTAATATTGCTACTACAAAACTTACAAAAACTAAGGTCTTAGTGTAGGTGCCTAGCTCAGCCACTGACACACACGCATGCAATATTACACTTTTGTATGTAACCCCCAATATACTGCATTTTTATCAACTCTGACATTCACCCCATCTGTACAGTATGTGTAATATCTCCTTTGAACACAAAGTACTTTGGAAATACAATGTAATGCAACCTACATTTGTACACTCAATTTTGGCTGCATGGCCTCTTTTGAAATCACAGTATTTTGCTTGCTTTTCTTTAAACATGGGTCCATTGTACATTTGCCCCATTACATCTATCCTCATAAAACTGGAAAAAAAAAGAAAGAAGAAGATAGGCCTACCTGAAGCCTACGTGTACACTTGTAAAAAGGCATTGTGCCAGAGTAATGATACTTTGATGACTCAATAAAAGAGAGAACTACTTGTCTCACATTGACAACATAGTGAATAAAAAAATGATACGAAGAGTTTGTTAACAAAAACCGCTAAGTCCATTTTTGAAGATTTTGAAGTACGGTCTCTGTCATAAAGTACAAAATAATACCTTTTAAATGATATATTGGTCACTACATATAAAGGTACATTTTTGATGTTATGGTCAAAAGAAGCAATAATTTTCTTATTATTCTCTTTATTTTTCTTGACCTTTAATCATAAATATCTCCATTTGGCAAGTATGGACTTATCGGTTTTTGCGAACAAACTCTTCATATGTTACAGAATTTGTACCTGAGCACAAAACAGAGTTTGGTTGAATGTCCAAGCATTCACTGTTTCTTTCTTTGTCTACTAGTTATTGAAAGATGTGTGGTCACCAAGCTGCCCAGCAATCTTCAATATTTCAATTTATTCTTTTACATAGAGAGGGTAAGAGAGAGAAAAAAAGAACATGCCAGATCAAGATGGATGAACAATTAATGGAGGGCCAATCAGAGAACATACTGCCTGCAATACCCTGGGAGCAGGTGGAAAGAAAATTGTTAATTTGCTGGGATGCTCACTTATACACAGGTACAAACGTATGTTACTGTGAGTGTGTCTGGCACGCCTTTCAATTTTAATGCCACTGGCTTTTACCCCATGTGGCTACCACACACTAATTACCATCAATTATATCCTACAAGTTAAAACAATCACTGCAAGATGACATTTCCAGCCTCAGCACACAAGCTCTATAGGCAACCATTCCGTTCCCGAGGATGTACACCTAATTAGCCATAAAAAGACTACACGTTACAAGCAAGGGTACTGCTATAATTCTCTCCTCACACCATAAGATTATGCTCTATGGTTTTGATGTTTATGAGCAAAAGAAAAAATGACCATAGGATAATCAGCTCTAGAACAAACTTGTTTAATATTAGAAACATACAGATGGCACTTTCCTCCAATTAGCTCCTGTGGGGGAACTACATTTTTGTAAAACTTCACACTTCAAGGACTTCATTGGTACACATTATTAGAATGACTACCTGTCAGAAATAACATGCAGTTGTTATCTGTGCAATATACACGACATATATGTGCCTACTGTACAACAGACACAGTTCCCTTTATAGAGGTGCACATGCCACCTCAACATTTAGTTTCCTACTCAGGAAACTACAAATGCATCATGACAAATTACGAGACTCGAATCTCCAAAGTACAATTGTACACATTATACATGTACTGCATGCAAAAGCACATATCATGGGCAATGCACATTTGAAGACCATGCAATACCTCTGTGCATCAGATATAGACAATTCATATAAGATGTAGCAATTCTCATATTCTGAAAAAAAAAACACCTAACAAACAAAGGTAAGAAATTTGTACCAGGGAGGCTGTAACCCATGTTCCCTGGTACTGTAAAAGGGCAAATTTTTCCAGCAAATAACTTTTTGTTCTCGGAAGGGAACCAAGATGAATTTTGCATGTTTCTCATTTCACGCAGAATCAGAATAGTACTACATACACTTACACAAGACAGAAACGTCCGTGTTTCATTTTTGTGTCAGTGTCATGCTGCAAATGTAAATGCATAAAAATTTCCCTATCATGAAAATGTCCAATTCTACAGTGTATAGCTTGGTGGTACAATGCAAATTCTGCAATCTGCCTTTGGAATTTAAATTTCAACTAAGAACAGGATAAAGTGCAGTACAGTCATTTAGTGTCAAATCATCTTGTCTACACAAAAGGATTAAAGGGCTCATAGCTACATTGTACACTGTATAGTGCCCCTTCCATGTGACCCCCTCCCCCCTACCAAGCCTAGATTGGACACACTATGGATGTATGTCACCACTGATCATGTGAGAAGATTCTGTCCAGTTCATTACTACTGTCTACACAATGGACATGGGCTTATTCTAGCCATGCACCATGCATGGTACACGATGTACAACCAGGGAAGTGTTTACCTCCCTGGCCTATCCATGAACATGCACATCACTTTGAATACACTGGTAGGTTCTTCATCAGAATGCACAGTTTTGCAATATTGCTGTGAGAATGTCTGGTCTTTCACATCATGTGAAATCTTGTGCCATCGCACTAAATTGACCATTGCACTATTTGTATATTAGCCTCTTTCAATGTCACAAAGATTAGGGCGATAAACTGCATTTCTAAAATAGTGATATGGATCCCTATAATCAAATGATTAGCTGAGAGCTATCATGTGACCACACATTTTAATTTGCCATAAGGCTCACTTTACTTTTCATGGGGCATTACAAATAGAACATACTAATGACCAATACTAATGACCACTTGTCAGTATTGCAATTGTTTGTGCGTGCAGTTCAATTAACGTGGAGCCGGTGTTGGCCTGGAAATCTTTCAAAAATGGCTGCCATGGAATTCAAATCGTGTTACCAGTTTATATAACAAATGATGCACATGTATTACAAATGTATTCACACATTTTGTAGTAGGGTGCAAGGAAAAATATCCAACCTCCGTAATTTTGAATGGTATAAAACACACTATACTTTGCCTCCTGTGTTTCCAATTGTTCCAAAGAATGGATTTTCAAATGGGTAATTCTCACCAATGCCGTGTCGTGTGCAATATTTGTTATGTATGCTACGATGCTCTTACAATTTACTAACATGTCCAGCAGATGAAAGGAAGTATTCACAGGTCCCTTCATTTTAACTACAAATGCTATTCATCATAGGTACAGTGTACTCTTTTAGTTGGATCATGGCAAAATGGGCAACTCATTGAGTAACATTACACCACATCCATGAATGGAATGACACATGCTCAACTGCAAGGGTCTATTCCTAACACTGAATTGGACCCAGACATTGGATAGGCCCTATAGCATTTCATCTACAGTTCATAAAAATAGTACATACAAGTATGTACCCTATACTGTACAGGTCTGTCATGACCATGTTCTGTCGATGATACATGCTAGGTGTTTCCTTTCTAATATCAATAGACGATGAAACATATGACCCAGGGGCAGAAAGGGGGGGGGGGCATTTTGCTTTAATTATCATTCCAAGGCTCTTGTGATATATTCATAGTTCACATACAACACATGGTACAAATGTATACATGTACTACATTATGTTGTTTAAATAGTTTTGTTTTAGGCAACTTTCAGAGTCTTCTACAGTATCAAAACAAAAGTGCTTTGAAATTGTACTAGAATATCAACACAGAAGTTCATTGTACATGGAGACCTCAAAATGATTGTAACATCATAGAGAAAGCATACAAGTTTTTGTAGTCCCATACAGAATTTTCATGTATCATAGCATGGCATGACAAAATTTAGAATTTATCATTTAGGCCCCCCCCAAAAAAATCGTTGTATTGGCGTAACCCGCCCGACCCTAAAAAAAACCCCCAGACCCTGAACTTTTCAACAAAAAAAAAAAAAAGGAAATACATCGTTTTTACCGAGAGAGGGCGCGATACGGGTTTGTGAATTATCAAAAACAACAACAACAACAACAGCTGGTGTCGGAAAATGGCCACGCAGTACAGCGTGTCGGCGACCGGCAAGTCCGGTTCGAAGATTTTATTTAATATTATTCGGAGAATCGATTTGTCTGTGGCGCTGGGCGATTTTGCCCAGGAATTTGTTCGTTCGTATTCTGACCGGTATGTCGTGACGGCTGTTAAAGTGGGGAAAGCGGAAACGGGTCCGTTCAAAGATGTCCTGCTGTCCGACCAGAGTACCATTCTGTTGGATATGGGGTACCAGTATATGGTTTGCTACTACGAATACGATGGAGGCGAAGAAGTGCCGGTCGCGCCAGTACAAAACGCATATTTCAAAAGTGGTCCAATGAACCCATCTCAAATTTAAACCACCCCATAGCTTATACCAAAACCACCTTCGCGAATTTCACCCCCCTCCCCACCCCCCTATTTTGGGTGGACGCCTATACTTGTTCCCTATTTTAAAAAGACCCCCCCCCCCCCCATCTAGGGAAAACATTCAGAAAAGACCCCCCTTTCTACAGAAACTGACAAAATACCCCCCCCCCCCCCTTTTCATAAATTTCTAGGGAAAATCTTCTGGAGATCAGTCCAATTTTTTTTTTTTTTTTTTTTTTTTTTTTTGGGGGGGGGGGGGGGCTCTGACCCCCCCCCTATCTACAGAAGAGTTTTCAATGGACACCCCTATCTATGGAAAAGACTAAAAAACACCCCCCCCCCTTCATAAATTTCTAGGGACGAATCTTCCGTAGATAGACGTTGAAAACGGGAACACGCATGCGGTCTCCTATGGGTTCGAGTTGGGGGCCAGGGTGTTTTTCCATGTCCAAAATATGATTCTCTTTTGATATTTATTGCTTTTAAACCGGTGATATAACAAACTTCGGATGCAACAGACCCTCTCTATTGAATGGGGTTTTGTTAAATATGAGTTTTACACGTAAAATACAGGTAGGAAAAAAAAAAAAATCTGCTTGCCCGACCCTATTTGAAAATCTCATGTTACGCCAATACAACATTTTTTTTTTTTTTCGGCCTTATGACTCTTACAGCTCAAGGGATGATAAAGGGATGATACTTGTAGTATCAGCATCAAAATGTTTTGTGTAGAATAGGAATGAGAGGCAAAGTTTGCAATGGCACAGAGCGAGTATCTACCAATGATGAGCTTCCTTCCTATGGACTCGGAAGCCAGGCCTCGGAAAGCCAAGCCGCGGGGACCACAGGAAGGAAAGATGACAAATTCTGTGCACCAGGTCATCAATTGTACCCTTCAGCTTCATGATGATATATTATCTGCATGTAACTGTGGCTTACTTTAATGGCTTAGATTTGATAAATTAGGGTTGCAATGTCAAAACAAAGGCCAACAATCGTTTCACAAGTACAATGTACAAAACTATGAAAAAACAGAATACATGTCACAAAACTGCTACCTTTACTCTCACATAAAACATTACTGTGCATAATATTGCTCCAGTACGTGCAATAACATTAAAAAGACTGCTTACTAAAACATCACTGTCATTTTACTGGAGGCTCAGTATCATTTGATATTGAAGTGTCATGAGATTCTGCATTTAAACGAGTAGGCCTACATATAATTTGGTTGGTTTTTTTTTTCTTAGAATTGTTATCATTAGTTTTCGGTGTGACACACATGCACCTGTATTAACCATCAAAATATACAGTACCTCATCATTAATGTCCCGTAAGAATACATCCATGCCCTGATCTCATGTGCTAAAACTCACTGATGCTTTTTTTATTATGTACAGTAGACGACTGCTCCATACACTGCCAAACTTCGAACGAGAACTCCAACCCTTGCTCTTCATACAAGCCTTCAAACATCACAAAAGCCATTGCGCTAATTCTAACGCTAACACTGACTATGCTAGTTATACAATTTGTATGACTTTTTGCAGTACCTTTTTTTTTAAACTGAACAACTTCATTACATAAATCAGTTGAAGTATGTCCAAAAACAAATGGCTGACTTGTCTTGTCATGGATATGTCTGAATACACAAGGTTTGTCTCTAAAACACTGTCAAGTGAACTTTCCATACTGCTTGAACTGTTAATTATTAGCCTTTATCCCACATCATTGATCAGACCACAGACCACATGATGCCACACCATTTTATATCACTTCCATGCAGTCCTACTACCGCTCACACCACTGCCTCTGAATGACAAATTGTACAATTGTTGTGGTGACCCACTTTGAGAGACTTTAATGTACAGTTCAGAAATCCACTTCCTACAGGATTTACCACATCCAAATGGACATGCGATTGGATATCATCTCAGCTGGAGCAACCTGGTGCTAAAATGACTACAAGGAAGCTACTGTTGATTTGCTTCAAAGAGGTGTGAATCTCATCACATATGATTTATACATACAGTGTATGTAGCAGCCACTAGGCAAAGACTTTCGTTTTTACTCTAGATGATACACAGCTGTACACCACTTTACAAACATTATACAATGTACCACCACTACCTTGTACACGTACAATGTACCGGTATGTTCATCTAAAAAAATTCCTACCAACTCAAAAGGTCAACTTTTGTGGTATAGTTTGTCAGTTTGATGCTTAGTAACGATACATCACTCAATGCAATCAATCGAACGGAGCAATCTACTGCTGGTCCCTGCATCCACTCAGTAGCAACCATCCATGTGCCTGTGGCTGATGCTGTACTGTTATTGATATATTGAAATCAACAATTTAGAAGTAATAAACATTGAATATAAGGCTAGGCCCATCACTAAAATGCTAACAGATGTGAGTTCCACACAAAATTTAAAGACTCAATAAATTCTGTAAACGGCATCAGGCATTTCTTGGTTTTCTCTTTTATGAAGTCATAGTCATGCTACAGATATTTCATTGGCATGTGCTTTTAAAGCACAAACATATTAAATAAAAGTTAAAGTGGTCTCCTTTAAGATGAAGGCTGGCATACACACTCCTGTGTAGACTTTTTGAATCAGGAACAGCGAAGAAAATATTCCAAGGGTATGCTATGATGATAGTCATGGGCAAACAAACTACAATGACATGTATCCGTTCACTTTAATAATTTGTATTCATTCAAATGCCATACACAATGGAATAAACTTGCAGTGTGGAAACTCTTGCACATTTCACATGATGTGATTTACACTTGTATGTAAAAGTAAAAAACAAAACAACATAAAAACAACAGGAAAATTTATTTCAAACCACTCCTGGTATGATGTCAAGACTTAAATATGAAAAAGAAGTGAATTTATCTTCGACTTATCTTCAACCTAATAAAAACAAAAATACCCATGTAAAAATGTCAGTTTTCAGAGTAATAGGTCTGAGATTCCTTGTTTTTTTAAAAACAAATATGCTTTAATCTGAGTCATATAACAGTATTATTTTGCAAAATACACTGTACATGTATATTCAGTTGTCATTGTCTCCCCTACATATTGTTTAATACATGTATACAAATAGACATTGTGTGCATGGACAGGTATGATTCTTTTTTTCTTCTTTTTAAAACTTGTGTGGAATATTCTCTCAATCTTTCATGAGGCAAAAGGGATTCAAGCACATTCCTGAAGTGTGTTGCAAAGATCATGTTGTGGAGTGTTTTTCCCTGTGGCTGGGAGTAAAAGGTTTTCCTGGAACCGCACAAACAGCGGGGACAACATTTTGAGTACTGTAGCTCTGTCACCACCAAGATTTCCCACTTAATGCAGTCATCAGTGGTTGATACTTTGTAGGTTCTTTTTTTTTTTTTTTTTTTGGGTGCAGAGGTAGCCTAAATAGAGGAGCCATTTCCTCTTCGCAAAATACCAACATCCTCATCGGTTTCCTTCTCTTGAGAGTAGCATGTATTATACATGCCATCAACCACATCTACCAAAGTGTTTGCTGGCATGGTACTGCCAGTATGTGCTACAGGTTCAAATATACTCTGAGGCAATGATTGATCTTCCTATAAACAGCAAGAGACTGTACACCTGGTGTATTTCCTGGTGTTCGTGAGATGACTGATATAATTTGCAAAATCAAGATCTCACAAATACAATGCTTTCCGTACAATAATTGCACAGTAGGCCTACAGATGTATATTGTCTGAAGGGTTGGAAATCATTTTCACCTGAAAAGGGGAAAAATGCTTATTTTTCATTTCATCACAGTGGTTCTCGATAGAAAATTCAACTACCCGCAAAGTAGCGTTACATGTCCTACCTCTTAAAATACATGACGTACAGTTCTATAAGGTTCCCTTGATAATTCAGTCTGTATCATACATATCATACCTGCAGATGGAATGATTACCATTTATCTTCAAAGTAGTGGCTGCATTGCTTGATTCACATAACGTATGGTGCAAGATGCGACATATGATAAGCACTTGCCCGATTGCCCTGGCAAGTGAAAATCAAAGTCGGGCAAGTGTTTTCAGAACACTGAGAAAAAATGCTTGCCCAAATTGGGCAAGCAAAGAGTTTTGAAATCACCTTTCTTTCACATCCCTCTTCCTACGAACCCATGAAATCATCCATACAGAAGCCTTAGTGACGCAACACGCCTAACTTTCATTTCAGCAACTTTTCCAACATTTATGTAAAGAAACCCCAAAGGGAAGGCAATGCAATGCCAATACCTGATCAAACTTAGTCTGTTATTCTGATATATTTTATCCTGCAAATCAACATGTGCTGTTTATTCAGATGATTATATTTTATCAAGGCCTTGAATTATAAGTGATTTTCTTCCATATAATTTTCTATGAATTAAACTTCCTTTATGGGCAGGTAAAATTCATGTTCGGGCTAGTGTTTTGCAAGAAAATGAAAGTCTACTTGCTTGACTGGACAGACGGTTAAAAAAAAAGGTAATGTAGCACCTTGCGGTGGTAATCAATAAATATCAATTTCACCGTAGACAATTAAACCCCAATAAATATTCAATGTCTTCAGTTGATTATCTAACACTCATACTGACTTACCGAATCAACAGTCCCTGTCTCTCATGACACAATTACAGCAAAATCTTTAAGTGGAAAGTATTAGTGATAGGAAGCTGCCTACTTATGACTTGTTATTTCTGTCTGAGTGAAATGTACTCACCCTCTCCATTTCAACAAAGTCTGAGTCATATTGAGTCTTTTCAGCTCCTCCAATCTTCTCACTGACAAACTGTTGATATGAAAACAAAAGAGAACAACAGAAAATACTCATTATTTCATAAAATGCACTATTTCCTTACATAATGACATGGGAATATTGTGATTTTGACAATGATCGATGATAAACATTACATAACAACAAAATAATAAAAATATACTACTACTGCTACCTCTACTATCACTACTTCTACTTCTACGAATTTACTACAACTACTACTACAACTACTACTACTACTAATGATAATGATATTAACAATGACAATAATAGGCAACACTAATCATTACTATTGTTATTACCATCAACTGACACAATAATAAGCCAGTTCGCAGTTTCACTTTGCGCATGGTAACATTTCATAATGACGAAACGACCGATTCGTAACGAAATAGGCCATGCGACACTTGGCGCCCCATAAAAAACTAGTCTTTGTCCATGGTTTGATAAACCAAGGTTTCAATTGTACCACCTGTGTGAATTTGGGCCCTGATGAATTTTAAAGGAAGTTAATTACATCTGCCAAATGATCAATTGACATATGATTCTTGGAAATTGCTCTTATTTCAAACATCCAATGCAAAAGTTATAAGGCAATGACATTAGTGCCTCACCAAATGTGGAAATTTAGTTGCAACCAATAGATATTGCTGTTACACTATTAAACAAATACTTTTACACTTCCCTGACTTCTACACTGTACATGTATATCTTATGTCCCATTTCATTGGAATGTTTACCACTATTTGATTTTACTTTAACTAGGTCAGTCAACATGACCCTGGATGGGAACTTCACTTCAAGTGTGGGTACAAGGACTACTGCATACATACATATACAAATGTACATATGTTATCACGGTGGGTGTGAAAAGGTACCAAACTGTTTTTATTGCAACTTTTTTGTTGTAATGGTCCAAGGTAAATGACAGTCTTAATGTACGTGAGACAATGTGCCATGAAACACAAGTACAAGGAAGATATCCACTCTACACAGTATTTAAGCCAATGAAAACAAGAATTCTTTATTGCATGTTGATGTTCACAGGCAGTGTAACTCTGCTATGGATCATAAAATACATCATATAATATACTGATTGATTTGCTTATTTACAAGTTGAATATTGCAGGACAGTCCTACCATGTTTTTTCTTTGGCATCATCAAAATTTGCAATGACAAACTAAACTTTGAAATTTCTTTGTATCTTAAAAAAAACAACAACATCTGAGTGAGTGTGTGTGTGTTTTAATCAGTAAAGTTGTGACTTAGCTCATGTGTATATGGTACATGTATGCCTACTACAGAGCTCACTGAACATCAAATCTGTAATTTCTATATTTTTCTGGCATTGCAGTAGTTAAACAATATTAAATCCCAAGGGGGAAATGGTCTTTGATAATAATCCTCACTATGAGGAAATAGCTTACCAGCGTTCAAGGCTTACTTTATGAACAGAACACCACATGCACCTGGTTATGTGCCAGTGGGATCATAATTACGGCTGTACATAAACAGCATTGGATAGGCCCACTCGTGCACTGCACACATCTGCAGTGGTTTCAAACCCAAAATATGATGGATAGGATACAAGGTTATAGAATCAATGTTCTTTCCTGATTACATTGCACACACATGTGTGTTCACAAACAAACATCATTGCCTTTCTTAACAATGCTTGGTGCAACTCAGACTAATACCTCACTTGTAAATAAAAACAAAACTTTTACTTGTCTTGTTTGAAAATTGTCAATGCATCCTTCTGTGTCAATATTCAGTCTGTGCAAAGTATGCATATATTCATTGACATGAAAACTGAAACTGATTTTAATAGTAATCCCCAGGGCATACAACAGCTTCTTAACAGTTTATGATCCACAGATGTAAAAGGAAGGTAAAGATGCTATTCACAGAGCTCTTCATGCAAGATGACACACAGTGCATACTCTTGTATAAAAACACTGTAAACAATGTATTTGTAACTCAGACTGTAATGAGAGTTACATATTCCTCTGACTTTGCTCAGGACTGCACATCATTATGTATTATTGTACCTTATTCTCACATGTAGCATGATGACCTTGAATTTCGACTTCTTCCTTTCTGATTGCAAAATCTATAAGCATTACACACAAAAAAATCTTTTTCATTTTTCAAAAAATGATTACATAAGGACACCATAAAACTGCTGGTCAGTACACTTTTCTTGCAGAATCTTGATAAGCAACACACAAAATAATAGCTTTCTTCTGATCAAGCGCTAATCAAATTAGTACACACAGTACTTAATACCGCGAGGTGATCAATTTGGTATAATCACAAATGCAGTTCATGCTCTGTATACTTAAAGATAATATAAAGTTTTGGTACCTCAAAAGTTTCCCTGAATTTTTTTGTTTCAGGTTAAAGTACCTTTCATATAACTGACACTGTGAGACTTACTCGCCCCAAAGTGCTCTCATGTCTTAGTAATCATGAAATTAACTGCGACCAGCAGCCCCATACGCATAGCAACCAGCAGCCCCATACGCATAGCGACCAGCAGCCCGTTACCCATAGCATAATGGGGCTTCGCATTGTAGCATTCAGGATCATGACAGATTTAGTATCGTGGGTAAATATCAACTTAAAATCAAAAAATTTCTTCAATTTGAAGACTTACCAATTAAGTTGAAGCATTGAAAACAGGCTTCGGGCAACGTTTGGTTCTGCCAATAGTCCCTTTCTGCTCAAATTGATGACTGAATGTGACTAGGTCGAGAGGACCGTGGGAGAGCTACATACACTGAATACTACGGCCAGCACATGCGCACACAAACATCTTATCCATTCATGGATTTGAAATTTGTGCACATGTGATGTATGCGCATGCGCTGGCCGTAGTATTCAGTGTATGTAGCCCTCCAAAGGTCCTCTCGACCGAGTCACATTCAGTCAGATGGAATCAATTTGAACAGAAAGGGATTATTGGTAGAACCAAACGTTGCCCGAAGCCTGTTTTCAATACTTCAATTTAATTGGTAAGTCTTCAAATTGAAGAAATTTTTGGATTTTAAGTTGATTTTTACCCGCGATACTAAATCTGTCATGATCCTTTTTATCCCCATTACGCTATGCGTATGGGGCTGCTGGTCGCAGTTAGCTATGCGTACACATGTTTTGTATGGGGCTGCACGCTGCTGGTCGCAGTTATCATGCAATAATGGTTTCGTACAATACGTGTACTACCTCGCCGTCGAACGGCGGCTTTGGGGAGAGTAAGTCTCACAGTGTTAGTTATACACTACATATGAAAGGTACTTTAACCTGAAACACAAACTAAGACAAGGAAATTCAGGGAAACTTTTGAGGTACCAAAACTTTATATTATCTTTAATGCTGTTTTTTCATCAAGTCATGGGATAAAACTATTTTGAAAGTAATCAGAAAAAGATCTGAGCTGTGGTTCTACAAAATTGTATTTCCCTCGTACTACGCGCAAGATTACGCGCCAGCAGAAAGAAGAGGAGCAAATTATCCATATTCCCCGCTTTGGCAAATGCCTATGGGATTTGCGTATTAAAAATGAGGGGAATATAGCATCCGGGCACTTGAGCTCTCATTCAGTGAGGAAAATTTACTGTTGATGACGGTTTCTCGCGGAGAGGTTTCGTGACAAAGGGTAAATTCCCATAGGTTAACACGTAAAACTAAGTAAGGACGATCGCTGTTACTGTGTGAGCTGGCTGTTTCCACGCGCCGCATACCCGAGTTTCGCGACGGAGGGCAAATTCCCATAGGTTAAGACGTAAAAACAGAGGATGATCCCTGTGCCTGTGTAGGTTAGCTGTTATACGCGCGCCGCGTACCTGAGCTGTGTATAGGGATGCAGCGTGCAGTGTGGTGTAGAGCTTCAGCTAGCGCCGAGTGAAATACTAGTACAGTGAATTGGAAAGTTGTATAAAAGTTATATTGTAATGATTTATTTTACCGCTCGAGGTGCCTGAAATGGGTAATAATAATGATATGGACTGCCAACTTTCGGGGGATACGACATTAATAGCCCTCACTAGAATTGTATTGCCCTCGTCTTCGACTCAGGCAATACAGTTCTAGTTCAGGCAATAAATGTCATATCCCCCTCGAGGCCAGTCCATATCATATTAAAGTAAACTTGAGTTAAGCTTGAATGAATCACATCAAAGAATACTACACTGTACAGTATCGCAAGGATCAAAATTCAAGCAACTGCAGGGTTGACTTTATTTCATATACCGTAATGTGATATTTTAATCATGGACACTTCCTAGGATGCCCCATCTTTAGTGCACCATCAAATTTAGTAGTATCACAGGTATCACAAGTCACAGTAGAAAAAAAACCCTAGAATCTTACAAAATAATGGGAAAAATGATGTTGTAAATGAGAAGAATCTGAAATTTAGGGTATGAGGAGTGCCTTTGTCATCCCCCTTCCCCGCCCCTTGCTGGGTCTACCCCACAAACGTGATTCATTTTGGGAGGCAGAACTCTGCATAGTACAATGTTAATTGCCACAATAAAAAAATATTGAAAATGTGCAGGACTGAAGACTCAGAACAAAATTTATGTCATTCCCCATTCTGTTCCCCAATGATAATTGTTTACATTACCAAATCTTGTACTGCAAACCCATAACTTCATCAGTACTATCTAAAAGAGAAAAGGAAGAGCATTTCCTATAACATATTTGCTACACAGTGAGCATTAGTTCCTCCATGGACTCTTTTTAAAATCAAAGACCATGGATTAAGCCATTCACAGAGTTCACAGCCATAACATTGAAGTACAAACTCGTGTTCATGTAATTCTTTGCAGCCCCTCTGCATAGCATGAAAAGTGCATTTGTACAATGCTCGGTTTATAGACAATTCAATTCAGCTCCATATTGCGCATACCATGTTGCTACTTTAACTCATTTGTCACTGAAAGAGCATTCAAGTTGATCGTGATTAAGCCTGATGGCATGACGAAATGCAAGAAAAATATGTTGATGTTGGGTATTACTGCAGACCTGTTCATTACACAGTTGTCAGAATTTGCCCCACACTCACATGGTGTTTCAGGTATAGGGGATGCACATTACTTGCTTAGTGAGCTCTCTCCTCACTCTTGCAATATTGCATACACTGTGCAGTGTATGCACCAAAACTGTGCTTTTAAAACCAGGCACAGATTACACCTTACAATTGTAAATGTAACCACAAACTTTACAGCATCACAAACATTAAATGTAGCAAAATTGGAAGGGCCTTATCACTGCAATATCAGGTCCCTGATTACACAACGGCTTTATAAACAACTGCAGAGTGCAGATTCCCTGTTACAGGTTGCTCTATGTACAGCACTACAGTATACACAAGCACTACATGTACTCTTTCACAACTACATCACGAAATCAAAATTGACAAAGTATCAATACAATATATCTTCAAAATTTTGGTCAACATTGTGATTTGACTTTAGCACATGTACATGTACTGTACATGTTCATTCAAACTGGACAAGTCATCCCATGAATACCTTGCTAAATCTGAGATTGGGTTTGCAAGTGAACAAAAATCCCAACAAAATACATGTGTACAAAGTAGTCTAAAGAGAATTCTCTCTTTCAAGACACAGGTCCCGGGGGGGGGGGGGGGGGGGGGGGAATAAACCAACAAACAAACCATTACTCAAACAGTAGGTTATAACTGTTATCATAACAGAAACTTTAAACATTTGAATGTTTTCTTTCATGTCTATGAGGTATGCTGTGCTCTTTGAATTTTGTCCTAGTAGCAACCTCTCCATAATCAATCAAGCATCAGTAATTGATTCCATCAGATCAGGGCACCTCCCTGATTAGATAGATATGGTGTGCTATAATGTATCTACAAAATTGTACCTAGTGTTTTCTTCACTATACCACTTTGACGATTGTGGGTACATCAAACTTGGAGAGAAAAAAAAATCTTTACAACAACTTATTATACCCTATAAAGCACACTGAGATACAACGTCAGTTGTTCTTTCAAAGAATAATATTTGTGAAGTGTAAATACACCCTGTATCTCTCAAAATGGACACAATTTTATAAGAAAGCAAAAAAACACATGCAGCAATTACACTGTAATGCACTTTGCTTTCATCCTCTCAAATCAAATTTTGCCCTGCAAAAAATATTAAACACACGCTTGTAAACTATAACAGTATGATAAGCAAATGTTTTACCTACCTGGTTTGCCTTGCTGAATTGCTTTCTCATACTGTGTCTAGGTAAGTATCCCGTACAGAGACTATAGATGTAAAAAAATATCGTTTCGGGGGTTTGTTTCCACATTAACTTTCCTACGAAGCTGGTCTCTGCAAGATCCAAGAAATCTTGGTGCTACAAACTTGCACAGGTCCTAGTAGAGTCAATCAAACATGTCCATAATGCAGAGTGCATATCATATGCATGACCTTCATTTCTGTAATGGCTGTGGTTGTGTACAACATCAGCCATCCTGCAGCAGAGGGGGGAAAGACCAAATTAGAGGAAACCCCTTCTCTAAGCCGCTCCGCAGCAGCTGATTGGCTAGCCACACTTTCTTGGCTCCTTCTACAAACTGAATGACTCACAGGATGCAGCAGATATGTACTTCAAAATACTTTCAAATATAATGATTTGTGGAAAGTGTGGCTTGGAATTTTACGAGTAGATGTAAATTCTGTCACCTCATTACATGTACCGTACAATGTACTTCAAGGCAGCCATTCACATAGCTATTACACAGATACATGAAGACACTTTAATACCAGTGATGCTTTTTATAAACTAATGCTGTATGAAGATATCAAACGTAGACAAGCAAAAAAAAAAAAAAGATTAGGAAATTATGAACACGAAAATGCAGAGAAGAACAAGGAAATGGTTTGCTTCATATGCATCTAATTTCTTCTTATCACTTCAAGAATTTTTGTCTAGTT
Source organism: Diadema antillarum (assembly GCF_040938485.1). Classification (NCBI taxonomy): domain Eukaryota; kingdom Metazoa; phylum Echinodermata; class Echinoidea; order Diadematoida; family Diadematidae; genus Diadema; species Diadema antillarum. The sequence continues at coordinate 1,423,435 of NW_027271026.1, forward strand.
TTCATCTAGTTACTTCTTAACTTCCCATTATTAGTCCCACTATTCAAAAATCCTCTTTGAATGAACAGCCTGAAAGTGAAACCCCAGCAAACTACCAGTACACTGCTGTAGTGTTACCGTAACAACAAAATGCAGAGCTTGAGTGATAAAGAATAAACTTGTATGCAGTTCATTTCTCACTCTCTGTACATGGGTAGTAACAATTAATTCTGAACATGTCAGACAAATGAAAGAGACTGCTGAATCATCAATCTTTACTCTGTCTACAAAACACTTTATCATAATGTCAGTGAAAAATCTTTTATCTGCAATATTTACATAAGGGTGAATGATGACCACACATTTTGTAACTAGTACACCACTTTCTGGTGCTACAGAAGCTTGCATCATCTATAATCATTGCTGTTGTTCTTGTTGCATCCACCCATACAGGTACAACATAACTGCACTGGTATGACTTTGAAAACACTTGGTATGTTGATAATATTCTCTCGTTTGAGGTCTCTTCTTCTGCAGGAAAAATGTTTGAATGTTTTATGACCATATCAAGAGGTAACCACAGGTGAAAATGACTTGCTGTCAAGACAGTGTTACAGGCTTAAGGTCAGGGGTCAAGATTAAAGATTAGAAATCTACACTGTAAGGAATACTGCTAGACTTATTTAATACTGTATGCCAAATATTTTGGGAGGATTTTATTTTCACAAATTTCCTGAGTCGGGTGCTATTTGCGAATTTGAAAACATGTGAAAATATTAACTCTGATTCTGAAACGATGTGACAAGTACGCATACTTTTCTCAATTCAGTGCTGTAGTCCACAATCGCGAATCTAACCACGAGCAAAATTGTCGGGAGTCCTGATCCGCAAAAAGTAGACTCGCTAAATATGTGGCATCACACAGTAATGTATAATCTGCCTTATGGATATCAACATGAGAAAGTTCTTACATAATACAATGTACAATGTAATATGATTTAAGATTTTAATAGAATTGATGAAAATCCAAAGTCTACAGGTATCAAAATTTTCTACCTAAAATGTTTTTTGTGGGTTTTTTTTTTTCAGGGGGAAAAAAACAGATGTTGATCAAAATTCGGGAATTACAATGAATTTGGCTCTAGCAATTTATGGGTATGCTGTGGGCATGGATATATGCCCTGGAAACGCAGGCATGTACAGTACACGTAGCTCCTCTGGCAAAGGTCATCTTTTTGATAGACACAGGCCAGGTGGAGAATATGAAATGTGAACAGATAACAGGTCAAGATGGATGGGATGGAATGATGGAGGGACCAAGGAGAGGCATAGAAAATATTTACATCACCAGTAATGACTTTCAAACCTCTCTGAGTGTCACCTGTATTGTACTTTGTATCTCCAGTGAATGATGTTTTCAGCTGAAGAATCATGGAAGATATTTTGAAGGCCCTGAGTACTATAGGATGCCCCCTCAATAAAGAAAAAGAAAAAAAAAGTGTAGTTGTTATCTCTACATAACATAATACCTGTTTCAAGTACAGTACTGAGTAACAGAAAATCACAGCAATTTGTGCAATATTTATAAAACAAGCTGTGAGTAAAAATGAAAGTTCGAAAATATTCTGCAATGTACAATTTCAAATATGAAGGATCACATTTAAATTTCTTTTCATAGATCAAATTCAAGGAAAGTGCTGCGCCATTTTAAGCAGCATGTGTGGCTGTATGTGAAGTAATGGTTTAGGATCATAGAATGAACAATGGATATCACATGTACATTTGTACATTGTATGGTAGAAAAATTTAAAGACCTGTACCATGGTACCTATTTTGATATCCCTATAATACAAAATTGTATGCACTGGACTTGTACTGTCACTGCCTGGTAATTTGTATACCATACTATATTTTATCTCCTATGGCGACCAAGGATGACATCTACTAGCGCTTTGTATTCAGTGGAAAAGGTGCTCTTTATTATATTAAAGCTACTATATTGTATAACCTCTATGTTTACCACAAAGATGAGTCACAGAGTTGACATTACACAAGTTTGCAGGAATAATTTCATTATGTTAATCTCATCAAAATTTGGCTATAAAAAAAGACAAGATTTCAGCAAAAGTAATAAAGCCATTGTGTATATGGGGAATATCAAGAGTTAAAATCTACAACTACACATCTATGTGTGCATTGTACATCACATGACGTAAAGCATTAAAAACACAGCAAGGAGTTGGGAAAGTAATTTGGCCATTATCAAATGACTCTTGCATCACAGACATTATAATAATGCATAACACATGTAAACCTTCGTACTGGAAATCAAGATCAAGAATACAATGTATGCAAAGTATACTGTATGTACACGTTGTAACCCCATTTTCAGCTTCCATGAGAAACAAACCATGATCACAAATGAAATTTTAGGGAGAATCTATGGGTACATATACCCTGAGAGTGAATTGTAGCAAAACTCTGCATATATGTGTAAATAATGTTCAAAAAAAAAAAAAAGACCCCACAAAAATAACCCCCCCCCTCCCCCCCCCCCAAAAAAAAAACAACAAACAAACAATTGGTGCACAGAAAATTGACACTTTTTAACTCACATTTCAAGTATAGGCAACCACTGTAAAAGTATACACTTTTGTAGGATATCGAATTAGTTTGTTTCGCTGGGCTAATTTGAGAAAACTTCCTATGGGCTATACATTACCTCTGTGGACTTTTTTTGCAGGAAATATAGGAGGGTACATGTACAATTGTATCTCCCCAAACATTCTAGTAGAGATATTTCAGTTTTCAGTTTTTACTATGTCTATGATAAGATTTACTTTGACCAGTGGCATCACTGCTACCACGGTAACTTCAATACACATTTCGAATGAGTGAAGTTGCAATATTCAATGTACATGTAGGCTTACAAGTAGATCTATGTACAATGTACATTGTACAATAATAGGTCCTAAATTAAACGCAAGTAAATTTTGAAATAAGGTCTTACATTACAACAACACCGTTTTGCTAGTAGGCCTAAGACCATTTTTAGGTCTGACTACCAAGTTAATTAAAATCAAATTTGATTTAGATCCTAAATTCTAATTTCTAATTCAAAATCCATGCACAAAGTAGATCTAAATGTTGTACTGTAAGTTTATGGTCTAAATTTGAATTTTACTCACACCAAGTCAAATTTTTTTTAAAACTTGAGGGTTAACGGCCCTGTCTCTGAACAGTGTATTATAGATATAGATCTTGGGCCAAGGTACACTGTCTGTACCCTATAGACCAATTCGGGTTCGTTGAGGGCAGCAGACAATTTGTGGCACTGGGCGCAGCCATGAGCTCATTTTGAGGTGTCTTAGCTGACCCTCTCCCCCACCCCCGGGCAACATGTTTATCACACACTTGTAACAAAGGTTCGCGCACTAAGCAAGCGTTCGTGCACTCATTACGAGACGCCTATTGGCTAAAACAACCATGCATTAGTTTTTCATTCCGCGTGCGGAAGGGGGTGGAGGAGAAGGGAGGGGGGGTCGACTGAGACACCACGTAATGGCGCTGCCCATGCCAAAAATACACATAGCGCGTCACAGAATCGGTCTATAACATAAACATTTAGTTAGGAACAGTGCTGCGTAATTTACAGAGACTGTTCTACAACTTCTAGATCTATATCACATGGTGCTCACATTCAGCAGTAACGCAAACCCAAATATTGTACTGCCACTAGACTCTATAAGTTACAAATTTTTATAATAGAATCTACATTTTAACACCAATCTTCAAGAAAGAGGATAAAGCTGATCCATCTATTTACTGATCAGTCAGTCTTACTGCTTTTTGCAGCAAAATAATGGAACACATCATTGTTTCATAAACACTAACATAATGCATCATCTGGACACAAGCAAGATACTGAACAAACACCAACATGGATTCAGGAAAAGCATTCACATGAAATACAATTGATCTCTACTATAGAGTACAGGACCACAGCAGAGGAAGTAGACCACTGGAAGCAGGTCGACTTAGACTTCCAAAAGGCATTTGACAAGTTTCCCTATGAGAAGAGAGCACTATCACACATGCAAAATACAAACAAACAAAAACAACAACAACAAAAAAAATCAAATATCAGCATTCACTAAATGCCAACACACTGGCACAGACAAAAAGCACTTAGTAGAATCTATCACACATAATTAATATTTGGGTGTGTTTAGTCTGTGTGGACATATTATCACTGTCTAATCAGATTTGTCATGGAATAAGCATGTAGACAGAACTTATACACAAGCCAACAGGACCGTAGGATTCCTGAGGCAAAATTTACACGACTGCACCAAAAAACCAAGGACATGACCTACATTGTACGTAAAAGACTCTGGTATGAATTATCACTCAACTATGCACGCATGGCGTATGTACAGTTGTAGGTCCACTGCTCAACAGTTTGGGACCCCAACACTCACACTCAGATTTTGAGACAGACTGAGAGTCAGACTGGAACATGTCATAGTGGCTGTTCAAAAGTACAGAGCGGCGATTCTGCTACCCACAGTAGGCCCTACTGGTCACTAGGACCCCGTTTACAGTGCGGGGCTGGGCCGAGCCGCGGCCGAGCCCAGCCTCAATTGCGAGACCGGGCCCCGCAATTTTGCCCGTTTACACTGCCGGGCTCGGCCGCGCTTTTGATTCAAACCTTTCGATATTTTGTCGTAGTGGCGCTCTGCTTGTAAACAAATGCAATTTGGTATTGTCTGGTTTTCAGACCCTTTGTCAAATGAATTCCGTGGCGACGAAGTCGCCGTTCGGGCAAAGGCCTTTGCGGAAGGAAAGAATCCTTTGCAGGACAAAACCACCTTAAACTATACCAGTTTTCGACGTTGAGGGGGTTAATATCCTGAATAGCGAAGGATACAGGCAGAGGGTTCGGAAGCCAGACTAAAATTGGCCGCGCAATTGGCAGCGCATTTGGCCCAGTTTGCGTTTACACCAAGAAAAGGCCGGGCTCAGCCGAGACCACCTCCAGAGCGAGGCCAAATGCGAGGCCAATTTTGGCCTCGCATTTTGCAAAATATGCAAAATACAAACAAACGGCCGAGACCACCTCCAGAGCGAGGCCAAATGCGAGGCCAATTTTGGCCTCGCATTTGGCCTTTTGCGCGTTTACACTGAAGCGGGGCTGGGCACGGCCTGCTGAGCCGCGGCCGAGCCTTGCACTGTAAACGGGGTCTTAGTAGTAGCATAGCACTAGCATCACCAATATGAAACGTGAGCTGGGAAATACTGCAACACCCAAGCAGGGTAGGACTAAGAATGTACGTAGGATGCATCAGCTGCCACATTACGTGAGGCGCGTGGTTTGTGGGTCGCGGTCGCCTATATCCATTGTATTGTAATATCCAAGACAAGTACAAAAAGCCCTGCCTCTGGTCAGAAGGGTTCTCCGGAGGTCGCCTTCCACAAGTGTCATCCCAACAATCGCCACAAAGACAACAAAAACTGCTACAACTTCGTACAAGTAAATTGACTAATTCATACCATGGCAAGGGCTATCACACTAACGTTAGACTCCAGCAGAGTGGAAAACACTGCCATCACTGTCAGCAGTCACTTCTACACTACTCTGACACTAGTCTAGTCACCAACATTTCAAACAAGGATTCTTTCAAAACAGCAGCTGCAGCAAGCAAAGCAACTATTCTCACTTCTCTCTCCGCACTACCACCAACATCTTGGCCCCTGCCCTGGCCTGCATAGGGATGTCATCATCAGACAGTATCATCCTACAATTTAAGCTTAGTAAAAAGTCTAGATTATACAACACCTAAGAATGATGTCGAATTGTGATTGGCCAAGAACATGTCACATGACATTCAATAGAAAATACCTATCAAACTCATTGAGAGTGACAGCCATACAATAGGCCCTGGCATGGGCCTATTGCACGGCTCGAAGGTACTATAGCAAGGCTTCGCGGGGGGCTACTAATGCATGGCCGCTCACAGAGTTCTGTGGCTCACAAAAAAGCGCCAGCAAACTACATTGTACGTGCTGGCCGGCTGCGCTGCGCTGCCGGTAAGTCTCACAGGAACAGGCGCAGCGGAGTACTGCAACGTTAACGTGTACGCGCAGCTACTTTACCTAGCGAGTTGCATGTATTGCGGCCTTTAATACCTACTGCTGTGTTTTTACTTTTGACTCTGATCTGCTACGTGGACCACAGTGATCCCAAAATCAAGACCTCATTTCGAGTTGAGAAACCGTAATTTGATTATTTTTCTGTGTTTTTATACAAAATCATTTCGGAAATAGACAAAGTCTAGACCTACTACTAGATCTACCGACATCTCAGATCGGCCTATTAGTCAGGCCTAACTCGATCTAACGTTAGCGTAGAATGGGTATAGACCCTGCGGAGTTTGTGATTCCTGTGACTGTGTGGTCGAATCATGACGAGTGTTTGAAAGCAGAACACAGGGTGGTTTACAATTCTCTGCCTAATTGTAACATTTATTTTTGGGCCTTCCTGAGTTGGCGGTCACTAATTTAGTACTGTGATTGTGGACAAGGTGTTGTATAAAACGAATAATTTATGATTTTGTTCGTGCATTGCAGTCCGGGAAACCCGCTCATGAGGACCGCTCCCGCGTACGAGGACTGCCCCGCCTCGTGAGGACCGCCCCCACGCCTCATGAGGACCGCCCCCACGCCTCATGAGGCCCGGGGGGGAATGCCTCATGAGGCCCCCTATTCACTTCTTATTCATCTCACATCTGACGTATAAATTGTCGCAACTTTGCACGGTGATTTTTTGTTACACACACATGTCCACTATCCATGATGAAAAGAAGAAAAAATCCTTAGATCTGTTTTTTTTTTTCAAAAATCGAGTTTTAATCAACCGATACAGAGCGCCCATCAAAAAACAGCTGCAGCAGTTGAACCCAACCAAAGCTAGTGGTCCAGATGAATTACCACCCAAGCTCCTCAAACTGATAGCTAGTGAGATAGCTCCTGCACTCTCATTCCTGTTCCAACAAAGTTACAACACTGGACAGATGCCTTCACAATGGAAAACAGCACTTATCTCTCCAATACACAAGTCCGGGGACAAAAGTGAGCTGTCAAATTACCGGCCCATATCACTTACCTGCATCTCCTGCAAGGTTATGGAGCACATCATCCTTAGTCATGTCTCCAAACACCTGGCTTCAAACAGGATCCTCACTGATGCTCAACATGGCTTCAGACAGGGTCTCTCAACAACTACGCAACTGTCACTGGCAGTGGATGACTGGTCCTCAGCTCTCCAACATCGGAGCCAAGTTGATGCTGTATTCCTTGACTTCCAGAAGGCCTTTGACAGGGTGCCACATCAACGCCTTCAGATCAAGCTCCAGTTCTATGGTATCTCTGGAGATACGCTCAACTGGATCATGTCTTTTCTCGCAGACAGACAGCAGGCCGTGGTTGTCGATGGAACTCAGTCTTCCTGGAGGAATGTGTCATCTGGAGTGCCGCAAGGCTCTGTTATTGGTCCCACCCTCTTTCTCATCTTCATAAATGATATCACTGATCAAGTCCAGTCCAAAATCCGTCCATTTGCAGATGACTGTGTTGTATACAGAGACATTGCAACAGGGTTAGATCACCAAATCTTGCAGCATGATCTCACCCAGCTGTCTACCTGGTCATCTGTCTGGCAAATGAGCTTCAATGTAAAGAAATGCGGTGTTCTGTCGATCACTCGCAAACGTTCCCCAAGCATCTTTAACTACAGTCTACACAACGATGTAATACCAAGGCCCACTGAGTACAAATACCTAGGAGTTACGGTTACACCAGATCTGAGATGGAATACGCACTGTCAGAATACCAGACACAAAGCAAGCCGTACTCTCGGTCTTATCCGGCGAACACTGTCACCTTGTTCTATGGAGGTCAAGACCAGAGCTTATGCTGCGTTAATCCGCCCACAACTGGAATACGCAGCTGAAGCATGGAATCCACACACTGTTACAGCCATAAATGCACTTGAACTAGTCCAGAAAGCAGCGGCCCGTTTCGTGCATGGGGACTATAGAAGAACAACATCTTCCTCAGCCCTAGTTTCTGCCCTAGGCTGGCACACCCTTAGGTACATAACCGTCGACTTCTAGCACAGTGTGTCCTATTCCATAAAATTCATTATCAACTGGTTTGCATCCCACACCCACAAGTCATCACACCTGCAACTTTATATTGGAAGACATGACCACCAACTCAAGTACACAGTACCCACAGCAACCATCGACCCCTACAAGTTTTCACTATTTCCAAGAGCAACAAGACTGTGGAACAGTTTGCCAGGCGCAGCTGTTCAACTCACCAACCCAACAGAATTCAGAGAGGCTGCACTCCAACATATCATCATAATGCAGCCTTCTTCTGGTTCCAGTGTCCTGTAAGGAGCCAACCTTATTTTTACTTGCACGGGTTCAACCACTTTTATTGTAAATATGTGGGTTATGATTGTGGCACCTCTGCACCCTTGTTGACACACGGCAGGGATTGTTCATCCCGGTATAGCTTCAACGGAGCTGCAGTTTTGGGATTATTTCAACAAGTAACAAGTAACAAGCGTGTTCGCACAATGCAAGACTGCCACACCTAGCGGCCTGATCCGACTAGTCGGATCAGGCCGCTAGGCCGCTAGGATTTTTTCTTCTTTTCATCATGGATAGTGGACATGTGTGTGTAACAAAAAATCACCGTGCAAAGTTGCGACAATTTATACGTCAGATGTGAGATGAATAGAAGTGAAAGGGGGCCTCATCAGGCGTTCCCCCCCCCCCCCCCCCGGGCCTCATGAGGCGTGGGGGCGGTCCTCATGAGGCATGGGGGCGGTCCTCATGAGGCGGGGCAGTCCTCGTACGCGGGAGCGGTCCTCATGAGCGGGTTTCCTGGACTGATTGGGGCACGTAATACCGCACTCGGCGCGAGATTCGCCACTGGTCTATTCAACACGGCGCTACGTGCCTTGTTGAATAGACCAGTGGCTTATCTCACGCCTCGTGCGATATTCGTGCCCTATATGCACTCACAACTCATAAATTATTCGTATACTATAAGACTCTACAGCAGAGAGCCCTTCCCACGCACAGGAATAGAGCCAGCACCGCAGCAGAGGGCTATCAACCTTTGAGAACCAAGGATCCAGGTAATCATCCCTGGTACCTGGTATTAAAGGTGCATGGTCCCCGTGTTTTAGTCAAATGCGTACGCGGGTGCACGGCGCAAGTTTCCTATAGAGACCTACGCTATCGACTTCTTTTGGCGCTTACGCTTTGGCCCACTTTCCCGAGTCCGAAGAAGTCCGATTCACTGTAGTCAGTGGTCCGATCACAGTTCGGCTCATGATTCGGCTGAGAGGGATGACAGATTTAGCAAACTTCTTTTGTGATGTCATAATAACAAGCACATATGCACGCACCCTTGCATTACAACAGACTGCGCGATGCGCAGAGAAGACAACAAAGGCAACGTTACTTAGCAACACCTACGCACTTTACTCTTGATGACAGCTCTACTTCGGTAATCTTCGGCAGTATCATCAACAGCGCCATCTACACTACCGGGACTATGCCCCTTTCGAAGTGGTAATGAATGTGTATCTACTATCCTACTCCAAGTAAGATTAATAATAATAATAATAATAATAATAATAATAATAATAATAAGAAGAAGAAGAAGAAGAAGAAGAAGAAGAAGAAGAAGAAGAAGAAGAAGAAGAAGAAGAAGAAAAAGAAGAAGAAGAAGAAGAAACCTAGTGTAGATCTAGCAGTAGTAAACTTAGTAGTAATCTAGTGAGTAGTGTTCTACTCCATCATGTCCATTCTAATTTAGATATTATAAGCTAGATCTCTAACGTTAGACTATGTCGTGTACGTCATGGAAACTGACAATCACACAATGTCAATGACATGGAGAGTAAACTGACGACATGCGACACTAAATTTACCTGTTAATTCCATGATTCAGGATCTAGGAATTTAAAATGTTCAATCTAAATACTTACCTGATTTGCTTTGTTAAGCTGTTTTTTAAATCCGGCAAACGACATACTGGCAGCTCTCTATGGAAACAGAAAAATGACGTAGTACAGTCCAAAGAATCGGGCGTAGACCTCGTTACCAATGTTTACTAATTCACTTCAGCATAGGTGGGACTACATACAAAGAGTTCATACGATCCAACACCGGCGATATTGCTATGGCATAGGGGTACCGGGTAGTGACTGCACTTCGCACTGTGCATTCATGCACTGCTGTTTCTAGTTCCGTGTGGCTGCACTGCACTGCCTGTGTGATGCTGGCGCTCTATGTACGTGTACGTGTGTATGCTGTGTGTGTAATGTGATGAGCGAGCTGTAGCTGTGTCGACAAAATTTCTCCTCGATAGAAGACGATAGTCCGTGATTATCGATAGATGTATAGTGTGTTATCGGAAATCTTATATTCCATAAAACCCTTTTCAATTGGTCAAAAAGAAATGACCATTCTTCATTTGTCCAATCGTAATTGCTTTGGTATATTTCGTTAGATTCTATTTTACGCAATAGCTGATTAGCTAAACACAGAAAAATAGTCCACTCTTGTCCAATCAGAAGCTGCAGTAAATGTTGATCATACTGTCACCATTCGCGCCAACTTCAAGCTGCTGCTGGCCGCCCTGCCGCGGGATCTTCGCGCAGGACGAGGGAAAACATAAGGATTTCCTCTGTCCGCGAAGCTCCGGCCGGGGACGTGCTGCTGTGTTGTGTATGCTGTATCTGTACCTGTATCCCTATGCATCGCATTGTGCATGCACAGGATCATATGGTTATACGGATTTTTTAAACCAGCGCTTCGTTGCATATGATCCGACTTCTGTGTTAGCGCTGCTAAAAGGTGCCGTTAATCACTTGTGAAGAATTAAGGGATTCGTCATGATGATAGGTGAATGTGCAATTGAAGAAATCATGGATACGAAGAAGAGGTCTCTAAAATCTGGTGAGTAGCAACATTTTGTTACCATGCGTCACCTCCCATAATACCGTGTTACTGTATAGATCTAAGGTGTCTAAGACTTTAGAACACTGTCACTAGATAACGTCACACAACAGAGCACTATTTCTCATTGATATTATATGCTTGGCTCGGGCTTTGTTTAGCTGCATGGAATTAGTGCCCTAGCTGGTCGATGACCATATTGTAGGTGCTGGAATTTAGTGCTGTCGTTTTGACATTAAATTAAGTAATCACACAGCATCTGTGAGGGAGTTGAGACCATGTAATATGTGTCATGTGTGTGAGGCAGGTGTGAGGGACAATGTGGGGCCAACTGGGGGCAGTGGGGCCAGACTTGTTCACAAACCACACTGTCCACAGTTCATGCAAGATGAAGAGTTCACACAGGTGGGGTAGCTAGTGTAAGTTTATAGTACGGTACATTGCCTGCGGTAAGACAAGTTTTTGTCTCCAGATGAGGTTGGCAGTTCCGGAATACCTTGTATTCTGTTTTTGTTCTGTTTTGTTTCATCACGACCAAATGAGCAAAGCATGTCCCATGATCTTTCTAATCGTGCTAAATAGTAATACAATAGATTTCTTAATCGTATGTGTGACCAACCATTTGTTTTTCCCTCTCACTAAATTTACTTAACACAGGTGCATGCACAATGGAACCTGCAAAGGAGAATGATATTGTCAGTCCTCCAGCCAAAAGACTGAAGCAAGGTATGTTCTTTTCTAGACAGAAAGATCCGTCTGTCCGGAGGACTCTTTTTATATTTTGCCATTAACGCTGTCCTCCGTAGACAGACGGAAGGTTGCAGTACCCATTGCTGTGTGGATGTTTTTAACCACTGTCTCTATGGAAAATTGGGTGAGGTACCTCACCCTTCTCGATTGCGTCTAATTCACGGCCCTAGGTCGGCAAATTTAAGCTTGTATCGTGAAATTAGCTTTTTAAGAATACATTAAACTCACCAGATTAATGAATAATCCAAAATTTTAGTAGAATTTTCAACGTAAAACACAGCCTGTCGCGTCGTCACGTTCAAACTGCAGAAACATACACTATGAATCTATTAGCCAATCACATGCGAGGTAGTTTCTATGTGTTTGTTCTAATAAAACACGTACCTCGCATGTGATTGGCTTACAGATTCAAAATGGCGACTTACAGCTTGCGAACGGCGATGTTGCGATATCGATAAAATGTCTGCGTTATAAAAAACCGAGTTTATGTGAGTATTTCGATTGCACAATTGAGAAATTTATCCCAAATATTGCTGCATAATGTGTCATGTCATGTCAAACTTGTTTGAATGTAAAAAAGCTGTCTGAAATTTGGTTTGTCGTAACGTTTGATCTGTGCGCGACTGCTCCACACAGGAGCCGCAATCATTGACTTCGGTCTGTATACGGAGGGGATCCGCAGAACAGTCCCCGACGGACAGATACAGACCGATCTTTCGGTCAAGTTCTTTTCATGCTTGGTCAACATGTTTTTGTGGTTTGTTTTCTTACTTTTATCTTTTCCATTTTTTTTTTTTTTGGCAAGCTATACGCAAGATTTGTGGTACTTCACAGACTTGGTCCATTGCTAAAAATGTGATCAATGAGAAACAAGTAAATGATTTCTTAATGTGAGTATTATGCTTGGCAATTTGCATGGTCAGTTTTTAATAGTAGAGGCTTTCACGCTTTTCCTCAGATGAACTCTATTTGTATAGAAGTTGGAGGAACATACCTTAGAGATCCATACACATACTGTAAAAGTGGTTTCTTTCGCGTACAGAAACTTTCGCGGTTTCCATCGGTGCCGACTTTTTCGCGTGTGTTTAAATTCGTGGTCGGTAATAATAACGTTGTAACAAGCGACGAGGTCAAAACATTTTCGCGTGATGTTAAATTCGCGGTTCAACCTCAAAGCGCAAAAAGCGCGAAAATAAAACCACCGCGAAAGAAACCACTTTTACAGTAGTCTGATTAACGTTAGACATTCTAGGCATTCTATGCCACTTGCCGCATAACCATGTGGTAAAGATGAAAGACGATCCCCGTACATTGGAAATTAAGCAATTTTTTTTTTCCTAACTAAATTAATGTTTGGCTCGTAAGATTATTCAGTTTGATAATATCTGTTTGATGTGTAATTAAAGCATTTTCTTTTGTTTGTTTTACTGTTTCCCATTATAGGTAGACTCCCATTCAAGCCATTAACATCTCCCAAACAAGTCACCCTGCCTTCAAGTCCATCCCATCAACTCGTGAAGAAGGGTAAGAATTCTGTTACCCCAAGTCGCAGCGTCAGCAAGCCCAAACAGTTAGAAAAGAAAACAACTCCGCTCAAGAAAGGTGACACGCCGCATTCCAAGAAGCAGGCTCCCGGCAAAGGGAAACGTATCAGTTTTTCTGCAGAGAATGCCCCCAAAACCTCCAAGCAATATGAAGCTGTTGCAGCCAACCTGGAGACGGCTGTTAGCTCCAGCTCTGAGGATATGAAAGTATCGGAGAAGGTGTGTGATTCAACCGTGGCATGCAAGCAAGACTGCGACTCTTCCGCGTCTGCCAAGAAGACCCCCAAGACGGCGTCACTGGATGGATTCCTGCAAACCACGCAGCAGCCGCAGGTGTCCACCTCCGACATCGTCGATCTCACGTGCGACGCTGATGATGAGATGGAGGAGGTTGGTGAAGAGCCTGTCGTTTCCGCATCCTCAGGTTCCGTAGACAGAGATGATGCCCAGCCAATTTCTCTGGAAGGGGAGACGAGGGAGGAAACGGCCTCTGCTGAAGAGAAGGGTGATGTTTCCATCAACACCAGCATGTCTTCTGCCATCTCTCTGGGACAGATTTCTTCTTCCGAAGATGAGGAGAGCTCTGATGAGGATGACGAGGAGGAGGAGGAAGATGATGATGACAGCAATACAGGTGATGGTGAAAAGCCCACTGCTGAGAAGCAAACTCTCAGCCCAACAAAGCAGTCAGCAGATGACAAAGTACAAGTAAAGGAGGCCAAGACCACTTCAACTGTTGATACTCAGGGTACACAGAATAGCAGCAGTCTTTTGAAGCCAGGCAAGAAGGTTGGTATATACATTTTTATCTCTTTTAAACGGAAAGCCATCATATTGTATTTACTCCTTTACGTACTTGTGATAGATAATTTCATCCCTCCAAAAACCTACAAATTACCTTTCATTATTTTAGAATCATATACAAATTTTGTTATGCTTTCTATTGTAAATGTCATCGTGTCACTTGGCCCATTTCCAGATTTGTTGTGGCTTTGTTTAGGAGTACAAAGTTGTTAAACTGAATCTGAATCTTGAAGAGAAGGTTCTATGTAATTGTAAAGTAAAAAAAAAAAGATTGGAATGATTTAAACATTGTGGTAGATATCCTTACCCAAACTCTGTTTATAGGTATACATACAGTCAACTTCGCATAAGTTAATGGTGCATACATCAAATAAATCAGAGTCTAAGCTGGTAAAATAAAAAGTCCCAATCTACATTCATTGCCTAATGTGTGTCATTCTTCTGTATACGCAGAAGTTGAATATTGCCTAAAGTCAATGCTTTCCTTAGTCCTGTCAAGATCAATTTACGCATAGTTGACTGTTCCCTTTACTGACACAGAATTAATCGTTTCTAAGTTACATTATTTATGTGTTCTGTATTACAGTCTATGTGCTTCATTGTCGGTTGTCATAGAAGCATGAGTCAACATATCTCTTGTTTTCTTTTATTTTCCTTGAATCAGAAGACAACCAAGGCACTTGACCGGGAGAGAGAGGCTCAGAGGAAAAGAGAAGAAAAGGTATTTGAAAGATGAAAAATTATATTTTAGCAGTTACAACTGTTACTATGTATTATATTTTCACTTAGCACTGGCAGGATACCAAGAGGTAGATCGCAATTTTGCAGTTTGCAGAGAAATATTTTATCAACATTGAAAGATGTTCTGAAGCCCCTTTTCCATCAGAGGTGCTAGAAGGGGATGTTTTTCTAAAATTCCCACAATTTCCTGAATGAATAAAATCATTTTTTTATTAGCAGCTGCTCATTGTTTTTAGGCAGTCATTTCAGTGCCAGTTCATGTCAGCTGCTCCATTTATCATGAATAAAGCTGGCAAATATTCTCTTGCATTGTGTGCGACTGCAGAAGGGAGTAGATTTTCTTGAAACTTAGTCTAAGAATTCTGAAATGGAAAAAAAAAATGCTTACACAGATGCGAATATTGTCAGTGTGATGCACATGCAATTTTGTTCTTTGCAGCTGATTGACAAATTGCCCTACATCGATGTAAATGGACAGTAATTTGTAGGGCAATTTGTCAATCAGTTGCAATGAAAATATCTCGACGGAGGAATTTCATGAATTTGAATAATTACGCAGTACTCGCTGCATGCTATAAGGATTAGAACCAACACTTGCTGTAAGGCGAAAGCTCGGTGGTCTAGTGGAGATAACGCCTGTCCGGTGATCAGGAGGTTGTAGGTTCGAATCCTGCTCGAGTATGTACGCCCATGATTTTTTATCAGGGCTACTACTAAAACACTGATCAATTCAGTGCTTATTTATGTCGATGTAGGGCAATTTGTCAATCAGTTGCAATGAAAACATCTCGACGGAAGAATTTCATGAATTTGAATTTTGTTCTTGTTTGCCTCCACGAAGGCACGGCAGAGGGAGGAGAAGAAGCGCAAGCTGGAGGAGGAGCGCGAGACGAAGAAGAGGCAGCGGCTGGAGCAGCGGAGCCACAAGGAGCTGGAGAGGGAGGCGCTGCGGCAGCAGAAGGCGGATGAGAAGCGGAAGAAGATGGAGGAGAAGGAACGCAAGAAGGAGCTGGAAGAGCAGGAGCGGCTGGAGAAGAAGAAGGCCAAGGAGGCGGAGAGGTTGAAGAGGGAGCAGGAAGTGGAGTAAGTCTTGGCCAGTGATTTCGGTCAAACTGAATTGAAGCAGGCCACATTTGCACTGACCCACACCGCACACAAACTGACCTTTTGCCATTCTAATCTGCATAACATGATGTGGACTATTCTGAATGGATACATTGTGTGGATTATGTGTCGTAATGGAATCCCATGTAGACAAAAGCCATTCCTTTGGGGCAAACGACTTTGATGGTGATAGATAATGATGACCATTTGCAAGATATGACGAATCCAGCTGAAACAAGACAAGGTCTTCTGATTGTGTGGCAATTGTAATATTACAAAGGATATGATAGTGCATTCAGAGAGTTTTCAAGGTGTAGTATGTGATTTGTTTAGCTTTGAAGTCTGTGGAATATATGATGAATATGAGATTGCTTACAAACTTGTAAGCCTCATTGGGGCAGGAGCTAAACACAGACACAGACACACAAAAACAATTGTTCCAGGGAGAATATAGTAAATGAAAGACGAAGTGAACCTAGAATGACTAAACTTAATGCTCACACATATTTAAATTGTTTTCCAGAGCAAAGCAGGAAGAGAAGAGGAAGAAACAGGAAGAAAAGCTGAAGATTGAAGAGGAGAAAAAACAGAAAGAAGCAGCCGTGGTAAGATGTCAAGAACAGTCTTCTTGTTTAACCCTATCTCTGTCACGGGCCGATTAAATCGGCCCAAAAACTGCAATAGAAATGCTTCGGCCGATATTATCGGCCCTATTTTGATTGACAGATTACTTCAAAGGCTATGACACTACCATTCTATAAACTCATTTGTGATTGGCTGACAGTGTAAGGAAACGATTTCCAGCGTGAAAAAAGCTTCCCCACCTTTAACCAATCAGGAAAGCCTTCTCAAAGTCCAAGAAATTGTGGTGGCCCCGCCCATGTTCATTTGCATTCAGACTGCAATGTATTGTGTACATTTTGCCATGTGTGGAGAACTTACACGAATCTGTATATGTGGGACTGTAATAGAGATCGCCGCGAGCGATGAAAAGATCGTACACTCGGGTCAATTTTCATCTATTTTATCTAAGTCAAAATAGTAAAACATGAAGTGAAAACATTCAGATTAGGGATTTCAACATCTCTGACTTCTGTGAAGGGGTATAGTTTCAGTAATATCGGCCTCATAAATGATCTGAAGAATAGATGAACACTGCACATTCGGTGCAGCAGTTGCAACTGTTTACTCAGCACTACCAGCAGTGCAATGGGTCTCTAGTTAGCCGGGGCCAGCGGGGCGCGTTTTTTTTTAAGACGGCACAGATTGGGGCATGGCGCGTGTTAAACCTATGGGAAAAACGTTGGGTTAGGGTTTTTGGTTATAGTTATGGTTAGGGTTAGGGTTAGGGTTGGGGTTAGGATTAGGGTTAGGGTTAGGGTTAGGGTTAGGGTTTGATGGTTAGGGTTAGGATTAGGATTAGGATTAGGGTTAGGTTTAGGGATAGGGTCGCCGATAGATTTTTAGTTTCCCCAATCTGTGCCGTCTAAAAAAAACACGCCAGCGGGGCAGGTGTAAGGAGCAATAGGGTTACAGTAGCTTCCTGCTGGCGGCCTGAAGCTGTGCAGTCTTGATGTTGGGGTATGTTTGACTGTTTATTATTATTACATGATGAAACCGTCACTATGCGAAACTTCAGTTCAATGCAGGTTTATCATAAAGAAAATGACTGCTGTGATAGTTAATTCTGTTTCAATAAGGAAAGTGCAGAAAGTCGTAGACTAGCATATGATGATCAACTGGAATGCATAAACACTCCAACGTCTGAATATTTTCAATAACATTTTTTATCCTTAGATTATCTTATCATTATGGCATTATCATAGGACAAGATTGATACAAATTTGAAAGAAACAAGCACAATTCAATTCATATTTTCAGCTTGACAAGATACAAACACGCTTTGTCTACTTTCAGGCCAACATCACTCACAAAATCAGAAATTACACAAAATGTGCGAAATCTAGGTTGTAATTGCCACAGACTTTTGTTCATAAAATGAAAAGTACTGATGCTATTGATGAAAAAATCATACCATCTGAAAGCTGAATAAATTCTCTACAACATCTATCAGACCTTTTTGTGATGCAAGCTCATGTTGCGTGGAAAAATGAGGTGGTAACATGTAGAAATAAGTCTGCATTGATAATTATGTGACATAAGAGGGCGTCCTACTTAAAATTGGAGTGCGCCCTCACTCAAATTATTATGGAAAATGAAAGTTTAGACCATAAGCTTTCAAATGATGTATAACATGACACATTAATGTCAATAATAATAATCAGAAATGGCCATCAACAATCTTGTGTCTGTGCACTGCAAAATGTCTGAGCAGTCTGGCTACGGCGTATGTGACAGATATAGGGTTAATGTCTTATGACCATTTTAGACCGGGCAAAATGAAGTTAAATATAGAGATCTTTCAAATACAACACTGTGGCATGAACGCAATATAGTGAAATGTTTTGTTGCAAGTGGAATTGTAATTGACTTATGAAATCTGTAGCTACCTCAGAAGGTGTTTGTAAAGGGAATGCTAGGCTAAGGAGGACTTTTTTTTCATTCATCTGTTTTTGCTGTAAAAGCACATGCCACATGACTGTTTTCTGTGAAGAGAAAACCAAGAAATAATGAATGGCATATTCAGAATTTATTAAGTACTGTATAAATTTTGTGTGTGACTTACATCTGTTTGTGCATTTATATGATAGGCTTACACTCATGCTTATTGCCCCTGAATTATCGGACCCAGTGTATCAATAATAAGAGTAAAACATCAGCCCCCATGCCACTCACATACATGAGGTATAGGCTAGCAATGTTATCACTGATGTATTGGCAGTGGCTGTGACTGGGTGCATGCAGGAGCCATCTTTCTATGTTACATTGATTGCATCCAGCGATGTATCATTGTAAACATGCTGCCAAAAGATTGCCCAAATGTTGTCCTTCCTTGGAGTCAGTAGGATTGTTTACATGGCATTATTTGTGATATATAATTATGCATTGTGGTATCTCTCATGAAAAAAATGTCGCAAAAAATATCGAGGGGGGGTTGATTCAAACCCCCCCCCCCCCCAGCCTTTTTAGGGTTAAAGACTGCTTAGACATTAATTCGCTTTGGTGTGAAAATGCAAAAACAGAATGACGGTAAAAAAAGAATCTTTTCTTCCCCTTCTTGTTTGTTTGTCTTGTTTTGTTTTGCCCCATTATTATGACAATATAGCATTGCTAAGGCTCATGTCTTTATGTTTTAGTTCTACTGCTTTCATTCCAAAGAGTGCAGGAGCTATCACTGGTATTATATTCTTTGCATTCATTTGACATGTCAGCCTCATCTCTAAAACACAGATCTGCCTTGATTCTGCTTTTCCCATTGGGTTTTCCAATGACTACTCTCATATCTCTCCAGCTGCTGAAGAAAGAGAAACAGTCGCTGATGTTCAAGAGCTTCTTCAAGGTCCAGGCCCCGGCTCCGGTCAAGAAAACCGAGGTCACTGGCCGCTTTGCTCCATTCGAGGTCAAGGAGGACATGGTACTGGCACCATGCCTACGGGTGGACAGTAAACAGATAGACTTTACACCACTGGAGGACGCTTTGACCTCACAGGTAGTGGACTTTGCATTTCATGAAGAAAAAAAAAAGGACTTTGAATGTTAGAATGGGATATTTTCTCCTATTATAGATAATTACAATTATGCATCATTCAAAATGTTCTGGGAGTCATTCTCATAAATATAATTATAGTATTGCATCATTCAAATGAGTAAACAATCAGCAAAAACATTGGAAGTTTGCAATCCATGTGAAATATTATCATGTGCAGTTCACAGTGTCTGCATGAATTTCTTGTCAGAGCATTTGAAGTACATAATGCCATTCGTATCTCACTTTACAAATCTCAACAACTTCTACAGTGTTTATTTCATGACTTAGTATACCATCCTACAAAAGTGTATGTCAAACGGAAAGAGTTTATGCCTTCAATGAGTACAAGAGAAGGAAGACTTGAATTATCCCCTAGTTCCGTTTTCATCCTCTCTGTACGTTAAGCTGACTTGTGACACATGATACTGAAATACATTGTATAGATGCATAATGGAAAGTGAAACATATTCCTAATTTAAAACGTGGGTCAAACTACTTTTCCATCTTTCTGTGAAATCGAGGGAGAAAATTTTAGCCATGTATGAAAAAGCAAGACCTGTTATACTAGCCTATTGTATGTTTTTGTTACTTTTCATTTGTTTTGTTTTTTTGTGTGTCGTGTTAGAGCACTGGGCATATTTTTGTCACTTTTTTTTTGTTTTTTGTTTTACTACAGGCTGACAGTCCTCTCTATCTGGAGCAACTGAAGTCTAAAGACTACAAGCGTGGCAAAGCTCAACGCACACCCTGGCCACAGCAGCTCACAGAAGAAACGTTAGGAAACTTCCTTGTTTAAATGGCAGTTCCACACCATGTCCAAGTTGACCATAACAAGAGACCTAAATCATCTGAACAAATATTTAAAAAAGGTTTTTATAAGGAGATATATGCAAATCATATGAGCAAAATGAAAGACATATTAGTAAGTAGACTAATGTTAATCATGTGAACAAAACGATAGAAGTTTTGCATAATATGGCCATAGAATAAGAAAAAGATATTTACTGTTGACATGTTTTCAACAAATATATACAAACTGGAAGAGGCAATGATGTCATCAGCTTGCAACTCTCCCATTGGCTTGCATAATAAAATATCAATAAAATCATGTATTTGGTCAGAATTTTGGCAACTGTAGTAACTTTGTCAAAAGTTGTTATTGCTTCCTGAAACTTCTGCTCTTCATTTCTTCTGCTTACAATGTTAATCAATAAATGACCGTGCTGTTTACAATTATTTTAACCCTAAAAGGGCCACGCTTTTTTGGCTATTCTAAGACCAAGGCCCCCTCTCTCCCCCCCCCCCCCCCCCCCCCCCCCCCCCGGCTCTTTTAGGGTTAAATGTTTTAGACTTTTGAAATTATGGTCTTTCACTTTGAGAATGAGCTGAGATACTTCAGTAAATATCTCAAATTGCAGCTCAAAACCAACATTGCAGTGTTTCAACAGCTTCAGTAGCTTCAGTTTGACATGGTAAGATGTGTAATGCCACGATTGCTGAATGATTGTTGTTATTATTATTATTTTTTTTTTTTTTACAGCATGGAGGTTGATGTCCAACCATCAGAAGAGCCATCCAAGAAGAAGCCCAAGATAAAGAAGCCTGATCACCTCAAGATGAAACTTCTGAAGTTCCATGAGAATTATCGCCCAGCTTACTACGGCACCTGGCAGAAAGAGACCTCGGCTATTACAGGACGCAACCCATTCAAGAAAGATGAGGTAGCAGTCAATTCTTTATTTCAGGAAACAAACCTGGTTTTAAAGTACATTTTACATCTTCTACATTGTGAATAAAAAAATACATATTAGTAGAAGCAAAAGCTTTTCCAATCCCTAGAATATCAATGTTTCATTAAACATTTTCTGTATACTGAGACTTGTCTGGCTGACACAATTTGCCAAGGTAATGAGTTTTGGAATATTTTGAGATCAAAAGTATAACATTTTTTTGGTTGCAGTAGACAACTTTTATTCCCGAAGCACCCTTCCCAATCAAAGGTGAGTCGGTAGAACACTGTGTCATGATCCAATGTGCCCTAGCAGTACTATTTTTCAACAAGCTGCATGCTACTCACTCTTGCTTGAAATTTTGGATACTGATATGGCCCGAGTTGTAGTCAATTATAAAACAGTGCATAGCAACCACTATCAGGTATTCTCTGAAATTACATATTTCTCATTTTCATCAAATAGCTACCAAACTGAAATTGTATTATCACAGCCTTACTAGTATTTTACTCATTTCTCATGCATACTTGTCAATTTTAGAACAAAAATTGACAGTTTCCCTAGGCATATGGATACTAAATCTATGTTTACTTTTAAGCACTACCAAAAGTTTCTCAATTCTCATTACTCAGACTCTTGTGAAAGTAGCAGACGGGTCCTGAAGATAGTTGGCTTGAAAACATTAGCAAGCTTTGTTTCGAAACACAAAGCTTCCTTTGTTTTTTTTTTCCTTT
Organism: Diadema antillarum; assembly: GCF_040938485.1. NCBI lineage: Eukaryota > Metazoa > Echinodermata > Echinoidea > Diadematoida > Diadematidae > Diadema > Diadema antillarum. Next base: position 1,445,515 of record NW_027271026.1, read on the forward strand.
GCCTTTTCACTTGTAAAAAGCAACTATCATCGTCGGCTGTTTCATCCTGCCAAGGATCCGTTCTAGACTCTGCTAAAGCTCTTGAAGATATTGAAATGAAGACTGTGATTGGTTTGTTGGGTCTTTTATTCAGAAACTGGTCTATTGACCGATTCTGTGACGCGCTTTGTGTATTATCGGCATGGGCAGCGCCATTACTGCGGTGTCTCCGCCGACCCCCACTCCCCACTCCCCCACCCCCTCCCTACATTAGCACACGCACGGAATGAAAAACTGATGCATGGTTGCTTTAGCCAATAGGCGTCTCGTACTGAGTGCACGAACGCTTGCTTAATGCGCGAACCTTTGTAACAAGTGTGCATACTCCTGCTACAAGTGCGTGATAAACATGTTGCCCGGGGTGTGGGGGAGAGGAGGGGGGGGGGGGGGTAGGCTGGGACACCGCAATTTGAGCTAATGGCTGCGCCCAGTGCCACAAATTGTCTGCTGCCCTCAATGAACCCGAATCGGTCTATAGCAGCTTTTGTTGTTTGCTGACTCTTTGTACCTAGGACGTGTTTGACTATGAGTTCGACAGCGATGACGAATGGGAGGAGCCAGGAGAGAGTTTGTCGCACTCTGAGGTAAGTTAAGTCTTCAGGGGAAGACCCACAATTTTTTTTTTATTTATTCTTAAAATTTGGGTAGCTCTTCAAGACACAAGGTTTTTAGTTTTGTGGACTGTCATCTCTCATAAGCATATTCTTTGCATCGCTGCACATTCTCATTCAACAAAAGCCTTCTACTGCTATATTGGTACTTGTGATGTGTTACATGACTAATTGCAAATGGAATAGATTAAAATATGCATTCACTTCTAATAGAGTTTATTTTCATCACGCAAAATGTCACACTGAGGGTTAGCTATATAGGCCAGCAACAAAAATGGGTGCAGATCAAATTGATACATGTAACATATTTCAAACCTGAAATATTATCAAGAGAGTTTAGCATCAGAATCAAGGTCATTTCTGTCCATATTTCCATACTTTTCTAGGTCAAGGTGCATGAAAAAGGCATATACATAGAAGTCTGTAGGGACTGATAAGATCTTAGATGATTAAACAATTAAAATACTGAAAATTCTGGTTACAACAAAGTAAACATCATCTATTCTATGTATCTTTTTTATTTTTGTTTGGCTTTAATGAAATTTCAGTATAACGAAAGAAAACTGCCGGTTCCAAGGACTTCGTTATAACGGGAGTTGACCGTACCTTGCACATGACAACAGATGATTCAAGTATCAAAATATAACACATATACTTCCAACTTTGTATGTATTACTGGATGATAAAAGAATAAGATACACAATATGTATATATTCTGTTGTAAATGTTCTATTTGTGTGTAGGGCGAAGATGATGATGGAGAAGGAAGCGGAGATGATGATGAGGATGAAGATGGCTTCTTTGTTCCCCATGGTTACCTGTCTGCTGGAGAGGGAGGAGACGATGAGGTACGTTTTCAGTAACGGTACTGATGAATACAAATATTAGGAGATGTTAGCACATTGAGATTACTGTATACGCCGAATATTTCGCAAGGTTTTTATTTTCGCGAATTTCGCAAGTCCGGTGCTATCTGCGAAATTAAAGACACGGGAAAATATTGACTGTGATCCCGATGTGAATGTGACGGTACGCGTGTACACTTCACCGTTCAGTGCGGGACTCCACGATGGCGAATTTAACCACTCGCGAAATCGTCAGGAATTCCTGATTCGCGAAAATTAAGACTCGCGAAATATAAGGCGTATACATTACTACAGTGCACTCACATTATAACAAACGCAGCTATATCAACATTTCAATTGCAACAAAGTAAGAATTCAGTTCCCAAAATTTATCATCTATATCTCTGCATATTTTATTGTTTGGTTAAAATGAAGTTTTGATATTTTGAAAGAAAACTGCCGGTCTCTGGGACTTTGTTATAACAGGAATCCCCTGTGTTTGGAACTTTTAATCAATAAAAATTATTTCATTTCTGGTGCAAATTCTTTTCATTTCAGTCATTCTCTTGTTAATCAAGAAATGCTTTGTGGAAAATACTAAGATTCATCTCATGTCCAATATTCCCTCAAAAAAATGGAAACTATTGATTTAACAAAAATAACAATGACGGAAATTTCTTTTCTGAAAATGTATTGAACCGACCACATCTTGTTGATTGAGTGTTTCTTACACTCTGCATTCATTTTTTTTTTTTAAATGGGAATAAGAAATACTTATTCTGTCACTGTGAGATGTACCACCATGAATGGTTCGGCGGGTGATATTGTACAAACCTTGAGAATACTTTCACTCTTTTCTCCCCTGCACCAAAAGTGCCAGAAGAATTGTAATTTATAATCTGTTATTCATTGTAATTGCTATGATGTTTTTTTGCAGGAGGACAGCGACAAGTTGAAGGCGAGGCAAGCTGCCAAGGCCAGGGCATGGGACAACGAGCTGAAGCGACGCTGCGAGGCCCTCAAACCGATCATCATCACCCTCCTCGACGTTGCTGCCACCAGCAAGGCCCGCGAGGCCGAGCGCAAGAAGCTGGAGGCGTACCGGGCGGTGCCCCTCGGCGATGCGGTTCCCATACCAACCAGCTTCTCCATCAAACGAGACAAGGCGTGCGAGGAAAACTCGCAGCTTGGCATTGGGAAAGTCTGCGGCTCGTCCAACTACCAGAGAATAGTGGGAGGGGTCAGAAACAAGCTCAAACCTGTCCCAGACGAAGGTACATTTTTGTCTGCAGTATTTATTCTATCAATGTATGTCTACTCTATTATCTCTTTCTCTGTGTTTATCCATCCATTCATACTCTTTCTGATCTTGGCCATTTTTGGAACTCTAAAGCAGAGCGAATCATACCATACCATACCTGTGGAGGTAGCATGCCTTATGAGTTATTTTCAGACTCAAGTCAGAGAGGTCAAATGATATGTAACAATGGGGTCATACACATGGTGCACTTAAGACTTTGTCCGTGACAAAGAGAATCAACTCTTTGTATTATGATGTAGTGCGCGTTACGTGCATTCCCCTCAAATCAACTTGTAATGCGTTACGCTTCTGGACAAATTTGAACGCTCCGTGGCATGGTACGGTACTGAGCACTTATGGAGCAAGTCGTGAAGAGCAAAGACTCCAACCTTCTTATCTGGACATTCTCCCGCCTGAAACCTCTAGCAAACGGGAGACTCCAACTTGATGTGCGCATCACGAGCGCAAATTCCCTTGCGGTCTAGGGTTCTAGATGCTCTTTTGCGCTATTTAAGGCTTATTATTGTTGGCCGGAGGCATTATGTTTTCGGGTCGTCCGTACGTACGTACGTACGTCCGTCCCGTTTTGTTTTTGTTGATATCTCAAGAACCGTGTGGTGGTTTTACATCAAACTTGGTATGAGGGTATATCCTGGGGAGATAATACTTTGTTTGGATTTTAGGGTCACGGGGTCAAAGGTCAAAGGTCACAGGTTATTTTGTGAAAAAAAAGGTTGAAAATTCATGTTTTTCTCCATATCTCGCAAATGGTTCAAGGTATCTTCATGGAACTTAGTATATATGCTTGTTCCAATGGGCAGTGATTATCTAGGGAAGTTGGGGGTCATGGTTCAAAGGTCAGGGAGTCAAAGGTCAAGGTCAACTCCTCAAAATATCACTACTTTCCTTATATTTATGCAATGCCTGAAGGTTGTTTTTTTTTTTTTACTTGATGTATGCATGTATTACCCGATATATATTCTGTGGGAAGTTTCTTGCCAAAAGGTCAAAGGTCAAAAGGTCAAGTGAAAGTGTTGAATTGCACTTTTTCCTCCATATCTCAAAGTAACTCAAGGTATCATCATGAAACTTACATATTTATGCATGTTCAGCCTAACAGTGATTCTCTTTGGAACTGTGAGGTCAAAGGTCAAAGGCCAGGTTTAGATAATGCTATTTTCCCATTTGATACTGAAATTAGACTTTTTCTCAATACCTTGAAAATTACTCAATGCATAAACTTATAAAAGAGTCAAAAGTCAGGTAAAAATCATCAGTTCCCCAAATACCTGCCCTCTGACATTTTAATCATTCATCCAATTGAACCTAGTTCTAGGAAAGTGAACATTCAGCACATTTGTGGCAAACCTGTCATTTTAATATTTTGCCAATTGTGTGAAACTGTCATCACACATTGTCAAGACATTGTACTATCGACCTATTAGGAGAACCATGCATTATGGCGGAGGCATGTCAGTCGCCGTAGCGATATATCTAGTTTTTCAACATACAATGAAATTAAGTAAGAAATCACTTCAAGCGGGAGAATGGGAGATTCTGCAAAAATGGGCTTTCGGCGGGAGATCTCCCATTGAAAGCGGGAGAGTTGGAGTCTCTGGAAGAGGTCCACTTTTGGCAGGGCACAGTACAGTACAGTACACTTGAGGAGCATTCCTCTTGCATGGGTATGATAATGTGCAGTATGCTTTGGGAGAGCACTCAATCGCACCCTTTGGCCCAAATTCACAAACGTGGTACAATCTTTTCCATGGTTTAAATCATGGACAAAGATTGTAGTTTTGTATGGGGTGCCAAGTGTTGCATGGTCTATTTCATTATGAAATCAGTCATTACATCAACGAAATGACCCATGAAATTACTGATTTGGTAGCAAAATAGGCCCTGCGACACTTGGCACCCCATACAAAACTAGGGTCTTTGTCCATGGTTTGAACCTTGGACAAAGATAGTACCACCTTCATGGATTTGAGCCTATGGCCCGAATTCACGAAGGTGGTACAAATGAAATCATGGTTTAAACCATGGACAAAAACTATGGAGCGCAAAGTGTCGCATGGAATATTTCGTTACGTAATCAGTCATTTCGTCGATGAAATGATTATTTTGTAACAAAATGAAAACATTTTGTCACTAAAGGAACATTTCGTCCACGAAATGATAATCTCGTTAAAGAAACGATCATTTTGTCGACGAAATGACCAAGTTCGTAAAGAAATATTCCGTACGACACTTGGCGCACCATGGTTTTTGTCCATGGTTTAAACCATGGTTTCATTTGTACCACCTTCGTGAATTCGGGCCTTTGATTTCAAGTGTAGCAGTCAATATCTCCTCTGAGCAGTGTATTATCTCTTCCAAGCTCTTTCATTTTTTATCACAGATGAAAGAATTAATGCAGCATTTCAAACTAGTATGCTATGTATTTGCTGTTTTCCTTTATCAAAATTAATAAAATGTTTCTCAAATGACAGATAAGTTTTCCTGAAATTTTATTCTAGCATGTACATATGTACAGTTTTACCATTTTTCAACAAAACAGAAAATTAGAAATGGCTTTTGAAAAGTGTTTCTGCTGTGCATCAGTGTGACTTTTATTTTGCAAATCGAGATTGGCAGTTTTCCGAATCACTATCCTCTTTGCAGAATGGCTTGCCTTGAAAGGTAAGAGCAGACTGTAAAATTCTGATGGGATCTATCCATATTATTTCTTAATAGCAATGCCTGACCTGTTGCGCATGGTACATGGAAACATGGCAGGAATCAAGTCCCTGATCCGGGAATTCAGAGACCACTGGCGCAGGGAGCAGCACCATGCCAACCGACCCGGATCAGCCACACCCACTCCGGCACCAGAGTCCACGTCTCCAACAGTGAGTGGTCAGACTTCCTCACCAGCGGCAGGGAGTCCTGTTGGTACCACGTCTCCCAGTGTAGGCCAGTCCCCAAGTCCAGACCCCAGCTCTGTTGGTCCAGCATCGCCCCAAAACCTGGAGCATGTGGCTCACCTGATCTCCAAGAGGCAGCTGGATTTGAAGATCAATTCCATCGCCAAGCGAGAGAAGCGACCTGAATTCAATAGGATCTGCTGGTACGTGCACCAGCATGTTCTGGAGGAGTACAAGCTCATGGACTTGCCAGTGCCAACGCAGTGGGTGAATGGTGTGGGAGTGAGGGATGGTACTGCATCCCCTCTGCCACCAAGGAGCATCACAGTGACCCCTGTTGCAGCCACAAGCAAGCCCACTGTCAACAAACCCACTGTTGCGATGAAGCAACCCAACCCCAATACAGTCAGCAGCTTGTTGACTGCATCCAGGCAGTCCAACCCTGCAGCTGCAGGGAATCCACACATCGCCATCCCATCAAGCAGTTTGCACTCTGCCTTCAACAAGGTAGGTGCCTTTCCCAGTGCCTCCAGTGCTGTGCACCTGCACCCCAATCCTAACAGCCTCCCAGGGGCACCATTCATCCAGCCCATCAGCTACCTCTCACCGGGAGGTACCATCCTGCAGGCAGGACTCACCCCTCTCCAGGTAGTGCCGATCCAGATGCAGCAGACCCTGGCACAGGGTCCTTTCCACATGAGCAGTCTCCTTCAGCAGGCCGCTGCCTCCAGCATCATGGCCAACATCAACGCGCGCAGCATGAACAATCCCGCAACCACCAAGGCTACCAGTAAGACCTCCCCGGTGGTTGCCACGCCCCGCAACATGCAGGTAATGGAATGCGCCCCGTCCTCCAAAGCGGCTGAAGTCAAGCTTGCAGACAATCTCCCAACCAAACCAAAGGTGTCTCCAAAGCGACTCGATGCTAGCATCGCCAAGCTTTATGAGAGTGGCAAACTCTTGTCACCGGTGTCCCAAGAGAAGAGTAAACCGGTCAAGAAGACGGCCACACTCACCAGTTTCTTCAGTGTCAAGACTACCAAGCAGTCCTCCTCAGAGGTTCCTGGACAAGAACCGGATCCCACTACATCTAAAGAATGAGGCCGTGTCACTCTACCTGTTCTTACATACTACAAAATATGTTTATTGTTCCTCACCCTCATGTGTCTGCTATTCTTGTGTGGAAACAACCAGTGTCTACAAATTGATAGTATATGAAATACTACTCGATCAAACTAAAAATGAATTAACAATCAATCGATCTGAAAGGAAGAATGGATTTGATGTATTGGTTCTGTGCAAATATATCATCTACATTTCATGTGCTGCTTACTTAAGTTAAAGTAATGCTAATTTAACTTGTTTAGGATGATGTCATGTGCATATTGCATATGCCTGATATTTCCTGAGCTTTTTATTTTTTCAGCTTTTGCAAGTCAGGTGCTATTTGAGAATTTAAGAACAATCAAAAACCGTAACTCTGATCGCGACATAAATATGACGTGCATGGATACGCTAAGGAGATGTATTATAATAATGTACTCCACGATCGCAAATTTAACCACTCGCAAAATTGTCGGAATGTTCTGTTTTGCCATGTACAATGTACTCCCTCGGTTTCCTTTGGAGCAATTCTGTTTTGTTTTAGGTTTTTTTTCTGATTTTTTAAAGGGAATTATATGTATTTTCAACAGTGCTTTGACCTTGCTGATGAACTCTCCTCCCCCCCCCCCAAAAAAAAAGAAGACTACTGTATTTCCTTTGATGACTGTTCTCTAGTTATTAAGACAACAATGTATAACAGTCCTTGCATAATTAGAAGGCAGCTTACTGCCTACTCCTTTTGCTTGCATAGGGTTTGAATTAACACACCCTATGAATGGAATGTATTTTTTCAACTCGTACATGTATTGGGTACGCTGATTAGCTGGTTGAAATCTACTCTCACCAAGCCTATGTAATAAAGTGAAGAGAGGAAATGCATTCCATTTTGACAATAACTGCACACACTTTAATGAAGGTCCTAAGAACATGCTATGTGAAATTGCTTTTTGGGCCTTAATATTTCTTAGTACATGCTAAATGGGAATAAATACACACACCCACAATTATAGGAAAATATCACAAGCTCAAGTTATTGTTCATTTTGATGTTTTTTTCTTAATTATCCACGTCGCAAATCTAAATCTCCCTCTTTAAATAACAGTAAGACTTAAATCCATCGTGAAAAAGTAAGGCAAGTTTATTTTAGCTTTGAATAGGTTAGGTTTTAGTTTGAGAAATTGTTGTGTGGTCACAGTTATTGTATTGTTTGTTATATAGATGTCACCTCTCACACTAGCAGATGTTGTAGATATGTCATTGCATTTGTAGATTTAACAAACCTGTTATTTGTTTACACCTGTGTACACATGCTTATTATTCTTAGGTTTAAAGTTTACTCATGTTTTTGTGTTGACACTGTCATTATCATCCAAAATCTCTAAAATACCTTCTTAAAGGTGGTGACCCTGAGCGGGGTACAGAACCTCCTCCCCCCCCCCCCCCCCCACAAATCCTATTTTTACCCCCTTACCTATCCCCTTCCCTATCCCCCTCCCTCTGACCCCCGCTCTTTTAACCCCACCCAACCTGCAGCAGGTCATTCAAGGATCACCCCATCTCAGGTCATATGCACATCTTGTACGTATTTTACTACCCTGTATCTTTCTGCAACTTTCTTTCATAGATATCTATCACAAACCTGTTCTCCACTCTGCATCTTGCGAGAAATAAAACAATTGGAGGCGATGCATTTCTCATTAACATAGATTTTCAGAGCATGTATTTCCTACATGAGAACTGAACATTGTTTATTGCCAACATTACTCATGATAAACATGTCTATAAAACAACACATCAGTTGTGAACCATTCAGAATAATAAAAGTACAATGAAATATACATGTATCTCTGATCAAGGCGTCATGTCTTTTACTGACTGTCATTGGTCATGATTTTCATGAAGAATCCGGTACTTTCCAAGACTTAAAAATGGATATGTAGTCAAGGAAATACAATGAGCTACCTAACACAAAACTCTAATGTCTCATACCACAGTTTTGCTGCTCAAATTACAACTTGAATACCGTTTGAATCGATGCTTTATCGATGGTATACAGATTCATTTTTGTAAATCCGACCATGTCATATGCGTGTCTGTCATGATTTTTTTTTTCTTGTGCTTTGATGGGAAAAATGCACCTTTTTGCCCTTAAAATTGTATGTGTATGGACATTAAAGTACATGTATAATGCCATAGCACTATACAGTAGTAGATTTGATGACTCTGACAAGAAAATACAGTAATGGAGCTGGGTTATCCACATAACATGGTGTATTCCAAGAAGATGGTGTGCAGCTGGAACACCATTAAAAACAATTTGTTGACATGAAATAACTGCATTTTGCGCTGTCTTTATTTATAAACGAGTGTCATTTGTTTTTTGTTTACTTTTTAAATTCATACCCTTCTACAACATTGTACTTCTTTTTCTTTTCAGCACACATGCATAATGCACATACACACACGCACACACACACATGCATATTCACCAACACAGATTCACAATCTGTTTGGCATTATTATCACTCACATGTACTGGTAAGTGTTTCAAGCAGTCTTATTCATACATGCACATTTCAATTTCAAGCAAAGGATTGCAATGTCCATGTACTGTACATGTACAAGTACTATGAAAAAAAAAGAAGTACTGTACAAAAGAAGTGTATGCACTACTGTAGTTTGTAAGGCTAGAACATTTCTCAGCAGATGTCATCGCAAAATGCACAGTAAATGCATGATGACACATGGCCAATATTCAAAGGCAAAGCCAAAAAGATGGTGTTACAAATACAGACAACTTCTTGCAGGTTATCCTGAGGTTGCCAATTCCTTTGATTTGACAGTTCTGTTGTAAGTCGATAATGTACTTGCATCTCCAGTCTTTTATAAACTAAAGTTCCTAACAACTTAACACATTATTGAAGACAGTACAAGAAACTGCAATATGAAGATTATTTAGTTTTTGCACTCAATAGCAGCAAGCTATACACAGGCTAATCTTTCTAGTATGGGGTTTACTTATGGTAGTGAAATACAGTGTACGTTTATTGTCACATACAATATCACAAGTTGCATGAAAACAAATCAAAATTGATTATGTAAAGACATGACGATCGTAAGCAAAATTAGAAGGGATAGTACAATTTTGGTTGAGATGGGGACTCGGATTTTAACTTTTTGTAAGATACTTAGAAACCACTTATATGAAATGTTGAAGACCATACAATTCTAAGAGGAATCAGAAGCTTATTTGATGAAAATCGGTTTTGAAACGACTGAGATATCCAGACTAAGAGGTCCTAATTAAAAGTGGTACCCACATTTTACGTATTAGGACCACTTTGTTTTGTTTATTTTGGGGTATCTCACCAATTTCAAAACCGATTTTAATCCAATCAACCTTTAATATCTCTTAGAATAGTAGGCTCTGTAATATTTCATATGAGAGGTTTCTAATTAACAAAAAGCTAAAACCTGAATCCCCATCTCCACCAAAACTAAACTATCCCTTTAAATGTGTGACAACAAAATTCATAACTATATGAAGTTGTTTTTTCTCTCGTAAGATCTCGTACATGTAGAAAATGTAGAAGCGGCACATTTTCCTGTGCTTACATTTTCTCAAGAGTCAAACTTGGGGACATTCTGCAGTCACAATGTAGACTCTTACAAGAAGTCTGTTGGTTATCACTTATTTTTATTTTTAAGTTGTGTGTATGGAGGGGGGGGGGGGGGTGGGGAGGAGGAATACACAGTATCCTTTCACTTCGGGGCCAGTATCATTACATTTGTATGAGACGTGCAATCTTCATGTACCCTACATTTCGACAGAATTGAATGTGTAAATACATGTGTACATTGCATACAGGTCTATTGATGAGAACAAAACATACAGTGCATCGCACGTTGCATGCGCAACCACGAAACACAACAGAACATGAACTCACCACAAAGAAAATGCACTTTCGAACATGATTCTTAAAACAGTCTCCATTTTACTAGGGTTGGACTTTCAGGTTATTATATCTTATAGCTGCTGGCTGTGAAAACAGTGACACAGTGTCTAAAAATGTATTTCCTTTTTTTCCCCCTGCAGTCTTGGTCTGCAAGTTCGAGGACGACTTGATAGCTTCCGAGAGTCATTTGCGGACGTAGTTGAACAAAGAAACTTTACAAAGAACATTGCAAAAACATCTTTATAGAACACACAAAACCTTTGCACTGTACATTGTACATTGTACCATCTCATGGGAACCATGTTAGGGTGATGAACGTGCGTCAGCTATAAACACATTTGAAAGGCAGCTGTCACGGAGGAAGAAAAAGAAGAAGCTACGTCACTCATTATGACTGGGTGTGTTTGTCTTGTGTGAAAAATGATGACAAATCGACAAGATGACAATTACTTTTCGTGTGTGCTTTGAGGACATGGATGGACCTTCAGAAATCTGGGATGAGGGTAAATTTGATCATACCTTGTCTCGTCTAACGATTAACTCAATTTCAGTTTTTCCATTGTAGTAAGTCCTTCAGTCTTTGACGCACACCCACCTTTATCCCACTATATGATTTTAGTTCAGATGGGGGGATTCAGATTTTCAATTGTTTGTGAGATGATAAGAAACCACTGATTCTGAGAGGTATTCAAAGTTTATTTGTCGAAAATCGGTTTTGAAATGGCTAAGATATCCAAGAACAAAATAAAACATACTGGTTCTAATAAATGACGGGTTCCATTTTATATTAGGACCTCTTTGTTTCTGGACATCTCAGCCACTTAAAAAAAACTAATTTGCATCAAATATCTTTGAATTCCTCTTACCATAAAGTATGCTCTTTCATATTTCATAACAGAGTTTCTCATTAGATTCTCTCCAAAATAAAGTTGGAAGCCTGAAACTCTATCTCAGCCAAAACTAAAATATACTATCCCTTTAATCACTGACTTAATGATTCTGATGATCCAAATACAATTTTCAACTGTGGGCTTTACCATACAGTGTACCGCGTAGTTATGCACTCATCCAATCTTCGGCTTTGCCTCGGATGCGGCACTCGGCGAAGAGAGCGAAAAAAAAAAGAGAGAAAAGTTTGCGGATCTCGTTGATAGCTGACAAACGCCCTCACAAGGTGAGATCTTGGTTATGAAGAGCGTCTCTACGTCACAGAACTATATTATTTCTGTGCTCTACGTCCACCTGGTATCACTGAAAGTAGCATGATATCAGGCAACTGATTTGACTTTCTGTCAGCTACAGATGCTGTATCTTCACCATAGCATATGAAATCTTATCTAGAATGGAAAATGTAAAATCATTGACCAAAACTAACAGTAGGAGAAGCAGTTGAGATAAATACTATAGTACATTGTACATACAAACTTACAAAATTCTTCAAATATGACTTTTCCCAAAATAGTCTCGAGTTTAACTTTGTTGTCGACCGCTATTTCATCATGCCCTCCAATCATCAGCCTGTTGTGTAGACCAATGATTGGTTATTACTTCTGCACGTTTCTTTTACACTGTTGATTAATGTTTGAAATAAATCAACTGAACTGAACCTGCACTGTATTAAAACAATCTTCACGAGTAAATGGGAACGCAATGATCTAAAATTGAATGTTGGTACATGTATCAGAAAAAACTTTCATAGCGGACTATAGACTTCATCATAATCTTTGTTGAGGATAAGATAAGAAAACCACCACCATCGCATCAGTTTTCTCTTTGCGTCGTTAGAGCTGCGTCATGTCAGACATAATGAATCTATGCATGTCGATTCCATGATGATAAATTCGTTGGTTAGTTGGCTCAATGTCATCGGGATGTCGAGTGCCTTCCCTCATAGCCCACTTTATAGTATAGATGTATAGTTATCGGTGAGTCCTCGCTTGATTAGTTACACATGAAATAAGACACACAAAGTTAATGAGACTTCGTGTTCCTACTCCTAGCGTAGATCCTGAGGGCTGACGTTTTAACCTTGCGCTCTGGACAGACGTTTCTGGCTGCTTCAGGTTCATTGTCTCCGAACGAGGTGCTTCCGACGCCAACGATCCGACGGCGGCAAAATGAGTAACTTTCAAGCATTACATTGTATTCAAATAAATTATCATGATCTTACAGGAGAGCGAAACAGTAAGTCTTGCAGTTTATCAGGAAGGCTCAATCATTGTGAAAATATTTTGAAGCCTTTATTGAAAAACTTGAAACTCGAGACCGTCCTTTTCGGTACGACCCGCGGAGCCTTTGGTGTGGCCAGTTTGTTCCGCGCGTGATGACCATGCGGGCTTCCGTGCGTGCTGCCACCGTCAGTCACTGATACGGGTTTCTCCTCGATGAATAGCGGTTTGAGGGGCATGTGTCGCTCCGCCTCACGCCGTACCTCTCGCACGGTTTCGTGGAAGACGTGTTCCACGTCTTCGTAGTCGCCTGCTGCGGACACCTCGTGATAGGAGCAAGCGTACTGCGTTGAAAGAGCGCCCCCATCAAGCTTGCTGACTTGTCTGAGGAGGAGAAAAAATGAGGGGAAGATGATGAAGACGAAAGACCAAGAGGAAGAGAAAAATGACAAAAAAAGTTAGAAGACGAAGGAGAAGAAAATAAGACGAAGAAGAAGAGGAGGAGGAGGAGGAGGAGGGGGAGGAGGAGGGGAGGGAAGAAGAAAAAAAACAGGAAGCGGATGAAATGTTAAACTTTAATAGCATAAAATATTCTCACGCATGGTTTTTCAACATAACCAATAAAAGAAGCTGCAGAATCGTTCCTTTTCAAGTGTTAGAGAATAATGTTGTTGGTACTCAACAATGTCCTTCATTAGCGTAGTTTCAGGCATGTTGACTAATTTTGGTTGTCGAATTTTCTTGAATTCATACAGCTTGAGTTAATGATTGCCCATTTGAGAGGGTGTACGTCAAACGACACCGTATAACCACGGCGAAAAGCAATTATTCTTGCTTCTACAGTGGGCTGACCTGTATCTTTCCATCTCGTTCTTGTTGCCCAGCAACACGATGGGAAGTTCGTGGGTTTCCCGCGCTTTCTGGAACTCAGTGAGCTCCTGTAAAAGTTCTTTGGCTTGCTGGAAACTCTGCTTGCTGGTGATGCTGTAGACGACAACCAGGCAATCGGCCCACGTGACGTATCGACCCAGACTCTCGGCATCCTGTTAACACGAGATAGAAAACGTAAGCTCGGAGCTTATATCACATTGATATTACCGTAATACGTATTACATTATGGCCAATTTTTGCGGGATCACGTTTTCAGTGATTGGATGACATAGCAGAAAATGCAATGCTGGCATATTTATATGGCCGAAACAGCTAACAATGCGAAGTTCCGTAACATTGCCGTTTGGTCATGTTGGTCGTGTATGCTTCGTGGAATCTTTGACCACACGTAACATGTAAACAACTTTTTACTTTTCTCCTGAGGAACTGATGGTGCGTTTGGCGAGCGTTTGGCGAGCATCAAGTTAAGAATTCAACCATGCAAAACTGCGAATTGAGTACCCCCCTCTCCCTCTTCTCCTCTCCGTCCCCTCTTTGAGCTATTAAGTCTACTTGAAATTTACGGAAGAGTGGAGTTTTGTCATTGGGGCAAATGCTGCAATACACTAAAACATCGATATCATAGTGGCCAAAAGGTGTATTCCTATCAAATCTAGTGAATCATGAAGTGAATCACGTCTTGAATTACTTTTAGAGGGTGTTGGCCTTTGAAATCAACGACTATCTGAAGCGATTTTCAAAAGGACTTTGTTTGCTTCTTTCGGCTCGTTGCCCACCTTGCTGCCTCATTAACTATCGTTAGTGGCGGCCTTGCATCTTCATTTACTTATTTTTTATCTATGTATTCGTTAATTAATGGTTTATAAAAAAATAACTGGCATGGCAGCCGACAGGCAGAATTGAGGCTTAGTTAAAATTATAATATTATCAAAGTGCTGACCAGATGTGCAGAATAAGGGTAAATGTTTGAAGAAATTCCAACAAAGACGAAACAGAGAAAGAGAAGAAAGAGGCGCAAGAAGAAGATGAATGAGAGGTAGGAGATAAGGAGAAAAGAGAAGATCGGCAAAGGGAGGTTGACGAAAAATTAAACACGTCGGAAAAAGTGAAGAGGAGAATTAAAAACGCATTCGAAAGAACTTGTATACAATGAATGAATGAATGAAATGATGAGGAAGAGAAGAAAGGGAAGAAAGAGAGAAATGCAGAATTATTCTCAGTGAAGATGGTTAGGTAGAGCAAAATGAAAATAGTGACGTATGTGCAACCACGTTCATGTTGTTTCCTTGACATCATATCACAGAAGATAATTATGACGACAATAAGTGATGACGATAAAGATGATAAAGATTCCCCCCCCCCCCCCGGATATTACCTCGTTTACAGTGTCCCAGATACTGATGAGAACCGTCTGATTGTCGACCACATCTTGCTTGGTATATGTTCCTTCTGCAAGACAGAACACAAAAGAACATACAATAAAATCACAAAAGTGCAAATACAGCACATCAATGAGACAGGAAAAAAAGCAACAACAACAAATAATTGTCAAGGTAAAATGCTGATACATAGATTATCATGAGAGGTCAAAATCTTGTGAGAGGTGTGCGCGCCATCTTGCAATCAGCCGAGCTATTAGGTAGCTTCTCGCGCCTCCCGTCACTATCCGTTGCCATGGCGACTGGGATCGAAGAAGTCCTGTTTGTTCAGACAACAAGGTGTGCCGCATACTGGCCTTTCTTCCGAGTCAGGCAGGAGATGGAGAAGGAGGAGGAGGAGGAGGTTGAGGAAAAGATGAATTTGGAGGCGGGGAGATGGATTTCTCAGCTGTACCAATAGTTCTGGCCGAACTGTGCTTATCGGTTTGCCTTCTCTAGAGTCTATACTTCTCCGTCCAGGGTCTCAGTTTGACAAGTCAATGTCGCATATCCTTCTTAATGATTGCCTCTTTCTTCTCTTTCTCTCTAACTCCTCCCTCTCTACCTATCTCCATATTCTATCCATCTTTCTATCTATCCTTATCTCTGCCTCTCTCTCGCTTTCTCTATAAATATCTTTCGTCCCCTTTCTCCCCCTCACTATGACTTGTTATCAATCTTTCTCTCTTTCTTCTTCGTCTTCTTCTTCTTCTTCTTCTTCTTCACCTTCCTCCTCCTCCTTCTCTTTCCTCTCCTTCCCTTCCCCCACCTTTAGGAAGTTCTCATTGTTGCACAAATCAAGTATACAGTACTTTACTATCACAATGATACGGATACTTGAGAGAACCATACAGTAGCATTCCTCTTGAACAACACAAGAGTCAGGAATATTATTCAGGTTGTCGTACGGCAACTAACAACCTTTTCCCGGTATCACGAACAACGCGTTTCATTTTTTTTTTGTTTTTTGTTTTTTGTTTTTTTTGTGTGTGTGTGTTTTTTTTTTTTTTTTTTTTTTTGGGGGGGGGTAGAATTTACCTCGACTCTTCTCATGCGCAATGGACAGTGTCATTGAAAGTATATAGGAAAGTAAATCTGATAAATTTAAACGCTTCGTAAATGGTCCTTCCTGTTATAAGACTTGTTGAGCGTTAAAGCAGGGAGGTGGCCTCCCTGGTTAAAGTGTGTGTGTGTGTGTGTGTGTGTGTGTGTGTGTGTGTGTGTGTGTGTGTATGTGTGTGTGTGTATGTGTGTGTGCACGCGCGTGTGTGTGTTTGCGAGGACCGTTTGGCTACGTGACATAAATGCTAGTTTTGTCGGCATGTTTCAAACCGACATTTTACATTGCCGAGGTAGTTACACAGCACCCAGACCCTATCTCCTGAGACTCAAATTGAATTAAACGCTTGGCCACGGTTATTTTCTCGTAAATCATAGTAATCCGCAAGGACAATGAACGTCCAAAACACATTGTGTACTTGGACAGATATAAGCTTTGAAATGTGGTGTATGTCACAAAATGTCATTCCTTTTAAATAAACGCCCCCTGTAACATGGATATTTTTCTATTTGTTTCAGTTGTTGTAACAGAAGTAAAACGTATATGACTGGCTTCGAAAGAAAATCTTGTTTGGTTCGTTCTCCAAAACGCCTTCTGAGACTTTTCGATTGTTTGTTTGTTGTGTTTTTGTTGTGTTTTGTTTTGTTATCACTCTTTTCATGTCATCATTCTAAAGGGTGACGAAGCGCTTAGACGATAAAATCTTATTGAGATAGCTTGAAATGTTCAATAACCTTCTTGAGTTTCTACACAAAAACGTCGTTTACAACATGTTGGGTATCTCTTTCGATATTTGCTTTAATTGTTAATCAACATTTCCTTTTTAACTTTACAGGCAGGATTTTTTTCAACGACTGTTCTAAACCTAAAAGCCCAAGACTTTTAAAGCTTTCAGCGGTGACACCAGACGTCTTCTCGATTGTAGCAGTGGAAGTTTGTGCTCTCAAAGTCAATTCAAGTAGTGACTACTTAATCTTGCACAATTAAGCCTAGAATTGAACAAATCGGAGAATGTGTGCCATTGTTATTTGAGATTTAAAATGAAATCAGTTGGGAACAGTAATAATCATGGAGTATTGGGTGCGTCGTATTCTAAGCGGAAATTGTACTACAGTGCACAAGTATTAAGAAACCTCTGGGACAATATATTATACTCATAGACTTTCGGCACGTCCTTTCTAGGACCCAACGTCGCCGATATTTTAATAACTGCACTCTCTATTTCTCCGAGGTTCCGGTCTGTGATTATAGCATATGTTTACAGGCGACTCCCGACATTTCTTCTTTTTCTCGGCTGATGATAAACGGGTACCGACTAAGCCGCGTGGGCCGTCTCACGAACAGCTCGTTGAACAGAAGCAATATATTTTAGATGGATGGAAAGAGAGATGGAAGGGAGGAAGGAAGGAAGGAAGGAAGGACGGAAGGAAATGTGACATCCTTCAAGATAGCACGACAGTTTCTCAGTGCTTTCATTAACCTGGCATTTAAGAAGTACACACTCATCAACAGACACGTAGACCCAGACACAGGCACAAACATGCACGCACGCACGTACACACACACACACACACACACACACACACACACACACACACACACATACACATACATGATATTGCACGGAATAGTATGACACATACATACATACACACACACACCCATGTCCACCATTACATGTGCGTGCCTGTATCTTCGCATCTAATCACGTGTGGTGTATACATAATATATTTAAGACGCGGAAGAAAGAAACATGATAATATTTTATATGATAAGCACATTTTCCATGTAGATGTTCCAATGCTTTTAACAATGAAATTAACAATTCATAATGTTCCATATAGTTATTGACAGTGCCAAACACGGTTGACCTCAACAGAATCTCCGTACCAATCCATTTGATACTACCTTGTTTGTCTTCACGAGTTGGGACAATTTTTGTAATGCTTGTTGAATGAACATTTCGCTGAGCGCTTATCATCTGACAGACACTATACGTACCTGCCGAGGCACCTAAAAGGGAATGAGGACAGCAAAAGCGGCGCCAGCATACCAGATGTTGGCAGGCAAGAGATACTGATCGCAACGGAAAACATCAACTCGAAATTTCGTCTTTAGAATCCTCTGAGCTTCTTTACCGAATGGCAAATTCATATATCAACGATCATAAACACACGGCGAAAAACATAAATCTTGCTCTTTCACAGTCATTCCAGGACTGGGTGATATTTACCGAGGCCAATGTTTGTGCCATCCCATTCCGTTTTATAAACAATCGTGAAAAAAAAAACCCGACCGAATTCACAGAAATGTCAGAACGATCCGAAAATTACGTCATGGCAGTTTTCGAGAACTTTTCTCTTCCACCGAAGGTGCTTAATGGGTAGGATTTAAAATTACACAATGCGACGTGTTCGGTTTGGCATTGTTGCATTCCTGTTTCCCATTAATATGGTGAAAGCACAAACATCTGTCACCGACGCCCACACTTTCTACACCGTGCAGTCTTCAACGTGCCATCTTGACACTTTCTCGTAATTCAAATATTTCTTCAGTTGTTTTGTTGCTTGCGGTCATTATTTGATATTCAAACAAACTAAAACAAGCCACACCCTACGGCTGGAATGTTGGGTTCTGTTGTGTACAGCGTGGGTGCGTGTATACGTATGTGTGTATCTATATTCTAGGTAAGTTGGTAGGTAAGTTGGTATTAGAGAGCAGAGTATAATGTTGATGAACGAGTACATTCAAATGAGTAAAAATTACGACAGAGTCTTTCAATGGAAACCCAAAATAGTATTACTTATGGAAATGCTTACTTCTTACTTCTTCTTACTTGTGGAAAAGAAGGGTAGAAAACAGTCTTTGAGTACATTCTGAACACTGAAAAGTTATTTGGTGTCAAACATAGGAAAGTTCTGAAATGTGTAAGTTTTCTTGAAACAGTGACGTTGTTCAAAATCACATGATATTATACATGATGGTAATTTCATTGGTTTGTACAACAAAGGAAACAGGTAATTAGTATAATTTCAATAATCGAACAAATATGACTATCTAATTAATTCATAATTGTCAGAATATTGTGACTCTATTTGCTGCATAAGATGTATTTCATTCTCTTTCATATCACTTTAGAGGAAGAAAATGCAACAAGGGTTTTTATGCATGTCAGTTGGAGCCTTTTGCGAGGGTGGCGTCTCCGGTGACATCGCCTAATTTGCACAAGTAGATGTGGCTATTGCAACTGGTTGACACATTGCCCTTTACATCGACGTAAATAAGCACTGAATGAATCAGTGTTTTAGTAGTAGCCATGATAAAAATTCATGGGCGTACGTACTCGAGCAGGATTCGAACCTGAGACCTCCTGATCTCCGGACATGCGCCTGTCCGGAGATCATGTCGATGTAAGGCAATATGTCAATCAGTTGCATTAAAAATAACTCGACGGAAGAATTTCATGAATTTGAATAGCTGTGGCTAGTTTCACCCCGATGTGAAAACGCGTAAAACCTAAAATTCCATGTTGTTGGATAAGTAGTTTTGTTTGTGTACATCTGCTTCTGAAAGTTAATCTGGAACATGGAGATGGGTTTCCCTTAAAAGAATATACTTTATGCCTTCAGTGTAACTGATTTAAATTAATGTATTTTGTATTCAAAATTTTCATTAGATTTTGTCTGAGATTTTTACTTGTTGGTTTGCTTGGTTTCTTCCTATTTATTAGACAAATACTCGCCAGCATCAAGCGGCAAAACGGGCCGTTCGACCTACAAGTCCACGCGTTACCAACAATCAATCAAAACAAGGGTGTTACAAAGAGAATGTGTCCATCCGGGAAGCATTGGAATTGCGCAATAACACCGCTTGACGCATGTACCAGAAGGTGTCTTGCCATCACATTCCACGGGGGAAAAAGTCCAGACTGTAGACCACATTAATCGGGACATCCCCATTGTTGGCAACGAAATACCAGAATGGCGTACTCTTACCAGTTAGTGCCACATCCCCAGTGAATATAAACCTCAGACAAGCGGGGCTTTGATGACATTGTGACAAGAAGGGGATTATCAAAGTGCCTGGAATCTATAGGTGTTGTCCTCTCAGACGAACACACATTTTCGGGAACAAACTTTGTGACTTTCTCTGTTTTATTTGACTCGAGAAACACGTTGCATTACCCCATGGAGGTATAATTCCCCACTTCAGGGACTACCGCATTCCGGGAAGTTACGAAGTTTCACAAAGGCATAAGAGTTTGTTTGTTTGTTCCATTTCCATCTGAGATGATGACTGGATAGCCCATTTTCAGCTGCAATAGCTGGTCTTCCATGGGGTCAGTTGGATGTCAGGCGGGACCACTTCACCAGGTTAAGCACCCTGCTCTTTTATGCGATGAATAAATGAAGCGGGATCTTTTACGTGCATGAGTTGTGACTCTCTCGCACACGAGACCTCCATTTTAAGTCCTTCTATACAAGAGACAAAGTGTTTTGCCTCTTACTAGAGGGGACGGAATGATTACTCACAACACTGCTCTGTGGGACCCGGGAATCGAACCGGGGTCCTTTGGACTGTGAGGAGGACGCGCTACCAATTACCTAGGGGGCAAAACCCCATTTTGGGGGGAAATCAGACATGGGCTGTTGTAAAAGGTTGTTGGGTGTCAAAATGTTCAGGGGATCATTCTTGACAACTTCTAGGTGGACTACCTGAAAATTATGCTGCTGGTTAAAAATGGCGGCCATTTTCAAAATGGCCGCCATGTGTAAGTAATAATGATATTTTTGGCAAATAACTTTTGAAAATTACCTTTAATCAACATGTGTGTGGTATCAAATTGAAGAGAATTAAATTATCTACAAGAATATACCACATTTGAGTGGTTTAAAGGCAGTTTGCATAAAAATTTCTTGGCCAAAATCAATTTTTTACTAATTTTTCCACATTATGTAAATTTTGCAAAATTACTATTTTGTTCATATTCCAAAAATTATAGCAACTACAGACCTCAAAGTTGGTAGAAAACTGTCTTTATATATGGTTAACAATGTGTGAAAATTACAATTTAATTGTTGTCCTAAATGAAAAGTTATGATGTTCCAAAGTGGACATTTTATATAACATAAAACGGCAGTTTTCTAGCTTTTCTGTTGCATATGCATACAGTGTATGTACAACTTTCGTTGGCCTTTGGATATTGAATAAAATGTGCCTGCAGTGATCCGCTCCATTAAGATATAAATATTTTGAGCTCTGACTGTAATTCACATGGCCAAGATAGTACATGTCAAGAGGTCGGTATTTCACGAAACCATTAGTGCAACATGGTCTATGTAAGTGTGCACAATATGAGGGTGATCAGGCATGTACAATATACATAATGTTCAGCTGAAACCGGAACCTATACCGGTAATTTGCCCAGTTCAGATGTTATCTGAGCAAAGGGTCGTTATTTCACAAAATGGTCTATGTATCGTGGTCCATATGTGTGCAATATATGGGGTAATGTATTCTCAAAGATATCTTAGTGATGTATTTCTGACCTTTGACCCATATTTGCACAGCCAAGATGGCTTCTGAGCAATAACTAGTTATCTAAAAAAATCATTATGGGTCTGTATACATGTATGTGTGTAAAATATGAAGGCGATCATATTTACCAAGATAAGAGATATAATATCTGTGACCTTTGACCCAAATTTGGACTGCCCATATGATGTCCTAGCAAATTGTTGTTATTTCTGCTGACGATCCATGTATCATGGTCTATATGTGTGTAAAATATGGGGTGATACGTATCATATAGTGACGAATTAGACAAAGAATGAGGTATTAATTGACCTTTGACCATTCTTTGCACTGCCAGGATGGCATCTAAGAAAAAAGTTTTTATTTTGTGAAATGATTCTTGCAACCATGGTCTTTGCTCGTGCAAAAATATGGGAGTAATAAGGCATGTATTTACCAAGATACAGGATAAAACATTTTTGACCTTTGACCCTAGTTCATACAGCCAAGATGGTATCCGATGAAGTAAAAGTAGTTGTTATCTCATAAGATGGTGTACACGTATATGGCATGGACAGTGTACAAGCCATGCAGCAAGTTCAAACTGATGGTGTGTAGGCCTACATTTCAGAGACCATGAACAAATACTGCACATTTCCCCATGTAGATGTATTTGGATTGGACAATCAGGGTTATCCAACAAGACCGACATTCATGAGTCACACAGCCCACGAGTCCTACACTAGGCAAATAAAGCTCATGAGAGCGACACTAGGTAAAAACAGCTCACGAGTTCGACAGACACAACACAAAGTTTAATGGGTCAGTCTCGTGGGCCTTGTTTGCTGGTGTCGAATTCATGGACTGTATGACTTGTGGGCTGTATAACTTGTAGGCTGTATGACTCTGTGGGCTGTATAACTCTAGATTGTATGACTCGTGAGTGTCGGTCTTGAGACGAGCACCAGGACAATCTTGACTGGAAGAAAAAGACATTAGAGGGTGGGAGTTTTAATGCCACTACTGCCATTGTCACTGAAAACCAGGACAAACACTCAGAGAATGTCCGGGAAGGTACTAAACTGTCCAATCCACATTCACACAAAAGAAAGACGCTCTTTGATGATGAAGACCAACCCTTTTACAAATGCCATATCTCAGGTAAAGACATTTAGGTCACTTCAACATATAGAGAAACTCGAGAGTTTGATGACATCTTCAGATATGCAGGTCGATAGGAGTTTTGCTTGTGTGGCGCCTCGGAGGAATGATCACATCTTTGCGATTGTGAACTGGTACAGACGAATGGATAAGCAAAACTTCCTGGTTTTTCTGTCTTCTGCGCTGATCTCTATCCACAAAGAACATCAAGTACCATTGGCTATCTATCTTTGACCCCATCTTCCCGAATGGATCCGGCTGGTCTAAAGGAGAAAATGATGCGACTTGTCAGGTATCACAATCGGCCATCAACATTTAATAATCACAGGATATCAGGCTATGAACTTGCAGTCGCCATCACAATCAAGCATCGTGGATAGTTCTTGCTACTGGGCTGCTTTCATCTAGCTCACAACTACATG
Organism: Diadema antillarum; assembly: GCF_040938485.1. Classification (NCBI taxonomy): domain Eukaryota; kingdom Metazoa; phylum Echinodermata; class Echinoidea; order Diadematoida; family Diadematidae; genus Diadema; species Diadema antillarum. The sequence continues at coordinate 1,468,910 of NW_027271026.1, forward strand.
AAAGCAGTTTGCAAGATAATCAGGGAAGCAGATGTAGAAGATCTTCTCGTTGCTGCTGGTCTATGCCAGGAGGAGACCAGTCAGAAGATGTTTAGTGAAAAAGCTGACTATTACCAGGCCATACATGCCCTGAGAATCCTGAGCGAAGCTATGTGGGGTTTGTACTGGGAAGTATTCGAAGCATGGGTGCCTGATTTGAAGGAAACCAGCCACAGGTAGAATTTATCCTGAAGATGCTGTTTGACAAAGACATTGCAACCTCCAAGAAGTTAGGCATGATTTAGAAATCCAAAGAGCAGTAATAAGCCCCGCAGGAACATATGTTTTTCCAAGAATCCGTGATTGAACGACCAACTGCAATCTTCTGGACCACCTTCTCGGAGATGTTAGACATTCTTCACAGGTTTAAGCCCTATCTGCTACCAGCGAGAGACTGACTGGGTAGGACATCTCTGTGAATCATCACAAATGCTACCTTACCACCAAGTAGCAAGGCACTACAAATATGAACATGGTCTTTGCCTCTCTGTCACAATATATCTGACTGAGAGGAAGAAACTACCTGTAACAGCCTCAGATGTTAATAAAGCATCATGGTAGGTGCATCATTTGTAGAGAGGAGAATGGATGGCAGTCACAATAGTGTATCTCATGTCATGCTTCTGGAACAGCCCTACTAGTGCACATGCCAAGGAAGGAAGTGTCTGAATGGCATATACACTAAGCCATGCAGCACAGATGAGTGGGTTTACACAAAACCATTCATTAATTGCTGTCTCTGAAGAGCTGAAATCTATGCTAAACATCTTCATTATTACAGCCCCCACCATGAATCAAGTGTAAATCGAGTTTAATGGATGAAGACCTGGCGATCAAGAATGGCAGCAGTTGAGACAAATCTGTTCAGTGCAATTACAACTTCCCTGTATAATAAAGTGTAACAACTGGACAATGCACCGATTCCAACGTAAAGGACAATCTGGTTAGAGTGAAACAAATTGGTCTAGAGGCATTTTCTCAATCACTGACTAGTGATTAGAAGAAAACAAGTAGCTGAGCACATTCAACACATATAACAAGACTCCAAAGAAGTCTGTGGATAAAACAGCAGCATCAGGTCAGAGTAACGAAATAAGTGACCATTTGCTTTAATACATAAATGATTCTGCATTATTGTCAGTGGCTTAGAATTAAGACTTTGTTGACTTCATTGGGAATCACGAATGCAGTGAATACCCACTATCTCTCTTCAAGGATGATAGCAGCATGAGAACAGGCACCAAGTCAAGCCGTCGCGTCAAAGTTCTGATAAAAGACACTGAAGTGACCAGCAGTGCCCCAACTCGACAGAAAGACAGCAGTAGTCTTTGATGCCATGTATGCCATTTGACGTTGGTCTTTTCACAAAGATGACATTTTCAGAACCATTGCGGGTAGAACGATACAAATTCCTGCTGCTGAATGATGTACCTGCTGGTACCGAATTCATACACTTCTGCTGTGACAAATGCAGTGGGCCATTACCACCTTTAAGTCTGCTGAGCAAGAACACAGGTCAAAACCTGCTGAGACATAGGAAATCAATGATCATTACATGGTCCCTGACACACAAGATTTCTTTGTAGTGGCAGCAAATGAGGCTAAACTCCTAAACTTCCTCTGTGAGAAATGGTCTTCACTCTGCTGTTAGCTCGCCCCATATCTACCTAGGTGGTGGCTTTACAAAAGAAGCGAGAAGCATGTTAATCGCAAAAGAGTCTGTTATGAATGTCCCTGCCCTGAAATCAACACAAAAGGATGCTGATACAAGGGTAATACTGCACAATTTGTACAGTGCCCCGAATGATAGAGTTAAAAGAGTTGTTATCCATGTGAATGATACAGACATTATACACTGTAATTTCTAATAGTATATGTATGCCTACATTCTGGTGCAACACATGTGAAAGATCTACCTAAACTATGGGTGAGGACAACTCAGGATGCGTATTTACAGATCTATGATTTGGTATTTATGGCACCTGGAACTTCACAGTGTTGTGCAATGCCTGTCATCCATAGTTTAAAGGTATAACCTGTATAAAGGTAGAAAATGCCCTTGTGGCTGATATGAAAGTGCTAACTTCAGAGCATTATAATTTTTTAATGAGATATGCAATGAACCTGTAAGTTTAACAGAATACTGCCCATATGTATGGACTGTTTTTCAGAAAGTTTGAATTCTCTAGGACAGATGATTTTTGAAGTATGACAATTTGCAATTTTGCAGAATTTAAATTTTTGGTAAAAATTGTAATAAAAATTATATTTTGGCTGGAAATTTTTATGCAAAATATTACCAAACCAATCAAGTGAGGTATCATCCTGTAGCAAATTTAATTCTCTTTAATATGATACCTCGCACATGGTGGTTAAAGGTAAGACTCAAAAGTTATTTGTAAAAAATATAAATATTAGTTAAACATGGCGGCCATTTTGAAAAAATGGCCGCCATTTTTTTCCAGCAGCATATTGTCAAGATAGTCCACCTAGAAGTTGTTCAGGAGGATCTTCTGAACACATTGATACCAAACAACCTTTTACAACAGCCCATGTCTGGTAAACCTGTCTTGCCCCCTGGGTAAATTGAGCAAACTCACCGCCCTACTACTCCTTTCTTTTGGACTCCTATTACACATCATAATTTCAGTGAAGTTGCCACGATTTACTGCCGCTAAGTCTTTGCCTTGACTACCCTTCATCCTTCCAGCATAAACCCTCATCTTCATCAGTCGATATTACAGAGAAAGAAATATTTATCTCCTGTCACCGAGTGTGCTGGCCATCACATTGGCTTGACATGTAGATGGTCTTCTGGCTTTTTGTCCACGTCAACCTAACTAGATAACTTTTTTTCATGATGGCTGTTCTGTATACCACCAAGGAGCTGATGTTGATCGCTGCGATGATAGCAAAACATTATTTGCACATCAGCTGGCAACATAACTAGAGGACCCAATATATTATTGGCGGCAAGCTCGCTCACATGAGAAATTGGCGTGTTTCAGACTATTTACGGAGGCTAGTAGATCTACTCCTTTGTTGTTGTTCGAGTTTGCATAACGTTTTCGAATTGGATGTAAACTAATTTTGGCTTGGCACAAGGAGTAACATTTCCATTCCTCCAGCTGTTATCTTGAACAGGGAATTCTTTCCCTTTCTTTTCTTGTCTACCTCGAAGGTCACCCAGCTAATGATGCCCATTTCTCGTCGCGACATAATCCCTTTCATGTCTAGAGAAGTGTTTGGTAAATTAATGTTCTCACCGAGGCAGCTCAATTCGGACGACGTTTTGTGCTCCGGAATTTTCCCCGCTTGTTTGCAAATCTCTATCGAACCAGTCGCCAAAATCCGTGTCGTGCTCATTATATCATTCAGTATTTTATTGACATCCAACAATGGAGGCGTCTGAAATGAGTTAAAAACCTAAGAAAATTGTTGGCTGTAATTGCACGACATCCATCATGTTGTTGCAATGATGGCAGATTGAACTGTTGACAAGTATATTCGACACCCTCCACCGACCATGCAGGAGCAGGCGATACTTTTGCTCCTTGTAAAGCTGCAAAAGGAAGTGACAAACATAAAACCCGCCCTCTACCGAGCTACACAACCTGTTTACGAAAGTTACTTTACTATCGCTAATTATCGTTCAGGGTGTCCTTTTTCTGTATGGACGTTCCACAGAGGAGTATATTAAAATAGAAAACAGATACTCAGTAAACAAGCCGATAAACAGTAAGAAACATCCAATAATCATCCGCGTTTCGTGCTTGCCAGTAAAGGCCGAAACCAACTTGCTTCACTTCAAGCCCTTGTTACACACTTAAGCAGGTCGGGTTTTGTATTTTCTGCACGAACTCCAATCGGGAGTGCTGAGCGCGCTTCAAGTTTTCTTTTATCACAAAGTTATTCTCGTCTTTGTGAATCTTCGCCGAACAAATGCAGCATCTCTAAGTTCAAAGGAGAAACACTGACAGTCTACAAGTAGAGTTGAATGTGGAGATGACTTCATTTCATGAGCCACAACAAACTACTTACTTTGAAAAGGGGGATACTTTTTTGTTATCATTTTTACAATTATTTACTGGACTTAGGTTTGAATACATGAGCCTTCAGATAGCCACTGTATTCACAGGTGTGAGCCAACAAAGAATGACATGACAGATTTCCATGTGACACAGAGTAGACATGCGCAAACACGGACGCCCCACTTGCCTTCAGCAATGTCGGCGCGAAATTTCAAAAGGAACAACACCTCATATTTGTCTGCCAAAATTCGCAGACACCATATAGCCTACATTATGCAGTCCAATAACACCTCGTGTTTATTCGCAACCGAATGACATTTAGCACAAAGAGGCAACGATAACAGCCTGAAGAGGAAACATTATTGTAAGCACTCAATGGTGGTATGTTCCTGGGAACATAGTGACTGTGATACCATAATGACTATCATAGACCCAGGGCAGCCGTTTCAGCGTTATTATTGCGCTCTCCCCGGCGAGAGCTGTGTTATTATTGCTTCCATAGGACTGTCCGGTACCTTGTTTCAGACCAAGGTCAATGGGACATCATGACAACTTATTCTTGTCCAAGGATGTGTACATGACATAGGTATACGCACCAGACAGAACAGCATGTACTGCGGTGCCGAACTCCTATCCGCTGTGTCGTATGAAGGTATGGAAGGCAGAAGTTGATGAACACGAAATGGGGATAAAGTCTTGCGACCAATATAAATATTTAGATCTACATAGTATGATATATTCCCGAACACATTGTCATTTCCGGTCATCACTTCTTCCAAAGATATGAACCTAGTCGCGTGGCGAAACTATTCAGCTCTAAACAGCACCTGCTAAAAAAACAAAGAAAACAGAGGTCTGTTTTCCCTAGGGTCACGAGCGCATTTTATTGCGTCATTGGTAGCCACGTACAATTAATACTAACTCATGCTCAAATGAAAGATATTCCGCCCTAAACACGAAGCCCCTCGTCACAGGGCAGGCGTTGCAATTTACGAAGAAATAGATCCATCTCGTTGTATAGGTGTTCTCGGTATACCGAAGTCGTAACAGCAATCAAATTTACGACTGCGCCTCCGTCTAACAAGCCAGAAGTTATTACACCTATTTGCATGCGAGCGGAAGCTCTCTCGGATAAAAGCTTTCGAGCTAACTATTGCCCCGATTGATGGCTACTTGCTGTAGAATTGCTCGAGATGAAGCAAAGCTCGAAATCGTCCAAGCCCTCGTTGCGTGGAGACGGAAAAGATGATGGTCTGAGAAGTCAGTAGAGCCACTGTCACGCGAGCTCTTTAATATCTTCTCGAAAGCTTCACTGCCGGGCGAATCTTCATTAAGACGGGATCTTTGCCGAGGCAGGGTGGACAAGACGGATGGGGCGCGGGTTTGTGCCCGTCTTCAAAAATTCGTGTAGAAATCATCTATCTCCCCCATCACATCTAGTCTAGGATAGCTGTTGTTTTTTTTTTTTTTAATGAGGCCCCACCCATTTCAAGCTTAATCGCTCACGATGGTGGTCTCCTGCATTCAATTATCTCTGTTCTTTACTGAAAAAATACTATATAATGTTATTGCATGTTCTGTATATTTCTTAATACACTTGCTTATGTTTATCTATTTGTGTAATGTTATATTATTATTTTAACAAACGCAAACAGAAAAACTGACCAGAAATGAATATTATTCATTAGTGGAAAAGTTGAGCAAAGAAAATGGGATTCCATCGGGATACGAACCCGAGACCTCCGGATTGCTAGCCCGGTTCTCTACCGACTGAGCTATAGAAAGCCCTAGTTCAGTGTTCGTCCCAGAAACCCTAGATTCTCAATGCTCGGATGGTCAGAAGCTATAGCAGTGTGTTTGTGTGTGACACAAACGTACACACTTGAACCTGGCATAAACCCGAAGGATAATTCAACTTGGGGATAAATGCGAGGGATCCCCGAAGTGATGCAGCTTTTTGAGTACGTAACAAGCGCAAACAGAAAAACTGACCAGATCCCGATGGAATCCCATTTTCTTTGCTCAACTTTTCCATTAATTATCATTTCAAATCACTGCACTAGTTATTCTTTGTTTTTGTGCTTTTGAAATTTGTATTTGATTGAATGCGGAAATAAATCAAATCAAACATCCTCTTTGTATCCCTAAGATCCATCTCTCCCCCTCCCCACACACAGGCGCACAGATCTTGTACACACGCACATTCCACCTCTTTCTTTCCTTCTCTTTCTCCCTCTCAATAAATGTATATATTTCTTTCCTTTCTCTCTCATCTGCTCTCCTGTCATAGCACCTTTTGAATATGTTCCTTCCTTTATATATTTGTTTTTCTGATTCTCTTCCAACATATTCCAATATCTCTTGCGGTTTCCTCCATGGTCTATCCCACAGATCAGTCGCTTTACCTGTATGTTTATTACATGGAGTGGAGCCCTAATAAACCACAAATATGAAATGTTACCATAATCAGATTTCAGCGTCGTAAAGCCCTTTAAAACACAATCTACGCCAATTCCTCTGGTAATTGACGTTTCACTCTCCACTCGTCATGACGACACAATTGACAGCCACTACGAACATTTTGACCTTTGACACGTACCGATGGTGTATTGTTCTCACAAATAACATTCTCAATTTATCACACCTATTCAATTCCCTCGGCGAGAAGAAGAGTGTGAGGAAATGATCGGGAGGGGGGGGGGGGACTGATTTACTCCGATTCAATCTCGCTTATCGCAAAAAGGTTGACGAAAGCTTGTCGGATTAGATTCGTGTCGAATTTTGGCACCCTGGCGACTTTTCACTATCGTTAATAAATCTCGGTTTCCATCATGCACACGCCATTCGCTGATTGGCGAGGAATATTTCATTATATATGTAGTATTAGGATCTGGGCCAATCACGTCGGGTGGTCGAATGTGTTGTTGGCTTCTTTCATTTTAGCGAGTTCACCAAGGTTTGCCCAGACAGAAATTGCACAGCAGGGCCTTCGAAGTGAACTTTTTTTTTTCTTAATCCCCCCCCTTTTTTTTAACCAAGAATGGTTGTTCTTTTTGATGTATTGCTGCGGTGGTGCGTTATTGTTATTGACATTTCCTCTTTTTTATGTCACGAGCTTTTACGATTCCAGTAGGGCCTATATTCCGAGTAATTTACAAAGAAAATTTTGTAATTTCATCTTCGTTAGAATGCTTTTTGTTTCGTTGCCAGGTAAAATAGTTCGCTGTCATGCAAGAAATAGTTGCCATATTGAAAGATAATGACAATATTACTTATCGTACTGCTTGAATTGTTAACTTGATAGTTGTTGTGGAGCTGCAGTCAGTCATCTCGGGGGTAAAGACATTTAAACACTCGCAGGAAACAAATTTGTGCTTATTGCAGTCTGCCTGGAAAAAATGTCCTTTCGATTGTCTGTTTCGGTATCCTTCTAGGCAACTGGGCAAGGTACCGACGACGTTTTGCGTCAAAACTTTGGAAATTGAAAACATCTTGCGTCTTAACAACTTCTGAACAAGGCCATTACAGTTTAAATGTTTCATAATGTGACAATTTTCAGAGGCTCTCATTTCCGACTTCTAGCAATGACTGCGGTGTGACCTTCACCACGAATACTTTGATTGGGAGGAGGAGGAGAGACGTCTGGTAAGTAGACTAGTTGAAACGTGGTGCTCATTTCGCGCTTGAATTATAGCGCTCGTGAATGTTCAGATAGATTTTATGTATAAACATGGAGTCTAAACAAGATGTTCGAGCCACGCGACATTTTGTGAATCTAAACTGATGGATGGATGAGAGACAATTCTGATCCTTAACGATTACTGAGTAGAGGAAAGAGTAGTGAGTTCAGGGCGATAGAAAGAACTTGAGATGTACGAATCCGTTTTAATGTGTGGTACAAACTTTGATTGCAATTCGGCCTAATTTATTGAGCAGCCTCTGCGACAATTTCCCCCAAATACAAGCCATATATCAAAGAAAATGTTCTAACTACAGTAATGTTCGCTTCATCTTCCTCTTGATCAAAATCCACAAAATTTAAGCGCCGTGCGAAAATGTTGATAGGAGTAATTTATGATAACAGCTCGTAAACATCAGGATTTTAGCGTGAAATGACTGCAGTCGTGGATTGGTGAACGTTTCAGCGTGTCGTTGCCTTCGTGATTAAACACACCCATAAACATTCAATGATAAACAAAACAGTGAGGAGGAAAGTTAGACGTATGAATCCTAGCATGGTGCTTTACGTCGGTAACACAACTTAAAATGCTAACCTCCGTGCTCCCAGCAATTATTTCGTCTTGAAGGATCGAAGACCACAAAGAAAAAAATGTGTCTTTCTCTTTCATTAAAGCAGCATCTATAATATAGAATATCCTCATAGAGATGCAATCGATCGAACGGACAACGAAATAAGTAGGCCTAAATCAATTAATTATTATTATTATCATTACTACTATTATTTGTAGTGCGCTTTTCCCAAAGGCCCAAAGCGCTTACAATCAAATCAAAACATGTACGACAGTATGTGTAATTGGATAGATTGTACAGCTACGAACTAGTTGCTACTAAAAATATGTGTTTCAAGGCTTTTTTGAAAACACTGACTGATGGAGACTGTCTAACGGTAAGTGGTAAATTGTTCCAGTGCTTTGAAGCAGACACAGCAAATGTCTTATCACCGGCTAAGGTGCGAGTGACAGAATATGTGAGACGAAGCGGATCACTAGATGACCTCAAATTTCTAGGTGTATATAAAGTCAAACAGGCGTCTAGATATTTCGGAGCTTGATTGTTGAGGATTTTATAAACAAACAAAACTAATTTGAAAATTATCCGTTGCTTCACAGGAAGCTAGTGCAACGACTTCAGAAGTGGCTGAGATGGGTAGTCCCTAGAAACCTGAAACACTAATCGGGCTGCCCAATTAATGGATAAAAAGAAAGACGGACAGACAATAACCAGGAAAGTGAGACAAACTAGTTCAATCAAACTCTAAGAACGTTTTTGCTTCATTACATCCCCTAATTATACGCTTTCAATTTGATTATAATCATCTTAACCTGTGCAAGCTATCTCTAAATTCATAATCTCACTTGAAAGCAATGTGGGATAATTCCATCTAGCCTACAAGCAACTTATGCGACATTGCAATATTTGTGCCGATGTTCCTTTCATGAATCCCCTTAAAAAAGACATCTAATTCATTGAGTTTCACCAGACCAAAATGTACTAGGATGTTAGTATGTCAACTTATAGGCCTATACGAGAACCCCTTGTACAATATAAAACCACTCCTCGAAGACAACTTTGACTTCATTTACAACGGTTGATACGAACCGACCAGTACTGCAAAGTTCACTGTTACGACAAGGACGAAGGACAAAATCAGCGAGGGCAGTTATATATCTGCGTCAGAGAGACAAATGACCAATAACAGCAATTAAAAAATCACGTGATATACTGACGACACAGTTCAAAGATGAGTGAAGCTCGCAGCGAGAGCGTCTATCCATATGCCACAAATCTTTCAATTAGTGTAATCATATACGTGTTAATGGAGAGGGTAGAGACACAAGAGGTGTGGGGGAGGGGGGGGGGAGTTTCTCTCCCTAATACGTCAGAGTAGGCATATAACATCATCATATCTCATGCTGCGCGACCCGTTCCCTGCGAAGCGCAGTTATTATCTTTTAGTTTTCGCTGGTTTACCCTCTTAAATTAACTCCAAACGACACGTTTGACGGTCACGGTCCGCTACATGTAAGTGATTAAATTCACATCGTCTGCAAATCACGTGAGAGAGGATTAGGGGGCCCAGGCAGCTACCATCCAATGGCCAAGTAAAGAGCAAAATATGAGCAGTATCTATATGCTCTCTCTGCATCTCCCCCACCCTCTCTCTAATTTTATATACCTACATTTAGGCTGCCATGGAAGCCTATATTTATGTGCTCGTAAGAGAAGCGATGCCAGGAATACCGTTGTTAAAAGATAGTAAAATGAATAATTAAAAGTGTAGACCAGCATTCTCTGTTTGTAAAGAATCGTGCGACGGTTTTTTAAACACTAAAAGCTTCATCGTGAACATTGTGAAACGAAACGCTGATCCACACACAAGAGAAAGTGAATTGTGTTACGCTAATTAACAATACGCCCTTAACACTAAGAATAAAGTTCACACATCATGACACCAGTGAAACATCGCCACATACTTTGAACCACATTTATACAACATAATTTGTGGAAAATCTTTAGGGAACCCCTTCTCCCTCGAAAAATGGCGACAGACTATCTGCTATTATTGCAGTTTTAGACCCCGTTTTTCTCCGTCTTCAAATGTGAGTTTGAATCGGCAGCACTCTCTCACGTTTCGGCTAGACCTCAAACCGCAAGCGTACAGACAGTGCGTCCCCGTGTCAAAGTCAAGGCAAACCGTAGACCATGGGAGGTTTTTTTGTTCTCCAGCGACGGGAGGGTTTCCCGCCGGAAACGATGCCGCTATCTGTCTCTGGGTCGGTCCCATGTGCGACGGCAGATCGCTGTAAATATTATTTCATAACTCGCATCGTAAATCATGCCGTGACCTTTTTCCCCGCCGCATCTCTGTCGTGCATTAATTTCCCCGTAGCAAGCATTTCACGACCGATGTTCAGCACTGCATTTGTGTAGCGAGAAGGAATCGTTACAAGGAAGTAAAAACGAAAGTAAAAACGAAAGTATGTGCGCACACATAGTATATAGATGTACAATCATGTACGAATAAATAAACATATCTGTCTATAGCAGACATACGTCCATTGGTATTACAATGTATTATAAAATGGGTTCAAGAATGTAGCCAACTGGAAGCGCTGAAATGAGTCACGTGTGCGTGCATTATTTTCTTCAGGTAAGCACTAAGAAGAGTCTCTCTTCCACCTCCCTGGCCTGACGTACGTCACAATGTTTTACACTAGCAGTGCGCACTCAATCAGTTGTTACAAGTGCGTCACGCGCTACTATACGCGCTGTCAATCCTGTAAACAACTTCTAGTTCGGGCCGCGGGCTGCCACAACAGCCGGCTGCCTTTCTTGTGCATAACAGTATACGTGGCGTACGTATACTCTTATACGTACGTACAGTACTTATGTGCGGGATTTCCGAGTGCGACGTGCGTAAATGTTTGGGACGAACATCTTCGGACATCTTGACTTTTGAGCGAGTGCTACATGTAGCTGACTGGTATTGACCCACAAAGGTACGTGAATAATGCTGTTAGTTTTCGACCCATTTTATAAAACAAATGATGCACAGGATTATTTCGTGGCGTTAGTGAAGGTGCGGCTCACTCTCGAGTATTGACAACGGTTGCAAACATGCACTCGGCTGCGCCTCGTGCATGTCGCACCATTGTCAATACTCTCGAGCGCGCCGCACCTTCACTAACACACTCTATCCTGTGCATCATTAGTATATTATAAAATGGGTTCAAGAATGTAGCCAATTGGAAGCGCTGAAATGAGTCACGTGTGCGTGCATTATTTTCTTCAGGTAAGCACTAAGAAGAGTTTCTCTTCCACCTCCCTGGCCTGACGTACGTCACAATGTTTTACACTAGCAGTGCGCACTCAATCAGTTGTTACAAGTGCGTCACGCGCTACTATACGCGCTGTCAATCCTGTAAACAACTTCTAGTTCGGGCCGCGGGCTGCCACAACAGCCGGCGGCCTTTCTTGTGCTTAACAGTACGTGGCGTACGTATACTCTTATACGTACGTACAGTATAGTACTAGGTGAGTGTGCGGGATTTCCGAGTGCGACGTGCGTAAATGTTTGGGACGAACATCTTCGGACATCTTGACTTTTGAGCGAGTGCTACATGTAGCTGACTGGTATTGACCCACAAAGGTACGTGAATAATGCTGTTAGTTTTCGACCCATTTTATAAAACTAATGATGCACAGGATTATTTCGTGGCGTTAGTGAATGTGCGGCTCACTCTCGAGTATTGACAACGGTTGCAAACATGCACTCGGCTGCGCCTCGTGCATGTCGCACCATTGTCAATACTCTCGAGCGCGCCGCACCTTCACTAACACACTCTATCCTGTGCATCATTAGTATATTAAGGTCATGTCATGGACTCTATCCCGATTTTCTAGGTTACGCATCTATAATATTCATTGTCCTCCTTCGGTCTACGATATGTCTTATCCGGTTAAAACCTATAAGTATAAAATTTCCAACCTCTTCAATGCGTTAATATATTTTCTGTCGATATCTTTAATCAACTCTAACGCTTTGGAATCTAAATCTGCGAACACGTACAAGGTAACAGCGTTGCATTTTTTGTGCTTTATTTGAGCTCGTCCTTTTTTTTTTTTTCGTTTTTTCGTTTTCTTTTTTGGCGGTCGACGCAATGGAAGAAAAGCCATCGATCATGTCATTGCTCTGCTACAACCCAAGCCACTTTGGTGCTCAAATTCGTTTCACACGGTCAGTTCCGCGTCATTTCGTGAAAATTTGATGGGAAAAATCATTGAAGACGCCATCTACCTACCCCCCCCCCCCTCCATATCTTTCTCAATCTATCTCTCACGACTTTTTGATTTCATAGCACAATAGTGATGGAAAGTGCCCTTGAAATTCTAAATGGGTTCCATATTCACCAAACATGTGCACTCCATTTTCGGCCTCGATCTGCTCCATCTCGCTCCTCGGGTCATGTCGAGCTTGAACTTTTCCTAGATCTGTTTTCCCTTTGCTTTGTTTTCGTCCCTTAAACTGCGGCGTTTCCGTTTCCAAATCACTTACTTGTTATTAAGCCATCGCTGGAGCTCAGTGTGGGTCCTGTTTGGGGTCTGGTCGAGATTAAAGTAGAACGGCGAATATTCGATGACAAATAAGACGTCCGTCGTGCGCTTCACAACATAATCCCTACCCGCTACGTGATGCAATTTAAATATTACTATACCTCTCCCCTAACAGACCCAACAAATGTTTGATCTTGGAGAACTTGCAAAAGCACTCACCCCCCCCCCCCCTCCCCCGGAGACGGAAAAAAATATTATATCGCACGAGACTGTGGTCCCTTATACGAATAGTGTGACAAACAGAGACCCAATATCACTTTTTATACCATACTCACGGACAAAAATGAAATATTGTTTGGCATGCCGAATCTAAGAAACTCTCTCACGCTCTAAAATGTATTTTTGTATTGTTTTCAGGAGATTCTGATTTTACACTAATGTATCCCTCTTCCACTGTACAACCGTTTCATCTGTCCGCACGTGTCTCTTGCATGTCACAATGAAGACTCTGTACTCAGCCACCCGCTCGTCATTTCCTATAACCACATCATAGAGATAGAGATTGAAGTGAGATGCCCAATAGAGTTCTAGTTGGTTCATAAAGCAGTAAATGTTTAAAGTCTGCTTTTTAATACCTTGGCTCGGTTGAAATTCAGCGACAGGGCAATGCAAAGTAACAGAGAGTATTTTTTTTCTTTGCACTTTTTGAGAGCTCCTAAGAGCAGTCAATAATTTCAGTACCACAGTTTAGAAAATATAGAAGTATGATAAATGACTGAAGTAATCAGAGGTATCCTCCATATTCGCCGGTGACGGATGATGACAAGCGGCTGAATGCTCACTGTCCACACAGCTGTCAACCCTGTTTAAGTTTATCCACAGTATTCCCTTCTATCGTCGCCCTTTCCGACCATTACGAAGTCGTTTGAGGGTACCCTAGTCCTCATTTAAACACAATTCAACGAGACATGTTAACTCCCCATAGATTTTAGGTAGACTCAGTTTTCGTATAATAAGCAATGAACTAAGTTTAGTCAAAGGTTAGGTCGAAATATCTTCATGAATAAGTGACGATTTGGACACACACAAAAAAAATCCCGCCAGAGAAAATAAGGAAGCCATAGTTATCTTGTAATTGTGATCACTATAAACAGGGAGGTGAGAAGAAGTTTTTCGTCTCACCTCCCTGCTATGGTATAGGGAATTGGTTTCTGTCAAATTGTCAAAACTGTTCGTGTTGTTCCTCTTTTGCTGGGATAGAGAAATTCCACTTTTCTTAAGACAAGATATTGCGTGCAAATGTTATCTCCTCGACATCAGTTATCATGACGTTGGACCGTGAAAACAAATGAATTAGAATAAGATATTATTACTTTAATGGAGATTTGTGCACACAGGAACAAAGACTTGGTCACACCTTGATTCTAGTTTGATTATCGCCCTCTAGTGATCGCTTTTAATAAGCTGTAACTCGGCCATTTCTTGGTAGATTTTTGTTTTCTTAACTCCCTCGATCTTCACTGTTTTTACTTTATCATGAGAGGAATTCAAGGAAGCGTTTTAAGGGGCACTTTGAATGATGAAAGACAGTCGGAAAACAATGAACTTGATTGCTTCGTGCATTATGATGCACGGCGCTCCGCTTATGTCCAGAAAAACACGCAAGCACGAGCGATGACGCAACCAACATAAAAATGGTTGAGAAGATTGCAATGCCGTCTCACGGATACCATTTCGGAAACCATTTTCGCCTCCTTGACCTTTCTCGCGGCGGAAAAGAAATCTCGGGCTTTATGGAATGAGACAAGAGGCTACGTCCCTATCAGTCTTTTGTTCGCGTCTTCTTACTTACCTGCGAGACGATATATAGGTAGAAGAATTCTCCTTGAAGTGAAATGTTACGACACGAGAGGGTTTAACGCGCCATTTAGTAGCGCCCATCACATTTTCACTCCTAATGACCGAAGAATGCACTCACGTCGTTTCACTCCATTTTGAGTCATAGAATAAATTGCCTACACAATCAGCGTAAAAATGTATGGGGATTTCGAGGATTAAAGGGATGGTGTAGTTTTGGTTGAGGTGGGGCTTCAGGTTTCCATTCTTGTGAGATGATAAGAAACATCTTATGAAATGGGAAAGAGCGTACGATTCTAAGAGGAATTCAAAGTTTATTAGATGAAAATTGATTTTGAAATGGATGAGACATCCCCCCCCCCAAAAAAAGTCCTGATAAAAGGGGCTACTTTGTTTTTGGATATCTCAACCATTTCAAAACCAATTCTTATCAATTGAATTTTGAATTGATCTTAGAATCGTATATGCTTTTTGATATTTCATAAGTAGTTTTTAATTATCTCGCAAAAAGTTAAAATCTCAATCCCCATCTCAACCACGACTATGCCATCCCTGTAATCACTCGAGCATCTGCAGGAGTTGGGATTATTGGCGTTTCTCACGGCGACCATGCACAGAAATTAATATGCACAAGAACATCAAAGGAGTCCAGTTTGTAAACCGATGTGGTTTTTAATATCTTGACATGGTTTTAAAAAGCGTCCAGCATTCTTGGCCTCAAATGGAAACTACTGATATTATGACAGCAAAGGATCGGATTGAGTTCTCGTCTCAAGCAATGACATTTAATATCAGGATATATCTATTTGATTTACATCTTTATATCAATTCCATGCATGCATAAACCAGGTCACGGTATAACGACGCACCGCGAATTGGATCCAGGAAATTTATCGCCGAGTTTAAACAGAGAATTTTTTTTTTCTCCATTGGCAGACGTGATACAAGCGGACTCAGTAACAAAACGAATGGAATCTAAATATTTATGCGTCTGCTAATTCTTTGCAAATTCGATCAAAGTTACGGACGGACGCGATGTTTTCTAGAGGTAAACATCAAATGAATCATGCCGAATGAGCGGAGATTGAAAACAAATTGCTTTAATGGCGCGGCTTGTTCCGCCAGACACTGGAACCGATCGAATTTCGCCGGAGCCTCGTTTCGGCACAGACATTTGCATACTCTCGCTCATCCTGACTGAATGATCACATACGTTCTAATTTTTTAAAAAAAAGTGTCTAACACTGAGCTGCTCCTTATCTATAGCGGTAGAAGCTTCCATGATAGAAAATTGTTGTGTAGTTTTAGTTATTTTTTTATTCGGCGTACAAAATTCAAAGAGATGAGGGCTCTGTTGCATAAATCATTCCATAGAAAAATGTAATCTTTGTAAGACTGCACCTCGGCAAGCAAGGACCACTCGGCAGTGCACAAGTCGTTGCCGTGGTAACTGAAACTTCTGCAACTGGCAAAGACAAACCTATCTATGAAACTGGTCACGTGACACGCTTTGATGTTTTAAACACTAGTCGTGATATTCAGTGTTCGAAGATGTAGAGCAAACGAGAGAGGCGATGCCAGTAATTTCTTAATTTCTTGTGTAGCATTGGTCAGCATTGGTGGTACCACAAAACAATATGTCTTCTAAGGAGGGGGGGGGGAGGGAATTATTGCATAAAAGCCCCTTCTTTTTTGTTATTTCGTGATGGGATGGGTTTGATAGACCTGAAGTTCAAACAACATTGGTAGATCGACAAACCTCTTGAGAGTTGACTGAGATGATAATCAGGACTTGTGACATATTTTCAGAAAACAAGAACAAGCTCCCCTATTATGAATCCTTTCCCCTTTCCCCTTCAGGTGTTACCTGAGGCTCCGAAGGAAGGAAATTGCTCCCGGGGTTGAAAGAGGTATAAGAAAAGGGAATGCAGCCACACGCGTGGCGTTGAATTCCACCTGTCTGAGGAGGATTTCTTGAAGTATGACAAATGGGAGTCGAGGGGTCATCGGGGCGAAATAGTGTCAGAGGAAGTAGAGAGGATGATAGAATCATGGAGCGGCTCCATGGTAGGTTGATGGCATGGATGGGGGAGCCGAGGAGAGGGAGAGAACCTGAGAGGCGGATGGGAGAGAAGACTTTAGGAGGAAATGATGCTGGATGGAGAATCTTTAAATTGGGATAAGGAATTGCCTTTACTTTATCAGTATTTAAACATTCCAGTGAAAGGTCACCCCCTTCCCTCTTCTCGTTTCATCTCCTCTCTTTGAAAAGAATGTAATCATCTTCAAGTATGAAGGACGCTGCAGGACTACCAGAAGAAGAAGAAGAAATTAATGTCCCTCTTCTCCACCCCTTGACCCGACAAGAACATGAAGAAACTGGATCTTCGGCGTCATGTACTTTCACCTGCTTTCTGTAACCCACCTGCCTCTACACCCCCCCCCCCCCCCTCTCTCTCTCTCTCTGCGTCCCCCCCCCCCCTGTCTCCATCTCTTCTATCTTTCCCTTTCATGCTCATTACGGTTTGGCGTTGCCACATCTATTTTCGATGACACCATGCAGTCTCCCTCAACAAGTTCAGTTCCACAGAGTGATGAACAGTCACGGTTCTTGCCAGCTGGAGAATAGAAGCGTGAAAAACGATATTTCGCGGATCGCCTCCTCTCACTCGCCTATAGTTAAAATGAGATGGCTACAGACTGTGGAGACCCGGACTTGCTCCTTTTCTATCTTGTGTCGTGGGTTGTTGGGTTTTTGCCACTTTTTTTGTCAAAAAAATTGAAGCATGTCATTTCAATTATCTACAGCATCCTTCTAAGGGAGGTATCTTATAGGAGATTCGGGATAATGCAGCTCAATGGTAAAACGCAAGCAACTTTATTCCAAGTGTATTTGTACTGTAAAAAGGCCTCAAGTACGAAACGTCGAAGGTCGGATGAGTCGCTGGTATAACGTGCATAATAGTGACGTATGTAAGAACGTGTCTATGTGCGTGTTCGGGCTATTTACACTTGTAATATTCATAGCACTGATGATAAACACAAACCTCATGCACCTGATTCGCCATGAAATTAGAAGAAACTTGCCATCACCTTCTGGCAAATAAGAATTCCTTTAAGGTCACCTACCAGGTGGAATTGGGCATGCGATCTCCATATCGAAGACAGGGACTGATTTAAAGTCAACTCTCCAGGTCTTTAAAAAAGAAAAAACATTATACTGAATATATGTGATTGGTTCCGTTTTGATTAGTTTCTTAATGTCTTATTCTGTGCCACGATATCATTCATTGTCTCAGTGTTTAAAGATTGAAAGATGAATATTACAAGTTTCTTGCTGTAAGTGTAATGCAGTCAGGCAAGTGGAAAAGGCATACAAAACGCAGTTCAGGCGAATACAGTGGAATACAGAGACCGTTTCTTTTTTCTTCGACATTACCAGCTTAATTTGAGTAGGAGCATAAGTAACCTTTGACGGGGCAACCCAGATTATTCTTCTCTAAGGTACAAACGACTTTCAATATATGCGTGTGTTCAGCCCAGTAGCAATCACTGTACTGTACGCAATATTGGTGCTGGAGTGATGTCTTCGCTACTACCAATTACTCTTCTTTTGTTGTATGATACTTTGAGCTCCAAACCCAAATACCTGCCTTTGATAACTAGTTATTTATGTCTCTCGTCATCTTTCCCGCCTTCACTGTCCGCAAATTTGATGCCCGGAGCACATCTTCGTAGAAGAGTAAAAAAAAAAAAATCATTGCTTATAGACCCATTTCTTTTGAAAGACGTTGTTGATGTATTCCCTTCGAGTTCAGGATCGAGCACACTGTACAAGAAAACGAAACAGCGCCGATTAAAGCGGCGAGTTAAATGAGTCGTGACAACATCACCTCGTTACGCCCTCGGCCCTGCGGCGCGCGGCATTCAGAGCACGCGAAGCAAAATAACAGTCAATGAATAGCTTGTATCTTTTTCGTAGCCAGAACGTCTTCAGAAGTGAATGGACACCGAGTGAAAAATTGGTCCTCCATTCTTCAGCGTGCAATTAGTGTCCCCGAGCTTAGAAACTGTTGCAGACGAGTTGTCATCTTTCATATTATATAGCCGATGTACTGACTAGCAGGGGGAATCTCACGGGTATTTCATACCCGTTCCTCCAGCAATATCGCAGTTACGTCTCGCCACGTGTTATTTGCATCATATTATGACAAATCTAGATAGACCTTATAGTAAGCAGCGCTCGATGACCTTAAAAATCTTAGCTTGATGACATTGGGGAGGCTTTTATACTAGTATGTCTTTCCGAACGTCGCGCATTAGCGGGAGATCGACAATATCGCGACGGTGAAAGTTTGCGCGTGCGTGTCACGAATACCTGAGTTCGAATTTCATGGATGTCTCATTGTTACAACTAGCATGACCAACATGATCTACACAATTGTCATCGTGAGTCACATGGTGATGGCGAGGTCATCACAGGCAAGCCTGAGAGACTTCCACCTTCATGCTTGCACGAAGCACTAGTGGCATGCGTTTCTATTTTTGACTTTTAAAGTCTAAATGACAATGTTATCAAAAAGTCCCCTGAACTCGACTTGCGCTGCTGTCATCTGTTATTCCACAGCTTACATTATTCATAGTTCAGACGAGGGCATTCACATGATCGTCTCGAACGATCAGAATGTGACTGTCACACCATCAGAACGTATTGATTATGCTCATTCCATGTTTTGTGTGCGTGCGCGTGTGATTGTGACGTGTAAGTGTGCGTTCGACAGAGACTAACCATACACAAGTTGCGGTCAAATGCTTGGGTTTGAACTCGGGCCTCTGTCTGTCTGTTGCAGGTTCTTTTTTTCTACATTTCAAATTACACTTACACCATCGAGGTTTGTAGGACAGGGTGGTGAAAACCAGGCATGCCTTATGGTCGGTAACCTCTATAGCGTTCTTTTGACACCATTCACGTTCACGCTATGTTTTAAATCGTATATGTACGTACGTCAGCTAATGTTACTCCCCCGCAGTGAGACCTTTAACGTTACAAGCGTTAGACAGCATAATGCACAAGTCTTTTCAAAATGTACATAAGTCTGACTAACTCCACACTTTCTCATAAAGAGGCTGTCTACAACTACGGGACGGTAAGTGGGATACATCACACCTTGTGTCGTCACATTCAGACGAAGGGTAAGGAAGATAAGCCTTGGAACACGCCCTCAATCGACCTGTCTCCACACAAAAGATGCCATCAAACAGCGTGCTCGCTGTGCAAAAGGACCGCACGTTGCCATGGCGACAGAAAATCTCAAGAGAGGTTGTTCTCCCTGCCGTATCATACCGTTTTGTGTCGTTTGGAATAGCAGCAATTAACTTCACATAGTACATCCTCCCTCTGAGGGCCTATGCTCTCAACGCTAGTACTCCCACATACTGTAAACATTTCCACATATCCCCAGAGGTGTGTAGCTCACGTGTAGAGCCGAAACTACCAATGCTATAGAAAAATGTTCTCAGATTGAGTCCTAGACTTTCAATGCCGTCGTCTTGTTGTTCCCGCGTCGCAGGGAACATGCTCAGAATTTAACGGAACATTCACTCGCAATAGAAATTTGCTTGAAATGACAGAAAAAAAGGAAATAAAGCTAATGAACATTTGAGCGAAATCAAGTATAAACAACTCAAAATGTCACAGCAACGAAGATGACGAAGTCAGAATTTGATTAGTAAGAATACCAAATTCTTCTCACGCTTTATCCTGGTAGCAATTCTCTCCTGTTTTATAGAATGTAGATATCAACATCCGCTCTATATGACCGTTTAGAATTATCCAAAATTCACCCTAACAGCTGTTAGGCCTAATTAGTACGACATGCAGAGAGATTTTGGCATATTGCAAAGAGAAGAGTTTTCACTTTGTTTTGTTTTGTTTCTTGTAGTTTCAGTGTATAAAGACAGATGAGGAGCAGTACATTTTACGTACGAGGCGCTATTGTCACGTGACCTGAACAGCTACGATGTAATGGTGACATCACCGTATATGTCCTACTTCTCTCAGATTTGTTATACCAACTTAGCCACAGCGTAGACTTTCTCGAGCAATTCCGCGACAATAAATACACTTAAAAATTGTGGGGTGCTAGAGTACGAGTGGTAAGAGAGTTTGGGAACCCTACGCACACAAATAAAACAATTTAAGGATGTCTGAGAAAAAAAAGAAAGAAAATACCCCCACTGAGAATCAGTCAAACAATATTGTTATTTCTTTTCCCTTCTTCAATCCCACCACTTTTATTCATCTACCGTACTTCAGGCTCTGCAGATTGGCTGTGGAGAGATGTCATCAGCTTTCTGAGAGTTCAAACGCCTGACAAGTACTTTTGTCTTGACCTCATGCACCAACTTTCGCTCTTTTCTCTCGCCCCCCCCCCCCCCCCACGCTCTATTTCCCTCTTAAACATTCACACGCACGCACATTCGCAGATTCTTCATTTCGATGAATGTGCTCCGCTATTTCTGTCTTTTTCTTCTGCGTCTCTTGATTCATACTGTCCATTCGCCTTCTTTTTTTTTCTGTCCTAATCTGTAAATTCCAGCGCTGACGTCGCCGGCTTGAGAGAAGGCACGTTCTGTAATGCGTCCGACTTAGCTTGCCCCGCGGCTTCCTATTTTTCTCCGTGGTTCTTTACCATCTTCTGACATCCTCATCCCCCGTCCCGCTCACATCCCCCATTTTCCGTGTGTCTGCGATCCTCTAGGGTATTCGTCTCCTCTCGACAGCGGAGGTGCATTCGTGAGTTCATCTGTCAGAACCCGGGCACAGTTGGCCAAGAAATCGCTGCTCCTTTTTTTGAGATGAACGCACTCTCGACGGTCTGGGTTTACCCAGGGAAAATCCGTCTCGGATTTGGGACGCATCCGCGCAAGCTCGTCGGAGGAATGTACGTTGTTACCTTTCGTTGACGCGGCGACCCGCGCGCAGTCCGGGGTCAGCTCGTCAACAGGGTGTTTGACATATTGTTCGTGCCGCGCGCAGCCTCCGCTTCAACTCTTTCTTCCCCACTTTCTGGATGATGTGACAGCGCGCTCCCTCCCAAGAGAGCAGGAAAGAGAAGGAGAAAGCATTCCTGGAAATCCTGAGAATAACATTCTATTGCCGCTGGATTCTTTCGCGAATCGCTGAGGATCAATCGAAGATGTGTGACATTCTGAACATATCCGCAGCTGTGCGGAAGGTAGCGCGGGGATCTCGGAAGGTGACATTATTATCGTGGATTGCTGAAACATCTGAGGGGAATTCCATCCCGTATTGACCTGTCCATCAATGCCAATCGACGCTCTCTGTCGTTCAGGGCAGACTGCCGATGCACAATTGCTTCGTAGCTATAGACCACTTTTGAAACCCAAGGTTCGACGTACTCTCATGACGAACTCATATTTTGGACAACTTACAGACACCTATGAGAAATGTTCTGTCCATGCGCAATCAGAAGATATTATAACTTCGATATCACATTCGATAACACAGCTTTAAACAACTGTGGGAGAATATCGATACGTCACCACGATGTTCAAAAGGAAACTAATCAAAAGGGTGTCTATATATATTTTATACTTACGAAAACTTTCGGACTTAACGGTTTGATAATATGGCAATAGCCTTGAGTAAAATCCCTTATGGGTATAGAGTCCATTAGTCCCAGCGCTTACAAAGGAAACAAAAATAAGGTGCTTGAGTATCTTTCAAGGTGAAGAAGATCCGGAAAGACAGAAATAAAAGGCTTTAGAATTGCATTGACATACAACAGCGAAGCAGAACTCAAAATGACTTCCAGATGTCCCATGTCTCTCTTTCCGTTTCTACGTACGGTTTTGGAAAAGCTGTTGACAGAACGTCATGCAGGATAAAACTTCTAGTGTCGTGCATAATCGACCAGAAATTCAAATATGCAAAAGATTTTCCTCAAGATAAACTTTGATCCAACCATCAACTATTGCAAGGTTTTCGGGAAAAAAAAAATCAATCGCAGCGAAGAAAAGATTTCGGTAAGGGATCTGCCACAGACATATTGTCATTATCAGTAAATATGGAATTCATCATCTCTCTGGTACCCCCCCCCCCCCCCGCAAAAAAAAAAAAAGTTTCAGATTTGTCTTAGTTTTAGGGAGTTTACACCTTTAGGTACAGTAACAAACACTCGCTTGACTGAATGAGCACTTGTTTGTTTGATGAATCGGTAGAACTAATATTACTATAATTATACTTGGCACTAACGATTTCAAACATTTATCTTTATTTCTGTATAGATGTGAGATGTGATTGGCTGTACGTTCATGCTGTTTTCGCGATATTGCACTCTCCAGAAAAAAAAAATCAATGCATTGAATCATATCAAGCAGTTATGGCTGTTTTAGAAGTTGTAGCAGTTTTACCTTTTGCACAAACGCAAAATATTACAAACAGATTGTGACGCTTGTCTGATAACGAAAGATTGCCCTTCAAAAATAATACATGAATGATAAATTTCTGGGCAACAAAATGAAGGAGGATCATTTCTTTATATAGTGGTAAACCTTTTATTCAGTTATGACGATATTTCTTGATGTCAAAGATTCATGGCAACATTGAGATGTTCTACGTCTCGTTTGACTTAATACTCTATTCGACCCGTCAAGGAAGTTATTGGCGGGTCGACGTCCTTTTGACTTTAACAGGTACTCCCATGGGAATCGTATGGCGGGTTGACCAACTTGTGTATTCCCACATTATTCTAACTCCCATGTAATGCCCAAGTGAGCGGTGAAACCGCCAACTAACCGCGTTAGCCACTCGAGGGCGTGTACGAATAGAGGTCAGTTTTGGCCGGTCTATTACTTTCAGGGTCAAAAGCGTTGATCCGCCCTTGGGCATGCTGAGCGCGTCTATCGCTGACTTCACTCTAGGCCGTAATGTGTCCAAGCCGTTGCGAAGACTGTACAAACATCTTCAAACAAGTATTGGGGTAAGGTCAATTCTGAGAAGAATGGTCGGACTGGAGGTCGCTCGCCCTTTCTTTCAGACATTCTCACACGCAAAGGAAATTCCTCACCAGAGTTCAATTTGAAAGCTCAGGATTTGGAGCAGTGTGTCGCTTCCAATAACTTCGCGATGTGTTTGAAAGCAGGTTTATTGCCACAACTGCCCCTTTAAAAGACATGAGACGAAAATCATTTCCTTTAGGTT
The DNA here is from genome assembly GCF_040938485.1 of Diadema antillarum. Taxonomy (NCBI): domain Eukaryota; kingdom Metazoa; phylum Echinodermata; class Echinoidea; order Diadematoida; family Diadematidae; genus Diadema; species Diadema antillarum. The sequence goes on from NW_027271026.1 coordinate 1,492,859, forward strand.
GGAAAAGATGAAAACATACCTCAGAATCACACCGACAACAGATACAAATTCAAATGACTGCATTGCACACTCATAAGATCAGATACGACCATTTTTGTGTCAATCAGGACGTTAACCCCACACCACGCAAAAGCTTTACACTGAATGTTGTAGTTCAGAGCGATGCCGGATGTTATGGAAAATTGAAGCTGTGAAACATTGACAGTCTGCGTACCCAATCTACTTCCGGCAACGATAGCATCCCCTGGACCACAAATTTTATTACCATTCCCGCACCTATCACCGTCAACCACGCAAATAACCAAAATGGTTTTTCGCAGTCTTAAAAGTGACATTGCACGAAACAGATGAAATTACAATTTTCTTATAGTATCAAACTTTCATTATGTCTGTTGTTTTCTTGACTTGCTATTCGATACGACCTTTGCTCGGCAGTGTGGGATTTGTACATCTCTAACTCCGTGTAGTTAATCTCACAGCTTTGTCAGGCCATCGTTGCATTACCTCCGTAGATTTCGTTTGTCGTTGCCCGGGATAAACCCGGAATCCTGCAGATAGATCAAAATATTTCGATACTTTGTCTTGTCTTTTGCGAAGGAGAGTCGGGCAAGGACTCTAAGGGTGCGGGGCAAATTCTGAAATATCCCTTGTTATGATTCCGCACGATTTTTCCTTTTTTGGTTGTACCAAGGAGGTACTGGGCTCGCCTAGTACCTCCTTGGTTGTACAGACTTCGTCTAAGGTCTACGTGTGATAGAAGAGGGCTTCCTGGAAATCTCTGGAGATCCAAATCCTTGAATAAGTCACTTAGGGACGTCAGACGATAGTCCAGTACGATTACTACAAAATCTCAAGGGGCGAGCGAGCGTCGGATTATTGTTGGACACAACTCTTTCCCAGTGGATGTTCGCGCGGCTTCACCGAACTTGTGTGCTCTCAAGATGATTCGGAGATTGATACGCCATGTCAATATTACTTTATCTCACTCTATCAAACCCCATCCGACGGATTTATGACAGTTGACAAGGCTTCCGCAGAAAAGTACATGGTCGCAATAGGACACGCCACATCAAACAGTCAATCAAGCGATTAACAAATAATAGCTTTCCTTTTCCTTTCAATTACATGACATTTTATTTGCTTCCTGATACGAGTCAAAACGGGTAAAACGTTACTTCTATGTTTATCGCCACACGAGTGGAAACAATATCAACGCAGAATCAATGAATAAAAGTTGCCAAGTTGTAACTTCGGCTGCATAAGACTTTTCGCCGTAATGGAGCAAATATAGGAACGGCAACAAAGCATGCATTCTATGCACCAGTTTTAGGATGGATATCAAAACCTGTCGATAAAAACATGTCGATATATTATGATATAGTGGAATAAACATCGTCATCAGATTATTCTTATTACTTTATAGTCTAGTTTGCTGAGCGAGGACCAAGAAGTAGTATTGCTTGAATAAAGTTCGTTCAGATAACAGGTTTCGGTACCCACTCCGCTGACTACAGAAGTACCCAGTATATCCGATGTGTATATCACAAAAGAAAAATGAAATTGCTGTACGGGAGCTCGTGTCATTCCTCTCTCTCTCTCTCTCTCTCTCTCTCTCTCTCAGAGAGGATGTGACCTGAACACTTGTTCGTATATACTTTCAATATTCCGAGAAATATAGTATGAATTAAAAAAAAACAACAACAATAATATTTCATTCGAATTGGGGGGGGGGGGGGGGGGGGGGCAAACATACGGCAGTTTTGATTGAGGAGTAACCTTAACGCAAAATGCACTTGTGTATTTCAGTCAAGCTGGCGCCTTAATTCACTCTAATATGAATTCATAAGAACCGCTTCTTTTGCCCTTTACCCCATTAGCTTATCACTCCCAGGATTATGTACAAGATAAACAGGGGAATAGCACGGTGAGAGTCTTAAACATTATATTCTGAGATCAGTGTAGCTTGCTACTATCAGAGAGGGCTGGGTATAAATCATTCCTGGCAACGTTTGTTTCTCGGTTGAACAGCCATCACGGTAGTTCAATATCAGATGAAGATAGCAGTGGACGTACGTCCCAGAGCAGTCTGCGCACATAAATATCGGGGCGCGACGTCTCGTTATCAACGTCCTTCCATTTCCGTCTCATGGTTGGGGTAGACCCATCCTTCTTGTCTTGACTAGTCTCTGTCACCGCCTTTGGGTTGTCACAAACTCGACGTGATGGGCGGTTATATTCGGAGGGGTCGTGAAGGGGCATTTTGGTTTCTTCTGCTTTTTTTTCAGGCAAAACAAGAATTGTTAGCAAAATAGAATCAAGTTTGGGATTTCAACATAAAGGCACTAATCAATGGTGTTGTCCATTGTATACTCATAGTATAAAGGTAGATGATTGCAATAAGTGTGTAGGTGAACCCAATTAAGGTAATCTTATTCTATTGGCCGTAAGACTAACTCTATATAAAGGTATCTTGATAATGTTAATATATATATATATGTATATCTTGGAATTTTCCACGTGTTGGATTTCGAATGTTGTGATTATTAGAAGAGAGAGTCTCAAGTACGCCATGGATCCAACGATTACAAAATTTTTTATTACAAAATTTTCGGTCTGCCTCAGACCTTCGTCAGTGCAAAGACAATCAAGTGTATTGTCTTTGCACTGACGAAGGTCTGAGGCAGACCGAAAATTTTGTAATAAAAAAATTTTGTAATCGTTGGATCCATGGCGTACTTGAGACTCTTTCTTCTGTATATATATATATATATATATATATATATATATATATATGTATGTATATATATATATACACAAATTACATATTACATATATATATTATATATATATATATATATAGGGGCCTATATAATACGATACGATATGGAATACGATTGCAAATATATATGTTTATATTATTTGCAATCATATAACTCTCAGCCAAGAATCTATCATCGAGGGTAGCGTTTCCTGCACCTTCATTTCCATGGATCTCAATCCTCCAAATAGAACCTCCCTACCCCCCCCCCCCCCCCTTCACAATTCAAACCGTACCTTTCGAGGTGTTTTAAAGTCCACTCTGATAGAATATCGGGCTAGGGGAGAAAAATGAGATTGGTTTGTTTGATGTGTCTACAGTGTATTGAATGGGGGAAGTGCTATGGAGGCGATTTTGGGGGTCTGCAATCTAGCTGAGTCAACACGGCTACCACGATAATTCTCACGTCACGGTGCGCTGTTCAAATTTGCCTTCAAGACTATGTATAAAACGTAATCGCGGTATAGATGAGAGACACGTTTAAGGCGACTTTCTTCGGCAGTACCGTGTCGGGCTGCTAAATTGTTTTAGTGTTTGGTGCAAGAGTTATGAATATGTAGGGCAAGAAAGACCAATATAGTCTTTTTTTTAAATCATTCTACAAAGTTTTCCATCTTCAAATCGACTCGAGCGCTACTTCAAACAGCAGCAAGACTGTCTGACTTCATTTTTCTCATCGGAATAAGAGGGAAATGGCGAAAGAGAATGCTATGCCTTTGTCGTCTGACAATGAGATCAGCAAATTCGAAAAGAAAAACCAATTTAGAACTTATTTATGAAACGCATTCCGTTGTCTGCGGATAATTTTGAAAGTGTGAATGCGACAGGTAAACTACTAACAAGTAGTAGTAGTTGACAAGACTTAAATAGTAACAAGATGGCGGAATAGAAAAGATACAGATAACAAGAAAGTTCGATCGGCTCTTGCCGACGAGCCACGTGACTTTCAGAACCCTCCATGATTTGAAGCCATTGCCAACTTGTTGGTTACGGTATCCTTCGAAGCCTGCAGTGCACTTATTGGCAACACGAATTGCCGTGCGAGTAATGGAAAGAGAAAGGGATAGACATAGAGGCAGGAAAAGCAATATACGTCTCAATCTGGTCTTGTCAACCTTAATCTATCTCGCGTTATTTCGCCCTGATGAGTTACAATTACATCGCTGCTTTATGTAAAGCTCTACGAGACAATGGCAAACCATCGTGGGGGAAACAAATTACTTAGATAACTTAAACATTTTACATATTCGAACGACGCGCTGTAGCTCGCCTAAATCTCCAAACAACACTGCTCAATTTCCTTCTTTTCTCTTTCTTTTTTTTTTTGCGATTTCATATTTCAGTCCACGCCAACCTCAATTCCAACGTGACTGTTCAGGAGTCTGCGAGTCAATCCGAACCATTAGAGTCGCGCACGAATTCAATCAAAAGTGAGAGCCCTGCTTCATCTGAAGAATGTCGAATATCCATCTATATCACTGTCGCCATGGCAACGCGATGATGCGCTGATGCTGGGTTTTGTGAACTGAATATGTTCCCCTTTTCTTGTACATTATATCAAGTCGTTCTTTTCTTTTTCTGCAAGGATGCGTTGAAAGAGCTGACCGTGGAACTCAGCTCCGAGTGCTCACTGCTGTAAGAAAGAAAGAAAAATTCTTAAAAGCGTAATTTGAGTGAGATGCATTGCTATAAAAGCTTGTAATTAAAGGATACACTCTCATAAATAAAAAAGAAGCCCTTTCTCTATTCCGGTGATCGGTTGGTATTACAGTTTAACAGATCTTCGTCATGATCTTTTTCTTTCGCTTTGTATTGTTTTTTTTTTTCTAAAATGAAATCACTACATCTTTTTACAATAGATAACCAACCGCCTATATGTTTCATTCTTCAGGATTCATTATCATTATGACACGAAAATATTGTACTCTTCACAGAAAAGGAAAAAAATGCTAGTTTCTGATGCGAACCAAGTGGTATATTGCCCGCTTTTACGTTTGAACCATCTGCTCTCTGTAATCTGTTAACTGTCCCATGACCACTATTTGAAGTGTAATTGATATCTCATGTAGGAGCTAGAGTCGCCAGTGTGGTAATGGCATATGTCCGTCGCAGGTGCACACATTGCATGGAGTGCACGGTGTGTGAGGCATAGGTGTAGAATTATATACCTGTACCGTCTCTTGCCTGCCGTCCGCTACAGGGCAGACCCACGGTAAACTTGGAATAGATCATAGACCCGTCTTATCAGTCCAAAACAGCTTATACAAGACAATCAAGCGCGAGAGAATCAATGTCGACATTTTTTTTTTCAGTTTACTCATGATTCGCCAAATTCTGGATGTCGACGCTCAAAATTCAGTATAAATTGTCCTAAAATGCTCTAATTTGAAATGAATGTATAGAAAAGAGACTAAACTAATTAAACTGCACATCAACATGAGTGGCATCAAGGAGACTCACTTTGCTTTATAGAGATGAGTACAAGCCGCGTGCATTGTAGGAATTCACTTTATGAAGGACAGCCAATCCACAGAAGTGGTCCCCCCCCCCCCTCCTCTTCTCTGAAGGACGCAATCTAACTGCGTATAGCATCATCCCATGCGCTTGGCAATAGCTTGGCATTCTGGGAAGTCTGCTTGCCCGCGATTCAACGACTAAAGAAAAAGTCATCGTTTTTCTTTTAATAGTATTATTGGCTATACAGTGCAATGGGAATAATTACAAGTAGAGTATGAATATTAATCTGTGCTGGAGATCCGGGAATATAAGAGTGGACAATTATGTCGTGAGTGATCTTTAGAACAGGAAAATTTGAAATTTGTTGTATCAATCCTTCTTACATTGCGAGAGAAATATAAACCACGGATCTCATAGTTATGCTGAACGTACCTGGGAAATGCACAAATAGACAAATGGAATAAAATGAAGTTAAGTAGAACTTAAGGTCAGCACAACCGTAAGTAGCAACTGTCGTGTGGAACATTTTACGCATGTGGTTCACGACACCTAACAGAATGATATATAAGATATTCACATAAAACAGACGCGATGGTCGTCAGGCCAACAATGTCCAGCTATTTGGCCTCCACGTGGACGCCTGCGTGACCATGTCCGAAGTCGCGTGCCTAGATGTTCAACCTCGTGGTTGGACACGCTAGGTAAGTCATAACATCTCCCCATAATGCAAACATCGTGCATCAAGGCACATTGAAAAAAAAAAATACGTCGCTGAATATTCATCACACCTCCCTCCCTTCCGCCCCATAAATTGCGGGTGATGTTTTTGCATTCTACGGCTTATCGATTAAAATCCGTCGCCTCTGATCACCTTAAGCACATTCCAATGTTGCCGTGGCTCTCAAGAGTCAAAATCTGGACCTCTCGGTGAAGTGCGTGCGTCATGATCTTCTTATAGTACAAAATGAACCCGCAAACGTTTTGTACTAAGATTACGGGGAATTACATGGACTTGAATAGTTGGGCATGGCGGGTAGAGGATAAATTGATTGGTGCGGCAAACGGCGTGATTACAGTAGCTTTTAAGTTATGTAAACCTTCAGCGGGTGAAATGTATTCCGCTCCATTCCTTTTCTCCCTCTCTCGATCCCCTTCTATCCCCCCACCTCCCTCTCTCTCTCTCTCTCTCTCTCTCCCTCTCTCTCTCTCTATTTATCTTCTGTTTCGTAATCTAGGTTTCGCGTCATTAACATCATAGAAAGATCGGAAGAACTCTTATCATAGTCCAATGGGAGGATCAACGCTGACTACCTAGCTCTTAAAATGTCATCCCAAGAGGTACACGGGACTAATCAACGGGCGCTAACAAATCCATGGTGTCAGTATCGCTAAACTATGTCAGGTATGATAAACATTACGCTGAGTGCTCGGCAATCGGACACAGTCAATACTGGTCCCTGGACTCACTTCTAAAGGATTTCGTCCCCTTGGTCGGTTGCCCCTACACCAATACCCTTCTAATCGACCCAAATTGTGATTAACCAGCAAGGACTAGATACAGTTTTGAAAATATGAGGGGGAATGACCCATCAAGTCAAGAGGTAAAACCTATAAGAAGTGGTTTATCAAATGAATGTGTACACATTTTGTATATCTGTCCTGTAATACCGTTTTTGAGCTCCGATGCTGACCGGCTTCCAGCGATTCTTATATGAAAGAGGTCATCGTGATCTCTTGAAAGCAAAGAAGATAAACACGCAAGTTCCTAGAAATGATAAGGTCTGCCCTGATTTATGCACTGATCTCTTCTGTTATTGTTTGTCCATTGTAGAGACGAGACATCGCACCATCTGACGTCAAGGACGGAGTACCCCCTCAAGTGCCAAGTTCGTCACGTTCCATAAAATTTAAATCTCTACTCCGCACTCAAATTGATTTTCTTTCATGAAAAGAATAATATTAAGTCAAGCGAGCAAGCAGAATTTCATTTTTTAAAAGGGACACAGTAATAAAATTATGCAATTTCGAATAGAACATGCTCTTGCAAAACAGTGTAATAAACCACAACTACATGTATATGCAAATTATACAAGGTAATGGTATGTATCTCCTTCAAATCAAATTTGGCAAACGAAAGTTCTGCTGGTCACTGTTTTTTTTTCCTAATAAAAAAAGTAATGTGCACACGTAGTGCTCGAGATAAAGGACAACATGGATGGACATCGTGAAAACATATTCGCGCACATAAGAGTAGGTGTCATCAATTATTAGTAACGTATTCAGTATTAATAATTCATTCATTCGTTCATTCATTCATTCATTTATTCATTCATTCATTCATTCATTCATTCATTCATTTACTCATTCATTCATTCGTTCATTCATTCATTCATTCATTCATTCATTCATTCATTCACTCATTCATTCATTCATTTATTTATTCATTCACTTTGTATTAGGGGACCAACGTGACCTTCACAAAGATTGCATTTTCGTGGGAAATGATTTCAGTCTGGGAGGGGGTAAAGAGAAAGAATTTAGTACGACAAATCGATGGTGTGACAAACATGCATGTCAAGCTAAAGTTTGTGCTTTTCAAAATCATCAATTTTGTTCATCTGCAGAGGGTCCATTACTCTACACGGAAAGTCAATGCGAGCGAATCTTGGATAACGTATGGGCCAATGTCCTTGGGGCCGAATGATACGTCCCTATGGAGAAACTTTGATCATCAACTCTCAGAGCGTTGAGACCTGGGGGCATTTCATGAAGCATTTTGTTTGACAAAGTTGCCGGACAAATTTGCTCGCAGCCAATCAGATTCATGGATTTCAGAAGCTTGTAACAGTTTGTCAGAAAAATATCCGACCAAAATGCTTCATGAACCCCCTCCCCCCCCCCCCAGCCATGTATGCAAAGATGTGGATATCAAACGAAAGCTATTGAATTATACTACTTTTGTACAAATACGGCGAGGGGAAAAAAAAGGAAATTGAACTTTGCGGGAGCGAATTAACACAAGAATTGGGAATATCACTCCTTTTAATGTACTCATACGCGAAGGTAACGATTCACGTATGTTTGACTCACGAAAAAATATATTACCCAATGGTGGTGCTATACAATGCTGTGTTATCTTCAATTCTAAAGTGATATGACCACAATATTTTGCTTGGAGTAGTTATATAAATATGTTCGGTTCACGTCTTAGGTAGATGTAGAGTTGTTCGTTTCTATCTTATATACGGGCAGGGTGAAAAGGAGGCACACAATATTAAATGACGCAGTCAAAATTTATCGTGTGCCATTTGCCGGTGTTTATCTCGCTGTTGTCAGGCAGATACACATTTACATGCGATCTATGTATGCTCCAGATAGTTGCCACTAGTTCCACACAGGGTCTATACACAGCGAAATGTTATTACATTAACCTAAATTTTTGACAAGTTTCATGGGACGATATATAAAGGGCCCAGAAGAGCAAACTCTGCCTGCTCAAGGACGTCGAGCGAGGTTGCTGCGATGAAATGGCAAATAAATTGGAAATCAATCTCGTTCTGATAATTAGGGCCTTTGTACCTTTCCTGTCGCTCTTCATCACGTGGTCATCCACTTCACTACTCTCCTATTTCTTCCTCTCCAATGTCTATTGCTCGCATTTTTCACATCGTAGTGTGTGTTGTCCCTTCTGATTCTCTGTAACACCCTTTCTCCTTTTACCACGTGCACACAGGCACTTTATGACGTTCCATTTATTCAATATTACACTTTGTCTTTATACATCTACCTATTGTCTATTTTTTCTGTTTTCCCCCACACCTCGCCCTCTGTATCTACATTCTCTCGTCTGTCCAAATTCCTCCTACTTATGCCATTATCTCACTCTGTAATTATCTCTTTCTTTGTTGTCTTCCGATGCCATTGTCTCTGTGTTCTCAAGTCCTCTTCAGTGCTGCCACCTTTTTCTTTGTTTTCATGTTCTCTTTCCCTCCCCTGTAACGGATTTTCTCACGTCAAGAACCCCCACCCAAGCCTCTTACTTTCCCGCTGCTACTGACATTGGATAACCTAGATCGTCACGTGGTGACCATAATTCTCCTAAAATGGAAGCGGTGGGTGGTAAAGCAAAGCTTGCGTCGCACACCAATATCTCCTTTTTCGTTCGAACTGTGCCTTCCTAAGTATCCTTGTGTAGGTGCGTGTGTATGATGGTGTGTGCGTGTGTGTGTGAGTGTGTGACTTTGTGTGTGTTTTGTTGCGTCGTGTTGTATGTGTTTCTGTGTGTGATGTGTGTTGGGAAAGTGGAGGGAGAAAACTAGTTTACCGCACAACATGACGTTATCGTAAAATGAGTTAATCAAATTCAT